>NC_134849.1:51699121-52324121 GCF_965363235.1 Mytilus galloprovincialis
AGTCTGTTTCTGTAATTTATTCTAACATAACTTTTGATTTTATAACCCTGCATACCACCATTCACCGTGTGAAATTATAATTGTTTTGTAAACATTGAACGACAAAATTTCCTCCTATTTGATGTTTGTATTTTGTGACGCCAAACAAGCGAAGCAATGAATGTGTGATTTTTAATTTGATAGAAGCTTTTTGTGTTTGAGTGAATGTTTTTTTGTTATGAGATCGTAACACAGTGATGACTGCTGTAACCATATTTTGACCATTTTACCGATTATGTCTGTTTTGTTTACGCATCGTTGTAAAAAAAAACGGAATTTGATGCAACTGTCATATAATTAAGAGGTTAATTGCTATAAAACCCGATTCAATCCGCCATTTTCTACATTTGTAAATGCCTGTACCATATCAGAAATATGACAGTTGTTGTCCATTCTTTTGATGTGTTTTATCATTTGATTTTACCATTTGTTTTGGGACTTTCCGTTTTAAATTTTTATCGGAGTTCAGTTTTTTTGTGATTTTACTTTTATGCTTGATTATTTTTTTTCTCGTTTAGAACTGTTCAATAAAGATTTTTAGTTTTCATATTATGCGCTTTTATGAATGTGTTGCTTCCTTTTTTCACACCACAACCTTGTAATACTGGAAGGATTTCAATATTTTGCTGTCAAAATAATTTTATCGTCTATGTATTAATTTCAAACATTAAATTTTAGTAATTGAACTGTAAACTGCGTGATTTTGTAATTAAAAATGATTTGTCGACGGATGCACGTATCACAATCTGTGAGCCTCTGACATTCCTTAGTACTCTGTATAGCTTTTGACTACGACAAATAGTACCATGTGTTATAAAGACGTTTGTTTAGGTTCCAATTGGGTATAAAAATGTCGTATATACCCCGGCATTCCTGAATATATACTAAGAAATCTTTTTTGTTATTCAATCACAATACTCGACACATTTGTAATCCGTAAACCATATATATAATGTATATATATATTTCCATTTAATGAAATCGAGGAGCACTTATTCAGCTGTATCCTGAAAAGTTTTGATGACAAGAACTGAATATTGTTATAATAAACGAAAAATATAACTCTTTTGCAATTTCCATTAACTATTGTAAATTATGGTGTGGGTTAAAACTTTTTCGCATTACTGAACAGAAAAATAAGAGGAAATGACTGTGTTTTGTGCATTTCAGGGTGACACTCCATACGGCTTAGCAGAAGCAGGACAAAGATGGCAGTACAGAGAAGTTATGGAATACTTACAAGTACATATCTCAGTCAGTTACAAATAATCAATTATACTCATAAAAAATCTAGTACATAATAACAAAAATGCTAAGTAAATAATAAACCAAAGTACATACACACTTTAACAGAAGAATGCGAATCAATACAAGGTACATTAGGAAAGCAAGCCGTTGTAAATGTATCCTCCTAAAGTCAAAGACTACCTTCCATGGATTACACATTGGTAACTAAGAAAAGCAGTCCTTTTGTTTCGAGGAATAAATTTGTAAAGAACTTCTTCAATTGAATACAAAATGGTAATTGATTAAATTACACCGACTACTAATTGCGTTGTTAAATGTGCGTTTGATCGCAAAAAAAAGAACTTTTTTATTGAGGAGGGAAACATAAAACTATTAACAAGAAATAACAGATTAACAAAGGTTTTTTAAACTTCTGTGGAATCATTATTATTTTTTGGATACCAAATTTCCATGGTTTCATCTGTAGAGTTGAACCCCGAATTCAAATGTTTAACGAATAACATAGTTTCAAAAGGCTTTGTATAAAGAGATTGACAAAACCACGAAATCAAGTATCCACGAATATGAAAATTTTCAGCAATCCACGAAAAAAATGATACCCACGAATTTAACTGAACCCACAGAATATGAGTAGTTTTTAAATACTGTAACTACAGAACTTATAAAATAATTTTCTTATTGCGACAAAAGCAGCGGTGCAAGTGTTGCAAGAATCAAACGCACATTGAAATTTGGAAATCATGACTTCTATGCAGCATTCTCTAAAAACAAAAACGGTAATCTAGCATGTGTTTCGTCAATAGCAATAAGTTGTAATAAATGTATACATAATTTCAATTGATCTTGTGTACTTGGGAATTTTAATAGTTTACTTTTGCAGAAACAATAATTAATAGACAAAAATATCAATAAAGAAATGTGCTAAATTTATCATGTTAAAGTTGTGTTCATTGTCAACAATATATATATAGAAGTTACTGTAACAGTTCTGAATGATAATTGAGGTAAATCGGATGGAAAGCAACCTTATGCAAGTGCACGTATACATGTACATTTACTTAACTTTTGATTTATATATGAACATTTAAATAAGAAATAAAAGATGAAGTTAAGTTAGTTTATAGATTTTCGTATAAAAATCCAGTTTCCAAACAGTTACAGAATTTTTATAGAGATTTTCACAACCCGAAATAGGTTAAAAGATCTATTGATATACATTTGTTTAAAATTGATTTTTATCCGACGTAGCTCAATCATTAGCAATGTTCACATTGTTCGATTGGCAAAGCAAGAGCGTTTTCCGCAATTTACAGGTTAATTGTACTCGAAAAATGTCTTTCCAACTTTCTTGGATTCATTGAAAGCAAATGCTCAGTTATTCTTCTATACTTTGCATGCACCAATGCGCATCAAAACTTAATTTGGTCATTTTCATACTTTCTATTAATAATCTTTAAAACTATAAAACTTGTTCAGGCCAAACTTATAAACAAGACAGGTATTTTCATACTTTCTATTAATAATCTTTAAAACTATAACACTTGTTCATGCCAAACTTATAAACAAGACAGGTACATGTATTAACCAACACTTCACAATTAAAACATTGGTCTAACCAAGAAATTTCGTGAAGCATTTCCAAATTATTTCATTGGGCATATAAAAGCAACAGTTGCATACCGCTGTTTAAAAGTCATAAATCGACTGAGCAAACAAATATGGGATATAAACTAAAACCGAAGGAAACACATAAACTGTATCATACTTAACTTAGTTTACATGTTTAATGTTATATTTGTAATTCTCATCGGATTTTGTCAAATGTGTTGACGTCTTTTTATTATATTTAGGTGTTACGGATAGAAAAATTAATCACCGCCTTTATTAATTATATTAAATTTTGTACGATTATTTACGTTTGAAGTTGGATTCATAACAAACTGGACATATATATATATTACAGTTAATTGCTATTAATAAGTATTGCAATATGCATTTTGTTTAAATTAATTATCAGTATTTAGTTCTGATATAATCTTAAATCAATCCTAATTCTATCTCACTTTGATAGTTTTTCATATGTGACGACATGCTGTTTCTAAATTTCATAAATTCAAATGTGGCATAACGTTTGTACCTTTTCGCCATCGTATGTGACGTCATATTTTTGTAATTACGTTGACGCCTGGAATGATTCGGATGTGTCTATTCTGTGTTAAACTTTAATAGCATTATGTATTCGGGTTTAGTTTTCTGTAATTAGTTAATACTTCAGTTTCATTATGTATATCTCTTTCATATTCATTTGTTAAAATTTACTGTTTGCAATAGCATGAATTGTTCTATATAATAAGGATGTTCTTACCCCGGGCATAAAAACAATGCCGTATTTGGCAAAACCTTTTCAACTTTTGATCTTCAGTGCTGTACAACTTTGTACCTTTTTCACTTTCGATCTTTTATATCCATGATATCTGGGCGTTATGTATTCGGGTTTAGTTTTCTGTAATTAGTTAATACTTCAGTTTCTTTATGTATATCTCTGTCATATTCATTTGATAAAATTTACTGTTTGCAATAGCATGAATTGTTCTATATAATAAGAATGTTCTTATCCCGGGCATAAAAACAATGCCGTATTTGGCGAAACCTTTTCAACTTTTTATCTCCAGTGCTGTACAACTTTGTACTTTTTTCACTTTCGATCTTTTATATCTGGGCGTCACTTGTAAGTCCTGTGTTGACAAGGCGCGTTTTTGGCGTATTGAATTTTAAACCTGATGCTTTTTGTTATCTATTAATCATGTTTTTCTTTGTCTAATATGTTCTCCTTTTTATTTGTATTGTAGTCCTGTAATATTATGTTGTCATTTCAATGTTATATTTAACTTTGCCATTAAAGTGCGAGGTTTGGCATGCCACAAAACCAGATTCAACCCACCACTTTTATTCCCGTTTAAAAGTGTCCTGTAGCAAGTCAGGAAGATGGCCATTGTTATATTATTGTTCGTTTCTGTGTGTGTTGCATTTTTACGTTGAGTCGTTTGTGTTTTCTCTTATTTTTGAGATATTGAGATCAGACGTGGCACGGTACTTGTCTATCCCAAATTCATGTATTTGGTTTTCATGTTATATTTGTTATTCTCGTTGTGTTTTGTCTGATGCTTGGTCCGTTTCTGTGTGTGTTACGTTTCGGTGTTATGTCGTTGTTCTCCTCTTATATTTAATGCGTTTCCCTCGGTTTTAGTTTGTTACCCCGATTTTGTTTTTTGTCCCTGGATTTATGAGTTTTGAACAGCGGTATACTACTGTTGCCTTTATTCATAAGTATGGAAATTACCGGAACAACAATAACACTAATTGTAACAAAAACAAAACATGCAAAAGACAATTCAACAAACATAGAACATGTAAAAACGCACAATTTGTTAACAACTACCATATATCTGACTTGGTACAGGTTTTTTTTTTTTTTTAGAAAAATTGTATTTTGAACTTATTGTTATGGTAAGTCAACCCCCTGCTTATATATTACTGTTAAAAGAAACATAGAAATTACAACATTACGTGACAGGAATATAGTACGAATAAATGCAAGAACAATAAGGACAGAGAAATACACAAATAAATATCAAAATAGTACATTTCGACGTATTAACCATATATTTATAATTAACACCTAAAATTAATGTACGTCAGTACATAAATACAGTATAATAGAATGATAAACAGTGTGTCACACACATGTAGCAATGTCACAAAAAGTGGCGTCACAGTTAATTTTAAAAAATGGATATAAAAGCCTATGGTTTGCGATTCAGGCTACCTTAAGGGAAAATTTCATTATACGTTTGCATAAACAAACTCATCATAGATACCAAGATTAAAATTTTATATTTACACCAGAGGCGCGTTTCGTCTGCAAAAGACTCATCACTGAGGCTCGATCAAAAAACTTTTAAAGGGCCAAATAAAGCTGAAGAGCATTGAAGACCAAAAATTCCTAAAAGTTTTACCACATACAGCTAAGGTAATCTCTTCCTGAGGTAGAAAAGCCTTAGTATTTTAAAAATTCAAAGTTTTGTTAACAGTTAATTTATGAATATTTGATATACCAAAATAACCTGCATCAATTGGAGATTATTTAAATATGGACGAAGACATTATCAAAATCAAATTATAAAAAAAATAAAACTTCGAAGGAAATAAACGGAAAGTCTTTTATCAAGTGGCGATATCAAAAGCACCAACACATCGAAAGAATGACTTGGTACAGGAATAACCCTAAGTAGATAATGATGAATTAAACCTAATTTTAAATAATTAGCTAAACCTCTCACCTGTAAGACTGTATCATACAATTCGATTATATAACAGAACACAAATACATAACAGGAAGCATATTGACATTCAATAGACAATGTACATAAACATAAAGGAAAGAAAGGAATACAAAAATTACAATAGCACATTAACACTATGTTGGAATGAATAAATATCGAGATAAAGACAAATAAAAATAAAATTTTAGTATTCTTGCAGTTAGAATCAAGGTTGCATATACAAACTAGTCAAAACATTTACTAAATGTTATAAGCAGTAAAAGGAAATCATTCGAAAATATAACTCAACATGCAGACATCTTATCCGTTCAGGTATTTCACATCCAATCTTTTATGGTAATATTCTTTACAAAGCACAAAAAAGTCAGTATTCACCTCAAAAGCTAACAAAACCTTTAAACAGACTTATTAATAAGGGATATAGTTCAGATACTGTTGGCAGGTCATTAAAGATGGCATATTTTGGCTTTAATATTGATTCACTTATAGGATCTGTTGTTATTTATGTATTATTGTCATTTTGTTATTTTCTTTTGTTTCATATTCTGACATCGGACTCGGACTTCTCTTGAACTGAGTTTTACTGTGCGTATCGTTGTGCGTTTGTTTTTCTACATTGGCTAGAGGTATAGAGGGAGGTTTGAGATCTCAAAAAACATGTTTAACCCTGCCGCAATTCTGCGCCTGTTCCAAGACTGGAGCCTCTGGCCTTTGTTAGTCTTGTGTGATTTTTATTTATTTTAGTAACGTGTGTATAATTTGGAGTTTAGTATGACGTCCATTATCACTGAACTAGTACACATTTGTTTCGAAGTCAGCTGTAGGACGCCTCCGGGCGCGAAGTTTATCGCTGCATTGAAGACCCATTGGTGGCCTTCGGCTCTTGTCTACTCTATGTGCGGGTTGTTGTCTCTTGAGCACATTCCCAATTTCCATTCTCATTTTTATTGCATACACAATGCATTGACAAATGATGCAAAGTAAGAGTATGCCTTCAAGAAAATTCTCGAACTACAACAAACATCATACGTTTTACATGGAACAATGCATTTTTCCTGAAAAATAAAAGATATTTGAGTTATAATTGTTATATCATAGACGCAGGTATTTTATATAGTACGTAATGTTTTTAGGATTTTGTTCAGATTTAAGGTGTTAACTGTTATACATCTAAAAGTGGCTTGATTCAATATATCATATCAGTTCATTATCTTCTTTTTTTAGACTGCCATGTTAGAGAAATCCATAAAAATCACTGCGGAACGACATACAGAAGGTATTTTTCTTTGATATCATTGCGAATTTATTGGTCAGTATTTTGCCTATTAGTCTTATTTGAGTTACTATCGTAGATAATTATAGATTATCGTTGATCATCTCAACGAGATTGCTTTTCTCGCTTGAGCTGGTACAGTTGAGATGACCAATGATAATCTTTTTATCGCTATTTTACCTATGACGACGTTGTCAATTTCAAGTCAATTTCGTTAGCAACGCCACGTGGTCTCCTTAGTTTCTAGCGATAATTTTTCCATCTCAAGCGAGAAGCATGATATGAAAATTATCACAAAAAAAGATCAAAAGAAAAATGCACAAAATAGCGATAATTCTGTATATAGCTCACTAAAAAAAGCAATAAGAAAATAAAGTTTACAAGTATATTAGATGAGTTGATTTAAAACTTTCTGTTATGGATTACACTCTTAAAAGATAATAATTCTTGTTTTGCAGTTCCAACTGAAATAGATTTGATGGCTGACAAAAGATATGTCCCTTTGTATCTCAAACTAATTGAGTCAGGGTCTGAGAAAAAAAGAGACATACGGTTGGTCATAGTTGGGAAGAAAGGTGCTGGAAAAACGTCATTTATTAAAAGATTATTGAACGAAGGAAAGAAAAGTGCTGGCATTACCTCATTTATGAAAAAAATCTTTGGAGGAAAAAACGCAGAAATAACAAGTACAAACGGAATAGATATTCATAATATAAAATGCAAATCAAAATCTAATGATGGCATTTGGAATAAATTAGACGGTATAATGTTTAAACTTTAACTTGATTCTTTCTCTATTTTCAAGGATAGAGATATTTGAGTTAACAACACTTTTATCATGTTTCTGTTAATCATACGAACTATATAGCAAAATCAAATTAATAAATAGATTTCTGTGAATTTCAATTTCTATCCTGAATCAAAATGAACACAGATTATATAATATTTGGATTTTATTATCTCATCTCGAACTTACCGTTAGGCAGGCAAAAATGCTAAAACTGTCAATCTGCAACCCCCTTCCATTTTTAACATAACATTAAGATACGTCACTGAAGTTCTACAATAATTGTTTTTAATGCCATGTATATCGATTTAAATGAAACTTCCATTTGATTCCCAAGAGGTTATATCTCACTTAAATGGGTCATGTTAAAACTCAAATTATTTTCGGTATTCAGAAAACCTTTTTAGTATTGTAATGATTATAATCTGTGAACAAAAAAAATTAACCATGAATAAAATAATATATTTTCAAAAGAGCCAACATGTTGGAAATCATCAAAGAAGGTTGTATACATACGACTGAAGTCCTGTTCTGTAAGAAAATCCAAAATAGCCTCTTCATAAATAAGAAAATTCACATTCGCTGATGTTTCTTCACCATTGTTTTTTATTTTTTTTTAATTTCTAATTCGTTGTACATAAAATGAGTTCTGCTCATGAATATCGGATTACATTGAAAAGACACCAGTAGCGGTTAAATGAAAATTCTAAAGCAATTTTTTTTGTATCAATGTTCCTGATTGGTTGATCAAATTGTAACATTCTATAAACCCCTGTCTGTAACCAAGGTAGCCGACATTTTGAATTCCGAATGTATTGACATGTTATTTCTCAATTGCAAATAATAAGCAAAAAACTAACATTTCTCACCTAGAATTGTTCTTTTGTTTGCAGTTTATTACTTTCTTAACTCGGCAAAGAGGCCAGAAAACGAACGGTGTTTACGTTTGATTCCGGAAGCATGACTATGATGAGATTTGATGATTGCATTTCGCGGAATTTTGTTAACACAAAATTGCACTGAAATAATGACTAAAGTTTTATGCTTTGTTTAGTTTGCATTAGCGCAAAGATAACAACGTTGCCAGATATACAAATTTTGCGACAGTAAAACGACAAATGGACTTCACAAAAGCTTCAAATACAATACAGTTATCTCTAAATTAAGTTATTTGCAAAAATTGGTGAATGCAAAAACAATGCAAAAAGGTTGTTTAAGTGTAAATGATGAAAACTAAAACTCCAATTTTCTAGGGTTACACAATATGATCTTTGATCCAAATTTAAAAGACCTCTACAAGATTAATTTATTCAATTGCATCAGAACTGGTAAAATATATTTGCATAACACAAGATGTTGATTCTATGAAATGGGTATCAGCATAGGTAATTGTTCACACTGCAATCCTAATGGACATTTTAAAACATATGTCTAGTTGAGAACAAAAATGCCAAGCGAAAAGATCATTATAATGTATTCGAAATAAGTTGTTGTTTAGATATGATGAAATGGGTTTATAACAAACAAACAACACACAAGCACTTATGTTATTGCTTATCACAACGCCCAGAACAATCAACATTAATTTCATACTAATGATAAGACGTTTTGAAATGAAACTATCCAAATTCGAGAAAATAAGTATTCACCTTCAAATTCAGGTTTTCAATTGTTTGACTGTTTTTTTCATTCATGCTGTTTATACTAAAAACCATTCAGTTCGAAGAATATTATTGCATTTTAAAATATGTTATAGGCAACTATGAAGAAACGGATCTTAATGCAAGATTGTTAAAACCATACGAAGAAAAGCTTGCAAGTGAGAAAATAGCCACCATTAAAGAGGGAACTCAAGACACTGTTAAATACAAAAACCTTGTTACCATTTTGTACAGGCGTGTTGATGAATCAAAGGAATCAAGTACTTTATCTCAGATGCCTGAAAAAATAAAACCCCCAGAAAACACTCAAATAATACTGCCAGTAGCAACCGAATTTCAAGTTAGAAATGCAGTAGCTACTAACGAACATCTTGCATCCACTGAATCTAAAATAAAGGAACAAGAAGACACCGATTTTCAAATTAAATCTCCTAAAGTGCAAGAAACATTACTATTAGAACAAGCAGTTACGGATATCAAAACCATGATAGAAAGATCTCAGGCTGATTTAATTGACAAAGAGGAGTATGCCACTTTCTTATTTTGGGATTTTGCTGGAGATGAAGAATTCTACCATACACATCAGACCTTTTTGTCCTCAGATGCAATCTACATTGTGGTAACTAAACTCAACGAGGTTGGGGACACAAATGCACATGGTCAGTTTAAATGATTATGATATAAGAAATATAAGTTATAGTTTTGCCTTTTGCCTTTGAATAAGAAATATAGTAATACTGACTTTCCCTCGAATATATATATATAGATGCAATATATAAGAAAACATATGTATATTGTCAGAAAAATAAGTCCTGGATACTTTATTAGAAAAGAAGATGTGGTATGATGGCCAATGAGACAACTCTCCACAAGAGACCAAAATGACACAGAAATTAACAACTTTAGGTCACCGTACGGCCTTCAACAATGAACAAAGCTACTACCACATAGTAAGCTATAAAAGCCCCCTAACAACATGCATACAAATTAATATACAATGATATATGCATTATGTTATCATGGTTCAGTTCTTTTATCAATGCAACCTTATCTCTGCATGCGCAAAAGTTTTTTTTTACTACAATAAAAATACATCTGCGTCAAATCTTTTTAGATTTAAACAATATTTGTAGAAAATTAGATGCATGTACCTTAATAGTTATGTTAAAGAGTTATACTATTATAAATCCGTCTGCATTTAGTTTCAAGTTATGACTATAGTTCTAATTGACAACATTTACCCAGTATTACTTATCCCCAAAGAAGCAAATGAAAAAAGTGTTTGACATTTTGATTTTATGTAATTTTTGAAAATATAAGTTTGATGTTGAGGATTTTGGTACATAACAATCACAAATAACTCCTCGATAGCTTAATTTTTGCCGCCAATATTTGTCTTTTCTAAGAAACAAATCAAAAATAATTTACTATTTCAAATACATATAGTGGATAATAAAATGTAAAAGAAAGCGGTTTGATTTGTCTTTCTAAATTATTTGTTTTACTGTTTAGTTAAAATGTGGTAATATTTATTTGACGTGGCTCAGTATTTATACATCCCATCATTATCTTTTGTGCTATGGTAAATTTGAAATGTTTTTTTATCCTACCTGGACCAGAAAGTAGATTGAGCTTTTCTTAACTTGCGTCCGTCGGCCGTGTCCGTCGATAATTTTTGCAAAAAGTTTCCTCAACAACCACGGGGTCAAATTAATCCAAACTTGGCCTATACTTTCTGAGGGTATATAGTTTTAATAATGTATCTGATGATGCTGCCCAACAATCACGATGACCAACATGACTCAAAAAATAACATAGTGGTAAAATGAAGTGTTTGGCTTTTATCTCTGAAACTAAAGCATTTAGATCACATCTAACTCAGATAAAAGTATTCATAAGGTCCAGATCAATCTGCCCTGAAATATTCAGATCAATCAGACAATCAGTTGTAGGATTTCTGCCCCATAAGTTGTAATTTAAAGACCATTTAGCAGTTTTTTGGTTATTATCTTGAATATTGTACTAGAAAGAGATACATTGAAAAACAGCAAACGTGTGCAGCAACTCCAAGTCAGTCAACATGACCAAAATTGTCATTTGACATTGAAAGAAGTTATTGCCCTTAAAAGTCAAGTTTTCAATATTTTTCGTAATCTTTTGCAGAAATTGTCTCCTCTGAAATAAATAGGTCAAGATAAACCAAAATATTACCGCTGACCGCGATGACCAACGAAGATGGGTGCCATGACTAAAGATTTACGTTTTTTTTATCTTTAATATCATTAGAGATTGAGATATGGTATGAAACAAAAAATACCAAGAAATGAAAGGTCTTCAAAAAAGTTAAAATTACCAATTGGCAATTGGCATCATATTTGGGTTATTGTCGCAATTATTTGTAATTTTAAGAAGTCTTTTTAAAATTGTTACCTTTTAATTTAACTATTGGGGCCAAATTAAAACAAACCTGGCCTTAATCATTTTAGGGTAAATACATGATTTGGACATTATTTCACATGATTTCAAAAAATCAAAGTAGATACAAGTGAGCGACACAGACTCTTGAGAGTCGGTCGTTCGTCTGTGTTTATGTTCTTTGTCTTTATGACTTTTTGGTGTGTTTATTTGGGACATATTTTTTGTTTGTTTTTATAGTGAATAAGGTTATAGAACAATGTAGACTTATGTAGACGAAAGGAGCGTATTTAATTATAAGCCTGGTACTTTTGGTAACTATTTACACCATTGGGTCGATGCCACTGCTGGTGGACGTTTAGCCCAGTAGTTAAAACAAATATCAAGTGTATGTTCATTATTATAAATTTACTGTTCGCAAATTATGAATTATTCGAATACTAAGGATTTTATTATCTCAGATATCGATAACGTAAGCCGTATTTGACACAACTTTTTGGAATTTTGAATCTCAATGCTCTTCAACTTTGTACTTGTTTCTCTTTCTAACTTTTTTTACCTGAGCGTATGAAGACGAAACGCACATCTGGCGTCTTAAATTATAAGCCTGATGGCATAAACTATGTAAATTTTACACATTGTACCTATTATGTCTGGTTATCTTGTTCACACATTGTTTACATTATAATGGAATTTGATTCATCTTTTGTACAAGTGAACGGTGTATTTATTTAGCTTTAAAATCATGGTTAATCTACCATTTTTTTTACATAAGAAAATTCCTATACCAAGTCAGGAATATGATAGTTATTATCCATTCGTTTGATGTGTTTGAGCTTTTGATTGCTATTTGATTAGGTACTTTTCATTTTGAAATTTGCTCTTAGTTCGGTATTTTGAAATTTGCTCTTAGTTCGGTATTTTACATTGATATGTACTGATAATGATTTATGCACCCTTGTTTTCTTTAGAATCAGGTTTTCAATGTTTCTGTATCATATCAAATGATTCCGTAGAAAAAAAGGAAATGAAATGGGAATGGAAATATTATGTCAGGTTTAGTTTTGACACAAGGCATGAAGTGATGCTAATTTGTAAATTATTACATTTTTTCAAGTAATTGCATATAATATGTTATGCAGCAGCTTTTGCATTACATCAAGTTATAATTTTATTTATTGCCTGCAAAAAAAAGTTTTGGAGATTAATTAAAAACATAATCATTTTGGATATTGATTTTTTTTATATTTGAACAGCATGACTGTAAATGTATTTGATTTTGTGTCAAAACATTAAGGTTGTCATTATAAAAAAACAAGAAAATTTACAATTGTCATAAACCACTAATTAGTTTGTTTTACACTAAATCTTTTCACCATTTTGACCCTTGGTCATCACTTAACCTCTTTGTTAATTATTTAATTAGGAAAGACATTCTATTTTTGTCCATCTGATGAGTTAAGCCTTTTTCAACTGATTTTTATAGTTCGTTCTTATGTTGTACTGTTAAACCACTGTCCCATGTTAGGGGAGGGTTGGGATCCCGCTAACATGTTTAACCCCGCCCCATTATATATGTATGTGCCTGTCAGGAGCCTGTAATTCAGTGGTTGTCGCTTGTTTATGTGTTACATATTTGTTTTTCGTTCATTATTTTTTACATAAATAAGGCCGTTAGTTTTCTCGTTTGAATTGTTTTACATTGTCTTATCGGAGCCTTTTATAGCTCACTATGCGGTATGGGCTTTGCTCATTATTGAAGGCCGTGCGGTGACCTATAGTTGTTAATGTCAGTGTCATTTTGGTCTTATGTGGATAGTTGTCTCATTGGCAATCATACAACATCTTCATTTTTATATTCTCAGTTAAAATTTATTATTGCAATTAATAAAACAAATGTATATTTATAAAAATGAAGTGAAATTAGTTTAATTAAATATTACAATTTTCAACTTTTTTGTAGAGAAAACACAGATATATACATGTATACCTTGAAACCCTTATGATGTTAAAATGTAATAGCTGTATTGAATAGACATTTTACTTGATTTATATACTTGAATTTGAATGTATAAGGAACAGTTATTGAATATGCTAGAATCTTATGTGACTTCGTGTAGTTTGCAAAATTTAGTTTTTTTCCTTAATGTAAACTTTGACTAATGTAATATGTAATGCAATGCATTAATTTGCAAAAGTAATTGTAAAGTAATGCATTTCTATGATAAATGCCTTTATTTATAATTGTTATTTAATGCATGTTTTTGTCAAAGTAATTGTAATATAATTATAGATCATCGTTGATTATCTCAACGAGATTGATTTTCTCGTTTGAGCCGGGACGGCGAAAGCGAGAAATGCAATCGAGTTGAGATGATTATCGCTATTTTACCTATGACCACGTTGTCAATTTCATGTCAATTTCGTTACCAACGCCACGTGCTTGCTTAATTTCTAGATATAAATTTTCCATCTCAAGCGAGTAGCATGGTATGAAAATTTATCACAAAAAACAGATCAAAGGAAAAATGCACAAAATAACGATAATGCCTTTTATTGCAACGTAATTCATCACATGCCTGTTTGACACAGTACTATATGCTTTTCTTTTAAATAATCGGATGGTTCCAGCATAAGCATAAATAAAGTAGCATACTGTAATCTGCAATTGGTCATTAGAATAGTAATGAAACAAATGTTCCAAAATGAAAAATGAATGACAATACGTTCAGAATGATTGAGTTGGTCCATGTTCAGTCTAATATTTAGGAAGATGCTTATTTACGATACTGTAACATTACAGTGATTTTTTTTTTCTCACAATATTTCATTTTCGATAAGAAAACAATGTAGGAAGATACAACAAATAAGCCTGCAATGTACTTTTTACACCGTGGAATTAAAGTACGTTTTCACAACCTCTATGGAAAATATAAAGAATAATAGGAATATAAAATTTGTACAACATACTGTTATGGTATTTTGTATACTTTTATACATTCTGCAAAGAATGTTATGGGTTGTATGAATCTGTCTGTCTCTCTATCCGTCGGTTTGTCGTCGGTCAGTCGATCGGTCTGTTAGTTTGTCTGTCGACGAAGGCCACTAATGGGTTTTTGATACAGTGAGAAAATCTAGCACTCTTATACGGGCTTTACATGAACCCTGAACAAATTATGAACTGGGTCATGAAAATGGACGTCGCACTAAATTTGTTCAAATTATTCACTGTCTGTTGAAAATTGTCATGGTTTGGTCGTTTCCAGAGATACTACGACAAGTAGCTCTATATTTGGATATGAAAATGATTGAAAGACAGGATTCATTTGACTTTGATCTAATATTCGTGATTTATAAGTTGATTTTTAAATGTTTATGATGCTTATTTTGCAGACAAAAAAGCAATAGTTCCATTATTCTGGTTGGTTTCATTGGAATTTGCCATAATTTTCATGTCTTATTTATTGAAAAATGTTCTGTTTTGTTATTCATGTTTTGGAGATCAACAATATTTGAAAGTGTACATGTCTGGCTGTAAATATTGATGTATCAATTAACAATGTACATTTTTTGTACATGTTGATTTTTAATAATTTGTTTGTAGATATGTTCCAATTGTGGATGAACTCTATACATTGCTACTGTACAAGAGAGCAGCTAAATAAACATGGAAGTAATACTCCTGGAATAAATGAACATACAAATACATGTGCATCAAATACTTTGGATCCACCCGTGATTCTTGTTGGTTCTCATAAAGACAAAGTCAGGTGTTCAAAGGATGAAGAGGTTTGTAAGGATCATGTGAAAAAAATTAGGTCCTGAGTGTTCTTGCAATTTTCTGTACTGTATTCCTGCCATGTAATGTTGTCAGTTAAGCGGTATTTTTAACATTGTTACTAAGAGCAGTCTTTCGCTAGCCATAAAACAAGGTTCTATCCACAACTCTTTTCTTAAAATGTTTTGTACAAAGTCAGGAAAATTGCAGTTAGTTTCAAATAGTTCGTTTCAAAGTATGTTGCATTGGCTTTTATTTGTTGCACTTCAGTGCTTCTTTTGTTCCGTTACTTTCCTTATAGTTGATGTATACTCAGTTTGTGTTTGTAACCAAGTTGTTTTCTCTAAAAGGGAAGCTAAAAGTTCCAGTGGAACTGTCATACTCATAACTCGAATATAAACTGACAACGACAAAGCCAAAAATAAAAAAGACAAACAGACAAATGATAGTACACAAGAAACAACATAGAAAACTAAAGCCTGGGTAACACGAACCTCACTAAAAACTGGGGGTGATTTTAGGTGCTCCGGAAAAGTAAGCAGTTCCTGTTCCACATGTGTCACCCGTCGAGTTGCTCGTGTTATTACAAACCCGGTAAATAGTCTAACTCGGTAGGTCACATTCATGAAATGAGAAGGGGATTGTTAGAAACATATCCGATATCATCTGTGAAACGGTTATTCCATAACGGTCAACCAACTCATGATGAAGTCAGTAAAATTCACCATTTGGAACTTTTGGTTTAATAGCTTAATTGTAAGCAGCAACCCCCTATCAAGGAAATCATAATAGGAAATACAGGCGCGGTAATATCGTAACAATTGAAAGATATACTCAAGCGATTTATAACATTTGAACAGCGGTGAACTACTGTTGCTTTTATTACGCATACCAAATGATTGCAGAATGCCTATTTCCTATGTATCCATCGGTGACGATAGACTGAGGATAATTGTGTTTAAGTAAAGCTAATACCTTAAAGTAAAAACGGTATGCTTTGTATAACACAGCACATAGCAAGAATGAAAGACAAGAATACAAAATTATAATAGAAAAAAGTTGTTTTTATTTATTTGGTTATTTATACGGATACGGAAATCTATATAAAGAGAAGAATGCGATTATACAACAACAAATATTTTCCATGAAAAATGAACGTAATGTGTCTTTTAGAACTAATGGGAATGATATAAATAGTATAATTTGCACTTTTAAGGCAATAAAGTTCCGTCCTGTATAACAATTGAAGGCCGCCGTTTTATTTACTGACAATTTGGACAAAAGAGATGAGAAGAATAACAAAATTTTATTCAAACTTATCATTCAAAAGCCAACTGAAAAAAATACAGATGACTAAAAGAACAAAATAAAAACGAAAGGACAAACACCAGTCCCTAAAAGCAAACACAGAAAACTAAAGACTGAGGTACACAAACTCCACCAAAAACTGTGTAAACATTAGTCCGACAAAAGTTTTGAAAATTAGTTTAATTCGATTTACTTATCTTATTTAAGTACATGTATCGGAATTATAAACAATAATTGTTAATTTCCTTCAAAAATGACCGATGTACAGTAATATTCCGACGCAGTGGTATAAAATTGTATATGTAATAAACAGAGAAGTGTCTTCATGAAATGCCAACCTGCTTCAAAAAAAGTTTTAAACTGATTTAGCCATAAATTATGCATTATGCTGTTATCTTGAATCGCAATACAGAGAATGTGAGTTGTACTGTACTGCAGTCAAGATACTTGGAAACGCCTTTATAATTATTGGTCTGCAATACTTTTCAACTCATATACAATATATGTATGTTGTCGGAAAATAAAATATTTATTTGTATAAGCTTTAGAAACAGGACGAAAAGCGAGGATCAGCTGAGCTTTTCTGTTGTTTCGTAGCAAGTACAAATCAGTTTTATATTTTCGAACAATGTACATTTATTGTGTTTATCCTGAAATGACTCATAACACTTGAAAATTTAGTTATTAAAATCTAAATCATTGTCTCTAATTTCTCAAAGAAATCGACATATTTGAAACGCGGACTGCAAAGAGAACCCCAAAGTGAACTGGTTTTGAAACAGAAATATTCATATTAATGCGTGCTCAATATGGAAGAAGAGTAACATGACACTTTATGTGATAAGTCTTTTGCAATCAAAATAAGTGTCTTGCGCAGTTATAAGCCTGGTAACGCTAATGAGTGTTTTTAAATTTAGGTTGAGAATGCATGTGCTGATAATTGTTTCATATTGTAGATTGAGAGTTCGTGTAGGGATCATCTAGATAGATTTGTCAACGATATTTCAGATGATGCATGTAGACATTTAAGACACGAATACTTCATTTCAAATACTGAGGATGATGATTACGTTTTTCAGCAAATAAGACAAGATATCGTCCACTTAGCCCGCACAATGAGTACATGGAATAAAAACTATCCTTTAAAATTTATTCAACTCGAAAAGCGTCTTCAAAATAAAAAGAAAGAGTTGCAAATTCCAGTTATTTCTTTTCGTGATATCAAGGACATCTCTTCTGAAATACCGAAGGAATTAAATGAAGAAGAAATCAGGTTGTTCCTTGAATTCCACCATGAATTGAGAGCTTTGGTCTATTTTAACGATCTTCCTGATTTTATCGTTTTAGATACACAGTGGTTGTCTGACGTTTTTAAATGTATAGTTACAGCAAAGAAATTTCAATTAAATATAAGCCGACATAGAATGAAGGAAAAATTGGAAGATTTGCATGTTAGTGGAATATTACATAGCGACGTGTTAGAAGATATTTTTAAAGATAAAACGACTGTTCTTTATGAACAAGATCAACATAAAGAAAACATCCTGAATATAATGGAGAAATTTGATATTATCATACCTGCAATCAGAAGCAGTTTTGCTGAAAAACCTTGCTACTATGTACCTTGCATGGTCAAATCAAAACCAGAACATGACATATATGAGATGTTCAATGTGACCAATGATACCTGCAAGAAATCCACCTGGTTATGTTTCAAGTTTAGATTTCTACCACCACATCTTATTAATCATTTGATTGCTTCATTGAGCAGGAAGTATAAAATTGCAGTAGTAGATACCACTGGACAGCAGAAAAATCAAATTGCTCTTTTCAAAGGTACTGCTGTCTTTGAATTACAGGAGACAATAAAGTTAAGAAAACTACTTTTAATGACATGTCCAAATTTGATACAAATTCAGATTTTAGAATTCAAAAAGGAAATAAAAGCAGGCATGTACAAAAACATTGCATCCTTCGTGACAGAGGAAATAAACAAGATAATAAGTAGAAGATTCAAGATGTCAAACGTAAAATTTGAGAAAAAGTGGAAATGTGACCTGAAAAACCCAGACTCTGTTACCGGACTGATTGATTTTAGTGCAGAACAGGATACAGTATATTATTGCGAGGCATGTACAACTACACACGAGTTCAACAATGAATGGTCAGATCTAGTAATAAGAACGCCTTGTGTAAGTGAACATGTATATATCAGTTATAGAGAGTAAGATTTTTACTGCGTTACCTTTTACTGTATTTTAATCTGCCAAACTTTCTTTTCTTTGTCAGATCATGACAGATTGACAACTATTTTGAGGTCTTGCCTCCTAGATCATATTTTCTAGGAAATTGCGTTACTATCAGTACATATCAGTTTGGCAACTATTCCCAGCCCTGACCTCTGGCATGTCCAGCGCCAGGGATTATTTAACTTTATATAATATAGTGCCGCTTATATTCCCAATTCAAAAAGATTAACAAATACATGTACATTACTTCAGGAATTGACCCGTTGCCGATTTTAAAATCTAATAGAATGCTGGCAACGATCGAATTTTATTAATAATTATGTCAACTGTGGTAAACGTTTTAAGCAGCGTAATCAGAACCCTCATATACAATTGACAAAAATACAATAAGAGTATTTCTTTTCGTAAAAGTATTCCAAAAAATTACAAAGATGCCCTGATGTTAAAAAATTACCCAATGGATGTTTTTTTCAGTGGTATATCTTCCATGTCGAAGGTAACACCATAGTTAAGATGCAGGATAATTAATCTTTAATGTCAAATTTTCCGGTAATGTTGGGTTTTTTTTAAGAAAGTACTTGAAATAGATTTATATCGAGATTTTACCACGGGTTGTCCCCTTACGCGTTTATTTCATCCCTCGCTATCGCTCAGGGTTTAATATTTCGCAAAAAGGCCATCCCGTGGTAAAATCACGATATACTTGAGCCCCATGAATTATTTCTTAAATATATGGAACTTAACCTGTTTATGAGACTTCATAATGCTTATAGTTATGTTAAATAGAGATATGTTTTATTTAAGGATGTTTGCTCCTCTATTTTTTTAACTTTTGCCAGATTTTTGGAATCTTCTGGTTTTATCCATGTATTGCTCTTGAAAGAAATTGCCCCTAACCCCAAATTGTCTTTTCATAATTTTATCATAAAGTTTAAAAAGCCAAATTTCGTAATCTTATAAAATCCTTGTTATTTTTTATAGTTTTTGAAACCGACAAATTTTCAATGGCTAATATCTCGAAAACAAGCACAGCGAACATCCTTAAACGATTGAATGTGTAAATTAAATTTCAATAGTTCCATGACAACATTTATTTGTTATCAAAAATTTTAGTCACAGATTTCTGAAAATGTTCCAAGATTGAACGTTTGCCCAGAGAGCTCCGATGAAATAAGAAGAACTGGAACATCCACCAAGGTTAGTTTATTTTTAAAATCACCGTTTTCTTTTCTCTCTTTTTTCTTTTGCATAACAAAGGTATAAATAAGCACAAGAATGTAGACATTGACTGGTTGGTCGGGTTGAATTATTAAACCAGTCTTATGTTTATCCAACCAGAGTGTAAAGAAATGATAGGAACTATTCATATTGACAAATTTTCTGTGTAATGTTTTCCTGAAGTTTTCTGTTTAATCTTTTCCTGAAGTTTTTTTGTTTAATGTTTTCCTGAAGTTTTCTGTTTATTTTTTTTGCAGGTACGTGTCCATGTCAAAGCTGGTGATAGAATGTTTTCAAATGTCAATACAGATGCAACAGGTACAGACAGATTTGCAGGGGTATGTAACACCACGATGCATTTTAAACCCACATTCAGTTCTCAAAAAAGAAAATTATTGAAACAGAAAATGTATAGATTATTTTTTCGTTCAGTTGGTTGATATTTAAAGACAAACGTCTGAATCGATCAGGTTTTATGAACTTGCCCTTTTTTATCTCACCTTGCCCAGAAGAATCATCGAACTTATTCAGCACTTTGCATTCGTCGTCCCAACTTTTACAAAAATCTTCTCCTTTGACACAAGGTTGCCAAATAATACCAAACTTGGCCTACATCGTCTTTATGGTACCTTGTTTGACTCCGCCCAACAACTAATATAACCGGCATGGCTTTAAATAGAACATTAACATGATTAAATAAACTGAATTCTTTGGCTTATATCTCTGAAACTTCTTCATGTAAATAGTAAATATTTTACTACATTTTGTTAATTTTTGTAATCTTTTGAATATTATCATGAAAACTATGATATTGAGAAAAAAAACATTGTTTCTGTAACATATTTATATAGTACTTTACGTACTTTTATTTACGTTCGTTGAGTTACTTCCCTTTCATATCAGTCTGATATGATTTATGTAAACCCCATATATTATTTGTATCATTATTCATGTGGAATACAAATAACACGCTGCTTCCAAATTTTGTCATTCTTATTATCGCCATACGTCCCCAGAGAATAGTATATGGTGTCAGAAAAATATGGAAAATTGATCTCAACGGAGTACCACAGATTCAGATGAACTGGGATTCAACAAATCTAGTTGATACTTGGTAAATTCAAACAACACTTGGAACTTATACTCGATGGACCCCTCGCCGAAAAAGACGAAAAGGTAAAAATTACGTATCTACTGTTGTGGGTTGGTGAAAAAGGAGCATATGTATAACACATGACAATTAGGTGAAGATGGTGCTAAGAAACTTGCGGTTCATTTTGACAAATTGCTTACATATGTTCAACCAAAGCAAAACTCTTTACTTGCAAGGTGTAAATTAAGACATGAAACACAAAGTAGTGACACTGTTGAGCAGTTTATCACTCGACTGAAGCTCATTGCTAAACACTGTAATTTTAAGGACACTGACGAGATGATCAGAGACAGTCTCATTTTCGGGACAAGTTAACCGAAAGTGAAGGAAAAACTCTTAAACCAAGGTGACGCATTCACATTAGAAAAAGCTATTCAGATCGCGCAGGTATTTAAGTAAGATGCGGAAGTAACTGCGGAAGATGAAAAAATTTGAACCGTAAACAGTCGTACACGAAGTAAATCTTCCGAGACACTCACAGTATAACAGTGCCTCATCTAGGAAGAACCGCCAGACGTCTGACCGAATTAGGACGGGTCCAGTCAACCAAGATCGAGTTAAAGTTAAACCCCTTCGTTATTCTTCACAGCAAGGACGTGGAAATTGTGGGAGAAGACACCCCAAACAAGAAGAATGTCCGGCGAAGGGAAATAATTGCAACAGTTGCCAAAAGTGGAATCATTTTGCGCAAGTATGCAGATCCAAACAAAGGGTCGACGAAGAAGTGCTAGACACAAATAGTGACTGCAGTGACCAAGAGTTTTTTATTGATTGTATAAATGAGCAAAATACCTTCATTAATGATAAAGATAAAGTAAAGAGAGAATACTTTGCCTATACGTATGTTTGAAAGTTTTAAATTCAATGGCACTCTGAAAAAGTCCCTTCGTATCTTGACTGCTTATAATTGTCAGTGTCCTGCCCTCACTTGGCGTCTGTTGTCTCCCTTGTGAACATTGTTCTGTTAATAGTAAATTAGAATTCTACTGTCTAGATATTAATTCCCCACCAATATTAGGTATGCAGTCTTGCTTGGATTATGAGCTAAGAAAACTGGTTTACAGCACCGAAACAGCATGTACTTCTGACTCTGATCCAATGACTAAGTCGTCAGTGTTAAAACGTTATTTAGATATTTTCAAAGGTGTCGGTCTAGATTCAGGTGACGCAACAATACGCATTGATCCGGAGATACCCCCAGTTAAACACCCCCTCCCCTCCCCCTCACACGGCACGTTCCTGTAGCGCTACGTGGCCGTTTAAAGTCAGAATTAGATCGCATTATTTGTAAAGTAAACAGTCCCATACCTTGGGTTATTTCCCTCGATATGCCACCCCATTTTAACAGAGCTGAAGTTCAGACTATATTGGGTATGGTCAATTATCTTTCAAAATTTGCGACAAACTAGCCCAATGCGAGCAATATTGAACAAAGACGTTGAATTTGCATGGGACGAACCTCAAATTGTGGCATTTAAAAAAGTCAAGGAGGTTTTGAGGAACTCACCCGATGCGATTCTTTCTTATTATGACCCAACCAAAGACTTAACTTTACAAGTTGGCGCATCCAAATACAGTCTAGGCGCAGTCTTACTGCAAAACGAAAAACCGGTAGCTTATGTTTCAAAATCCTGAACCACTTCAGAAATAAATTATGCACAGATAGAAAAAGAAATGTACGCAATTGTTTTGGGTGTACCGGATTTCACTAAAACATTTATGGTCGTAGTATCAGGGTTGCACGAACCATAAACTGCTTGTTTCAATTATGAAAAAAATCATTGCTAGGCGCCCCCGCAAGATTGCAACGCATGATTGTACGGTTACAGCGTTATGAACTCGATGTTTATAATTTGCCCGAAAAATGTATCCCCGTGGCTGATACTCTGTCGCGCAAATTTCTGTCGGACACTTACCCTGGTCTTTCTGATAGCTTCGAGACACAAGTTCACATGGTGTTTTCTAGTCTACCGATTAGTGATAAGAAGCTAGAGGAAATCAAAATGGTCACGTTGTCAGACCCCCAGTTTGATATTTTGAAATCTGTAGTTCTTGCTGGATGGCCATAATCTCGTACTGAATGCCCAACACAAATTTTAGAATTTTGGAATCATAGGGATGATTCTGTGAATAGTGGTATTATTCTTAATGGACACAAAATTGTGATTCCAACTAGTTTGAGGGCCCTCATGTTAGACAAAATTCACGCTGGGCACATGGGAGTCGAGAAATGTATTCGTAGAGCTCGTGATGTTCTCTTTTGGCCTACACTGTCATTGGATATTTCGGACATGGTGTTAAAGTCTTCAGTTTGTTTGTAAAGCAGAAATTGTAATGCTAAAGAACCATTAGAACCGCACAAAATTCCTCAATATCCTTGGCAAGTTGTAGCTACTGATCTGTTTTTTTGGAATAATGCTGGTAACATTGTAATAGTTGATTATTATAGTCTCTATTAATCTCTATTTAGAAGTCCATAAATTACATGGTACTACAAGTACACCTGCTATTAATAAGTTGAAGGGTACATTTTCTAGACTTGCTATTCCTGAGACCGTTGTTTCTGACCATGGTCCTCAGTATTCATCACAAGAGTTCAGAGAGTTTGCGAAATATAGGATTTTAAACATGTTACATCCAGTCCCTATTAACCTCTATCTTATGGGTTGGCAGAGATAACGGTGCAAACTGTAAAAATATTTTTAATACATGTAAAAAGGATGGTAAAGACCCATATGTACATGATGTAGCTCTCTTGGAGTATCGCACAACTCCTTTGGATATCGGATATACCCCTTCACAGTTACTGATGTGCAGAAAACTCAGATCAGTTCTACCATCCACTTTTTAGGAATTATACAAAAAAACCTTTATAACGAAGTTCAGAGTAAAATTGATTGTAAAAAGTCTTATCAGAAAAAGAACTATGACAAGGGCTCAAAACCATTAAAATATTGAATTGCTGGAGATTCTGTCAGAATAAGGGGAAGTGATGGACTCTGGAAACCTGCTATTATCTCTAGTCAACACCCTGCTAGTAGGTCGTACATTGTAGACAGTCAAGATGATGGTATTTATAGACGTAATAGGCGTCATATAATAGGAACCAGAGAGGAAGTACCCCTTACTACTGGTGAAAATGACACAATTGTACCCCCTGTTTGTAACAAACCACATGAAAACTAACTTCCCCTGAATTAGCCGAACCCACTTCGAGCATGAATAACGCTCCCAAAATTACGAGCGATACAGAAACTACAGACACCCAACAAAATCCTTCTGATGGTATATACATTACAAGATCGAGATGTATATTAAGCCTTAAATCATTGAATCAATGTAACTTCTTGTATATGCTTATATTTTTTTAATTCATATATGGTGTATACATGATGCATTTTTGTCTTTTTATGCTTTCAAATGAACTTTATTATGACAGGACAATTATTGAACACTGAATTTATATTGGAACATCAATTTGAATTTGTTTATTGTATTTGTATAACTTGTGCATGTTATTTTCTTTTATTTGTGTTGAGAAGGGAGATGTAACAATTTTAATATAGTACTCTACGTACTTTGATTTACGTTCGTTGAGTTACTTCCCTTTGATATCAGTCTGATATGATTTATGTAAACCCCATATATTATTTGTATTATTATTCATGTGGAATACAAATAACACGCTGCCTCCAAATTTTTCATTCTTATTATCGCCATACGGCCCGAGAGAATATTACAGTTTCCTTTACATTTTGCTTTATGCGTTATACGATTTGAATTATAGTAGAGAAATAAACACTTTAAATAACAAAAACGATCAGCAAGGCAAGATCTAAAAATAAATCTAATTTTGCCGATTTAGTTAGTAGACTGTCAATATTCATAGGAATGGTTTTCCCTAAAAATGCTTGTTTTCCCTCTTTTGTTTTTTGAATATGAAGATAGAGAGAAACCAAACAGAACAAAAAATCAGTAATACAAGATCAACAAAATAGTATTTGTTGCATCTACAATGTTAGCGAGTGTCCTATGTTTAATATGCACATATACCAAGGTGAGCGACACATGTTCTTTTGACCCTTTAGTTGAATTATCTTTTTGAGTTTTGTATTATGTTAACCTTTTTTCAGGAAACAAACACAAACAGCTTCACTGTAAATTGTCATCAAGTCAATAAACCACTATATTTGTGTGTTCATATTTTGGAATGAAACAAAACCCAAACTGGGTCATAAAATTTAATCAGTATGTTTCAAAGGAAACTTTTTTATATGGCATTATTTCTGGCTAAAATTTTCCAAATTAGGATGATTTAACCAGTATCACAATGATTCATAGTTAAAGCATTAAATAGATCTGAAACAGGCCATTTTGTTTAAAAAATATATATATTTGATATTTAGTACAAATAGCAATTATATTTTCATTGATTTTTAGGAAAAGAAACACAAAGGAAATTGATCAATTTAAAAGGTCCTTTAACATAATGTTTGTTAGTTCAATCGAAGCGTGTGTTCTGCGTTTAATTTTTTTTTCAATTTGATAGAAATCAAAACAATATGGTTTAACATTATGATTGATATTTATGTACCTTAAATATATTGAGGTCACTTTGTTTCTTAATCTATAAAAAAAACAAAAGGAAGGATTTAACACAACATGTGCCTGTTCATCTGTCTATGAGAAATTTCTACGTACATGACCAACTTAACTGACAATTGATTCAACCAAAAGTTTGTTTTTTTTGTATATGTTTTTCATATTTTAAATTGCAATTGCTTACTTTTGACGTATTTTCAGTTCACCAAAGAGGAACTCAATTTTTCAAAGATGGGAATGATCGTGCTGAATATTCTGGCTGATGCTTCATATGACCTATTAAAACCAGACAAACCAAATCTACGTCCAAGGAGTGATTGTGATATAACATTCTTGTACAGCGAGCACAGGAAACTAAATAAACACATTCCTAGTAATCTATGGGGCGGGGCATGGGAAACTATTCATAATACAGACATAGCTATCGGAGATGATATTGAGCGCATAAGACTAACAAGAAATGAACTACAACACTCTCGCATCTTTAAACTCGAAGAGAAACGTTTTATTGAATTGTGTAATATATTAAGCGACCTTTTAACACGGTTTGATCGCCATAATAAACCAACAAGGCTGTATACAGATGCACTGAGCAGAATATTGGCTAAAACTATTTCTGCAGAGGAAGTTAAATCAATTCAAAATGATATATTGGGTAAATTTATTTTAAGTGCTTGATTTCTGATCTTTATTGAGTTTTTCTACTTGTGTTCAATTTCTATTACTTTTCATTAAGATTGGTTTGTATTCAAGTATTTGTAAGTGTAAGCAGACAACTATTAATTAATGTTTAATATAAAAAAAAAAGAAGATGTGGTATTATTTCCAATGAGACAACTATCCACAAAAGACCAAAATGACACAGACATTAACAACTATAGGTCACCGTACGGCATTCAACAATGAGCAAAGCCCATACCGCATAGTGAGCTATAAAAGGCCCCGATAAGATAGTGTAAAACATTTCAAACGAGAAAACTAACGGCCTTATTTATGTAAAAAAAGAGAAAAACTATGCCAGTGACCATGTTTAGGGAAATGCTTTCCCATTTTCAGAAACTGGTAATCATTCTAGCTTTGTCTTCTCATTCGGTCATTAAAAAATTATTCTGCAAAACTTTGATTTTGAAGTACAACTATAATCAGAAACCACAAAGAGAGACCCATGAATTGAAATATGGTCATATTTGGTATTTTTTGAACCAGTAAGAAATATTGGGAGTTGCCAACTGTGAATTGTGTATGCATAAAATAGATAAAATTGAGAATGGAACTTGGGAATGTGTCAATGAGACCCACAGAACAGACAACAACAGATGGTCACCAACAGATCTTCAATGCAGCGAACAATTTCCGCACCCTGACTGTACGGAATATATAAATAATCGGTCAGAAATGGGACACTCAATCCGATGCTCTGTGTGAAGACCTTTGCCACTTGTTTGGCGAAGGAAGATGGATTGCCCACGGAAAATCACATACCTTTGGTATGATAACTTGTTCTACTTATTAGACACCAAGACCTCATCAACGTGCATTTATTTATATAATTGTTACTGGACGTTAAGTAAAAAAAAAAGCAATCAATAAGTAACTGATTGCACCTGTTCATGTGTGATTTGTTTAATTTCAGGTATGACGATCGAAGTTGAAATTGAACACTAAATCAAACACGTCATGGGAAATACACATGCATTGTACTCTACTGCCATAGCAATCGATTTGCAGAAGACCAATCATCTTTAGATAGTAGGCAATCATCTATATTAGAGATATGATTATAATGCATTAATGATTCAATTTGGTACAATATTGGACTGTAAATGACTATATTTAAAATGTGATCACATGCAGCAGCAATTGTTAAGTAGCAACTGTTATAACAGTAAATACTTTTGTTACTAAAAAACTAATAATTTTAAATGTTTGGGAAAAAATTATACATATACATACATAGACACAAATATATCTTATTTAACTGCCGCCATTAAGATTTCTTTACTTAAGGAGCTGTCATTTGTAATTACTCTATTGTAAAATTTATAGTCTCCTTAAACACAAGTTATTGTCAGGAAACTACAAACATGATTTTTTTACTATCAATGTTGAAACTAAAAGTCATATAAGGAGATGCCATTTTCTCGTAGCGGTTTCCCAACGAATTTTGTGAGAACTTTGAACGACAATTTGACAGTGATTTCGACAGTTTTAAGTTTATTTGTGTCATTATTCTTATCAAAACATCTGTAATAAAAATAACTAAAATGTCTTACCTTATCATATGATGGATGTATATCCTTTTTTGAAACAATTGTCAAACTGTCTCCCCCCCCCCCCCTTTTCATTTCAAATTGTCGACTGGGTCAAGTACGAGGTGTTCCGAAGGTCTTTCCGAATGTTAATCAGTTGATCATGTTTTAGAATACTCCTTGGAAAACGAATTTTGTTTTGACTTTAGGATGATAAGAAATGATGAAATGCTGTACATTAATTATAATTTCCTCATGAATAGAATAGGAAGCTTATTAAAAATTATTTCTTAACACTGAAGAGGCGACCATTTAGTGTAAATAAAAAGGTAGAGGATGATTATATAAATGAATATAATGTCCGGATAATAACAGGAATAACACAGTGACTGTGACAATTTTTCCAAAGAATTTTTGAAAATAACTTTGCTGTGTCATGAAAATAATGGACAAAACTGGAAATGGCGATAATGATTATATACATGAATAAAGTCTTTGGCTCTCTCGATTTAATTGCTTTACAGATTTTTTTTTTGATTTTTTTTTTTTTTCATAACGGCGTTTATTTCTTTTTCTTTTCAATATAGGGCTTTGCCGTAACGGCGTTCGTTTTCCCTCTCGCGAAAGGTCATATAACATAAACTGCTTACATCAACTTCCTTAAAACTCTGGTTAATATAATATTGTGTTGTCTCATTGGCTTCAATACCACAGCTCCTTATAATTTTAATTAGAGCTAATTTCACAATGCTTGTAGAGTAAAACTTTGGCTTCCTTACTTTGTTTGTATAAACTTGTACCCAAGATTTGTAAAAAATATCCACATCTTAAACAATATATATATACACTTTTTTAGGCGTTTATATAATTTATTTATTGTGTACATGTATCGTTACTCGTAACGATCCAGCGCCCTCGTGGGGAAAATCGTTGATTACTATACAGACGTTATATATATATATATATATATATATATATATATATATATATATATATATATATATATATATATATATATAACGCCTAAAAGAGTGTACACAACAACTCCAAATACAAAAAAAAAAGGTAACTATAAATGTAATTATTTATAAATATTTCGGATAACAGATATCCTTCCTCAGTGAGATTCTGATGTAAAATGAATCATCTTTAAGTCTTCTTAGATTATTAAACTGTTACAATCTTGAAATTTATACAATACAAAAGTCAAACCGAACATCAGTTAAGACGCTTGCACCATTCTAAAAAAAAGAATAAACATGAAATAGGTTATAAGGCTTATTACAACAGAGAGTTCAAATATATGCTTTAAATACAAATAATAATGTATGATATGAACTAGCACAATTCTAAAACTTTAACGGGAACGACAACTATGATGGTACAAGAATGATAACGTCAATAAAATTACCAAATAGACAGCACTGAACGATCTAAATTTATAAATATTTTAAATTGACAGAGTAAAGTAGCTGCAACAGACTCTTGAGTATTTAAACATCGCGAACAAACAGATGAATAAGTTTTGAATAGGTATAACTAGAAGAACGTGGCTTGGTACTTATACAACCCTCAAAAAATTAAGCAATTTAAATGGGTATCTACAAGACGTTTATTTAATTGATGAGAAAGGTTAAAAAATAGAAACAGAAACTGTAATAATGAGTAATATAACCTAAATGTGAAGCGCTACATGGAGTCGAACTACATCTTTTCATTTATCCCATTTGGTGCCAAAGTTGTTTTAAAATTTCCTTGTCCAAAACCTTTCACGAGCGAGTCTTTCTTTCTTATACCAAGCAGAGTTGTGGTCAATGATTTTAATGGTCAGTCGATTGAGATCTGCCATAGTGTGGCCAGGGGATCTCAAATGTCGACTGAGAGGGAGGTCTGGCTTGCATTGGTAGTCGCTACGATGGCCGTTCATTCGTTTGTGAAACGGCTGTTTTGACTCGCCAACATACTGTTTACCACATTTACACTGTAAGAGATACACAACATTTGATGTCTTGCAATTAACATTGCAAAATATGGTGTATGTGGTAAACAGTATGTTGGCGAGTCAGAACAGCCGTTTCACAAACGAATGGACGGCCATCGTAGAGACTACCAATGCAAGCAAGACCTCCCTCTCAGTCGACATTTGAGATCCCCTGGCCACACTAAGGCAGATCTCAATCGACTGACCATTAAAATCATTGACCTCAACTCTGCTTGGTCTAAGGAGGAAAGACTCGCTCGGAAAAGGTTTTTGGATAAGGAAATTAACAACTTTGGGAATGGGATAAATGAAAAGATGTAGTTCGACTCCATGTAGCGCTTCACATTTAGATTATATTGCTCATTATTACAGTTTCTGTTTCTATTTTTTAACCTTTCTCATCCATTAAAAAAGCTTCTTGTAGATACCCATTTAAATTGCTTAATTTTTTAAGGGATGTATAAGTACCAAGCCACGTTCTTCTATTTATACCTATTCAAAACTTATGATTACGTTTTAACAGTTGTTTGTTCGCGATTTTAAATACTAAGAGTCTGTTGCAACTTCTTTACTCTGTCAATTTAAAATATTTATCAATTTAGATCGTTCAGTTCTGTCTATTTGGTAATTTTATTGACGTAATCATTCTTGTACATCATAATTGTCGTTCCCGTTAAAGTTTTAGAATTGTGCTAGTTCATATCATACATTATTATTTGTATTTAAAGCATATATTTGAACTCTCTGTTGTAATAAGCCTTATAACCTATTTCATGTTTATTCTTTTTTTTAGAATGGTGCAAGCGTCTTAACTGATATTCGGTTTGACTTTTGTATTGTATAAATTTCAGGATTGTAACAGTTTAATAATCTAAGAAGACTTTAAGATGATTCATTTAACATCAGAATCTCACTGAGGAAGGATATCTGTTATCCGAAATATTTATAAATAATTACATTTTTTGTATTTGGAGTTGTTGTGTACACTTTTTTAGGCTTTATATAATTTATTTATTGTGTACATGTATCGTTACTCGTAACGATCCAGCGCCCTCGTGGGGGAAATCGTTGACTTCTATTCAGACGTTTTATATATATTTTAATTTTTAGTCTGTATCGAGTGATCTATTACCCGTTCAGATTTTCCTTACAGCCTTACCATCAGGCAAACTATGTCTTTTTTTTAAAAAGCTTAGAGCTTTGAGTCTTAAAATAGTTAAAACCGAACATCATGTATCAAATTTAAAAATTTAGTTGTCTCAGGGTATTGTTCCGAAGGTGCTTATTTTGAAAGCTTCACCCCTTACCACCGGTGCAAAATCTATCAGATTTATGGATAGATTGAATAATATTCTCCACAGTAGTTCCATGAAATTGATGGATCTATTACACGCTGAAGCGTCTCATAAACATTTAAATTTACAACGTACTTATAACCATCTTTACAACTAATCATGCCAAGAACTTTCCGGTCCTGACATGCTCACCATTAACGAGCGCCTTCATGACATCTTACGCATTGAATCCCGGAAATTACACAAAAATCAAGTAAATAAGTTTAAACGAGACGGCGTACTTTTGGACACTGTTGTAAGAAAGCAGACTACCTTAACTCTCAATCGTACCATCATTACCGGTAAAAAAAAACGCAATCGTCGATTCAGGAGGAAAAAACAAAGTTGCATGAACTCTACAAACACTGTAGTCAATTTGTCTTCAGTTGCTTTGTCGGCGACCGAGACTAAGGTACTGTCAAAAGGTCTTAATTTTTGTCCCACGCCGGGCAAAATAGATTCTTTACTTTTGGAAGATGACCTAGACAAGCTAGCAAAATCCCTCAGAATCAAGGAATATTTTTATAAGAACACCCCAAAAAGTTCCACTGATAGTGACACAAGTGATCTCGACTCAGATGACGACCAAGAAGATGTCGATATTCCCAGATTCAGGAAAAAAAGTTCATGGATTCCTAAACCCAGTAAATGTGCAACTTTGGAACATATAATTGACAAAATTAAATCCGACGTAACACATCTGTCTACTGCCACTTCCCAAACATTCGGCAATTTATTGTCTGAAGAAAATGAAGCTGTGCGGAAACTTAAGAACAGAGACGACATTATAATCAAACCAGATGATATAGGTAGCGCTTTTGTCGTCATGGACAAATGTGACTACATTCAAGAGGCAGAACGTCAACTCTCTGATGAGAGATTTTATAAGAAATTAGACTCTGACCCCACCCCACAGTTCAACAAAGAGATCACCACAAACCTAAAAAAACATGTGTGAACAGGGACATATTGATGAAGACACATTTAAATATCTAAACCCTGAAAAAAATAGGCCCAGGCGTTTCTATCTTCTGCCCAAAATACATAGTCAATAATCCAGGTAGACCAATTGTTTCTGCCAATGACCACCCTACAGCGAAAATATCAGAATTTATTGACTTTCATCTGAGATCACATGTAGAAAATTTACCATCCTATATTCAAGACACAACACACTATCTTAAGAAAATGGAATCTCTGAACCCTCTTTCACCTGAAACGATCCTTGTCTCGCTTGATGTTACCTCCCTCTATACTAACATTCCCCATGACGATGGTATTGAAGCCTGTAGGGAAGTCTGGAACTCTCGTAACACATTGCATCCACCAACTGAATGTCTCATCCAGATTCTAACTTTGGTATTAAAATGCAATAACTTCACATTCAATGGGAACAAAGATGGCCCCGTCTTATTCCAATATTTTTATGGGGAAATTAGAACAGAGAATTCTCAATTAATCTCTTCATCAACCCCTCTCTTGGTTCCGATTTATTGACGATATTGACATGAAGTGGGACAATACTGCACAAGAACTCAATTTGTTCATTCATCATGCCAACGATGCCCAATGCCCAACGATGCTCAATCAAATTCGCATATGAAATCTCTGACTCTAAGATCACATTTTTTGACACTACAACGAAATTGAGGGATGGAAACATATCTACTGATCTGTATTGTAAGCCCACAGACAAACATCAATATCTATCTCCTTTAAGTTGTCATCCCAAACACTGCACCAAGAGTGTTCCCTACAGCCGGGCCATACGATTAAAAAGGATTTGCTCCACCAACGATATTGCAAAAAAACGTTTACAAGAACTTCGCGGTCACCTTAAACATCGGGGATACAAAAGAAAAGACATTGATAAAGGTTTTGCTCGTGATAACAACATTAGCCGAGATGAGCTTTTACAATATAAAGACAAAAAGGTCAACAAGAGGGTGCCTTTTGTGTTGACTTACCATCCAAAATTTGACAACTTATCTCACCTAATCCGCGAAAATTGGAAAGAGATCGAAAAACATCGTAAACTATCCAAGATCTTTCCCGAGCCACCTGTACTGGCTTTACGTAGGCCCAAAAGCCTTAAAGACTTGCTGGTGAGACCTGACTTATCCTCTCAAGCAGGCTCTTCATCTGGGGGCTCTTGCAAGGGTTGCGAAAATGAACGATGTCTGACTTGCAAGCAAATACTGGATACCCAGACTTTTAACAGTCACTCCACTGGTACAGAATACACCATATTTTGCAAAGTTAATTGCAAGACTTCAAATGTTGTGTATCTCTTACAGTGTAAATGTGGTAAACAGTATGTTGGCGAGTCAGAACAGCCGTTTCACAAACGAATGAACGGCCATCGTAGCGACTACCAATGCAAGCAAGACCTCCCTCTCAGTCGACATTTGAGATCCCTGGCCACACTAAGGCAGATCTCAATCGACTGACCATTAAAATCATTGACCACAACTCTGCTTGGTCTAAGGAGGAAAGACTCGCTCGGGAAAGGTTTTGGATACGGAAATTAACAACTTTGGCACCAAATGGGATAAATGAAAAGATGTAGTTCGACTCCATGTAGCGCTTCACATTTAGGTTATATTGCTCATTATTACAGTTTCTGTTTCTATTTTTTAACCTTTCTCATCCATTAAATAAACTTCTTGTAGATACCCATTTAAATTGCTTAATTTTTTGGGGGATGTATAAGTACCAAGCCACGTTCTTCTAGTTATACCTATTCAAAACTTATGATTACGTTTTAACAGTTGTTTGTTCGCGATGTTTAAATACTCAGAGTCTGTTGCAGCTACTTTACTCTGTCAATTTAAAATATTTATCAATTTAGATCGTTCAGTGCTGTCTATTTGGTAATTTTATTGACGTAATCATTCTTGTACCATCATAATTGTCGTTACCGTTATAGTTTTAGAATTGTGCTAGTTCATATCATACATTATTATTTGTATTTAAAGCATATATTTGAACTCTCTGTTGTAATAAGCCATATAACCTATTTTATATTTAATATTTTTTTTAGAATGGTGCAAGCGTCTTAACTGATGTTCGGTTTGACTTTTTTATTGTATAAATTTCAAGATTGAAACAGTTTAATCTAAGAAGACCTTAAGATGATTCATTTAACATCAGAATCTCACTGAGGATCCGAAATATTTATAAATAATTACATTTATAGTTACCTTTTTTGTATTTGGAGTTGTTGTGTACACTCTTTTAGTCGTTTATATAATTTATTTATTAGAGAGGTTTAGCAAACGTCCGTGTGCGTGAACGCGTACGTGTAGAACAGAAGTACACGTACCCGTAATTTTTTATTATGCCACGGTGTGTTTAGCAAAGTAGTACGTATACGTGTACGTGTAAAAGACGTTATGCAAAATATTATCTCATTGGTTGAAAACAAAGAATAGTTGTCTTTGTTATATGTTTGATAACTATGGCGGAAAACTTGAATGTGTTAGCAGCTTTAGAAGACTCCGATGAATTACTGCTTTTGTCATTATGTAAAGAGGAAAAGGGCAATTTTCCAGGTATAGAAGTTGAAAAACTTACAAATGAACAGTGTCGATCTTTTTTTAGATTTGATAAAGATGATATTGAAATTCTTCGTCGCGCCCTGCGTATACCAGAGAAAGTTGTATGTAGTAATCGCACCACGGCAAGAGGTATTGGTGGACTTTGCATGGTATTACGACGACTTGCCTACCCTTGTCGCCTTGAAGATCTAGAATATATATTTGGCAGATCAAAAACAGAACTTTCTCTCATTATCAATGAAGTTCTCGATTACATACATGACAATCATTGTCATCTTCTTTCAGACTTCAACATGAGTTGGCTCTCACAAGAGTGTTTAGAACGTTTTGCAGGTGCGGTTTTCAATCGTGATGGGCCTTTAGATAGCTGCTGGGGTTTTATCGACGGTACTGTTAGACCAATATGCAGACCACAGGAAAACCAAAGACTTGTGTTTAATGGCCACAAAAGGTCACATGCCTTGAAATTTCAAAGCATTGTTACCCCTACTGGGATCATCTCAAACTTGTTTGGTCCCATAGAAGGACGTCGACATGACGCAGGAATGTTACGTGAAAGTGACATTTTAGCACAAATGAGGGTCCATATGACAACTCAACAGGGGCGAATATTTTGCATCTATGGTGACCCGGCATATCCGGTGACTGATGGATAAATAATTGCACCATTCAGAGGCGGAGTCATCTCCAGGAATCAAATGATTTTCAACAAAAGAATGTCAGCAGTACGCATTTGTGTGGAGTGGGCTTTTGGGAAAGTTTTGTCATTATTTGCATTTCTAGACTACATGAAAAATCTAAAGTTATATCAGCAACCCGTGGGAAAGTATTACAAAGTTGCAGTTCTACTGACAAATTGCCATACCTGTCTTTATGGCAGTGAAACCGGGATATTTTTCGATGTATCACCACCAACATTAGAGGAATACCTATTGGGCTGACAATTTTCCCATTGTTTCCAGATGGCAAATAATTATCGTTATTGCTTTTTAATCATTTTGACGTTTCATTGAAGAGCTGAATGTTAAGTTTGTCTTAAATTTGTTAAATAGTTTAAAAAAAAAAAAAAAACAATTATCATATACTTGTTGTTGCCTTTTGTGTTCTTTGTATATTCCTAAAGATGACATAGTTTACTTTTGCGGCAACTCTTAAAAATAAGATGTTTTCAGCCATTTGTAATTGTACCTTGTCTGATCATTACTTTTGTGCTGACCAAGTTTTGTTACTGCCAACACTTTTAGGCTAATGACACATTACTGATAATACCCCTAGGCTAGTGCCAAATTAATGACAACACCCTAGGCTAGTGACATGTTACTGACAACAGCCCATGGCTAGTGAATGACACATTACTGACAACACACCTAGGTTAGTGACACGTTGTGTGAGAAATGCGGAGGGGGTCTTACTTTAGCAAGAAGCAGAACCTCATTACCCTTACAGAACAACAAATATCATTCCTGTTTTTCATGCTCCTTGATTTCCATTTGTTTTTAGTTTAATACGTATTGAATATAAAAAAAAATGTACGATTGCCAATGAGACAACTCTCCACAAGAGACCAAAATGACGCAGAAAAAAATAACAACTATAGGTCACTGTTCGTCCTTCAACAATGAGCAAAGCCCATACCGTATAGTCAGCTGTAAAAGGCCTCGAAATGACACTGTAAAACAATTCCAACGACAAAACTAATGAGTCCTTGTGTGTCTTGTTGAAAGGTTTTTTTTTTTAGAATTGATTGACCTTGTTTTAATATCATTTCGGTTGTCTACTTCTCTTTTGACATACTCGCATAGTTCGATGTATTCATAGTAATACACATATTACAATTCGGAAAGAATGTAGATAGGTATCTCTTGTTTTATCATCTTATAAGTAAGCAACATGTAATACCACTATCCAAACTAGAACTGTAATTAAAATATTTCAGGAAACCTGCGGCCCAACCCTTTTCTCAAATTAAAATTGCTAGAGTGATTTCTTCTTTATGCATACCAGTCATGGCCACACAGTAAACCTCATTAAGACACTTTTAACATATATCATTGCACTATCTTACCAGTAAATTTGATTATCTCCCTTTTAGCATTTACAACCGTGGGTAAAACAACAAATATTATAAGATACAGTTTTTCATAATAAGTTGTGTTAATATATTTATTATGTTTGATGATTTGAAATATGGCTTCTCTATTAATGTCTGTCACCTAAACATTTTTTCAGCAGCTCAAACATAAGTGTTTTTTCTTGTTTGTCATTTTCCAATTTCTGCATCCTTTCATGTTTCTCTATTTTGAACTTTTTCTCCTCCAATTGAAGTTGCTGTTTTCTAACTTCAAGTTCTTGCCTTCTATATATCAACTCGGCATCATTTTTTTCTTTTAGATATCCAACTATATTTCCGGAACTGTTTCTCTTTGATGGGGTGGCATCGTTAGAATCATCATCACCTGAAATATAGACATAATTTGTTAAAACATGTGTTAGGTTTTGGGCTTTCAAATAGTTGGTCCCCAAGTATCATTGGAGACAGGAGAGACATTAAATTTTGGATCATTGTTATGATGTTAATAAAATTTAGAATGGTATTGGGGGAACATGTGAAAGAGACAACAACCCTACCAAAGAGCAGATAACAAAGTTTGGAACAAACCAGCTATAGCATGAGCCTATACTCTCAGTGGTGATTGTTCCTTAACGTTCGAGACTAATTGGCCATCTTAAACTATATGTTTACTTGCTGACTGTGTCATCACTGTATATCACATGCTATATATATAATAAGGAAGATGTGGTATGATTTCAAATGAGACATTTATCCACAAGTGACCAAAATGACATTAAAATTAACAACTATAGGTCACCGTAGGGCCTTCAACAGAGAGCAAAGCCTATCACAAATAGCCAGCTTTAAAATGCCCTGAAATGAAATATGCTGTTACCCACCTACGCGCTATGCCATTTGTCCTTGAATTGACGAAATACATAATTACTTACCACCCCTCCCCTTCCTCAATAAATAAAAGCAACCTGTAAAAGATATAGTAACTATTATTAAAAACTACACACAAATGGAAGTATAGCTGCATATGATATACATTTTAAAACAGACTTGTTTGCACTAAAAATTGCTTTAGTGATTTATGAGGAATAAGGAGAGGGAAGCAGCAGTCAGGCGGAAGGAATCTCGAGAGAACGGATAAGAAAAAAGGCTTAAACACTTTCTACCTTGACAAATGCTTGAATAAATCTCAAAATGGTTATAAACTTAAAAGCATAAATACCTCTTCAAAGAGTCAGCATTGCTTTTTTTATGCTGATCTATCAGCAAATGTGTTCTCCCCCGGACGCGTCTTGCATCCACCTGCAGATTAGATCTGGTATCTGCTACGGCTGATGCTATCTCGTTCCAGGCAGACTTGTTCTGAAATGGATTTTTAGCCAGGACCTCTCTCAGTAGTACCAGGTCATCTTTTGTCTGGAATCTGACTTGTTTTTTTCTACTGCCACTAGTGAAAGATGTCATATTTGCAGTTTCTAAAAAGGGACAAACACATTTCAAGAGTTACAAAAATAGTTGATTCACCCCCCTTTTTCACTGAAATAAAAAATATTTAAAGCACCAAAAGCGGGGCTTCTCCTTAATAGTTTAGATCTGCAAGTATTTCAAGACTCCTATGAATTTGCATGTCTCTCATTCAATCGTAAAAGACACAATTTGACAGCATCATTAGTTCACGCACCTGCTCACGCCCCCCCCCCTTTTTTTTAACAAACTTAAAATCAGTGAATTTGCTTCTTGAAATGATTCTAAACTGCTGAACTATTCGTCGCCGAACATGTTCACTATAGGGTAACTATAAAATAATTTTAGAAGTTATTATATTGTAATTTTTGGATAATTGAAAAACCTTCAATATGCCGCCATTTTCCGTCAAGTACGTCCCACATTCACGTTCCATCCTGATGTCATAGAAACGTTTTAATGGCTCAAAATACTTTTAATACTTCAAGTACATTCTATTGTTCCTGTACATATTCAATTTTATTCACGAATATATGTGTTTGACGAAAAATAATCCACAAGTTCTTACCTTCGTGTAGCCGCCACTTTACAAGTTGTCCCTGACTTGTACGTTTCAACGCCAGGCAAAATCGATGACGTAATACTCAGGAAATTGGGTGGTTTCCCTAGCCACACGTACACGCACACGTACAAGTTCCGATGCTAAACCTCTCTATTGTGTAAATGTATCGTTACTCGTAACGATCCAGCGCCCTCGTGGGGAAAATCGTTGACTACTATTCAGACGTTTTATATATATATAATGACTGAATAAATAGTCAACGATCAATCTTACAGGGCGATGGATCATGTAATATGATTCTGTACACTACAAAATATAATATATAACCAGTCAAAAAAGGTACAACATCACCATTAAATATCTATAAAATGATCAAATATTTGATATTTCGGATAACAGATATCCTTCTTTAATAATAGCACGATGTCAAGTGAATCATGTCAAAATATTCAAACTGAGAAACTTTTTCTAAATCTCGAAATTTATACAATTTAAGCGAACACCACAGAAGCTGATACAACTTTAAAATTTCCAAACACGGCGCAAAGGTTACAAAAATATGCCAAATTAAAATAGTTATTTTCGATGTGAACTGGCACAACTCTTAATTTCCAAAGGTTGTGACAGTTTAGATGTTATAACTGTATTGAGGGCAGTCCTCAAACAAAAAAATCAAAAATGTCCTAACCGATCCAAGTTTGTATAATATTTCAAATTTGACAACAGTAGGGCGATTGCAACAGAAACTACATATTTAAGAAAAAAGTAAAATCACAAAAATACTGAACTCAGAGGAAAATCAATTCGGAAAGTCCATAATCACATGGCAAAATCAAATAACAAAACGCATCAAAAACGAATGGACAAGAACTGTCATATTCCTGACTTGGTACAGGCATTTTCAAATGTAGAAAATGGTGGATTGAACCTGGTTTTATAGCTAGCTAAACCTCTCACTTGTATGACAGTCGCATCAAATTCCATTATATAGTCACCGATGCGTGAACAAAACAAACTTTAATGTTATATTTAACAATGTCATGAAAGTGCGAGGTTTGGCATGCCACAAAACCAGGTTCAACCCACCATTTTTCTCTTTAAAAATGTCCTGTACCAAGTCAGGAAAATGGCCATTGTTATATCATAGCTCGTTTCTGTGTGTGTAACATTTTTACGTTGTGTTTCCGTTGTGTCGTTTGTTTTCTCCTATATTTGAGTGTGAATTCACATTACTATAAGACGTGTCACGGCACTTTTCTATCTCAAATTCATGTATTTGGTTTTGATGTTATATTGGTTATTCTCATCGGATTTTGTCTGAGTCTGTTGCTATGTGTGTTACATTTAAATGTTGTGTCGTTGTTCTCCTCTTATATTTAATGCGTTTCCCTCAGTTTCAGTTTGTTTCCCCGATTTTGTTTTTTGTCCATAGATTTACGATTTTTGAAAAGCTGTATACTACTGTTGCCTTTATTTAAGTCTCCCACACGAATAGCAGTCTAATAATGATTAGAAAAATAAGTTTGATCTAATGAGGTAAAATAATTGAACGTGGCTACGTACTTATATCCATTCCGAATAAATGAAGCCCTGGTATTTTAAAAAAGAATTTCGAACTGTAAAGCCAGTACTAGAGCCGGAGTTACTGGAAACAAGTGATGACAGAAAAATGAGGGACTCATTCTATGTTTTTTTTAATTTATGCCTTCTTGGGAAACTGTCCGTAACTTTTTTATCCAAAATCTTTCCCGAGCGACTCTGTCGACCTTCGACCAACCCTCGTTGTGGTCTATGATTGTGATGGTAAGATTTTTTAGATCAGCTTGTGTGTGCCCCATATGGTCATCGAAGTGACTACACTTGCAAGCCCGACCTACCCGTAAGTCGTCATTTGAGATCACTGTTATTTTATACCATGTCGAGGTCTGTAGTATCATCCTTTTCATATCCTAAAGGTGACCTGGAGTAGAAATATGGTCACTTTAAGGTGTGTTTATCTTGAGAAAAACAAACAAATGGAAGTTTGTTGGTTGTACAGCCCTTGCACGGTCGGGAAAAAAAGAAAGTTAACATTCATATAAATACAAGGCTTTAACCTTCTTTAGTTTTAGCAACATTATGCTGAAATAAAACAGAACAAATCTGATTTTTCCACACAGTAATAACTCGGCTCACATCCTGCTGCATTTATATTTTGTGCAGAAGCTAAGGCAAAAGTTCTTACTATGCAATGTGTTTCTTCTTCAGACAGATAAACAGTCATTAAATATTTTCACTCACCTTCTTGTCATGAGCAATACAAACTTTAAAACCAGTTGGTTCTAAAAATCCTTTACATTTAAAAGAAATCAAATATAACCGAACTTTTATTCTATTGGTACCAAGTCATAAAGTGCCAAATAATGCCATGAGTGACCCTTAAGCTAAATGTGAAAATATTACATACCAATTTTAGATCGAATACTAGAGAATTTATTTGTTAAATATGAAAAAAGAATAGAGCATTAAGAAAAGGATTGTATTAAATAAAACGGAAAGTTGGTAAATCTTTCTAGAAATATTTATGCAAATTAAATCAGCCTGTAATGTTAATATGCCGTATCGGAAAGCAACTATAAATATTTTGTGGGGGAATGAAAAATAATGTAAATGTATTATAACATTTACATCTGAAACTGTGGCATCGTCCCCAATTTGACAGCGTGATATTGTTATTCATGTAGTACCACGATTATTAGCCATATCGAAAACCAGAGATGGTTATGCATATAAGCGAGAGTATTATGAATTGAAAGTTAATGATTTTGGAGTAATGGGTGTATTCAGGGTTTCCGCTGGCGGTCGAAAAATAGTAATTGTGGCGATTAAAATTCGTCATTGGCGAAAGAAATATATAACGATTTATTTTCAGCCATCTTGTTTATTTACTTTTTTCGGGTTTCTCGGACTTTATCCGATCAGACAATACTACGAATTCACCTTGAACTCGTTTAGATTTTGACAGAAAATCAATAATCAGCTGATTGAATAGGTATCGACATCAAAGGAATAATTAATAAAGGTGTTGATTGTATTGTATTATATGACAAAATGATATGGATAAATGGCGTCTGTCACATGTCACAAAAGGGATTTATTAACCACTTTGCGATGCACGTGTTTGAAGCAAAATTTTGACGCTTCCTCTCGATCCTTCGTCTCACCTTCTTTTAATGATAGCCCAGAAAAGAAAACTGTTGTTATGACAAAAAATGTTGAAAAGCAAGAAAGGTCTCTGATTTAAAACTTTAGGATTTAACTTTGATATAGACAATTGATTTGAGTGGGTACTTTAAAGTCGTTTCAATGACACACGTGTTTCAAGCATTATCATAGTTTTACTTATTTACGATGGTCTAGGCTAGAAAAGAAAACTGTCGTTATGAAGAAATCTATTCAAAAGGTTGGCATGAGAGTAACCCTTCAATGTAATGACTACACCTTACACGAGTGATCAATTTCAAGTGATAAAATGTTTTTTTTTTTGTAAAAACCGGCTTCTTATTAAAGGGGGGGGAGCTGAAAAAAAGACAAATTTAAAAAAAAAAAATATATTTGTGTTACTTGGCGAAAAAAATTATAAAGTGGCGAAAAATATATTGTTTTGGCGAAAGAGGTGGCGAAAAAAATAATTGACACAGGGGAAACCCTGGGTGTATTAATTTATCATTTATTTGGTCTCAGAGCGGCGGCGATATTTTAATCATTGCAAATACTAAGTAGAAGATTTTAAACGATCATTAGTTAATGAGTGTCAAGGGAAACTTTCAAACTTTTGCTAAATAATTATAAATAAGTAATATTATGAACCAGTGAATAACCATTGCTCTACTCAAAATTAAGAACATAACCCCCAAACGTCATTAGGGAATAGAAATATGGTCACTTCAGGTCATCTTTAAACATTGATGTTGTTATCGATTGAAGCAGAAGTCGGACACAGTTTTTCCTTGTCATTTTTCCCAATTGGTTACTGTGAAACTTATGACTACTTAAGCCTTCCTCCGACTGACAGTACGATACTCGCTGAAAAGCTGTGTCCCTTAGGTTGTCTTTGATATAAACCTTCGCACCTACGTCAGCCACGAATAGGGACGCCTAATCAAATGTCTCTTGTAGATAAATTGACACTATCTTTGCACGTAACGGAACCCTGTAACAAAGTCTTGTCGGGTCAGTAATTGGCCTTTGCAAGGTAAAAATCATGTCCATATCCACAAACCCTCCTTTTCCCGTGGCAGTCCAAATTTTCCTAATCATCATCCCAGAAAAACACTTTTAACTTATTGTTTTTTAAATTTGTTCTCCTCTCAACATGCATGCAAAAATTTTTGTTTATTTGTTCTCGACATGAATATGTATGAACGATTTGTCACTTGATGTTAAATAACCAACCATCAATCCATCTCATATTTCACCAGTAATCGCCATTTTCCATACCATATTCTAGACCTTGTGATTTAATCATTTGTTATTATCAAACTCACTACTTTTACATTATTACTGTTGCCTGTTCTTATTATTCCCTCGTATGGGCACAATACAACTTTTGTATTTAACATTGTTATAGTAACAAAATGACTTTCCCTTAACACTTTGCGTACAAGTGAAAGAAAAATGAAATTGAAAGTAAAGTATTAAGAATTCACGAGCTCTTTGATTTCCATTAAGTAAATTAAATTTCCATGACTTGTTGCAGGAAGATGTCTCTCAGCAGTGATTATATCTTTATTATTAAAATTGTTGAAATGAAACTTTAAAAGATGTTTAGATAAGGAACATTTCCACCTTATATATATTGAAAATTGCATAATTAAACAACAGTATGGTTCATTCAGAGTTCAATGATTGCTCTTTTGAGTATTGATAAACTCGGTTTATGAACAGGTTTATGACCAATCAATTTGGATATTTTAAAGATATAGATAATTAATCAGGAAATATAATTAATGAAGAAATTGACTCGTATAAAACGGTTATATCGGGTAGGGACACAAACTCAGCATCCAGAAAACAGTAAACATCGACAACGTTTAGACAGATAAAAACAAATGGATAAATTCCTGCTTGTACTGAGCTTATTAATATGTTCAATAGCTTCGAATGAGACAAACAAAACTACACATTTTAACATGTTTGAGAAAGAAACCAACAATTCTACATTCTCTAACATCTTCGGTATGGAACCAGGCAACACTACATTATCTCAAATGTTTGAGAAGGAAACACACGTCACTGCATTATATAACGTGTTTGAGAAGGGAGAAAACAACTCTACAGTATTCAAAATGTTTCAGACGGAAGCACACAACACTACAGTATCTTACATGTTTGAGAAGGAAGCAGACAACTCTACATTATCTAACGTGTATGAGACGGCAGCACACAACACTACATTATATGACTTGTTTGAGAAGGAAGCACACAACACTACAGTATTCAAAATGATGTTTGAGACGGAAGCAGACAGCACTACATTATATGACGTGTTTGAGAAGGAAGCACACAACACTACATTATATGACGTGTTTGAGAAGGAAGCACACAACACTACATTATCTAACGTGTTTAAGAAGGAAACAAACATCACCACAGTATTCAACATGTTTGAGACGGCACCAGACAACACTACAGTATTCAACACGTTCGAAAATCAAACTGTCAACATTACAGTATGCAAAATGTTTCAGAAGGAAGCAGAAAATACTACAGTAATCAACATGTTTGAGAAGAAAGCAAACAACACTACATTATTCAAAATGGTTCAGGCTAAAACAGACAATACTATATCATTTAAGAACGAAACATTTTCTTTCCCGTCTAGTGGCTCGGTGGTAAGATCTATATCAGGTAAGTCATAAAACATAAAGCTAGTTGTATGGCATTGTATTGCACCTTGTACTGGGTCGGTAGCGCTTCTGGTGGGATAACAGTCTCGAATGATATCATCAGCTCAGTTGTAAGAACGTCGATACTGACACGATTAACTTTTTTTGAATAGTCCGTTTATAAATTCAGAAGTTGATAAGAAACTAAGGTTTCGATACCTTTGTCAAAGTTTATGAAATGAATTTTTTTTTTCAAATACATAACTATTCATTGAGAAAACAAACAAGCAAAGAAAGTCTACATTAACAATATCGTGCTTTTTTAGAATTGACAAATCCAATTTACTCAGCCTTTTACAAGACCCTCATTATTGACTTAAATCTATCGATAACATCCATGATATTTGTGCAAGCTGAAGGAAGCCTCCGGGTGTTTTTATATTGATAATATGAAAGAAAAAAAAAACCAAAACTGTAAAATTTCCTCAACATTTACAATTTCGGGTCAGTAGCCACAACAATAAGTTGTCCTATTGGTCTGAAGATAAGAGGGCAGGTATATTTTTACCTGTTTAACAATTTTACTTATGTCAGTTTTTCTCTTCCTGCTTTAGATTTGAGATTAAAGTCAAAAACTGCATTTGACCCCTATGTTCTATTTTATAAATTGCCGTTATATTTTTGAAATGTTACAATCACCGATTATAATACATAAACTAGATGCCCTAAGGACATTTAATTAAGATTGTGTCATACATGTAGGTAGCCAAACCTCTCGCTTAAATGACAGTCGAATAAAATTCCATTATATTGACAATTATCAGTGAACTACACAAGCAGAAAAAAACAGGTAAAAATGACACAATAAGGGTACAGCAGTCAGAATCGTGTTATAATTCTAATTACTATAAAACAAACAAATATGTAACGAAGAAGCTCATCAAGAATTATCGACAAAGCACATAAGGAAAAAATCGTAAGGGTTCCGCGGAACCCAGTGTCTCGCCTACTTTTGTTGTTAATCGTAGGCTCAAGGAAAATGAGGGAAAACATAATCAATGTATTTCACTACTATACTATCTTTTGATTGATCGAAGCTTCTGTCTAACTTTGGTAAAAATCCAGGATAGTTTATGAATCTAATAAATGATTTAAAAAAAGATAAACTGCAGACTGTATGTAATGTTAACTGTAAGAACAAACTAAGTCCATTTGTAAGTAAAATACTAGCTTTTGACCATTAACAAGCTTTTGTCCAAGTTTAGTACAGGTTCAGGAGAGTTTAAGAAAGTAGAATTTTAAAACTTTAACCACAGAATGAATATTTTCTGGCAGAAACAAACTAAATCTATTTACAAGTAAAATATGGTAAAAACAAAGATAAGTATTTACAAATTTACTTCTGGATATTATCTTATCATCATACACAGGCTTCTGATGAATTGTTAAGAAAATGGACTAGACGTTGTTTGAAATACTCCTGGTTCATCAAACTCTGTGAAGACACTGTTGACGTTTTACAAAGTATGAATACAAACTTCAAGATCTTGAATACCTAATATGTTGGGAAATGTATATCCCGTATGTAGGTGAAGTTGGTCTATTGCTACTAAGTTTGGCGAAATTGATAGTTTCTGTTGTTTCTCCGATATCTTTACTGGAAAAAAACATCATCAATATGTCTGAATATGAAATTCTTTTATATTTGATAAGTGTCTGACGGAACTCAGATTCATATGAAAATAAGAGATTATGAACGAGAGGCGCACAGTTTGTTTCCATAGGAGTGTCGAAAATTTGTTTTAAAAGTCTACCTTCAAATTCAACAAATAAGAAACTCTAGCATACTGATCACTTGTTTCTCTGTGGTTGACACCGCTACGCGAGTTAACAGTTGGTATGGTATTTTTGAAGACCCTCTTTCACTGCTGCCAGCATTTTTGTCAATCTAATGGACACTTATTTAGTCGAACAGAAAGATGAGCCGGGAATGAACCGGAATTTTGTGAGGCTTAGGTATCCAATACAAACAAGGTAAGTCCTCCGATTTGCTGTTCAGGGTAATGGTCATTGAAGGACTTCGCCAAATTCTCATCCTTGTCAAATGATATGTTTTTGTTTGTGGGGTTACCTGAGTGCTCATTTATTCCTTATTGGTTTTAAATATTATTTTAAGATTTGCCCGCAGGAACAACATCATACTTATCGTAAAGAGTTGATAAGCATTTTACAGCCTCTTTGTATCTGAAAACGGACTTTAGTCGATCAGTCACAACGTATTTCAACTTATCAATGCGACGTTTTATCAGCGACCTGATTGTTTTGAATCATTCTGACAAAATATCCAGTGATGAATAGAATTAATCAGATGTGCAAAGTGAAAAATTCAACTAAGGTCAAGTGTGGATGCTGACTCCAGGAACAGATAACATCAACTGTATTTGCAGAACCATTCGGAACAGTGGTTTATTAATGCTTTTCAAATTCATATTTACGTCTGCCTTTTAAAACTTTTTCACATGATCGTCACTAATACGTCTAGTGTATACGAACAGAAAAATATAATATACTGTGAAATCATTTAATTTCGTGAGTATTAATTTTTATGAACTAAGGAAACCTTACACCTGAGATCACCCCTAGTTTTTAGTGGGGTTCGTGTTGTTTATTCTTGAGTTTTCTATGTTGTGTCATGTGTACTATTGTTTGTCTGTTTGTCCTTTTCATTTTTAGCCATGGCGTTGTCAGTTTGTTTTAGATTTATGAGTTTGACTGTCCTTCTTGTATCTTTCGTTCCTCTTTTACATGTTCGGGGACATTAAATTTCGTGGTTTTGTCGGAGTATGCATACAAGCCTATAAGAAATTTGGTATTCGTTGAACATTTAATTTCGTGGTGTCAAAGTTCCAACAAAATCCACAAAAATTGATATCCAACGTATACTAATATATATTATGTAATTTTATGTTTTTTATTATACCATACTAGTAATTATGACTAAATATTTATTATACAATTTGATATTTAATATTTGTTCTTAATTCCAGAGTATGAAAATCAGACGACTTGTGAATTTACGAATCTAGAAGAGATTATCAAGCCGTCTGCTCTTGGAAAAATATATCCTCTGCATAAGTCAAAGAATATGTTTGTAATGAAATTAACCGACTCCAATTTGATTGCCATTGAAATCAGTAAAAACTATTCTCGAAGTTTACATAAATTGACAGATTTCTATTTTAAATTGATCACGTTCCAATATATCAAAAAACTGTTTCATAACGTTTCGAGCAATATTGTATTTCGAAAGCTGTTCTGCAATCAATTAGAAACATACAACATCAGTTACATTGAAAATACAATACTTCCGTACTTTTCCGATGTTGGAATATATTTTACAGATCGTTCAACCTATTGCACAGGACAGTTTAAAAGATTCGTTGAAACAAAGAACAATTTGCTTAATAACAATGATATCAGTGTGTTCCTTAGAAACTTAACTTCTTGTTGGAAATTTGTTTTCTTCACAAATCAAGTGATCACAAAATTGTCTTCGGGAAGCTTAAACTCAGATAAAAATATATTTTTCCAGGTGATTGATTTTTCATCAATCGAAAGATATTTTTTTCTTTTATCCAAGCAGCATTCTTGTATAGAACAATTTCTTGCATACAGTCATCTGGATGGAGTATATGATAACACAACGGAAGGGGACTACCTCTGGATTGGTTATATTATAGAATTTAACTCTAAAAATAACTGTTTAGAAATTTGGTCAAGGTGCCTGTATGGTTATGAAAAATTCCAAATAACGGACAGAAATACAGCATATGCACAAGTAGTTATAGCAGCCGAAGTTATAGTAGTAAATGTATTTGCTCTATATCTGTTCATTCAAAAACACAACAGAACACCAGTGACAATAATTTTGTCAGCCTTAGCTGTATCTGACACTATATGTGCAATCCTTATTGCTCTCCCAGTTTTTATTGCATATCAACAAAATTTCCATCATATTGCAAAAGTATATGGAGCCCTGTATCTCTACATGTTTAAGTATCCACATTGCGCTGTATATAGCATTGCATTGGAGTTGAGATATTTATTCCACTTTATTTCTGTTCTAATGACTCTGTTGCTGTGTCTTCAGAAAACAGTAGCTCTTTTATTTCCCATTCGGAGCAGGCGATATCTTAATAACAAAATGAGCGCGATAACTTGTGTTTTTATCTTAATTTTTAGCATAACTCTGTTTAGTCCAATACTCAATTTGGCTTTTTATCTTGAGGATGTTAATGGCAGTTGTTGTAGAAATTCACAATATAGAGATTATTATTTACATACTTACATGTATACTTATCTAGTATTTAACCTCTGCACATGTATATCATGTGTAGTCGTAGTTATGTGTACTATTTACATGTCATGCAAATTGACAATCTTGAGGAGTAATCTGCCATGGACTGATAATGCGTTTGTTCAGAAAAGGAATCGAATTTCAACAATAATAGTTGTTCTTATCTGTATAATATATGTGATATCTGAATTAGCTTACGTTATTTTGATTATAAGTTACTTATTATATTTTTATATTTCTAATGATAATTATTATATTCAAATGATAAGGTTTATAAGACCATTTGTAAACCTCATTTTGTTAGTTGGGTTTTCTTTAAACTTTGTAGTTTATATCGTAATGAGTAGGAAATTGCGACAGAAAGTGTTATTAAGCATAAGAAAAGTTACAAGATGTTTAAGATAAGTTTTGAATGCATATTGAACGTTTAATAGAACGTGTTGACTTTAAATTTTAGAAAAGAAAAAAAAAGAAAAAACATCTAACAACTATATGTTTGTATTCTTTTCTCTTTTAGCAATGTTTAGTATTTCTCAATTACTTTTAACTATTTTACGATGTTAATATTTATAAAGATTTACGATTAATAAAATTCGAAGAATGAGGATGTTTATATTTGAACCTTTTAAAACAATTGTTTTAGTTAAATGTCATTAATAAATATTAAAGATACAATTATCTAAATATAGACATAATAAAAACAATCAACATGATACCACTACATATATGGCATCGCGTGTTTTATTATTCCACTACATATATGTTATACTGTGTTTTATTATTTCACTACATTATTATTGAATAGTTTCATTTTTTGTTTAATCAATGTATTTATATAGCTAAAAGAAATTTTTGTAATAAAGGTTCGATTTTGAAGTCTTCCAATGTTTGAATTTATGATAATGACACAGTAATTGAGTATATGACAAAGGCCGGTACATTAATGCAGTATATGTTACATGAAACAACATAAATTTTATAAGATTTTCATCAACGTTTTTTCATGTTAATGAACGGACACTGTTTGGCAGCCGCCCTGCCACAATTCCGTCATATGTAATCCCTTAAGCAATAACTTATTTTTCCATTAGCAATCCGGTTGAAAATCAAAAGGTATAAACAAAATGGGACTACCAGGCTAAAATATTTCAAATTTCGTCAATGTAAATAATATCCATGAATGTTAAATTTGAAAGCAAGATGGATGACCTGTTAACCTACAGTTGCAAATTGAATGCATATCTAGAACATGTAAGTGCGTTATGAATATGAACACTGCTGTGTGGAAGACGCAGACACAAAGCCGGATTGTGAGTGTGCTAATTAACAGGGTTAAAGTCTTCAGGAAGACAGGTCAACCAAGTCGGACACAATCTGATCCGAGCCGATCAGTATTTTCTCTTACTCTTACTCTGCTTAGCACAGAAGTAGCATATAACAATTGTACATTCTTTTTTGTATGACCCGGTAGGGGTTCAAAACTACAACGTCCGTCACCTGAGAAAACAGGAAGTGCATATGATAAGTGACTTTATCATCTTCACCTTTTTAAAAAACAATGTAACAGAAATAGAGTTCATTCGTTTTAGTGCAGTTATTTAAATGATCAAAACTAAGAGTTTTACAGGTCAGAGCTGACAATTTTCATCATGCAAACTTCTTTTAAGGTCGTAAATTAAGAATGGTACTAGCCAAAACAAAATGTTATTCAATGATTACTAATTATTTAAATATAAGACGATCGACATAAGTGCAAAAAGTAAAATCACAAAAATACTGAACTCAGAGGAAAATCAATTCGGAAAGTCCATAATCACATGGCAAAATCAAATAACAAAACATATCAAAAACGAATGCACAAGAACTGTCATATTCCTAACTCGGTAAAGGTATTTTCAAATGTAGAAAATGGTGGCTTAAACCTGGTTTTATAGCGCTAACCCTCTCACTTTGATGACAGTTTCATCAAATTCCGTTATATTTACAATGATGCGTTAAATAAACAGACACAAAATAATATAGTCAAAATATGGGTACTGCAGTTATCATCGTGTAACAATTTTAAAAGGAACAATTTAACAGAACACAAAAACATCTATCTACAAACACATTCATTGATTCGCGTGTCTGACGTCAGAAAATTTATACGTCACATATATTTGTCGTTCAATGTACATACAAACAATTTAAAATTTTCACATACTAGGCAATCTTAGAATACAGGGTTAAAAAGTCAAAAGTATGTAGCCTAAGAGACAAAAGTAAACAATTATAGGTCAATACACTCATCATAGATACCAAGACTAAATTTTGTATATACGCCAGACGCGCGTTTCGTCTACAAAAGACTCATCAGTGACGCTCGAATCCAAAAAAGTTAAAAAGGCCAAATAAAATACGAAATTGAAGAGCATTGAGGACCACAATTCCAAAACGTTTTGTCAAATAAAGCTACGGTAATCTATGCCTGAGGTAGAAAAGCCTTAGTATTTCAAACATTTTGTAAACAGTTGATTTATAAGTATAACCATATCAATGGTAATTCATGTCAACACAAAAGTGCTGACTACTGGGCTGGTGATACCTCGGGGAAATAAATCAAGAACTGTCTTAGATCAAACCGAACAGCAAGTTCTAATGGAAACAAAAAATTACTAATTAAAGCATTTCCAAAAAGGACAGTCGACGGTCTTATCAGAGACAATATCTTAAAAAAAGTATAAATTCCTGGTTCCATCATTCACCAGCAATTATTTCCTTATTTAACCATCTAAATGTATGGAAAATTTTAATTTTCAGTAATAACTGCATTACATATTGCACCAACTATTGCTAAATAAAAACTCCTACTGATATTTCTTCCAATAAAATATTATAATTTGAATGCACCCCCCCCCCCCCCCCCTTTCCTCAATTACAAAAAAAATCATGGTGTACGATATTGTTTTCTGATTACTAAATCATTCAAAGAATAATAAAAAAAAAGTAAACTTCCACTAAAAGAAAAGGACAAAAAGTACTATGAAATTCCTTTCTGTTACGTTCTGTCATGTTACCTAATAAAATGTAACAGCATAGCAATAGTCAGTAACGTGAAGGATGTTAAAGAACAATTTGAACGAAAAGACAGGTTTTTGACTTAGAACATTGTGCAAGTTAGTTGTTGTCCCTTTTTTTTATCTGTTTGTACTTTGGATTTTGCCATTTGATTGGGAACTTTCCGTTTTGAATTTTCCACGGAGTTCAGTATTTTTGTGATTTAACTTTTTACACTTGTCATTTTGGTGCCCATTAAAGCTTGTTGTTCGGTGTGAGCCAAGGCTCCGTGTTTAAAACCGTACTTTGACTATATGGGTTTTACTTATTGTGACTTGGATATAAAGTTGTCCCGTTGGCAGTCATACCACATCTTATTAAACAACTATTAAAGTTCATGACATCAATAGCAGTATTTTGACATCACACGGCATAATTGAGTTCTAAAAAAAAATATTATCTTTTTTCACTTTTAAGCAGCGAAATAAAGTAGCTTCGCATGCTTGTCCAAATAAAATATTTTGTCAATCATCCTACATCAACAAAATGTAGGCATCTTGTGTGTAAAATATTTACACATGTAACATGGATAAAATCTGCACTGATATCGAATGTTAATGAGAATCTCAAAGTATATGATTGACCTTTTTAGAACATTCAGACGATTCTAAATTAATTAACACGTTATTTTGCTTCGAAATGCAATAAAATCAAATACAATGTATGAAGGCAAAGGGAGTTTAAGTTTTGTTTATTTTTTTTAGCAAAGAATCTAGCCGGTTTAATAGTGCATATATAACAATGGACAAAACTAATTAAGTGCAGGAAAAAAATCTAAAATATTAAGGAATAAAGAAATAAGGGACTATACCTATCCCAATCGGGACCCTCATAGTAGATCTTACTCAAATTTACAATGTAGCTCGTAAAAAATGATTTGTATTGAATAGTATGCTTCATATTTTAATTTTAATGTTTCTAAAGATTATGTTTTATGACGTGTATGTTTTTATTCTGTGGTCTGTGTTAATTTGTGTTTTTCTCTATCCTGAATGGTTTGCGTTTAGTTGTACTGTATTCCCGTCATCTAATTGTGTTATTTTTGTGTTATATTGATCATTTCCATAAATGTGCAGCGTTTGCCTAGCCACAAAATCAGGTTTGACACACAATTTTTTTATATAATGTCCTGTACAAAGTCAGGAAAATGGCTGTTGTTATCTTATAGTTTGTTTCTGTATGTGATGTATTGTCGTTTGTTTTTCGTTCACTTCTAAGATTTCAGTGTTTCTGTTATTTCTTTGTTTTCCTCTTATGCTTGGTGTGTTTCCCTCAGTTTTAGTTTGTAACCTGGATTTGGTTTTTTTTTCTCAATCAATTTATTACTTTCGAACAGCGGTATACTACTGTTGATTTGATTTATAGAATATTTATCTTAACTTTTATTAATTTCCCTTCATTCAAGTTATAATATATGATCCTTGATATTTTAATTTATTCTAGTAATTTTGAAAACTTCAATAAAATCTAAGTAGTACTAGTATGTATACTCACTGACGGAACCAGATAATCCCTAAAAATGTCGGGGATCAAACATAATCCCTAAAAATGTTAGGGATTATACATAATACCTAATTCTACAAATTCACTGTCTTAAATTATACCCTGAGTATATTTAAAAGTGTTTTTTCATAGAAGACCTAATATTTTACTCTGAAATTCTGGTAAATTAAAACATTAACCAAAAGTGTACAACATGAAATAAAAAATGTGGTGCAAAATGCTAGTTTTTCTCTAAATTTCATGTTGTCTGCATATTTAAGTATATAAAGGAAAAAAAATATTAGCAATTTGGATTTGATAAAAAAAAGTGTTCTTATTTATATTTATAACACGACACCTGCTTTTTACGATAACAATCCAGGTATATTACAATTGTTTAATCCAATATTACATGTTTTCACTTAGCTTATCTGCATCTATGCTACATGTGCTAGGTATGTGCGCACAAAACTTAAAAATTATAATCAGAAAAACAGCAGTACAAAATCACAGGAACTTTGCATGGTTTGGTATCCTTACTTCGATGTGGAGCAGGATCTGCTTACCCTTCAGGGGCACCTTAGATCACCCCAGTTTTTGATAAAGGTTCATGTTGCTAATTCTTTAGTTTTCTATGTAATGTCTTCTGTACTATTATTTGCCTGTTTGTCTTTTTATTTTTAATCTTTTTAATCTGTGTTTTATAGTCCCTCTGGTATCTTTCGTCCCTCTTTATGGTCATATCTATAAATTAACTCTTTACAAAACTTTTTTTTTCAAATACTACATCAGGAATAGATTACCTTGGCTGTATTTGGCAAAGAGATTTTACAATGATACTTTATCATAATGGTGAATATTTGTATTCTTGTCGATTATTTTTGCTTAATATCGTATAGCGGGTTATTTTCGCGGGTGTAAAATTTCGCGATTTACCTTGAATAAGGTATACGAAATATTTTGGCGGTTATTATTTTGGCGAATTCAAAACTTTCATCAATACCTTTGCCTGTACACTTTTAAATTGGCGGAATTTATTTTGGCGATTTTGTTCTATCCGCGTAAATAAGCGAATATTTACACCCCGCGAAAATAACCCGCTATACGGGTATGTGCCTTGTCTCTATGGATTTTTGTGTATTGTTGTTTCACATTTTTTTCTTTGTATAGTGATTGCAATATAAACAAAATATTGACTGTTGTATACAGATATATGAAGATGTGGTATGAGTTCCAATGAGACAACTCTCCATCCAAGTAACAATTTATAAAAGAGGGACGAAATATACAAAAAAGTAAACCATTATAGGTCAAGATACGGCTTTCAACACGGAGCCTCGGCTCACATCTAACAGAGAGCCATAAAGGACCTGCAAAATTACTAGTGTTAAACCGTTGAAACGGGAAAACCAACGGTCTAATCGATATAAAAACGGAAAACGAGAAACAAGTATGAACTACATACGACAACCACTGTATATCAGATTCCAGATTGATCTGTGATACCTGAATGCAAATACATAGTTAATAAAAAAAATTCTAAAGATAAATAATTACGGTAAAAAGTAAATAAACAGCTTTCAACAAAGTTGAAGTACCAATATTTTGACCTTTTTAACTATGATATTCATTTGTTCTGTTTATTTATCGTTTTTCATATGATGAAATTTTATGCGACTGTCGTGCAGATGAGAGTTTGTTTTATATGTAAATCTAGTTAAACAAATATTTACAAAAACATAAAAAAATGAAAAAAAACATTAGGGTAAATATTGAAATCCCATTACTTTAATATATCATAATGACTTTTGAGAAGTTAATGTTAGTAAATAAAAACAAAATGGATCAATAGATATTTTGAAACTATAAATGAGATCCTTTAAACCAATAAAGATTAACTATAAATTATGCTCGTTAAAATCAATTCAACTCTCCAACCATTTGTTTCTGACAAAACAAGTCATACTTTAGAGAGATTGTTCCAAATTTGACGATTATATGTTTTATTATAACAACGTTGTAATTTATTTGGCGGGCAAAAATTTAATACAACAACGTAAGCATAAGAAGTTTTTATGAAGCAATCTAATTATACAGTTTAAGTCCTTTGTATGTGAAATCAAATAGTTATAAATCTATCTGACAACGGCCGTCGGATGCTTGCACATGTTGAAGTCATAAATTCTATCAAATATACCTTTACATTTATAGTATGCTTACATATATTTTTAAAGGATTCAAGCTTCTGTATATATTTTCCATAACGCCAAACCATTGTGGTCAATGTTACTTTAAACGACTTCAAATAACACAAGCACCTAATGTTTACATGTTATTCACCGTATCCACAGAACTAAAATCTGTTTTTGAGAATTGAAGAATTTACCTATTTTGAAAATTTAAGGTTTCCTTGCTGAAAGCCTCACTGTGACTTTATAATGAAGAACAACAATACAAGTGTTGTTCATTCTTCTTGTTTGTTTGTTTTTTTTTTTTTGGGGGGGGGGGGGGGGGGTTTGTTTTTTTTTTCTTTTTTGTTGTGCATGAATTGACTTGTCTAGAATGGACACCCCATATCCTTTGTTTTTCTAGAATATATTTTATCATATCGCCTCCTTGCAATTTTCTTTCGTTTAAACATGACATTTGTACACAGCAAATTTAAAAGCTCTTGGTTCATTATATTGTTTTATGATATCAGTGTAAACTATTTCAAGTAAAAGGCGTCATACATCTTAGTATGCATATTTTATCAAGCAAATCTAATGAATTTATAGAGGTGATTTAACATGATCTTGTTATTTTAATTCCAAAGTAATACAATGTGTTTGTGACTTGCAGAATTCATTACAAAAGAAGCACTTGTAAGTACACAAAAAATATGTTTCTTTACTCAAGAACCTTGCCTGAAAACATATGTCTATGATTCGCCATAGGAACCAGTATCAATTGGCTGTCACTTTTGTTTCTGGGTACATGGATTGTTACGGGTGAGCCTCACATGTGACATTTCACAAAACAAATTATGATTAACATACGTCCTTAAGGCAACATTTGGAAAACCATTTTCGAACAAGAAATAACTGTATGACAAATGCAGTACCAATTTTAATTCGCCAATGACCAGATGCATATTTCGACAATCAATCACTTCTGAATGATACATGTATCATAATACTTCTTAAACTTTCTAAAACATGAAGAAGTGATGCAACCGCAAAGGTTCAAAAGTATCAAAAACGAAATGGTTTACGGTATATTTGATGATTAAAGAAATGTTCACCATAAATCAAAGTACAATAATGTTACCAATAGGCCACCGAACAGCATGACCCATACGTATTACTACAATATTAAATGTTAGTATAATGACAATGTATTGTATATATGGAACTCTAAATTAAGCAAACAATTAATAACAAAGTTTGTTTGTTTTAGAAGGAGTACGTCGGTTCAAGTGATACAGCTATAGTTGTTTTATTTATTCTGGGATAGTTGTTGTGTTGCTACAACATATATCAAAATGTTTATTCATGAAACTTTTGACATCATGACATAATCTTTATACACAAATCACGATTATCTATAATACTAAAATTACGAGGTCCAATTTGTCAGCCGTCATCACGTAAAAACGACGAATCAAAGAATTCAACTTTATATATAACTAATATAGTAGATTAAAAATTACACCACTCCAGGCCCTTTTGTTTTCCACGTAATTAATATTGCCAATAATTAAGAAGTTCCAGGTCAAGTCCGATACCGATACCAATAGTATATTCACCTGTTACCGATTACCTTATCTGTACGTTCCGCATCTGACAGGCGCACCACCAAACGGTGTATTCAGGATTAATATGCTATATGTATTACACGGGTCATAATCACAGGGTTGACACTACTAAATTGTCAAATTGTTACCTATTGTAGTATTTTAATCAGTTAAATTTTTTAAGATAACAATACGAATCTATATAATACTAAAATTACGAGGTCCAATTTGTCAGCCGTCATCACGTAAAAACGACGAATCAAAAAATTCAACTTTATATATAACTAATATAGTACAAAGGTGTAGATTAAAAATTACACCACTCCAGGCCCTTTCGTTTTCCACGTAATTAATATTGCCAATAATTAAGAAGTTCCGGGTCGAGTCCGATACCGATACCAATAGTATATTCACCTGTTACCGATTACCTTATCTGTATGTTCCGCATCTGACAGGCACACCACCAAACGGTTTATTCAGGATTGATATGCTATATAGTATTACACGGGTCATAATCACAGGGTTGACACTACTTAATTGTCAAATTGTTACCTATTGTAGTATTTTTATCAGTTAGACTTTCTAAGATAACAATACGAATACTACAAATCTGGACTTAAGTAAGACGTATAGGTACAGTTTTCAATTTGTTAGCGGGCATGACGTAAAACAGCGAATCAAAGAATTCAATATTTATAACTAATATACAATGCTGTTGATTAAAAAATATTCCATTCCAGGACCTTTTGTTTTCCAATAATTAATATTATCAATAATTGATAAGTTCCAGTTCGACGGGTTCAAACAGACAGATTTGAAAGCAGAGAAAACTGTGTATCTTATAATCAGCATGACTTTATCAGATGACAATACTAATACTAAAATAAGGCTTGCGCATAGTTATATACTTTAATTCAGTCACGGACCCGCGATATACGGGTGTGTTCTAGTTGTCTTTTAAAATTGTGCCTTTGTATATGCTATATCCCTTGATAGAATTGAATTACAAAATATATTTGAACGTTGACATCACAACATATATTAACCAATGGGATTTATTTTCATTAGCGATGACATGCCTACCGATAAATATCACGAAAGTCAAATACGATACTTAAACATTTGTTTGCATGTTACCAATTTAAACAAATACCCAACTGCAAACAAAATGATATGATTTATTCATTTTGGTATCGACTTCTTAAAACTTATGCAGAATAACAAAAAACTGTAAATACAAAACATTGACAACTGTATAAAACAATATTCAAATATGTGTATGTATTTCGTCTTTGGTAAATGTGTTACTAATTCCACCTCTATACTCATCAGTGTTATTGCTTTCGTTTTTCTTTTCCACTCGATGAGGCTTTTCAACGATTTCTTCTATTGTATCTTTTAAAGCAAGTTTGTTAGTTTCAGTTAGCAGTAATACACATAAGGCTGAGAGCAGGAGAAGTCCACCTAGTAGTAAATACATAAGTCCTGGTATATGTTTACTCTGGAAGAAAAACCATAAATTTAGTTTGTTATAAATTTTATACAATTCTAAAAGTTATTCTGGTTGTCGTAATTGTGCACAAATTATTGGTAGCCATCAAATAAGATGATGATACATGTAATAGACCTAACAGTGTCAGTTCAATTTGGAAAAAAAACAATCTATACATGCAGTTCACACCTTCTTCATAGAATATCTGGAAATAATCATAAGTTTTCATCGATGATTTTAATGTCAATGCAGAAAACAGGGTTACTGGTAAAAAGTTACATAACAATTATACTCCACAAGAAGCAGAGTTTGACAGTCATATATATCATTTCTCTTATAAAAACAGTTGATTTTGGTATTTCATGTATTTACTTCTATTTATTTACCTCACATTAGAATCACAGAGCTAATTTAATAAAAGTGAAAATTCTCAAAGATCTGAAATACGCTATTTCTGAACGAAGACCTATATGTCGTACGAAATCAAATGGATCGGTAATCATTGGTAATGGTCCAGAGAGATCGGTATTGATGCATTTTTGCGCACTAAAAATTGATGACAGAATTGCAAATTAAATATAAACTTTAATATTAACATACACTGCTTATTATCTAATATATTCGTTGCTAATAATCACTTGAACAGTTTGTTCTGGTTTTTTTTCTTTGTGGGGGAGATAAACTCGCATCAAATTACGAAATAACTATTCATAAATCAACTCAAACACAAAACAAAATAGGAATGGGAATTTTTGTTAAACGCCAAATAGGCAGCAGAACAACATATCGCTTCTGCCTGCAAAATAATATTTGGATTTTATTTTAAATCTACTTTAAATTAATAAAGCACTTACAGCGTACACAAGTTGTGGCGCTACCATTGATCCAATCCGTGAAACTGTGTTATTTATACCGTAGCCTACATTTCTGGAGAAAAAAAATAAAGCTTTTATTTGTTGTAATTGTTAACTTAAATACATGCTAGTCGGGAACTTCTAGCCTTTGTTAGCCTTGTGTCGTATTAAATAGTTTTGATTCGTTTGTATGTTTTGGAGTGTGGCGTCCATTCCGATTAACTAGACTAGTATACACTAGTTCATGGGCCAGCTGATCCCTGCTTTTTATGCCCCATTTATGGGCATTATGTTTTCTAGTCTGTGCGTCCGTTCGTCCGTCCGTCCGTTCATCCGTCCGTTCGTTCGTTCGTCCGTTCGTCCGTCCCGCTTCAGGTTAAAGTTTTTGGTCGAGGTAGTTTTTGATGAAGTTGAAATCCAATCAACTTGAAACTTAGTACACATATTCCCTATGATGTGATCTTTCTAATTTTAATGCCAAATTAGAGATTTTCCTCCATTTTCACGGACCACTGAACATAGAAAATGATAATGCGGATGGGGCATCCGTGTACTGGGGACACATTCTTTTTTCTCGCTGTGTTGAAGACTAATTGGTGATCTTCGGCTGTTTTCTGCATTTTAGTCTGGTTGGTATCTCTTTAACACTTCCCCCGTTTCCATTTCCTATTCTATGACATAATTGACAAAAATTATTTAACAGTGTGTACTTCGTAAGAAACGATTCCTTCGATAAAGCGCAGATTTGGTATCTGAACTAAACAGAATCGCTTCAGGGATTTCTAAGTGATATTTGAAACCGAGTGAAATGTCATTTTGATACTTTGCAATAATTTAATTTTTGATGTAATGCGTCTTCTGATTGTCTGACGTCATTTTGTTTATCAGCTCATAAACATAATTTTGTCATGTGACCGTGACGTCATCAACGTTTTTCATGATTTACTTCGGTTTAAAATGGAATTAAGAAAGTAAATTATTAGAAATGACTGTAATATTTTTTCTGCCTATTCGAAATAACATAATAAAAAAAAAATGTGATGCTACGCGGGTAGTTCAGTGTGCACCACATTTTTTATGTTATTTCTTCATAGACAGACAAAATATTAGTCATTGCTTAAATAAAAGAATAGAAAGATGGATACAAAACTTATTAAACTTAATCAAAAGGTAGAAGCATTTCAGTAAATTTAACATTGGTGAGGACGAGGACGAGACGCCGACCAGGATGCTGATGTTGCTGATTCTGATATCAATTTTAAAGACTTCGGTTTGACCAAAATTAGATTCGAACACACGACCTTCCGCATTTAGTCAAACTGAATATGCTTAGAATGAAAAAAAAAGAGCCAACATTGAACCATAACGTAATTTGTAAAAATGTTAACATGATAACTGCTTGGTTTTTTGCATGTGTTAGATTTGGAATGTCATTCCAAATTATTGGGTTTCTTCCTTTTGTTATAACTGAATTTATTTATTTTATTTATAATATTGTAAATACTATTTTTGAGTATTTGCGCATATGTAACGTTGCGCTCATATAAATTTTTATATGTCCCGTTTTTTAAGTTTTACGACGTTTCGCCTTACGTTGTCTAGTTTTTATTCATTGCAAGTTATTATTCGGAGACAAATCAGTATTTTATACAGAGATTATAATCGGTAAGAGATATTTATGTACATTTTTAAGAACAATATTTATTTAAAGAAGAATATTAAGAATTGTAAAAGTACTTATAAATTAATATTTATTTTAATTAACTTTTTTAATTTAACACGTTATTTATTAAGCTTGAAAGAAAGGGAAGCATATTGTTTTGTTTAGTATTATGTGTTTAGTGTTTTAATTTATATTTTTACTTACGATGTATGTTAATGTGTATTTGTATTTTATTGTAGAGAATCGGTTGTTACGATAGTATATGAAGTCAAAATTATATGTAGTTTTGATGAATAAAGATACTAAATAGTTTAACCGCATACTCGACTTTATTGCCTGATTGATGTGATCCGTACAGCATGTATTTTTTACCATATTATACCTGACAACAGTTGGATAAAGTTCGGAAGTAAATATAATCAAAGCCATCCATCCACAGGAAACACATAGTTTTGATGTTAGAGCAAAGCCGTTTATCCACTTTCCCTTTTCTGGAATATCTAAATAGACATATACGGCATATTAAAAAAGATTTCAGTTGTCATCCTTTTGTTAGATTGCATAAAATTGCTTAACATTAATTTTTATTCCTTTGATTGTTTTATGTAGACTTTTCGAAACTCAAATTGATTAATTTTTATGGACCGTATTTAGCGTATTTTGTCGTTAAAGGAGAAATAGCTTTCTAATTTGCTAGTCAAAACACAGTTGTCGGAGACAGATAACATGACATTATCTCTTCAATGACAAAGGGTAAAAATTTAATTATTTAAATGCCCAAAAAGGCGCAAGCCAGGGCCGACCGTGCGAGGGCTGTATAGCCAGCCAAAGTCGTTAAAAACTTTCATCATCATCATCAACATAATCTCTAAAGCTAATAACATTTATATTATTACAAATGTAATATTGTGATCAAGAAAATAATCAAATAGTTTTTTTATTTCTTAGATGGTTTTTTTTTATATAAATTTAACAGCAAACACAATAAAACAACATGTGGAGCAGGACCTGCTTTCACTCCAGGAGCACCTGAGATAACCCCCGGTTTCTTTTTTGTTGTGTGTTGCTTGGTTTTTATTTGTCTATGTTGTGTTTCTGTTACTGTTGGTCTTTACAGTAGGTCTTGTTTTAGGGTCTGTCAATTTGCTTTCGACGGGACCGCAGCAAACATTTTCAAACACCTAATTGTCAAAATACCCTTGTAATAGACACATAAAAAAACAGGAAGATACTGAGGTCGAAATAAGTCAAAGAGAGACAGAAAATCAAATTGCCAAACAAACAAAAAACGACAAAACAAACAACAGTCAAAGACATTTAAGGAAACTAAACACAAAAACTAACATAATCCAAAAATGACCTCTTTCCGTAAATGATTAGTCAATTTAAACTAGCAAAATAATGCAGATATTGTCAGCGGGATAAAAAAAAAACCAATGGGTTACCAATATCTTTAGTTTCGTAATATTAGGACAAAGCAATACTGATTGTGCTTTTCTTTCATAAAAAGTGTGTTCGATAAAAATGCTTTATCGCAATCTGAGAATACTTCAGAGAGCTATAATACCGTCCTACCATTTAGTAATAATCTGCAACCTTATTCTTAATTGATTAATTCTAAACACACACGACCTCATTCTGAATGTTTGATATTTCCTCCTATTTGTAATTCCGGAAATGAAGGACGTGTTACATTGTAACAATGTTTTTAATATCTGTTATCCGATATTTACGGTAATAGGTTGTGCAATAACTAGAACAGGTTGAAATTAAACATGTTCAATATCTTGTGTAAACATATTTACTCTTGTTCAGGGAGCTATCGTGTAACTTCAAAAGGAGGGGGTTAAATCTGAATCGGAAAAAAAATCGGGGGAAATATGGATTCTTCATATATATTTTTTTTTGTCATATCAAATTAAAAGATTTAATTCATAGGTAAAAACAGTAAGACTTTCAGAATATTTTTTATCAGATGGGGAAAATGATATTTTTTTAGGAAAAAATTACAGCCCCTTCCCCCTTTGAAGTTGAATGGTCGTTCACTTAAAAAGTTAAACACGTGGAAATTAAATTTGAATAATTGTTCTTCTAATTAACAGTTACTGTTATTATATTGGCAAATTCATTAGCAATACATATAGTGTTGCTGTCATTTGCAAATATATAAAGTTTTAATAATAGTTTCGGTTTCATTTAAAATTACCAAGAAATTGGAGAACTCCAACAGCTAGACCTGTTAGTCCACCAAGCACAAAAAATACAAGTGTCGTCCATTTCCGTCCAAATCTAGAAAATGATATAGCAATGATTTGTATACTATCAAAATCCTTGGTTATTGATATGCATTTGCATGGATATGACACCTGTTATCAATTCGTTTGATGTATTTGAGTTTTTGAGTTTGCCATTTGATTAGAGACTTTTTGTTTGAATTTTTCGGAGTTCAGTATTTTTGTGATTTTTACTTTTGCACAGTTTACTGTTTTTTCATAAGAAATTGAATATATATATTTCGGTAATTTGTCATATCATAAATAAATTTTGACTATCAAAGGTTGGAGTTTAGCGCTCCCAAACAGTTAACCGGTTACAGTATTCCTAATTGACTATACTATTAATAAAATACGATTTGGGGTATATTTTAGTAAAAATAGTAACTTTACAAAACAAATAACCAAATGAAATCCAATTAACTTAGGATTTATATATTTTGTAATTAATTGATTTTACAGAGCAAACATTATTTTTCAATAAACATGACTAGTACTATTATCGACTAACAAACAAATTCTGGCCACACAAAAACGATGAATCACCCTCAACTTGTATACAGTTCTGTTAAATACCTCATTATGACTTCGAGACGAAGACCAGTGTAGTACCTTTGGTTTGGAATTTATTATTTATTTAGTTGGTATACATATAATATTTCACGGATTGTTAATAATATTATCCCTTTTCTCAAATTTCAATATATTTGATAATTTTCCAGATGACTACTCTAGCTAACTCTAGATCTGTAATTTGAATAACTCATTTGCTATGTTCAATATAATGTTTTGTTCTTAAATGTATCCTTTTGTCAGTTTTTTTTTTAATTCATACGAGTTAATACTAACTTTATTTCTACGTTTATGCACTCAAATAAACAAAAAATGAAAATGAAACAGTGGCAGGTCCAGGGGAGGGGATTCAGGCGGTCAATTTTTTTGAACGAACAATGCATTTGAATGGGAAATATGGCTGGAGACACACCCTTTTCCCTTCAGAAAGGGTTGGACCCATCTTAAACCTGGGTTGGGTCCCCTTGATCAATGGTTGGACCCCCACATAAAAATGCTTGGACCGGATTTTACATACTGTTTGTACCTACCGATTTGTAGCATAAGCGACAATCAATTGAACGGCTTCCATCATTCCTAAAAGGGCAATATTCAGATATATATTTCCGGACAACTGCTGGACACCAAATGATATTGCATAGAAGCCATAACCACATGTTATCCTGTTAATTAAAAACAAAACAGTTACATACGTATGAATAAAACGAGATCTAGGATACATGTCAAAGAAAATCTACAATAAGTGAGAAAAAAAAACCATTTAGACATGAACATACACGGTGTCCAAGATGTGTCGGATGCTTTTACAATATTCATTTTATATTAGTGGTGCTGTTTTTTATCACATTTTTTCCCCTTTACAAAAAAAGATTTCTCAACTGCAACGAAAACGTATACAATAAAATATTATTTTTTTCTTTACATTTAAGAGTGTCTTGATAAGATTTACAGAAAAAGACTGATTGGGATAAGAACCGAATAAAGGACCTAAAATAAAGATCGAGAAATTTTTTTCTGGTACAAAAGAAGACCTTAAGAAGCAGTTTACCAGCTCAAGCTACACTATGTCTTAATCAAACTGCATGTAGACTAGTAAGATTAGATATATTACTTGCCAACATATACCAAGCAAAACTGTAGTTCTAAACAGGTAGCGATTTCTAAATACATCTATAAAAGTCCGTTTTCTTCCCCTTTCTATTCGATTAGCTGATTTTACTACTTTATACAGCTCTTCTTTTTTTGGAACTGGTCGTCTGTTCATTTTACCGATCTTTTTTATGACGTCATGAGCGTCATCAATTCTATTCACTGATACAAGCCATCGGTAACTCTCTGGAATTATACTAAAGTAAAACGAGTCACATTTTATAAATATAGCCATTCTTGTATGCAACATGTGCAAATGTGTCTGTTTTATGTTTTCTATGCACCTAAACGCAAGATTGGTGTTCACTAAAACCATAGTTTTAGAAGGAAATGCACCGAACTCGAACATAGTCCTTAAAAGGAAAAATACGAATATTAACCAACAGCTAATAAAAAGTGTAACGCCCAGTTACGTATTTCCCATCGCCCAACTGAAAATTATACCATTAAATGTGTATCCACTGTATTGGTGACTTCTTGTCAAGCATATGAGGAAAGGAACTGAAAAATGCATTCATAATTTGGGCAATTTTTAGTTTTCTCCTCCGTTTTTAATGGCAAATAAAAAACTGGTTTTCTGATTGATTCTTCCACCTCAGTTTTTAGTTGTCTATGTTTTGAACTTATCTTTGATTTGTCCTGTCTATGTTTTTAACCGAAGCAAAAACACTCTTTCAGTTTGTACTAGCATTACCCTCATAAAACATTAGTTTCCATAAGAGCTTAATGAATTCTGTTCTTTGCATGAGTACATTTTAGTGCAGCTAAAAGGCAAAGGAAATGTTGCGTCTTCTGATCGATTAATATTAAAGGTCTTTTTTATACATTATATATAAATATTGGTGAAAATCATCATGTATGTGAAGTTAGCAGCCGGTTCGTTATTCGTTATTCGATATTCAATATCCAACCGGCTGCTAGCAGCCAGTTTGATATTCAAAATTTAGTGAAAAATTTTAAGAAAATTAAATACTTGATATCATAAAAAGCATGATTTTCATAGTCAACAGAACTGATAAGATACGTAGGAATCATTAAATGACCTTTACAAGCTGTCGTAATTTCTCGTTGTCCTCGAATATACACCCTTTTCCGTGTTACTTATTTGTCTGTATGTATTATAGAGTTTTGTCATAAAAACGACTTCAAAGATGTACTTTTGTGTATAATATTTCTAACGAAAAAAAGAAAAACCAATAACTCTAGAAAAATATTTATGACTATAAATAGAAATATATATGGAAAGCCAAAAAAATTTCAGTAAAAAAATGTCAAAATTTTAGGACAAAGGGCACAGGGTAATGGTGAGAGCCCCCTGATCTCTCAATCTTTCTAATATTTTATAGACATTTAATCAATAGGTAGATACAAACGTGACTAACAGGAATTTGGGTACACTTCTTGTCTTCTATGTTTACGGAGCGCCCAAAGTGCCAGTTGGATATATAAAATATATAGCGAAAACCTACCCGAGACCGCTAAAATGAGGTTGAGACCCCCCTAGTCTTTCAATGTCCATACAATTCAACCAAATCATTGACTCTGTATATATATAAAGATTGTATTAGATGGATTGTCCAGAATAACGTCATCTTCAATATCTACGGAGGGCTAAGATTGTCACTTGTCAGTCAAAAAATGTCAAAGTTTTAGGACAAAGAGCGCAGGGTAATGGTGAGAGCCCCCTGATCTCTCAATCTTTCTAATATTTCACAGACATTTAGTCAATAGGTAGATACAAACGTGACTAAACGGAATTAGGGTACACTTCCTGTCTTCTATGTTTACGGAGCGCCCAAAGTGCCAGTTGGATATTCAAAATATATAGCAAAAACCTACCCGAGACCGCTTAAATGAGGTTGAGACCCCCCTAGTTTTTCAATGTCCATAAAATTCAACTAAATCATTGACTCTGTATATATAAAGATTGTATTAGATGGATTGTCCAGAATAACGTCATCTTCAATATCTACGGAGGGCTAAGATTGTCACTTGTCAGTCAAAAAATGTCAAAATTTTAGGACAAAGGGCACAGGGTAATGGTGAGAGCCCCCTGATCTCTCAATCTTTCTAATATTTCACAGACATTTAGTCAATAGGTAGATACAAACGTGACTAAAAGGAATAAGGGTATACTTCCTGTCTTCTGTGTTTACGAAGCGCCCAAAGTGCCAGTTGGATATTCAAAATATATAGCGAAAACCTACCCGAGACCGCTTAAATGAGGTTGAGACCCCCCTAGTCTTTCAATGTCCATACAATTCAACCAAATCATTGACTCTGTATATATATAAAGATTGTATTAGATGGATGTTGTAGAATTTCTTTCTGAAGTATACAGCCTCCTTGAACAAACTAGCAACCTTGTTTTGTGAAAAACTGGCATTTAAGTCGACGCCTTAGTAGCGTTCAGGATATTTTGCAATCGATAGTGATTGAACAAGGAAGCATTATGGGTTTTGTCTTTATCTCTGTCAGTTTGGAAGGCAACGATGATATATCTAGGCTTTTCACGACCAATATTGGAAGCTAGGCGACAGTTAAACTGTGAGGCTTGGGGAACGGCTATGGAATCGCACTGTCTCATGCGAAATCTACAGTTGATCTTGGATTTATTCTGGATTGTTTTGAACAGTTGCATCTTGTTTTCGTCTGCAGGAGTGACGTGAGGAAGGAACCAAAAGATCTTACACAGGATTATCTTTGCCACGTTATTGACGGCGGCTGCCCTTTGAATGGCATTTGCAACTGAATTGCGAACGAGTGGGAGTTCGTGTCTGAAGCCGTACACTATTTTGTTGTAATCATCCCAAAATATGTTTCAGGGGGATGGCAAACGAGTACGATCCTTTTTGGTCGGCTTGGTGATAATGTATCCATAGCAGGCTGCAAATCCAGTGTTCTAAGCCTCGGCATCGATATATCGGTGGCAGAATCCTTATACCACAGTTGTTTGAGACCCTGCGATTTGGAGAAGTCGTCGGGGTAGGTTAACATTCCTAGCATAGTGATGGCGATGTCGGGGTCGTTAATGTGTTCAATCTGCTGGCCGGAGAGTCGATAACAGATAGTTTTGAAGAGATACATGATACCATTGTTAAGGAGATCAACGTCTGCATATGCAGTGCCGTCGTGCTTTTGAAGTCGTCCTTCTACCAAGAGATAACTATCGGTTGGGTTGAGGAACAGGTCCTGCTTTTCGATGTTGATTCGGATCTCCGCTCCAGAGTTGATAAGTTGGGCGCCGGCTTAAGGTTCGAATTCGTGAACCGGGTATTAATATTTTTGAAGACTTTCATCGAAGGTCAACCCTTCTGTCATTGTAAGGATGTCAGCCAGTATGTATTTATTTATAGCGTTGGACGAAGTCGTGGATGGTAGCGATGCCAAGACCAGAGATGAGATTGTTTAACTGGGTTTGATTGTGGGGCTTACTTCTTTTAACAATAAGCTGTTTATTGGGCTTGCTGCGTTGGACACTGGGTTTTCGAGGGCGGGTCACATTGTCAACGACATGTTCGACGGCTTTGGCTACCACCTTTTCAACTCATATCATGGCTGCATTAGTGGCAGCGCTTATATCCTTACTTTCCAAAGTCTTGGCAGCAGAGGAGGTGAACATGCGACCAGCGATACCGGCGATAGTGTCAAACAAACTTATACCACCGAATGCATACTTCCGAGCAAAACATTTCTTCATTCTTAACATTCATTCACAGGATACTACTATGGAGTTGCTTATATTCCTTGATGCTGATGTGTTCACCCTTCTTCATGGCATCGAGGATCTCCACAATCTCGTTGAGCACACCATTGTTTCCCGCACGGTAGGCAGCGTTGCACAGATCCAACCGATAGAGGAGCTGGTCAAAGTCGGAGGACAGAAATACGGTTTGCATTCCGCTACAATGCTTATCTTGCTTGTAGATGTGTTACACAATTTCGTCCACTTGTTAACTCTTTATCGCCTTCGGGTTCTCGAGAGGGTTAATTGCCTTGATACATGGCACCGGAACTGTTCAGCATCTCTGCCTAGTCGACAAGGTCTTAAAAGCTTCGGGCTCGCAAATACTGCTGTGCTCGACGTCCAAGAATGGTGTCTGTAGGTGGTGCAATGGGTAGTGGGTATCCAAATTGGGTTGTTGAGGAAGGAGGGCTGTCACTGCTGCAGGAAGGTATACGATCGTTTTGGTAATCGGTGAAGCTGCCTCTCGCTGAGCCTCATCTTCGCTAGCCAAGGGTTACGATCCACTCCCGCTCTCTTCACCCTTGGCGGATTGAGATAATATTTCGGAGACACAAGGTAAGGATTTTTATTGGTTGCAGTAGATACTCGCTGCATCCAATCAAAAAACGCCTATAACATGATCACGTGTAAATGTTGAAAGTGTTTGTAAACAATTGCCACGTGTTTATTGTGCAACAAGTCTTTACATCACTAAACATAGGACTATATTTAGTGACAACTTGAATGTTTTTAATCAACTTATAGAAGTTTATGTGTATGTTTCATGCACAAATGCATGCATATTGACATATATTTTCGTTTCCAGCTTTACCAAGTGGTTAGAATCTAGACGCTACCGTGTTTTTATCTTCAAATTGAAGAGTTCAAGTGCTACCATTGGTCAAGAATAATTTATTCGGAATGGGCGTGACTTTAAACTTCCGATAGATGGCGCAACATTGATATCACAAATGTTGGCTCAATCTGCCAAGGGTGAAGAGAGCGGGAGTGGATCGTAACCCTTGGCTAGCGAAGATGGCTGAGCCTCAACCACAGGCTTAACACCTTGGAAAGGTCCCGGTTGAGTCCAATCTGCTCGAGGCGATGCTGCATGTTACTGGCTTTAATCTTCCGCTTGGTCTCTTGCAACTCCCAGGCGAGCGCCCCACACTGTTTAGGGTATGTAATCTTTATCAACGTCGTTTATACATAGCGTTGACGTGAACCCTCTCCTCGATCCTTTTAACAGCTCTAAGTGTTTGTTTGAACGCCCCTACGCGTTGGTTTGAATAGTGGTACCTTTCCTGAAACCGACAATTGCATTGAATAGATCGAGCGATCAATCTTTGTTGATAAACACTACAATAATTTATGGACCTATGGGTGGTACGGATAGGAAAATACGGACTGTCAAACAGATAAATGCCATATAAAACATGCTAAAGTCTAAATGTTCATATAAACCCACTAAGAAGGTTATATTATTCTTCTATTATCCAAAAATCAATTTTATTTTACAAAAACTTTCATATTTAAAATATTCACCATGGCCATAATGCGAAACGAAACTTCTAACTGTGTATTGCTACCTCATCGTTTTTTGTTTCACCCTTATCGGTAAAGCACTCAAAGTCCGCGTACACCACGAAAGGGAATCTCATCGAGTGGGTGTTGTTGACAAAGGTCAGCTGGTATGTCCTTTCTTTGGGCAGCTTGATCTTGACTGCCTTGTGGTTTATGCAACACTTTTTGTTGGTCTCCAGGACTTCCTTGCTATAAAAGTGGTTCTAGCACCTGTAGCCTTCGACCAGCAGTAAGTTGAGTTCTCTCTCCCGCTGTTCACCTAAGTCTGAAATGCGCAGCGAGTATACTTCACTATCATCTATGCAAAATACATTAACCGCTAGGGTGGAATTACCTTCTCAAATTTATCAATATCCGTAAAGCTAACCAGATTGAGCTCTGTGTAACCCTGTCCGTTTGTTTTGGGTCTTCCTCGTTCTGGTGCAAAGCCGAAAGTATGGCCAACTTGAATCACTCCTCGTCGTTATTTTTCACATTGATTACAGCCTCCTTACGCCGGCTAATCAATGTACTGTGACCCACCCAGCGGTCGGTGTTTGTTAATATCGACTTGAAGTTTTACAATTGCATTCAATGTCCAGCCACTTTTTTCAGATGTCCAATGTGAATCTTTTTTCCGATCTTTTCATCCATCTCCTCAAGGGTTTCAACCAAGTGCGTGGTTGAGGTGAAAATCTGGTTTCCCGAGTGAAAGTATCCCACGTTCTCATCATCCATGTTACTTGTTGGGTTAATCTTCACAGTGCAGCATCTCATTGATTTTTTATCCTTTCATTGCCCATTCGTCTATAAGTTCCATCCTTGACATCCGAGAGACCTCAAAGAAGGTCTGCACATCCACGTCAATAATGGGGGTCATCTTTCAGGTAGTAAATACATCTTTAAAGGCAGTGGATGAACCTCAATTTTATCCCCAATGGCTTTCCGATCTTCTCTGATCTTTTCCTATAACTTCTCCAGCAGTCGATCTTTCGACATCCTGCTAACCACTATCAACCAATGCTGTTTGGCCTGGGTGATAATTTCCTTCCTCGTAAAGGGTTGGGACAACGCTCAAATAATGTTGGTCTTCGTTTCGGACAACTGAACCAACTGATTCTTCCTCATCCGGGTGTACCATCGGAGGTTGTTCATTTTGGCAATACCTCTCAGGGCTTTGACCTTTTCAACAACTAATTCCAGCAATTTTTAGCTATTGGATCCATGTCTTACAATCCAAAATAAAATCAATTTTGGTCACCAAAAACCACTATCCCAATGAAATGGCTTTTCGACCCAGTTTTTTATCTTTCTATCCTATCGTCCTTATAACAAAAATATATAATTCGTGGCAATCATACCCGGTGCGCCTGTTTTTTTTCATTCCATAGCTCACAACTTGCAGAGCTAAATCGGTCTCTCTCTTTGCCAAGACGGTTGTCAGCTGCTTGTTTAATCTCTCTAAACCGCAAGCGGAGATGCCCCCTTTCAGCATAATGTTATACTTTTCCCCTACTTATTAACTAAATGTCTGCATAATATTAGACAAGATTGATATATTAGGGGGCTCTTACCATTACCAAGTGCCCTTTGTCATAAAATTTTGACAATATGTAGCTGAAAAGTGAATATCTAACCCTCCGTAGATATTGAAGATGACGTTATTCTGGACAATCCATCTAGTACAATCTTTATATATACAGAGTCAATAATTTGATTGAATTTTATTGACATTGAAAGACTAGGGGGGTCTCAACCTCATTTAAGCGGTCTCGGGTATGTTTTTGCTATATATTTTGAATATCCAACTGGCATTTTGGGCGCTCCGTAAACATAGAAGACAGTAAGTATACCCTTATTCCTTTTAGTCACATTTGTGTCTACCTATTGAATAAATGTCTGTGAAATATTAGAAAGATTGAGAGATCAGGGGGCTCTCACCATTACCCTGTGCCCTTTGTCCTAAAATTTTGACATTTTTTGACTGACAAGTGACAATCTTAGCCCTCCGTAGATATTGAAGATGACGTTATTCTGGAAAATCCATCTAATAAAATCTATATATATACAGAGTCAATGATTTGGTTGAATTGTATGGACATTGAAAGACCAGGGGGGTCTCAACCTCATTTAAGCGGTCTCGGGTAGGTTTTCGCTAGATATTTTGAATACCCAACTGGCACTTTGGGCGCTTCGTAAACACAGAAGACAGGAAGTATACCCTTATTCCTTTTAGTCACGTTTGTATCTACCTATTGACTAAATGTCTGTGAAATATTAGAAAGATTGAGAGATCAGGGGGCTCTCACCATTACCCTGTGCCCTTTGTCCTAAAATTTTGACATTTTTTGACTGACAAGTGACAATCTTAGCCCTCCGTAGATATTGAAGATGACGTTATTCTGGAAAATCCATCTAATACAATCTTTATATATACAGAGTCAATGATTTTGGTTGAGTTTTATGGACGTTGAAAGACCAGGGGGGTCTTAACCTCATTTAAGCGGTCTCGGGTAGGTTTTCGCTATATATTTTGAATATCCAACTGGCACTTTGGGCGCTCCGTAAACATAGAAGACAGGAAGTGTACCCAAATTCCTTTTAGTCACGTTTGTAGCTACCTATTGACTAAATGTCTGTGAAATAGTAGAAAGATTGAGAGATCAGGGGGTCTCAACATAACCCTGTGCCCTTTGTCCTAAAATTTTGACATTTTTTGACTGAAAAGTGACAATCTTAGCCCTCCGTAGACATTGAAGATGACGTTATTCTGGAAAATCCATCTAATGCAATCTTTATATATACAGAGTCAATGATTTGATTGAATTTTATGGACATTGAAAGACCAGGGGGGTCTCAACCTCATTTAAGCGGTCTCGGGTAGGTTTTCGCTATATGTTTTGAATATCCAACTGGCACTTTGGGCGCTCCGTAAACATAGAAGACAGGAAGTGTTCCCAAATTCCTTTTAGTCACGTTTGTAGCTACCTATTGACTAAATGTTTGTTAAATAGTAGAAAGATTGAGAGATTAAGGGGCTCTCACCATAACCCTGTGCCCTTTGTCCTAAAATTTTGACATTTTTTGACTGACAAGTGACAATCTTAGCCCTCCGTAGATATTGAAGATGACGTTATTCTGGAAAATCCATCTAATAAAATCTATATATATACAGAGTCAATGATTTGGTTGAATTGTATGGACATTGAAAGACCAGGGGGGGTCTCAGCCTCATTTAAGCGGTCTCGGGTAGGTTTTCGCTAGATATTTTGAATATCCAACTGGCACTTTGGGCGCTTCGTAAACACAGAAGACAGGAAGTATACCCTTATTCCTTTTAGTCACGTTTGTATCTACCTATTGACTAAATGTCTGTGAAATATTAGAAAGATTAAGAGATCAGGGGGCTCTCACCATTACCCTGTGCCCTTTGTCCTAAAATTTTGACATTTTTCGACTGACAAGTGACAATCTTAGCCCTCCGTAGATATTGAAGATGACGTTATTCTGGAAAATCCATCTAATACAATCTTTATATATACAGAGTCAATGATTTTGGTTGAATTTTATGACGTTGAAAGACCAGGGGGGTCTTAACCTCATTTAAGCGGTCTCGGGTAGGTTTTCGCTATATATTTTGAATATCCAACTGGCACTTTGGGCGCTCCGTAAACATAGAAGACAGGAAGTGTACCCAAATTCCTTTTAGTCACGTTTGTAGCTACCTATTGACTAAATGTCTGTGAAATAGTAGAAAGATTGAGAGATCAGGGGGGTCTCACCATAACCCTGTGCCCTTTGTCCTAAAATTTTGACATTTTTTGAATGAAAAGTGACAATCTTAGCCCTCCGTAGACATTGAAGATGACGTTATTCTGGAAAATCCATCTAATGCAATCTTTATATATACAGAGTCAATGATTTGATTGAATGTTATGGACATTGAAATACCAGGGGGGTCTCAACCTCATTTAAGCGGTCTCGGGTAGGTTTTCGCTATATATTTTGAATATCCAACTGGCACTTTGGGCGCTCCGTAAACATAGAAGACAGGAAGTGTACCCAAATTCATTTTAGCCACGTTTGTAGCTACCTATTGACTAAATGTCTGTGAAATAGTAGAAAGATTGAGAGATCAGGGGGGTCTCACCATAACCCTGTGCCCTTTGTCCTAAAATTTTGACATTTTTTGACTGAATTTTTTTTTTTGGCTGTCCATATATATTTCTATTTATAGTTATAAATATTTCTAGAGTTATTGGTTTTTCTTTTTGTCGTAAGAAATATTATACACAAAAGTACATCTTTGAAGTCGTTTTTATGACAAAACTCTATATTACATACAGACAAATAAGTAACACGGAAAAGGGTTTATATTCGAGGACAACAAGAAATTACGACAGCTTGAAAGGTTATTTATAATGATTCTTACGTACCTTATCAGTCCTTTTGACTATGAAAATCATGCTTTTTATGATATCAAATATTTAATTTTCTTATTAAGTTTTCACTAAATTTTGAATATCAAACTGGCTGCTAGCAGCCGGTTGGATATTGAATATCGAATAACGAATAACGAACCGGCTGCTAACTTCACATACATAAAATCATCACTGTTGCGTTTTACCACAAAATACACTTCTTTTTGTACAAAATTGTGGGTTTTTTTTCTTCTAAATATCTATTAACACTACTTACCATACGCCAATAAACCATGGTACACAAAAAATTGCTGAGGCTATCTGAATGTACTTCCAGTCGTGTAGAAGCCAGGAAAATAATGCGAATGTCACTGTTCCGAGTGGCCACATAGGTAACGCCAGTATCAATGAACGATATTTGGCAGGGGTAAATTCTGCCATGTACGTTACGTCAATAGTCAGATACCATCCGCATCCCATACCAATTAGAAACCTGAGAACAGCAAACATTTGCCAACTAACAGAAAATGCTGCAATAACATTAAATATCAAAAGAATTATAATGGACGCGTAGTATGCTGGCTTCCGACCAAACACATCTCCAACCTGACCGGAAATAAATGCGCCGATAAGAAGTCCTCCCATTTGAATAGTTGTTATTGTTGAAATTATCCATTCTCTGTCACACACCAGACTCCACTGCAATACGAAAAAAATATAGTAAACTGTTTATCATGTTTCACACTGCATTTTTAAATACAAAAAATTGTAAAGATGCTTTAAAGAAGTAACATTATTATGATTTTTTTATGTGGCTCATATAAAGAATCTTTTATTTTTAGGAGTATCTTCATGTCTAGATATATAACATCTCTGTTGTTAAATATTATTGACAAACAAAAAAAATGTTGTCTTGTGTAAAATCTTTGAAAAATTGCGGTTCACATACTTGTTGATGTACATAATGAATGTTCAATTCAGACACATGTCACAATGAGCATGGGAGATAGAAATTATTCATTACTAGGTTACTGTTTCACACTAGTCATTTTGGTGACTTTTACAGCTTGCTGTTCGGTGTGAGCCAAGGCTCTGTGTTGAAAGTCGTATGTTTACCTATAATTGTTTCTTTTTACACATTGACTCATTGGCACTCATGCCACATTTTCTTATTTCCATCTAATTCTTAAGACGTTAAATTGTGTCTTTCAGTCATCACAAATAAACAAAAATAGTGGGAGCGGAGCGAATAAAGAGAAGCTCATGTTGCTTAATCATCACTTTCTTTAAAAAAAATAAACATAAAAAAAGAGTAAAACCCTTTGAACGATTAATCGAATATCTAGCGTACATGTATGTACATGTACATTTGTGTATCTTATTTGAATATGAAATACTATATGTCAAGCTCGAGTCCACGTGGTTCGATCGATAATCGATCTCGATTTCATGTGATTTGTTCGATTATTGACCTGAATATCGTGGTGTTCAATAAACAATTATACAGAAATACAAGATAGCCATTACCTCGCTTACGATTGTAGACATAGACGTATCGTAGGCCTTTGAGTCACAGTGAAAATCATCTGAATTATTCTTGAAACTACATTTATTTATAAATGAGGAGTTCGAAATATATTTATTCCCTAAATCTGTTTTCCAAGTGCAAGTCCAATCCGGAATAGCTCCACCGAATGACATCATTAGTGTGCTCCATGCAATCGTAGCTTTACTTCCATAGACAATTAATGTCAGCACAAACTGAAAGCGACCAAGTCCTCCAAGTTCTAACAACAAATTTTCAAGGTATTCGTTTAAATCAAGAGACATATTTGATGTTAAAACTGCAAATAAAAATTTAGATTTTATGTATCGTGCAAAGAGATTGGACCGGACAGAAGGTGTACAACTAGAAATCATACCTGCAAACTTTTCACAACACCCATGGGGGGTTTACGTGCAAGATGGCTCTTACAGTCCTAAATACCCATCAAGAGGCCTTTAAATGTATCTAAATTGTGGACAAAATTGCTCTTTCAAAATGTCCACTTCAAGGTAGCAAATAGTGACAGTTGGCATGGTATGCTCTACTAAACATGTAATAGTTGCCACTGGACGTTAACACCAATACATCATCATAATCAACAAATTTGCAAACATATGCAATCGTGTGGATTTCTTTAGTTCTTTTTCGTTTTTTTTTTTTCTTTACATGACTAGTACTTGTCGAAAACTTTAATAAAGAAGACAGAAAATATTTACTTGCACTTCGATTACAAATTTGTTGATTTACCACAATTTTAAACAAAACAGTTCATTTTACAATGGCTCTATGCTTTAAAAAGTATGAAGAAGCAAAAAAAAAAACATTAAGATACATTTAAAGGCCCCTTGATTGGTATCTAGGACTGTAAGGGCCATCTTGCACGTAAAACTCCCATAGGCGTTTTGAAATGAAAAGTTGGCAGGTATGATAGAACAATTATGTATATATATAGATTATCGTTGGTTATCTCAACGAGATTGATTTTCTCAATCGAGTTGAGCTGACCGATAATAATCTCTTTATCGCTATTTTACATATGGAGACGTTGTCAATTTCCTTGACAACGGCACGCGTTCCCTTATTTTCTAACGATAATTTTCATATCACTCAACTCCGTTTTAATATCACTCGACTCCACTGTGAACGGAAATTATCAGTCGGCAAAATAGCGATAAATACATAGTGTGCTATGTTGATATGCATATAAACCTTGTTCTATACCAGGTCGACAAACTGTATGAGTCGAACTTCAACGAATAATTGCTTAAGGTGCATGTACATGTGCACAAGGTAACAGTTTGTACAGAAAAATATGCCGACCTACTCGGACTCAACATTTAACTCAGAACTAACCAGTCTCCACTTTTATTTTAATATTTCGTTTGCTTAGCAGGAAAGCAACACAATACAATTGTGCTTCCGGAACACCTTAAATCATTTCTGTTATTAAGTGTATAATAGCGGCGTTTTGCATTTGCGCCGATCTGCATTTCATTTGCGCCGATTTTTTCTTTCATTTGCGCCGATTTTTTTTTTCATTTGCGCCGATTTTTTTAAAGGTAAATAAACAGGTAAATTACAGGTGAAATGATATAAGAAGATGTGGTATGAGTGCCAATGAGACAACTCTCCATACCAGTAATGTTATTTTCATTGATCATTAAAGACCTCTTCCGTTAGCCAGTTGTACATATGTTATAAATTGTCAATCATAACATGTATATAACTGTTGTCTCCTCTTAAAATCAAGAAGTAAAAACCTTAGATAAAAGCACTTTGTTTATACTAAAATGACGAATTAAAAATATATGTACAGCATTCAAATCCATAAAAACGGAATACATTCAAATCATAAATCTGTTCTTGCCGAGTATGGATAGGCAACACATCTAATACATTCCTTTCTTATGATTTCGTCTCTTCTATATTTGGCGTAATTGTCGATGACGAAGGCCATCTTTTTTTTGTCTGGCATACGTACTGGTGGGGGCATTTCTAGAGTTCGTATTTTCTCACAAGGAAGCTATTAAACCAAGAGTTTTAAATGGTGAAGTTGAAATCATCCCATCGTTAATTTTATGGACGTCATCACGAATTGGTTGCCGGTTATGGAATGTGTACTTGTACGTTGTCGAAGAATGTATGACATTTGTCACCAGAAGGAGCGGAGCGTCAGACAATGTCAAACGTGAAGCAGTCATCGATTTCATTTAGGGAAAGGAATGGTTACCCAAAACATTGGGATAGCCATTAACCAATTGCAAGGTTACTTGATTTGTCTTTATACTCTGTGCTCAGCCAATGTAAAAGTATTAACTTACCTGTAATTACCTGTATATCCAATTCGGAAAAATATAAAATCGGCGCAAATGAAAAAATGAAATCGGCGCGAATGAAAATTTTCAAAATCGGCGCAATTGTCATACGCCCTATAATAGAACTTCTCCATAAGATGGATTCATGTGTTACGCAGTACGTACGTTACACAAAAAATCCCATGTACTTTTTATAATTTTATTTGTTTGACATTTTTCACTTGTGCATCTTTATTTTGAATATTTCAAGCCCAAGTATCCGTAATTGGGCGAGATTGCATAACGTGTTGTCATTTGGTATTTTTCTTTCTTTCTTTTAAACATGTTTTATATCGTCCTGATTCGATGTGTGGTAATTATGTATTGACCTTTGGTGTATTTCTCTTTTTATATTGTCAGCATGGTCATGGAAACCTCTCTTTAATACTTAAAATGAATTGAAACCAAACGCTCATCATTAACTTATAACAATTAATCGAATCATGCAGAACTATTCATCTTATTAGTAGTTTTTCTTCGATAGAAACCATATCCTCTCGCTCATTAAACATACTCTCGTGTCATTTTTGTTCAATTTGGATCAAAAGTTTTCTCAAGAAGCCAGTCACGATAATACATATTTTTATTACGTAAGATATTTCAAAAGTTTAAACGATTTATGATCATTATAATTATTTTTTATTTTTTTGTAAAAGATATATAATTTAGTCTTACAATATGATGCATCCCAGTATAGTAAATTATTTATTGAAAAAATTGCGACTTACCAAAGACTTAATCACTGAATGAATTCAATATAAAAGCTTTATCATCTTATTAGAATCCATTCATACGCATTATATATGTTAGAATACCAATCTTATAATAATCTCACATCTCATATTTGTGTTAAGAAGGAACAGAATAGATTCGTACTTCAAATACCCAAATACACATCGACATAGAAGGGATACCAAACTATTCATATTTTAAAGTAATGATCGAGTTTAATATATCACATTATCTTTTGAATGATTATATATATATACATTGTGCTATGTATCAAGCAAGTACAAGCCTTCGTCTGCCAGAACATATAAATCTGGATAGTTTTCTTGATAGATAAGCTTTTTGAAGACTGTAAAAAGGTATCAAGGTGCTTCAGGTGTATGCATTTCTATTAGGTTTGATTGCATTGCAAACTCAAGAGGGTTTATTTCAAGAATAATGAATGGAATGCTTTTATCACTGACAAGCAATCTGAAGCCAAATTACTAGTATTTGATATGTACATTTGTACCTAATGTGCTCAATGTCTCTGTATGTTATATAAAACAAAGTCTCTTCCGATGTTGCTATTGTAATTTTGAAAGACTAAAATATTTAGTATACATTATCAAGTGAACCCATGCAACATGTGGAGCAGATTCTGCTTACCCTTCTTGGGCACATGAGACCACCAGTATTGATAGTTTTCTATGGGGCTTTTTGGTACTTTGCTGGTCTGATCATATGGTCTGTTGGTGTGGGTTTTTTTTTTTCATTTTTAGTCCAGGCGTTGTCATTTTATTTTCAACGTTTGAGTTAGAATGTACCTTTGGTGTCCTTCGTTTCTCTTACAATTATTTAAAGCATTACAATACGATATTGTCACAAATATTGCGATATAAACATCTCTTACGAAACGTATGTAAATTTCCTTTCTCAATTTTATTTTAACTTGAATTTCTTTCTTTTACTCATATATGTAATGCGCACCACTTTTAAGTACAGTGAAACCTTACTAAACCGAATCCTGCATAAACCGAAAACCTGTATCAACCAAACAAGTTCTTAAGCACCGTCATATCAAATAGTATGCGAAGTGAACCTGATAACCGAACATCGGTCAAAACCGAACAAAACCTTAAGTCCCGTAGAGGTTCGATTTAACCAGGTTTCACTGTATCAGATTCTATCATCCATTAGATCTTTCCAGGTGCACATTTTGTTAGTAATCCAAGTAAATTTTCGTGGTGCAATTTTGATCATAGTAATTGTGAACCTTAACATTGAAAAAATGTTATTATAACCATTCTATAAGAAACTTTTTATTTAGTCTTAGATGCATGATTTTTTATTAGTTTTAACTGACTTTGAACTAGCTGTCAGTAACTGCGAGTACTCTCAGATCTATATGTAGTGTTATTTTGCTGTTGGGATATATAAGTACCCGGCCACGTCCACTCTTATTTTTTGTTAGATGTATTTCTATTTATATCCATCTGATGAATTGAGCCTTTTTTAGCTGATTTTTACAGTTCGTTCTTCTGTTGTACTGTTCCACCAATGTTCCAGGTTAGGAAGAATAACGAGATTCAGCTAAAATGCTAACATCGCTATAGACTCTGTATGTATGTTATAATGTACCTGTCCTAAATCAGAAAAAAACTATTTTATTCGAGTGTCAGTAATGAGTCTTTTTCAGACGAAATCCTCGTCTAGTGTACATAGTTTCAATCCATGTATATATGTTGAGTTTATTTACTTGTGCTAAAGACATAAACCAGATCAAACTCAAATAACTCCATTTTGGAAACATATTGACCTTCAGTTGATTTTATCGAATAATGGGAATTGTAAGTAGAAAAACCGATAAAGTTTTTAAAAACACCAAATACATTATTTTTCATTTTTATTATAAATCTGTAAACACATTTGAGGCACCACGACATAAATGATTGTCAATTCAAAGTTTTCTTACGTTTTCTACCGGGCAAGCAACATAAAATATCACATAGAGCTTCTTGGCACTTTTTTCTAAAGCTTGAACTAACGAAACTATAAATAATTGGATTAATAGCGCTTCCGAGACAATATGACCTAAAAAATAATTGATAAAACGATTTATCCAAGTCGTTAAGTCTAAAAAAGAACATGGAATCCGTCGTTCTTATTACTACAAGGATACAATATGGCAAATACGTTATCATGTATGCAACTGTTACTAAAAATAACATTATAGACGTTCTGCTGAGCACTGGTCGACGTTTAGATACCATCCACTCTGAATTAGTTGCTGAGCAGCGAGATTGTTGCTTTTTAAACGGCGAACTTAATATTCTGCTGTTATGCTTCGACAGGCTAGGACGAAGTAAGACTTTTTTAGGACTACTCGGTATTGACGTTACACTGGAATTCTGGGAATTCTGAGAATTCAGCAAGTTAAATTTATACAACGTGTCTTCTGATGATATATGATCATCTATTTGTCGGATCGATGACTTTCTTGTGCTACTAGTGCTCATCGTAAATACGTCGTCTTCAGCTGAAGAATCGCTTCCTTTACGGAAATCTACTCTAAATGAGTGCGCATGCTCACTACTTGCTGACATGCTTCGTGTTGCCTTTGTATCGATACAAATTCTTTTCCCTATTACAGAGTAAATAATAACGAATAAGACATCAAAAATTAAATGTACAGTTAATAAGGTCCATGTGAATGCTTCTACTGGGTGATTGTTCAGCATGTAGTAGTTGGTAATCAGACACATCTCTCCTGTGACGCCATTTCGGAGCGAGAATCTCCAGGTACCAAAAAATAAAAGCATTGGCCAACTAATGAAGGCGGAAATAACCATTGCTAGACCGACTATGAGATTTGAAGTCGAGGCTTGCAATCGTAGACGACGTGGTCCGGACATAAATACCCGTAATCTATCAATAGCGATAGAAAGAAGTATAACTGATGTGGCGTTGTTACAAAAGAAAGAAATAAACCGTGCAAATTTACATATTATTGGATTGTCAAATTGGACATAATTTGAAATAACAAAGAGCTCAAACGGCAATGTTAAGGCACAGTTAATCAAGTCCAACCAAGAAAGAGCTAGGATGAAAATATTCGAAGATAACTTTCTATTTCGTATTTTGAAGTGATAAATGTAGCACACTAGTGAATTCCCTGGAACTCCGATAATTAGTAACAATAGAATAAACACAAATGATGGTAGCATATTCCTTTCAAAAATGTACTGGTTCCAGCGAGGCAAGTCCCACATAGAGAATGGAGTACTTTCATGTGAAACATTCTCCAGCGATTCAGTACTATTCATGTCAAAGTGCGCTCCAGAGGTTGATAATAATGGTCCGGATGTATTGTACACACTGAAAGAAAAAAATGAGAAGTCTCAGCATAATATATTGACAAAATATGTTGATATAAAAATGTAATCTGAAAGATAATTGAATAAGTCTCAGAGGCTCTAAAGAGCTTGTGTCGCTCACCTTGGTCTTTGTGCATATTAAACAGAGGACACATATAGATGCATGACAAAATTGTGCTTTGGTGATGGTTATGTTTTTGTAGATCTTACTTTACTAAACATTCTTGCTGCTTAAAACTATATCTATCTATAACGAAGTTTCCCCAATAGTAACAGTGGAAAATATTTTGTAAAAATTTATAAAAATTTACAAAATTTGTTAAAAATTGACTTTTAAAGGGAAATAACAGGAGCAGCAACCCAACAACCGGTTGCCTGATTGGTCTGAAAATTTCAGAGCAGATAGATCTTGACCAAATGAACAATACAATTCTCTCATATTTGCTCAAAATGCTTTGCTTTCAGAGATATGAGCCAAAATCTGCATTTAACCCTATGTTCTATTTTTAGCCATGTCGGCCATCTTGGTTCACGGGAAGGATCATCGGACACATTTTTAAAACTATATACCCTTATGATGATTATGAACAAGTTTGGATAAATTTGTCTCAGTAGTTTCAGAGGAGAAGATTTTTGTAAAAGATTACAAAAATTTACGAAAATTTTATTATAAAGGGCAATAACTCCTTAAGGGGTCAACTGACCATATTGGTCATGCTAATTTATTTGTAGATCATACTTTGCTGAACATTATAAATGTAAACAGTTTATCTCTATCTATAATAATATTCAAGATAACAACCAAAAACAGCAAAATTTCCTTAAAATTACCAATTCAGGGGCAGCAACCCAACAACAGGTTGTCCGCTTCATCTGAAAATTTCAGGGCAGATAGATCTTTACCTGATAAACAATTTTAACCCGTGTCAAATTTGCTCTAAATGCTTTGGTTTCAGAGACATAAGCAAAAATTTACTTTTTACCCATATGTGCTATTGTTATCCATGGCGGCCATTTTGGTTGGTTGAACGGGTCATTGAACAAATTTTTTAAACTAGATACCCCAATAATGATTGTGGCAAAGTTTGGTTTAATTTGGCTTCCTAGATTCAGATTTTTGTAAAAATTAACGACAGACGACGGACGACAGACGACGGACGCCAAGTGATGAGAAAAGCTCACTAGGCCCTGTGGGCCCGGTGAGCTAAAAATGAGCACAGCGGTGTGGTTTACAGATATACAATTAATTTTCGATGTAGATACACAAAATTTGTTCATATGTTGTAGTTGTTCTTATCAAACTACAATAAACTGTTTTTTTCTGTAATTTTCAGAGTAATCTTTTTTTTGTTCTGTAATCAGACAACTACTGTACATTGCCCTGTAATCAGTCAACTACTGTACATTGCCCTGTAATCAGACAACTACTGTACATTGCCCTGTAATCAGACAACTACTGTACATTGCCCTGTAATCAGTCAACTACTGTACATTGCCCTGTAATCAGACAACTACTGTACATTGCCCTGTAATCAGTCAACTAGTGTACATTGTCCTTCAATGAGACAACTTTTGTTCAATTAACAGGTACATGCACACAATAAAATTTGCATTACTTGTACAAATGAAGTCTCCTGCAGTGGCGGATCCAGGGGGGTCCGGGGGTCGGAACCCCCCCTTTTTTTGGACTATCAATGTATTTGAATGGGAGCATATTGTTGGAACCTCCCCCCCCCCCCCCCCCCCGCCTTTCCGTCCTTTACTCTGGGTTTGGTGTCGTCTTCGCGGTCCGCGTTTAAGCTCTAACAATTTAGACGAAAATCGGAGACAACTATTAGGATTTAAACAACTCAAAAGTAAATTGGGCAGCCATTTTATGACGATAACATGGTATTCAGAATTAAGATTATGGCAAATTCTCATGGGTCGATATGTGCATTTTTTTATTAATAGAGACTTCGTGCACTCTGCATTATACCAAAGGCAAACTTATATATTTTCCTTAGCCCTAAAGAGCATGAGTGAGACACGTTTTTTTTAGTGCAAAACTGATAGAGAGGGAGATATGTACAAATTACGAGAAGAAAGCAACGGGAATCGATATTTTTTTAAGACAAAAACATTTTGGACCAGAAAATACTAAGTCTGTTTGAATAATTTTTCTTTAATTCCAGTAAAGTTTCGAAACAAATAAACAATTTCTTATGTCTGCTTATCGAAAAAAGCTATCAGTGTCGCCTATGGAGAAATTGATTATTTATGGCATCTATCATCTATATTTGTTCTCTCAAAAGATTCTCCTTTGTTTAAGGTGGGTTTTTTTTAGTTTCAAATTAAATGTAATTTAAAGAGGTTTCTCGACATTGTACTTCTACAACACATCTACCTAACATCTTGTTTATCAAACACAAAAAAACTGTGTTGTTGTTTTATTAATTGACGTATTTCTATTTTTACACATATAGGTTACGGAAAATATCTCTTTTGCTATGTTTATACAAGATACCAAGAAACATGATTTGATATTATCAATACGGTTTAACCTTAACGTCAACATGTGCGAACTCAGGATTTCCAAAAGTGAAAACTAGATGAACCCGGCTGCAGTAAAAAAGTAGAAAATGTACTTATAATAAAATAATAAACATAAAAATTTCAAGCCATAATAAAGTGACTCTGCTTTTTTTCTAACCATTCCCCTCTTTCGGACCTTTTCTGATCAGTCAATGTCAAAGATATGCGACTAAAAAAATTAGTATAAAATCAGAAACGTTTTGGAAATTGACATTTTAGTGAACAAGTAAAACATAGTAATCTACTGCAAAGTCATGAAAGCCTTTCATTGTGATATGTTAGTCTAGAATTTAAAGATAAACGTGAAATGTACTACCGAAAAAAAAACATATTTTCTAGAATTTTATGTTATTTAATTTATATACTTACATAATTTTAATTCTCGTATTTTAATTGATAATCCATCTGAACAATTACCAAATGTAAATCCTAAATCGGTTTGTGTGTTTAGATGATAAGTTTGCGTGTGTCGCTCCTCAAACAGGAAACACACGTTACATATTATCATATAAATATATATGTTGTCACTTATACGTATTAAGCCCACTGTTTATTGGAATTGCTACATTGTATTAAAACGTGTATCGATAACAATGAAAACAGAGTTATAATGTTCATAATCCGGATATTATCATTCTCTTAATTGACGATTTAACTGCTAGTCTCTAGGATGTTTTTTAATATTTTATAAAATAAAAAATGCATTAATACATAAAGGCGTGGAATAATCATTTATATCACAGGAAATTATTATTGATATTTTTATCGTTGTATGTTGTAGTGACAAGTCACGAGATATTTCTATATTTCTAAATTGTAGACTAACCGAAGGTGGCAAAAATTAACGAATATCAGGAAAACATTGATTTTATTCAGTAAAAATCAAAGTCTAGTCTAAAACTTTGTAGGCGCATCTCTGCATTTATAGAAAGCATCCAGATTTTTTTACAAGATTTGTCTGGCCAGTGGATCAGACCAATAAAACTGCTGACAAAATTCATTTCAAAATCTTAAGAAGGTACATATTTACTTTTATAGAGAATACGTCCCTTCTGACCGTTAACAAAACTATACCTAAATGTACCCCCCTTTTTTTCTCATGCAAACCGACTATATCATAGATTAAATCATCCAAATACAAATAGATCCGACATGAGCAATTAGCAGTCAAAACGCAACCCGTTACAAGTGAAGATTCGGAGAAGTTATAATTTAATTTTGATTATAGGTTTACTGGGATAAGCGTATACCAGCACGTGTACTTTATTGTGTAGATATGTCAATGTCATTCCAAAGTCACTTTCCAGAGGGAGTAAGAAGAGTCCTGATCCCGAAATCCCGGACTTAAAAAAACAATTTAAATCCCGACATCCCGATACTCCAAAAAATAATTCCCTGATCCCGAAAGGATCAATCCCGAAACCCCTTGCTTAAAAACACCCGATCCCGGAGTCCCGATAAAGGTCCTACCCCCTTTTCTAGTAGATCTTTGAAATATCTTGTAAACTGTTATGAAACCTGTACGTTAATAAGTTAAATTTAACTGAGTAATTGTTAAATCGCATCATGATTAATAAATTTAGTCGTAGATTTAATTTATAAGAACAAAAAATGAAAAAAAAAATAAACTATTCTTGTGATAAATTGCATTAGGCAGCAACCATTTGATTTTCTGGGGGGGGGGGGGGGGGGGGCTATGGTTTTTTTTGGAAAAAAAAGTTTGTTTCCATTTTTTGGAGAAAAAAATAATTTGTTTTTGATTCTGAAAAAAAAAAATTGTTTGTTACACCCTCAGCTGCCACTATATGTAATGCTAAAATTGAAAGAAAAAAATTGTTTTTAACTTGTCGCGGGAAAAATAAGATTGTTTTTCAAAAATTTGTCCAGAAAAAAAAACATAGAAAAATGCATCTTTTCCCGATATGTCATAGTTTGACGTCGCGAAAATAACATTTTACGTTAGCAACGTCATTACCATCCCTGTAACTGTATCGTATGCCCTTAAACAAAAACATTGTACTGTACAGTGGCACCAATAGTACGTAAAGGATGGTAATAATGCAATAATCAATTTTTTATCCTATGATCAGAATAAATTTAAGTAATCAATATTGATTATAATTTATAATTCATTGTATGAAGGGAAATTTATGACCAAGAATAAAACACCTTAGAGGCGTATCTTTCCAGAATTTTTTTTTACTGGGTTTTCATTAAATTTTGATTATGGTTTAGGATGAAAAGACGGTGTCAGAATGCGGCCATGAAAGAAAATAAATATATGTTGTTCCTTTAAGAAACTATGTCGTTCCCGCTAGATGCTATGTCGTTCCAACAAGAAAGTTATATCGTCCGGCCCTTCAAGATGCTATGTTGTTACCACAAGATATTATTTCGTTCCCTCAGGATAGGCTATGTCGTTCCCTGAAGATGCTATGTCGTTCTCACAAGATAGTTTCTTGTTCCCACTAGAAAGTTTTTTTTCGTTCTCAAAAGATGCTATGTCGTTTCTACAGTGGCAGAATGCGGCCATGAAAGAAAAAAAAATATGTTGTTCCATTAAGATACTATGTCGTTCCCTCAATATGCTATGTCGTTTTCACAAGATAGTTATCTCGTTCCCTCAAGATACTATGTTGTTCCCTCAAGATGTTATGTTGTTCCCTCAAGATAGTTATCTCGTTCCCTCAAGATAATATGTTGTTCCCTAAAGATAAATTTATCTCGTTCCCTCAAGATGCTATGTCGTTCCCTTAAATGCTATGTCGTTTCCACAAGATAGTTATCTCGTTCCCTGAAGATACTATGTCGTTCCCTCAAGATGTAATGTTGTTCCCTCAAGATAGTTATCTTGATCCCTCAAGATCCTTCTAAAGGGGAAATGAATAACATATCATAACAATTTTATAGCTTTGTTGAGGGAACAACATAGTATATTGTGGGAACGAGATAACTATCTTGAGGAAACAACATAACATCTTGATGGAATGGCATAGCATCTTGAGGGAACGAAATAACTATCTTCTGGAAACGACATGGGATCTTGAGGAAACGAATAATATCTTGAGGGAACGACATAATATCTTAAGGGAACGACCTATCATCTTGAGGGACCGACATAGTATCTTGATGAAACGAGATAACTGTCTTGTGGGAACAACATAGTATCTTGAGGGAACGAGATAACTATCTTGTGGAAACGACATAACATGTTGAGGGAAGGACATAGTATTTTGAGGGGACAACATTTTTTTTTCTTTCATGGCCGCATTTTGCCTTCGTACGTTTCCCGAAGAAAATAATATGTCGTGCCTTAAAGATTTTATGTTGTTTCCTCAAGATAGTTATCTCGTTCCCTCAAGTTACTATTTAGTTCCCTCAAGATACTATGTCGTTCCCTCAAGATATCATGTCGTTCCCCTAAGGTGCTATGTCGTAATTTATCTTGTTCCCTCAAGATATTATGTCTTTCCCTCAAGATATTATATCGTTCCCCAAAGATGATATGTGGTAATTTATCTTGTTCCCTCAAGATGCTATGGCGTTTCCACAAAACAATTATCTTTTACGGCTGTATTCTTCCACCATAGGAAACAAAGAATATACTAAGACAATGTTAATGCTATATTGTGGGAACGACATTATATCTTGAGGGAACGATATAATATTTATTTTGAGGGAACGATAAAATATCTTGAGGAAACGACATTTTTAGCATCTTTGAAAAACGGAATAACTATATAGTGGTAACGACATTGCATTGTGGGTCTCATTGGGGTCTAAGCGTGACGCGGGATTGCCGATTTTTCGTAAGCGTGACATGGGAAAGTCAAATTATTGTGTCGTGAAAACGGGAATTAAGGTCTAGAGGGACACGGGAAATTACAAAAAAATGAGAATTGCTTAGGTCCTAAGTATAAGCGGGATACGGGAATCTGAAAAAAAACTGTAAGCGGGATCCGAGATCTAACCCCCCCCCCCCCACCCCCCCCCCCCCACCAATGAGACTCCCTGCATTTTGAGGGAACGAAATAACTAACATATTGGAACAACATAGTTTCTTGAGGGAACGACATAGTGTTTTGAGGGAACAACATACTTTTTTTTCTTTCATGGCCACATTCTGCCACTGCAATAAGCAGATAGCATGTGGATACCTTATTGTTCATGACACCGTAAAATTAATGCCAAAGTAAACATTAAACCACTATTCGGAGAAAAGATATAAGAGATGTATAAGTAAATGTACATTGTTTTATAAGTGAGACATACTTTAAAGTTTCACAAAACGGTTCAGGAGTCGTTGTGGATACGAAAGTGAAACATACTGACGGACTGTTCGTCACTATTATTTGCAAAACACGATGTTTCATCCATTCGACTGTTTAAACAACTCGGTTCAGGTCCTTGATAAAAATAGAATTGAATATCATACATTTGTTTTTATGTATAAATGTATAACAAATTAAATTATGTTTTGAAATCAGCTCATCGCAATAACTAGTTTTTATAACATATACTAATGGAATATTCGGGTGTCTCATAATTCAACTATTAATAAGAAAACAGTGCATTATTAAGGCTTAAAATAGAACCATACACTCCAAGTTTGCGATTTATTTCAACTATGTGGTTATGAATCAAATTAAAGTAAGAAATATTTTAAGAAAAGATTATTAAATTTTCTCCCTCTTAGTTATTTATTTCACATATATGAGATTGTAGAATTTATTTATTTTTTCTCTGAAAAATCATGGTATGTCATTGTAACTATAATTATAGATTATTACATGGCATTTTTCATATTGCCCTGGTATCAGCCCTAGACTCCCATATCAAGCCAGAGGGCTTTAGCCCGAGGGCTTGATATGGGTCGTGGGCTGATACCAGGGACCATATGAAAAATGACATGTAATAATCTATTTATCACATATTTTTGAGCAAGAGAAAACAAATAGCTTACACCAAATTATGTTTGATATTTCATCAAAAATCAAAAAGATATTTAACGAAAAGAAAATAAAAAATGTATCACAGTAGGTAAACAACGTTTTGTGAAAAGTTTCAGAAATGATTAACAATAAATATATTAATTGTAAGAATTGCAAATATTAAACGACTTTAAAATGTTACATTACAAATGTTAAAAATGCTTAAGAAGAATCCTATATCGCTACTCATTCCAGTGTGGCGTCATATATTTTATAAATTCTTTATGACGTCAAAATTTTACGGGAACTTTTGTGATTTTCACTGTTGATTTCTACTTTTTTCTTCTACAGCAGATTCGTAACTTTCTAAATTTCTTTTCATTGTGTTCAACTTGTTTACAAATAGTATTTGATTGACAGTTTACCGGAAGTTAAACTCGAGGGCTTGATATGGATTTCGAGGGCTGATATCGATATCGGCCCCGAGGGCTGATAACCAACCTTGACTTCCGGCTATTATTGGCCATGCAAAAACGTACATATCAGTACAAAATATGTGATAAATAGTGTTATCAAAGTAAGTATTCCATATTTGGCATGGCTGGCCATACTATACATAGGGGTTTCAACATATTTCACTGTAGTCATACTATTCATATTGTATTTAGCTTTTAAAATTGTCCGAAGGTCACAGGAAAGTTTTTAACTCACTGTTTAACCCTCGGCGATTAAATAATAACTCTATTACTTACTTAATTTATTTCGCGCAGTTTTAAAGATTTATATTGGATTTTAACATCCATTGGAAAATAGTTCATGTATTTTCAGGACTACTCCCACTTCAGAATAGGGTCTTTTAAATCGACTTACGGAGGTCCTACATGTACCTCGGTTTGTAACAGGGGGGAGGTTATGGTCTTGGTTTTTACATGAAAAAAAACATTCGGATCTCTAATTTGACGCACAAAAATATTGTGGTCAAGCTGATGACCAAAATCTAGATTTTCCCCATGGTGTTGAATTTTAAAAAATAATTTGATTGAAAGCGTAGAAAAACTAAATACAATTGTTCATGCTTTGCGCGAAACCCCTCCCCCCCCACCCCCCCCCACCCCCCCCCCCCCCACCCCCCCCCCCCCACACACACACCTTTCCCCACTACCTTGAAGTTAAATGGTCGTTCCCTTATCAATTAATTACAAAAGAATTTACATTGTAGATGTTCACACAAACCAGACAAATATTCGTCGAGTGGTATAACTTTTTAGGGGATTTTTTTATTTGTTGTACAATTTAACTTAAAAATCATTTTTGCAACTTATATTTATAATTTTCCTGGAAAGATGAAATATACAGAAAATACATTTATCAAAATATTACTATCATTTCACCACATCCGCTTTTCCAAAGTATATGACATAAATTAATGAAGAAGGATAACAGTATACACTTATATTTATTGGCTATGAGAGCAAAACTTGTCTATTATCCTCTTGAAGCTAGTAATACATGTATTTCCATAAAATAAAATTAAAATGATTGACAATTTTCTCTTATTATTATCTGGGTTTTCAGATAATTGCAAGTTGATCTTTACATATTACATAAATAATTATATATCAATGTTGATAAATTGAACTATAATTTATCGTCCCCCTGACACATGCTATTCCCGACCACTTCACTTAGGGAAGTAGTTTGTGGCCAATAAACTTGCAATTGTCCTCTTGTACCATGTAACAAAACGTTTATATCTTGAAAGAGAACTTTTTATCCATCATTGAAAATTATACTGCTTCAATAATACTGATACATGCCGCAATTCGTCTCATTGCATTTTTGGGGTTACTCTAAATTTATTTTTTAGTCACATGAATCGCGAATTTTACTGTTGTATAATACATATTCCATAGTGTGCAGTAAGATTTCATTGGGGAATTCGATATGTTTGATATTCCTAATGTTCCCTTTAGAGCACACTTAACGTTTAACCACCAACAATGCACTTAACACACTTAATGATAATACCACTGAACTTAATTATGAATCTTGATAATGCATTTTCTAAGTACATGTATAAGTAAGGGAATAGCAATAGTGGATTTTTAATTTGACACGTAATTATAAAATGATATCTTGACATTTTAACATTGCCTTAAAGTATATTGGTCTGATAATTTATTTATCTTAGGGAGCAATCATTTTACTTCAAGGAGGGAGGTATGTTTGTTTAATTGTCTGAATCAGTAAATGTCATTTAGCGCAAAGCACAAACATTTTTTTAAAGTTTATCGACGCTTTCAATCAAATTATTTTTTTTCAAAAATAAACACTATAAGGTATAGGGAAAATCTATCGATTCAGAATATATATAAATTTGTTTATAAATTGGGGATCAGACTATTGTCAGGAAAAAAAATAAACCCCCCTTTTAAAGTTAAATGGTCGGTCCCTTACAACTACACGAATCGTCTGCTTAAACAAATTGTACTTACGCCATGGCCTCATAGAAGTAAAGTTTTAAATGTCAATTTCCTCATGTCAGCTACTTTTAAGTTTCATCTAAAGTAAACAAATATTCATATTTGAATATAATTCCGCGAAAGGAAGTCCATATGCTCTTAATATGTTTGTATAATTTATTCATCTTATTATTTTGAACGGAAAACAACACTTTATCCAGGTCAAAGACGCTCGTTTGTAGTAGGTTCATTGAAGATTGTCGGTCTTAAAGTATACTCAAAGTCCTCAATAATGCAACACTTTTTTTTCTAAATAAATTTTAATGATTTTTTGTTTTAACATGTTTAACTTGAATGAGACATCAACCCACCAAAACGTTTAAAAAAGGCAATGAGGAACACATTAAAAAAAGGGTTCACAGTCTGACTTTGATGAGAAACAAAACAAGTGTCGTGTGTCAACTTGTTCGTTGTGCAACCAATATAAGAATGAGAGGATATATTTTTGATTTACATGTTGCAAATAGAAATAGCAGGCTTTTAAACTACGTTTAATTCGTATAGACGATGATGTACACATTGTGCAGTGCACGAGTATATCTAAAGCAATGCAAGTTGTATTTTAAAAGCAGTATTTAGATATAGGAAGATGTGGTATAAGTGCCAATGAGACAACTGTTAATCCAAGTCACAATTTGTAAAAGTAAAAGATCATATTAGGTCAAAATACGGTCTTCAAAGTATAGAATTTTTCTAAGTTGGAAGTTTCGGAAAGCCTTTTTTTAAGTTAAATGATTATAATGGTAGTTCCCTAAAGAATCTATCCTACAGATATCATAAATATCTTTATGTCTGTTGACATTACATCAATGGTGTGTTATTTAAGCTCTCCACTATAATTGATATCAAATCTGATAAAGTCAATTATCGTGACAAAACGTTCGCGATTTTATGAAGAATGGAAGAGATAGAAGATAAACGTAAAATCAAGAGTCGTTCCAGATAATAAACTACCGTTTTACTAGGAATTTTGCAACTTTATCATTTTCTGTAAATACTGTATTTAATCTGTGATTAAGTTATCGACCTTGTATCAACATGACCTTGCATTAACTTAACCTTATTTATAAAGTTATTATGTCAACAACTAACAAACGTGACAAAAGATAAAGTACATTTAAATAATAATATTATATTGGTTGCAATAGGAATTGGACTGTAACCCCATTAAAAAGTAAAATAAAAAAATACCGAACTCCGAGAAAAATTCAAAACGGAAAGTCCCTAATCAAATGACAAAATCATAACCTCTAACACATCAAACGAAAACAGTGTTCTTCTTATTGTAAACTATGAACTTTATATGATCTACAGATCTAACATTGTTGGGTTGATGTTTAGACGAGATGTATATACATAATGTACACAGCCATGTATCACCATCATTGATGGCGATCCGATGGATATATCTGTTGTAGAGTTGTCACCGACTCAGACGTACTTATATATATATATATATATATATATATATATATATATATATATATATATATATATATATATATATATATATATATATAGTTAAAACTTGTGACACTTGAAGAAGGCCATTTGTTGAGCGGAAATATTTGTCAACACGATTTGATAACAACATTTTCGTATTATAACATCTTATATCAGTACCGTTGTGCAAATCTTTAGACTGATATATATATATATATATATATATATATATATATATATATATATACAACTCGTCTAAACATCAACCCAACAATGTATATATATGTTCCTGCGGAAACTGACAAAACTAATTGTCATGTCCAATCATTACTGTTTTCAAATCAATAGCTAATTTCACGACAATCTCCGGAAGGAAACACTTTGTCAAAAACTTTGTCAAATGTGAAGCAAATTAATTTTATTTTGTAAATATTTTAAAAACTTTGTCAAATGTGAAGCAAATTAATTTTATTTTGTAAATATTTTAAAAACTTTGTCAAATGTTAAGCAAATTAATTTTATTTTGTAAATATTTTTCAAATACATTCTGAACAAGTTGAAATATGTTGAATCAATTTGTTTTATAAACGTGATAAATGACAATATTCAAAATATACATCATAGTCGAAATCTTCCTTTTTCTAAAAAAAAAATTTTAACAGGCAAATACAATCTTTACTACCGCGGTATCATTCTGTCGAAACCTTTATTGTACAAAACTGTACAAAAAAAATGTAAATTTCGTATAAATTGTGAGAAAGCCGGCGGAGTAGCAGCAAGAAAGCATTACTTTTGTTATAAAGGTTAAGTCATCTGATTGGAACTTTAAAAGTTTGGCTATTACTCAGATTATACATATACGAGAAGAACCAGTCTTTAAGTAAATCTATATAGTAAATTTGTAACGATTTTTTTAAATGCTTTGTATAAGCTTTTGAATCATGCGTGCAAGTGCTTAGATGAATGAGTGTATATCAAGAAAAACTTGAAAACATGATAAATCAAACCTGTTTTCCATATGTTAGATGTGACATTGATCTTTCTCAATTTTATTTATTTTTTTGGTTGGGGGAGGGGAAGGGGGTGATACACACAGCATATTTTTGGGTATCCTACATTCGTTTTTCCAAATATATCACGGGTCTCATTCTAAGATATAATTTTTATATAAACTTTCAAAAGTGATTTTGCTTGCAACCTCAATCAAAGCAAAGACAGAAAATATTTCTAATTCTTAATCTTGCTGTCCAAAATATTACATTAACAACATTCGGTGTGACTAATATGATGTATATAGTGGCTGTTTCACAATCTGAACTTTACTGGCTGTTGGTATATTTCTACCAGTAACATAACTTTAAAAACGTTTGAACCAACTGCCAAGCATAGGCAAAACATATTGGATAAAGTAAACCGATACTAAAATCTTAACCAAAGTCAGAGCGAACGGGGATTCCCATTCTTTTTATAGAGCTACATTTATGAAAACAGCATTTGAAATCCTTGCTATAGCTATACTCAACAGTCGAATAGCTTTTTTTCAGTCGAGAAACGTTTAACTTTAGTCAATAAGATACTGTACCTTCGACTCCTGCACAATTTTCTTTTCCTGTTCTATGAAATGAAGAAAAAAAATAATTCGACATTCCTATGATAAACAAATATGAATAATGATTAAAACGTCATCCTTCTTGTTTGCCCTGACGTATAACAAACAAGATTTGTTTGTTTACTTTTACACTTTATTCATTGTCTGTCATTTCATATGCATACATGAGGGTGTGGATGGGGTTAAATGATTAAAGAATAATGCACTTAAAAATAAAGATTAGAGAATAACGGGCAAAAAAGAAAATGAAGATTAGAGAAAAGGGGGGTTAATTTTTGAAGATTAGAGAAAAAAAGGGGTTAATATTTTGAAGATTAGAGAAAAAAGGGGGTATTTTTTTTTAAGAAAAGAGGAAAAGGGGTGAAAATTAAATGTTTACAGAATAACAGACCCCCCCCCCCCCACCCCCAATCCAGACCCTCATACATGATACAGCTATAATATTGTTGGTAGCATACATGTAGCTGTACATTTTGTATCATGTATACATGTATATGAAATGATATATTTAAGGAGTATTAATTAGACAATGATAGTATATTACCAGGCAAATCGTTATAAGATGGATATCTATTTTCATACCAGATCGTACTTGATATGACTATATATAATAAAAAAAAAAAGAAGATGTGGTATGATGGCCAAGGGGACAACTCACCACAAGAGACCAAAATGACACAGAAATGAACAACTATAGGTAACCGTATGGCCTTCAACAATGAGTAAAGTCCATGCCGCATAGTTGGCATAGTTAGACCCCGAAATGACAATGTAAAACTATTCAAACGAGAAAACTAACGGCCTCATTTATGTAAAAAAAAAAAAAAGAACTACACACAAATATGTAACACATAAACGACAACCACTGAATTGCAGGCTTATGACTTGGGACAGACACAAACATACGGAATGTTGCAGGGTTAAACATGTTAGCGGGATCTCAACCCTCCCCCTAACCTGGGAAAGCTGTAAACCAGTACAACATAAGTCCCCAATGAAAGGGACAACAATGGACTACAGATTTTTCTTCATAAAGGAGACAACCCATGTTGGATATACTTCAGAATATATGTTGAATTCAGAAAATTTCCTTTTAAAAATAAAACCCATTTCTGAAAAGAAACATACAAATGTATGCTATGAGGAAACGATAGTCTTTCAAGTTATTAAAAAATGTTAAAGAATTGTGAAGAAAAACAGGAACTACATAGTTACTGGTGTCTGTCAGAGTTGTAAGAAGACCTGCATGGTACATTTAAATCATACTAATGATTTCAACTTGTTATTTTTAACAAACTGCGAGTTCAGATTGAGTTTCATAGGTTGGTCAACTACAAGACTTTTATGAAAACAAAACATCCATTTGTTAACCTCATTTCGTCCTGGCATCGTGACATCTCCTTTGTTGTGGCTATATTAGTATTTTATTACTAAATACGCTCACCTAATTAATGTTGACTTTGCATGTCATGCAAGTGCTTTCGTTTGGAAAATTGCACAACTAAATTGGACCATCGGTGCAGAGGAGAAAATCTATTTCAATTTTAAGTTGTTCAATTAATCAACATACATCAAGAATACTGCAATAACAATTACTGCAATAAGCATTTAATATTTGTGATTCGCTCATTGAAATATATCTCTGGAGTGTTTGTGACGTATGAATCATTGTGATAATATTTATCCATAAAAATATAGGTTATGCTGGGTTAATGGGTACAAAGTAACTCAATCATGACTCCGCACACCGATTGCAAACAATTAAATAAAATTGAGAATGGAAATGGGGAATGCGTCAAAGAGACAACAACCCGACCATAGAGCAGACAACAGCCGAAGGCCATCCGCGGCAATGGATCTTCAATGCAGCGAGAGAAACTCCCGCACCCGGAGGCGTCCTACAGCTGGACCCTAAACAAATATGTATACTAGTTCAGTGATAACGAACATCATACTAAACTCCGAATTATACACAAAGTATGTTTTTTTTTCTTGTTTAAGGCATTAATAACCACAAAAATAAGTATAACATTGTGCTTTCATCAGTAGGTTCAATTTTGTAATAAATAAATAACCTAACGAAAATCAGGATACATTTTGGACTTGTAAGAGAATGAACAGAGCGCATGCATGTCATCTATGCTTAACCATAGCTGCAGATTGATTGCGCATGTGGTAACCAAATTGAGTTATTAAATATAAAAGAATGTTAGCTAGTTAATAAATTTGAAACAAATATGAAATTTGAAACACATAAGTTAAGTCATGTAAATCCAATCTTTTAATGTACCAATTACAAATATAAATCATGACTTGTTTAAGGAAAGATTTGATTGTTTCTATGGACTTTTTGAAATAACAAATAAGTGGCAACAAATCTTTCGAGATCCTTTTCACGATCCAAATTATCAAATTTTACAAATATGTAACACTCAGAAACGTGTCCTTCCCCCCAAACGTGTCCGATACTCCCAAACGTGTCCACATCGACGTCACTGAACTGCAAAACATGTCTAGTTGTAAAAAGGGCGTCAAAGCGTGTCATTTGTATTATTTAAACGCCTAAACGTGTCCATTTTTTAATAAACACTCAAACGTGCCCAATCCGTCAAACGTGCCCAATCCCCCAAACTTGTCCTATAATATAAAGGGAACTAAAAGATTGTTACACTGATATTCCGTAAAAATAAAACTGTCCTTTTCCGCTCCAAAAAAAATATAATTTAATTCCGAGTTACGATTAGTGTAGATACCTAAAAACCGTAAAGTGTAAATTCTTATAACTGTACACAATTCATTTAGGCCTAATCCCAAATTCCCGGAATAATTAAGGTACAATCCAAGAGTTCCGGCAAATATTCTTCTGCATCTCATTATATAACGTATCCAAAGTATGTTGTCGTCCTGTCCATGCATGAACTATTTGCCACTGGACGTGATGTCTCTTGTTTGCGTGTATTTAAGTAATGCTCGAAACTAAAAGTTCATAATAAAAAACCTTACTACCAGTTTATAAGTTTTAGAGCTTTTTTTTCCATTTTTTTGAGAGAATCAAATAGTTTCTTAGTGAAGTTTTAAAAAAAATCGGTCTTTACTGGCTCTTTAGATTTTTAAGTTTAACTAAGGTTTGTCCCGAATAATCGTAAACAAATTTAGGCCCAATCCTAAATCCCCGGTATGATAATAAAACTTATGTATAGTATTTATTGTTAATATGATATCGTTCAAATAATGCATGAAATATTTGACACTGGACTTATGACTCTTGTTTGTATGTCTTCACTTTAGAAGTGATGCTGGAAATCTAAAATTTATTAAAATACCTGATAACCAGTTTATGGTTTGAATATCTTTTAAAATATCAGAACTTTTGAAATCCTACCGTGCAGTATTCGCGGATTACAGCTGATTTCCTAATGCTTGCAAAGTAAAACTTTGTTTGGCTTGCTTGCTTTGTTTGTGTAATTGTTAATACAAGCTTTGTAAATAAGACTGACATCTTTAAACAATACGCATAGGCATAGTTTAACCTGAATATATTATATTTGAATTTAATTTGGTGTTATCCTATGGTAAACGCCTAATCCAACTGAACTAGAATTGTTTGTACATGTTTGTGCGCTCTAAACGAGCATAATACTTGCTGGACTATAAGCAATTTCAGTCAAAAGTCGATTTATATGTTACAGATTAAATTTGCAATAACAACCGGCATTGAACCAACTAATACTAATAAATGATCATTTCATCAACTGTGTCCCCCATTATAGAATTGCCGTAAACGTTATTGATTTTATTCATGTATTAGCGCTAAAAGACGTGAGACGTCCTGGCGTTAAATAGTTAGTGGACACGTTTTGGCGAATAACAATTATCGGACACGTTTGGGGGTTATAAAATCAGACTCGTTTGGGGAATATTGGATATTACGGACACGTTTAGGGAGAATAGACACGTTTGGGGGAATCGGACACGTTTGGGGGACAGGACACATTTGGGAGTGTTACAAATATACTAGTAATCGTTTTTGCACAGTTTCTGAATAATAAAAAAACACCTCCAAATAACGAAAAGAACTAATCAAGTAGTACCATTGAATGATATTTTTTTAAGAAAAAAGTATTTTAATTGTTTACTTTTTTTTTCCTCAAAAATTTCGAAAATCAATCTGCCTTTTGTAGCTGTATAAAAACGGTGTATTTTGTTAATAAGTGTTAATGCTAAATACAATTCTATCGTGTGAATTAATGCATTTTTCCCAAAATTCATATTTCAAACTGTTGTACAAGTTATAAGTGAATTTTGGTCAAATTTTGTACAAATTGCAAATTGTAATTTGTACAGGCACGTTTGTACAAAATAAAAACTTGTACACAACATATATAATCCTAATGTAATGAAAATATATTTATATGGCCAATGGGTTGTGAGAATCCAGAAGTTCTAAAACACCTATATATGTAATTTAATAATCAGTCTCTGGACTGAGAGGGATAAATTGATAAAAAAAATTAAATGATGCCAATTTGCTGACCCAGTGAATCATTCATAGACCAAATTTGAATTTTATGGCACTAATGGTATCCATAAACAGTTGAATAACATTTTTACATGTTGAATAGATATATATAAATATCTGCGGTTTTAATTTTGCTTTTGTGTTTTTTTTTTTTTTTTTTTTTCTTTTTTTCTTTTCTATTCTATATTTTGTCATTGTATATCATTAAGAATTAATAATGATAATTGTAATAAATTGCTTGTAATTATACTGCTCTCTTAGGGCGTCCTTGATTGACAATAAAATATTGTATTGTATTGTATATCTTGGAAAGAAATCAGCTTTGATATACATGTACGTACGTAACTTGATTGCTTGATTGTTTGGTATTGAATGCCATTCTCGAAACTATTGTGCTACTTCGTGGCGGTCAGGCTTTATTGGTGAAGGAAGACGGCCTGGGTTCCTGGAGGGAACTACTGACCTCCGGTACGAAAATTGACAATCCTAGTAAATTAAGAATGGAGTCGCAGTTACCTGCCTCGTGCGGAACTCCTATTCAAAACCTTAGTATTGAATGGCTTGAGATACAGTTACTCGGCTGCGTAGACCAATTGTCCATCAAAAGCCCCTACATATTTAAAAACATTTATATAGCTAAATAGTATCAAATACTACTTGAAACTAAAATCATCATGTTTTCCATATATTACTAAACTTAACATATTACTGTTTAGAAACTAAAATAAACATGTTTGCCATAAACGTTTGTGTTCAAACAGTTTCAATAGTGTAAGTGAAGTACGAAACAACCTATGCAGTGTGCAGTAGCCATTCTTTCCTCATTTTAACCAAACGCATTCAACTCTTTAAGACATTACAAACGTTGATTTTCGTCTACAGTTTTCCCTTCCCTTTCTCCTTGTTTTGTAGTCGAAGTTGGCGACACTACTGAAATTTCTGTTGAAGGTTGAGGTATAACTATTTCTAAAGAGTCTTGTAATGCTTGTTTGTTTGTTTCCTTAAGAAACAGAATGCACAAAGCCGATAGGAAAAAACAGCCTCCTAATAATAAATATGATATGCCTGGAATATGCTTGCTCTGAAATTAAAAACAAATATTTTAATTTTGTAACCGTTAACAACAACTTTAAACAATTCGAGGACGCTTTGCGTGTTAACGCCAGGCGGTAAGTTTTTCATGCGTATCCAGAGTTATGACATGTTATTGATCTTTCCACTTTTCTGTGGAAAGACCTATTGTATTTGTTCTGATTATTATTATTAATTTTTTTTCTTTCGCCAAATTTTATTCTCGCATAAAATTTTTGTTACGCAATATGTCACTAAGATATTTCTTATATAGTATCATACAGTATTTATGCTCATTTTATTTTCACCCATTCTTTAAAACCAAATACTTTTCTTTGTAGGAGTTATCCCCCCAACACTATCTTCCTTGCGACTACATCTCCTCCGTAACCGTAAAAGAAAGCGACAAATTTATTTTATAAAATTGCTCACTATATCCTACTCATGATTAGTCCTATTTTGATCGAAGCGATATGAACACTCCATATGAGAGTTATTTCCCCTTATGCATTTGATATAAGTGATATGCATTTCTATCTTGTAAACCATAAGTGATAGAGACCTACGATCTTTTGATTTGAGGTCCTTGATTCAAAAACAAAATGAAAATTAGGTCAAGGTCAAAGGTCAAGGCCATATTCTTAATTTTAAATCTGGCTTATTTTCACTTATTTCCAAAAAACGTATAAGATATCGACAAATTATTTTTACTAAATTGTTTACTGCGACAGTTCGTAACAGGTAAATTTTGATTGCAAGGGTACATTAAACCTAAAAGCGAGTTTTCTCCCCTGTTGTATTTAAAAATACACATATGGTGATATAACTCATTAACCAAATATAATAAAGGCCTATGGTCTTTTGATTTGAGGTCCTTGGTTTATGACCTTGAAATTTATCTCAAGGTCATAGCTTAATTTTACGCTCTAGATTTTGACCTTTGCTTTTACCTCAAATGTATACATGATAAGGGACGACATCAAAAGTTCAATGTAGGATAAAAAACTTAATTCACATAGTTTTTTCACTGACCCCCCCACCCCCCATCTTAACTTAATTTGAGAAAAATTGATTTACCTATATGGATATAAGTAAAATCGATTTTTATTAACAAAACTTGCAGCAATGTTGACCCCCCACCCCCAAACTATTTGATTTAAGTTTTTTATCCTACATCGATCTTTTGATGTCGTCCCTAAAGCCATGAGACTTTTGGCATGAAAACATTGCAGTTGAGTTAAAAGTTAACAAATAAGTAAAATATACAATGTTAACATGATCATTACTTTAGCTGTATTTTTCAACACCTTTTGAAGAATAAGGTCCTGAATGCTCTCCAACTTCGTACTATATTTGGCTTGTTTTAATTTTTTGATCTGAGCGTCGATGATGAGTGTACACGTTACGCTCTTTAGTGTAAACAAATTTTTACCAGATTAACCGACTAATTCATTATTATTATTATTCATAAAAAAAAAAGAAGATGTGGTATGATTGCCAATGAGACAACTCTTTACAAGAGACCAAATGACACATAAATTATTAACTATAGGTCACCGTAAGGACTTCAACAATGAGCAAAGCATATGTGTATGGCTACTTACTGCAAACACTAATTGAGGAGCAATCATTGCACCGACTCTTGCCATAGCGTTGTTTACACCTAGACCAACATTTCTGAAAATTAAGGAGTGAAAATTTAACTTAATTACAATTCCAAAGAATAAACATGCAGAAGTGTTTCAATGGTGAATGTCTACAACCTTTTTTTTAATTTTGTTTTATATCCAAAGTTATATATCAATAACTACATGTAAATATTACTTCTACTTTATTCCCGAGTTCATAGGGGGAAATACTTATATAGCAGAGGTGGATTTACAGGCCCCCCCCTTATCTTGGATAACATTGGTTAATTATATAGGGAATCACTGAAGCATGACTGGAGGGGACCCCTCTTAGGCAGTCAGTGGGTCCCCACTTAGGAAAATTTCTAGATCCGCCACTGTATGGAATACATATCGATGAGTCTGTACACTTATTCAAATTGCATTATTATGGAACTGTCCCCATTTGCATTCTCAGTTTTATTTATACTAACCTGACAACTGTAGGATACGATTCTGAGGTAAGAATCCACAGTCCATACCATCCTGTTGCCACACAGACTTTTGATGCCAATGCAAATCCATTGACGAGCTGTCCTTTATTTGGTATATCTAATAAAAACAAAAACACGAGATGTATGAATACGCAGACATGCCCAGTCAGAAAAAAAATGATAAGAAATATAATGCTTCGTGTAGAAAGAGTGCCACGTTCGCAAGTTAACGAACTTTTGAAACAACATTTTTATATGGTCTGTGAATTTCGACATTTTTCCAACTTACCCTTTTTTTTGGTGGGGGGGGGTCAAACTTTTCCACATAAATCACACGGTCGACTTTGTCAATATTTGCCACTGAACACTAAGGAAGTGATCAATCAGTCAACTTTGTTTTATTGTTTATTCCTTTTTTACACATTTACAGCCGATTGCAATGAGTGTGTAGGTACAGGTAATATCTTTGGTTATCTTGCTTGATAGCTGAACCGTGAAGTCATTATTAGATTATGTATACTACCCTCTTTTCAAGGTAGTCTAGTCCTACAGACAGATAGATTGACTATCTGTCGGACTAGTAGTCTACTCTTAAAAGCGGGTAGTTTACCTATACTCATAATGACTTCACAGTTCCTATACAAGCAAGCTAACCAAAGATCTTACCGTCACCTACACAATCATTGCAATCAGATGTAATGTGCATCTCATGTATCTTCTTTTACTTACCAATAAACTGAAAAACACCGACAGTGATACCTGTTATACCACCTATTAGGAATAGTACTAAAGTTGTCCATTTTCGTCCTGCGCTAGAAAAAAAAACATCGTTGGTATTCGAGCAGTATAATTAAAAAGCATTTTAGCCTCTCATAAAAAAAAAATGTTGATTATAAAATAACACAACAATGGATTTTTCACCTCAAGTTTCAATTACGCCTTATACATTGGCAGGCATTCTATCGTGTCTAGCGAATATTATTTTTAATGATTTCAATCTATCAATTCCATATAGCTTGATTTTTGTTCATTTTTGTCGTAGGAAGAAAAAACATGCAAATAATTTGCTGTTTAACCCGAAAATGAACTCTCAATGGTGTATTATTACGCCTTGTATTCAATTGGTGATGAAGTTATTACGAATTATAATGAACAGTGGAAGAAATAGAATAATAATTCCTTTTAACACTTGATCATATGATAACTGCAATTGATCTTTAATTCCCAATAGCAGTCAATCTATATGAAATTGCCCTAACAAGTTAGATTTAATTTTATTAGTCGTTCTACATTTAGCTGATATGACGTCATCCACCTAAACTTAAACTTCAGTGGTATCGGGTGGTAAATTCTTCTTGGTTTTCTCCCTTTTAGTGTCGTAAATTATCACACGAGATGACAAAATTAGACTAGACTGATGAGTGCTGTCCCCTGGCTTGATACCTACGCTCTATCGATCAGATTTGAGACATATTCATCAGTCTAATGAGATGACAAAATTTGCTTTCTCGTGCGAAACAATATGTGACGAGGTGATATTGTTTGCAGCCACAGTATAAAGTTGCAATGGAAGATATCACCCATGTACAACCCCATCTAACTTTTCAAAAGTTAATGTGGTTTTTTTTTATTATTATTTTTAATTTGTTTGTTTGGTATTTTTTTTTGTTTTTTTTTTTTGTTTCGTCATTGATGGAATCAAAGTCAAAGTGTTAGAACCTTGCTGTCCTAAACTTTCAAATATGTCATCCAATGTGAGGAAAACTATATAGTGCCGACTTCGAAGCTGTAGTATACGACTTTTAAAAAAAAGGTGCAATTATATACATTGCCAAACTATTTAAGTCTTAAGACTTTTCGCGGCAAGATAATAAATAAAGGTGTTAGCACTTTGCAAAAAATAAAATAAAATAGCGTTTAAAAAAATAACTATGATCGTGTTCTATAAAATCCTACTCACAAATTACAAAGTGGTGCAGCAAATATTGAGGTCATGTCCATCAGTCCTAGCAGCACCATATTCACATACAAGTTTCCAGATAGTTGTTCTACTCCGAAAGATATAGTGTAATAACCATAACCACAAGAGAACCTGTTATGCAAATCGAGTGATGGTCAGTAATTCTTAACCCTTTACCACATTACCACAACTGGTCTCAAATCGTTCATTTTCTTATCCCAGGCAGATAACCTTAGCCGTGTTTGACACATTTTTTTGGAACTTTTGATCCACAATGCTCTTCGACTTTGTACTTGTTTTGGCTTTTCGAACTTTTTATCTGAGCGTCAGTGATGAGTCTTGACGAAACGCGCGACGGTCTAGCGTATTAAATGATAAGCCTGGTACATTTTGATAGCTATTATGTGTGTGTTTCTCTGTTATGTATGTTCTCCCATTTATTTGTACTGTAGTCCTGTCATGTAATGTTGTCATTTTAATGTGATATTTAACATTGTCATAAAAGCGGGAAGTTTGGCTAGCCACAAAACCAGGTTAAACCCACCATTTCTTTTTAAAATGTCCTGTATCAAGTCAGAAAAATTTCCATTATTATATCATAGTTCGTTTCTGTCTATGTTGCATTTTAGTGTTGTATTGCTGTTGTGTCGTTGATCTCCTCTTACATTTAATGTGTTTACCTCAGTTTAAGTTTGTAACCCGGATTTTTTTCCTCAATCGATTTATGAATTACGAACAGCGGTATACTACTGTTGCCTTTATCAAGAGATTTAGCCGTTCTGCTGCTTGTCATTGCAGATTTTGCTTGTATCTAAACCTTTGATTTTTGAACATAATGTGTTCCCTGGAACCAAAGAGTAGTACCGACTTTGTGGAAAAAAGTATTTTGAAAATGTCGAAAATTCATAGGAATGCCTAGCGTACTAACATAATTGAATCCTTCGTTAATTGGTAGAGAGACATACATGTATAACAGAGTCAAGTTTGGCAAAATGTTTTGAATACTTGTAAGTCTTGCATACAACAACTAGTGTAAGTCTGCACTACACTGTATTTGAATAATGCATACTCACGATATGGAAAAAACAAAATTGTAATTTACATGGAAACATTTAAAGTGGGATAGTTTGAAATGAATAAACGATGTCTATAGTGTTAATAAATAAACTCATCATATAAACCAGGATTAAATTTTTTATTTACGCCAGACGCGAGTTTCGTCTACAAAAAAACTCATCATTGACGCTCGAATCCCAAAAATATTGAATAGGCCAAATAAAGAACGAAGTTGAAGAGCATTGAAGACCAAAATTTCTAAAATGTTTGCCAAATACAGCTAAGGTAATATATTCCCGAGGTAGAAAAGTCTTAGTACTTCAAAAATTCAGAATGTTTATAAACAGCTAATTTATAAATGATTATGACCATATCAATGATAATTCATGTCACCACAAAAGTGCTGACTATTGGGCTAATCATTTACAAATACAATACATGTATAGATTCATTTGCAAGAAAAACTTTCGTACAGTTAAACATAAAATGTCTAATACATATATACCTGCAATTGGAATATATGAAATGACATTTTATAGAAAAAAATCATTTTTTAATATTAAATGATGCATTAAAGTTTAATTCGACAGATTGCACCGTTTCATAATAATGTTCTTTTCCCACTAAAGAATCTCATTATGAGTTGTATTTTAGTTGCATTGCAATTTTTCATGTTCATATAAAAATAATTATTACACTCGGATTGAAATTTAAATATGAAAAAGATATGAATTATTTCTATATTGATAAATTGGATAACGCACTATGGATAGCCAAAAAAGAAACATTATCAAGACTCAACTGCCTCGGTGGTTAAATGGTGGTCTGACCTTCGTTGCGGGTTGTGTGTTCATTATCAGCACATGTCATACTGAATACTTAAATATAAATATAAAATGCTCCTATAATATATGGTATTTAGAACATTTATTATCATGTTTTCCTGTGAACTTTTAAAACTGTGCATTACATTGTGAACTATCACGTTAAATATCCGGCTAGGCGTTTCAGTCTGGCACAAAGCAAGGTTAATACTCATATAAATATCCCATATTTCCGTTCTGATGTACATGTCCAATTTCCCACTGGACGTTTCGCATAATTTTATTTGCCAATCAATACTAAAGAGGGCTCTCTCTCTCTCTCTCTCTCTCTCTCTCTCTCTCTCTCTCTCTCTCTCTCTCTCTCTCTCTCTCTCTCTCTCTCTCTCTCTCTCATAATAATATGATCATTTAAGGAATTGAAAATGACAATATGTTATTGATTGATATGTAATTCTAAACCACACTATTATTGCTAATTGTCTGAACAAATAGATCACAATATTGTATACAATGATTTTTTTATGACACAAAATCCCAGATGCACAAATGACATAACGTTTGAAATAAAAGCAATCAGAGTGTATGAAAAATACTTTAAAAATCGTCTGTGGGGACACAAAATCCTCCAACATTGCTATTATTTATCAAAATAGCAACATTGACAACAATGTATATTGTCATTTCATCGTTTTATAATGATAAATATTGTTTCAGTCTGTTCCTTTAATAATTTTATCTTATAAATATCAAATAAACTACAAATTGAACATGACAAATCAATAAATATGTTTTAAAAACATCAAATTTAACCATCTTCTTCGTAATTTGTGTTTATACTTGTCTTTTGAAAGTAGTTAGCTGAATTGTCCTCAATGCTCTTCAACTTCGTACTTTATTTGGTCTTTTTAGATCTGTTTTGGATTCGAGCGTCACTGATGAGTCTTTTGTAGACGAAACGCCTCTGGTGAAAATACAAAATTTAATCCTGGCATCTATAATGAATTTATTAAAATCATCGAGTCCAAATTGTCACATATTGCAACAACAAAAACATGAAATCATCAATACAAATTTGGCATTTTGTTCAATCAATATAAACGAAAAGTTACAAGTTGATAGCACGAAATGAGTGTTTATAACCAGTACTTCAATATGAAGCTAATGGTACGTCTGTTTTGCTTGCTACAGTAGATCGATTTTAACCCGCCAACAGCAGTTTGTTATCGTTCAGTTGATTGATAGCTGTTATGGACTTCTCGTTTTTAAATTCACTTGAGTTTGGTATTTTTGTTATTATTGACACCTTTAATCGCCTGGTTTTATAAATGCTTCGAGTCAGGATTAAGGTGGGGCGATCTAAATTGTTTTATTCTTTAATTTTGTAGGCTATATTCAATATTTAGTGGCCCATTATGTTTTTGATTTGGTTTTAGTGTCATTCCTCGCTATATACTTAGCCCATAAATCCTTATTCTGTAAGCTTAATCCATGTCATGTTAGGCAAATTTTCTAAATTATAATCCTTGTACCTTTGATTACTATTTGCACCACTAGATCGATGCCACTGCTGGTGGACGTTTCGTCCCCTAGGGTATCACCAGCCCAGTAGTCAACACTTCGGTGTTAACATGAGAATCAATAATATGGTCATTTGCATAAATTTTCTTTTTACAAAACTTTGAATTTTTCGAAAAACGAAGGATTTTCTTATCCCAGGCATAGATTACTTTATTTGAAATTTTGGATCCTCAATGCTCTTCAACTTTGTACTTGTTCGGCTTCATAAATATTTTGATATGAGCGTCACTGATGAGTCTTTTGTAGACGAAACGCGCGTCTGGCGTACTAAATTATAATCCTGGTACCTTTGATTACTATTTCTCAAAATTAGAAGAACAAATCAGATTGTTTAATGCTCAACATGCCTTTGTTAGTCTGATATATTTTTTGATTTTAGTTCATATATATATTTTGGAGTTTAGTGATACATCCATTTACACTGAACCAGTACACACTTTTATTTAAGGGCCAGCTGAAGACCACCTCCGGTGCGTAATTTTCACGTGTCATTAAAGACCCATTGGTGACCTGCGGCTCTTTGTTCGGGTTGTTGTCTCTTTTACATATTCCCCTTTTATATTCTCATTTTTATTAGAATGACAGTGTGTTTCTGACATACTTTTAAAGTCTTACCAGCAAGCTGACAGAAGCAGCATTGTCTTCAACAGTTTTCTGTGTCTCACTATATCAAACACAGAGTACGTCCTGCTATCAGGTTCATCTCCCCATGTTTCCATTATTTTTAGGAATTTCTCTTTATCTGGTATTGGTGCATGGTTTATTTTAGCCACTTTAGCCATAACGTCATGGCCTTCATTTATTTTTTTGTTTGAGACGAGCCATCTGTAACTTTCTGGAATAAAGCTACAATTAGAATGATACTTGTTACTTGTGTGTATTGCAAAAATAAAAAATGGTCTAGCTGTTCTTTGTTAGAAAAAAAAAACACTCACGTTAAATCGACATTAAAATGTATTGTACTTTGCGATATCCGAGTATATTGGAATATATTTTCGGCTTTGAAAGGTCCTGACATGACTAATATCAACAATTCAAACGAGAAAACTATCGCCTTATTAAAAACACAAAAGGACATAAATAATGTTGCCGGGGCGAACATGTTTGTGAGTGCTCAACCATTTCGAAACATTAGAAGGTTGTGTAACACCACAACACAAAAACAAACACATAAAATAGTAAAAATCTATTTTCTTGATTTAAATGATTGATACAAAGAATAAAAATTCCGCACATAAAAACAGTAGACACAAAGCACCGAAATTAGAGTCCTCGCATTTACTGAAGTCTAGTTTAAAGCCAATTACAACTAATGAAAAATTCATGTTCTTCTAGACATTTTCTGTACCTTATCATCGACTATCCGTACCGGCAAATACAATATGATAAGTTTTACAGCCTTTATGTAAAATTGAGGGAAGATTGCGATACCGTTAAATGAATCTGAAGTGAACTGAATTCCAAAATTCTTATATGTAACCAGAGAGCATGATTCCATAAAAAAATCACTTTGTCTCCTCCTGAAATATATATACTTTCATAGCTTAACAACATTCGGCTGGCTTAGTATCTAGATCTGCTACATGTAACAAGGGAAGCAATGCCATTATATATACATGCTTATTACAAATCTAAATACGTTATCTTACCAAAAACCTAACATCCAAGGTACACAAAATACTGCAGTTGCAATCTGTAGGTGCATCCAGTCATGGAGGATCCATGAAAACAGCCCAAATGACATTGTCCCTATCGCCCATGTAGGAAATGATAGGACGAATGACCGATATTTTGCTGGAGTTAATTCCGCGAGAAATATTCCGAAAACAGTTAAATACCAGCCACATCCCAAACCAATACAAAAACGTAGCGCAGCAAACATTTGCCAGTTTACTGAAAAAGCTGCAATAATGTTAGCAATCATAAGAATTATTACTGACAAGTAGTACGTTATTCTGCGTCCGAAGACATCACCAATTTGACCTGAAATAATTGCACCAACAAGTAGTCCTCCCATTTGAATAGTTGTTATTGTAGAAACTATCCAGTCTTTGTCACAAACAAGGTTCCACTGAAATGAATGTATATTCTATATGTATTGTACACTGTTTACTTGGTGTTAACTATAGTCTGTTCGATTGTACCAAAAAATGTAAATGTGCATTCAAAAATGATAAAAAGTTAGAGGGTAGATTACACAATGGCAAAAACAAAAAAAAACACGCGATAGAAAATATAAATCAAGTTATATGTAACAGGGACCTATAGACAAAAAACCAAGGGTGAACTTAAAGGTACTACAATCGTATAATGTTACAGGGAAATGAGGTTTAGAAATCAAGGGTGAACCTTGGTAATGAAATCATATAATTTTACAGGAACAAGCAGATTAAAAAACGATCGTGAATCCACTTCAATCATACAATCATATGGAACACATTCGGGTATTCAGTGCATTGTTTCCAATTGTTTCAATGGTTAAATTTATCTGCATTCGCTTTCACGATTCTATGTACCTGAACTGTTATGCCATATTTGATGATATAGAAATAATATATGGCATCTGTTGTAACTACATGACAAATTCAAAATGATTACTGCGCTTTCTTTTTATACGAGCAACACACCGTATGCCTCTTTTAAGAGGAAAAGATTCACATTTCAAGGCAAATAAATCCATTTACAGTTTCATTTTTTTTTATCTTTTCGTTGTATATCCTGTGTCTATGATATTGTCTGCTGCAATATGATTATCGAAAGCAGTTAACATAAAACATGTAAACATGCATTAAAATCCGTTTACACAGAATGTTTTACAGCACTAGGTCGATACCGCTAGGTTGTCAACAGATCAGTAGTCAATACTTCGAAAGAGACATGATTTTATATGACAAACTTTTCTTAAATTTTCTGTTTATAAACTAAGATATCATTAAGAAACTAAGGTTTTAACTCCCTCAGGAAAAGTTGATCTAATATGGATATGGCTATTTTTCATATTTTTTGGGGTCTTATTTTGGTCATATAGCACTTCAATAGTTTCGATTCTAAAATATTCTTGGCTTTCCAAAATTCTGCTTTGAGCGTTCCTGATCAAAATAAATTAAAAATAGCGCTTCAGAAGCATGAAATTTATGAATGATTGTTTTTATTTTTTATACATTAATCATGCTCAGTCAGCTTAAATTGCTATTTAAATAGCACTTCCAAAAATTCACAAATAGAGTTAACTTACCTCACTGACAACTGTCGATTTAGATGAGTCAAATTGTCTTGAGTTGCATATTGGATTTATTGTAGAATTTGAAATTGAGCATTGTTTGACAAAAGTTGAATTTGGCATGTATTTATCTCCCGAATCTGTGTTCCATGTACATGTCCAATCCGGAACTACGCCGCCAAATGACATCATTAATGTACTCCATGCGACAACAGTTTTTGTTCCAAGAACAAAGAAGTTCAGTAAGAATTGGAATCGTCCACATCCACCAATATTTTCGAGGACATTTTCAAGATATTCATTTACTTCAGAAGACATTCTGTTCAAACAAATAGAAAAATATGAAATGTTAAATAGGTTAAAAATGCGATCATTTTGAAGTGCAATGGTGACGACAGTAAGAAGATAACATGAATACTAATCATTGTGAATTCGAGAATATATGTGCCTTTATTCGTAGAATTCTCTTAACCACCATTTTCTACATGAGAAAATGCCTGTACCAAGTCAGGAATACGGCTGTTGTTTTCCATTCGTTCGATGTGTTTGAGCTTTTTATCTTGCAATTTGATAAGGGACTTTTGGATTTTAATTTTCCTTTGAATTTTCCTTGGGGTTCGGTATTTTTGTTATTTTACTTTTTTCTTATAAGTCAAATCGTGCAGTGACTTCTTCGTGGTTCTTCATTTGAGTTTAACTATGAGCCGTTGGCATTGATTCTGTATCACTATACTTTCAAAGGCAGATTGTTTTAATCATAGACACGTTTGTGATGCGTACAAATATCATTGTGGATATTACCTTTCATCAGGTAATAAGGCAGAGAATGATGGAGCTACATTTTGATTATGATCCATCCCACGTTTTCATTATCAAATTTCTACATCTATTTAAATTTTAAAAAAAAATTTTTAAACTTTGTAGTATTTCCTTTCAATATGTTCGTTATTTATTTTATCATTCGTATATTACATTGTGTTAATAGCAACATATTAGTGTTCCTCCACACTCGGACATGTGCAGAAGTATGTTTTTGTAATCATTGAAAGCATCTCTGTCGTGCTTTAACTCGAAAGAGTATTTTATGTCACCTAACACCAGAACTATTTTCGATGTCAAACGATTTGAAATACATTTTCAATGAAAACACTCATATTCAAAATGAACCATCAGCTATTACCATTAAATACCTAGACCGATGAAAACTATATGTTTTCATCGTCTAATCATGCTAATCAAGGAGCTGTTTAGTTCTTACAATATACGAGTAAGATTTAACTTGTGTCAAATACTTATGTTGGCTTGTCTTTTTGACATGTATGTCATTGTATGATAAATAAAGACAACCGTAGTATACCACTGTTCAATAGTCATAAATCGATTAAGAAGCGAAAACAAATCCGGGTTACAAACTAAAACCGAGGGAAACACATCAACTATAAGAGAAAAACCACGGAACGACAGAAACATTGAAGTGCAACAAAAATAAACGCAAACATGTATAGAAACGGACTATTTGATAACAACTGACATATTCCTGACTTGATATAGGGCATTTTAAGGAAAAATATGGTGGGCTGATCCTGGTTTTATGGCTAAATGTCAAAAGCATCCCACTGTTTTTACCTTTACTGATGCTTTAATTGATAAGTTTATCATTTGTTGATAATAAGTTTCAAGTCAAATGTCATAAAGTAAGTATTTAACTTGAAGTGGTTTGGCACTTTTGGCCTTTGTATAATGAGCAATTATGGCTATAAAAAAAACACACTGACGTTGACATTTAACTCTCTGGCTTTAATTGAGGTCACACAATCGATTATAATGTATGAGATGCTCGTTATTTTGATAAACAGTTGTTTCTTATTGACCACATATACCTGATATAAAAATTACCTGTCGCACCGAATATAAGTGTAAATACCCGAATAGTATAAAGTGATGATGTTGATGTGGCATTGTTGACAAATGATCTTGTTATCTGCCAAAAGCATATTGAGACGTGGACATGATCGACATGGTTGCGTAACCAGGAACCCCTTCCATTTTAGTTTGTGTCGGCAATGTAAGTCTGCTTAGTTAGATCTTAATTAAGTTGTTGACCTTGGTCTGAATTCGTTATTTCTGACCATCAAAAAGAAAAATTATAGATACAAAATTAAGGTTTCTAAATTAAATGAAAATTAAATTTGTTTGTATTATATGAACTGAATTGGATATTCCTGTATTCCTGGATTTGTCAGAAAATCAAATATTACATTTTCCTTACTAAACAATATTATTTGTACAAAAGACCATCAAAAAGAAAAATTAATAGATAAAAACATTACGTTTCGAAATGAAATGACGATTTGTTTGTATTATATTGTCTATTGTAGTTTACTATTATTTTTATTATAATTATTACTTTTGTATTAACATCAGTAATTACAAGACATTTATTTTTGCTCGTTTGATTGTTTTATTTGTGGTTTGTTTTTTTTTTTTTTTTTTTTTTTGTGTAGGGTTTTCACTTTGATTTTCTTACTGATGCTACATTTTCATGGTTATTTTTTGCAAACAAGTCATAATGAGATTTACACTGTATTTAGATATGTGGATCGGGATATATTTTTTTTCATATTTCTTTTCTCCGTTTTGTTGTTTTGCCCTTTGTCGTGGATCCTGTTTCTCAAGTCTGAAGGTTTCCTCATTGGAAAGAGAATAGAGTATACTCCGTTTGCTAATACTGCACATCGTCTGCCTTGATCACCAGCCCAGTAGTCAGCACTTCTGTGCTGACATGAATTATCATTGATATGGTCATATTTATAAATTAACTGTTTATAAAACTTTTGAATTTTTGAAATCTAAGGCTTTTCTACCTCAGGAGTAGATTACCTTAGCTGTATTTGGCAAAACTTTCAGGAATTTTTGTCCTCAATGCTCTTCAACTTCGTACTTTATTTGGCCTTTTTAGCTTTATTTAGATTAGAGCGTCACTGATGAGTATTTTGTAGACGAAATGGGCGTATGGCGTAAATACAAAAGTTAATCCTGGTATCTATGATGAGTTTTTTTGCATATTAATACATGAGGGTCTGGATAGGGCTTTCATTTCTTGATTCTTTAAATTGTTTTAGATCATTTTTTTTTATTCGCTATATAAATAAGGAGATGTGGCATGATTGCCAATGAGACAACTTTCGACCAAAGTTCAAATGAAGTGGATATTAGCAATAATAGAAAAACCGAAAGACTTCAACAATTAGAAAAAACCCATACCGTATGACTAAATTTTGTTCACCTTTTATAGTCTATTCCTTATTGATTTGCTACCAATTATGCTCTAACAGTTTTGTGGTCGTTTTTTCAATATTCCGTTTTGTTTGCCATTTTTTTCTGTAAACCTCATTCAGACATCATATATAGTGTATTTTGTTTCTACTTCCACAGTTCCTGTTTTACAGTGAAACTGTTGTTTTTACTTATTGACTTTAATACCTTAATTTGTCTCAGCAGAGATCTGAATAAAGAATTCAATATGCATAGTTGAAATCATCCAAGACTTTTTGTGGGGCTCGTGTTGCTAAGCCTTTAGGCTTTTCCTATGTTTTGTAGACTGTTTTATGTTTCAATTCATTGCCTCGTGTTATGATTTTCTTGTCCACTTATGAGTATGAATATCCTATTGATATTTTTCGTCTCTCTTACTCAATAAGTTTATCTAGTAGGTTTTTTTTTCTCATAAACATTAGTTTTAAACATGCACATACGGTTGAGCTTTTTCAATTGAGACCACATTTGTAATTTACTAGCTTCTCAATTAACAGTCTTCGCTAAATACTAGTACATTATTTAAATAAGTCCTTATATAGGGTAGTGATTAATATTATCTGCCAAATATAAGTGTTTTGACAACAGTTAAAGCTAGTAATTAATTAACATTGATGGACTTGTCAGTGATTGCTATTTTGTCAACATATATGATTACCTCTTTAGTTGTAATGGAAAAAAGTGCTTGAGAAAATATGCAAATTGACTAATAGTATGATCTTCATGTAAACAAAAAAAAACTAATTAAATTTTACCCATAGAGTTAAAGGTGTTTCCATACTTAATGTTATGTATATCCGATGTTTATCTGTAATATGTATAAACTTTTTATATAGAGATAACTGTGGCATTTGCAAGGAAAGTTCTGCGGGGTTAAATTTATGCGTGTTTAAGGTAGATAGAGTGTCTTCCTCCATCTTGGATTTTGAAATACCAGAAAACAATCGGTCTATATATTTAATGAAATGTACAAATTTTGAGAGTAAAAGGTAATTCATGTGTAAGAATTTTCATTTCAATATAGAAAATAATATGTTTTATCATATTTATGGTTGTATTTTACAAATAACAGAATACACTTGTTTGATTCATTTTGTTCCAACTTTGCCACATAAGGGGAGGCAGCTCAAATGTTAGGGCAGATAATTCAGATAAAGTTACTTTTACAAGAGAATGTGTTAGGAATTTACTTATTTTATTATGTAGCAAGAAAACTGGTCACGTGACCCCATTTCTTCTTTTTCTTTTCTGAAAGCATAATATAAGAGCTATCGTCTCATATTTTTTTTCTCAAAATTCTTTGGTGCAGTTTTCGTTTTATGGCAGAATATTTGGTTTTCCATGCATAATCTATACAAAATCTGTCAATTTTGCACAACATGTAGCGTAAAAATAAGCCCCGTGACCCATTCTTTTTTCTTTCTTTTTTTTTAAAGCATGATATAAACTACGTTTTGGCAATTTATTAAAATATCTATGGATTATAGTTTAGACACCCCATCTACCTTAATTAGGCTACTGTGAACAGAAGATATTAAAGTACACGTGAACAAAATTCAATTTTCGATAATATCTTTTTTGAAGCATTACAAAAGTGTGGATTTGCAAAATTATATTCAAATGTACATGAGGTAGGTCATTAAAGTTAATAGGGGACATATTTGTACATTACAGACACTCCTTTTAACTAGTTCATTTGCCAATTACCGATTTGATTATGTTATTACACAATTTTTAAACAAATAACTTCCCTTTTTCAATCAAAGACTGGTTCTAATCCGGACAAATTTGGCTTTTGCCCACGCAAAGCATGATAAGTTGAAAGTGTTATCTTGGCGGCTTACAAATATTTAGTAAAAATGTATTCTATTAGGTGCAATACCACCAAATCATAGTACGTCACATACGAAAAAGGGTCGTTAAAAAAATATTCCCTTGAATTTGACAGTTGTAGGTAATTTATCCTACATTTCATTGCAGTAAAAAATTTCTGGGTCATAAACATATATCTTGGGTATTTCAAAACACCATTATTTTTTTATTTTGGATTTCTATAGAACATTTTGGAAATTTGAGGTTACATGGTTACTAAAGCTTGCACACAGGTAAAAAAGAGGTGAAAATTTGATTGGTTAACGTCCAGTGATGGTTAATTTCTTATATGCAATGAAATGTTATGTGAAATTTTGTCAATAGTACTGGACAAGATAAAGATTTACTCGTGCCAATTATTTCTTTATTTGAAACAAAGATAAATTCTGCACAATTTGAAAAGTGCATATTTAAAGACTAATAGGGGAAAATCAATGGTGGTATTACACCTATTATCAAAAGTATTTAGCTTAACAAAAAATTAAATGTAATTAAAAGATTTGAAAAACTAAAAGGTTACACACATTACGCACAGATAAATTTGCCCTTTCCGGTAGCTCTCCATTGTCGATAAGAATTTATGTCCCTCCTAAGGGAGACAAATAAAAAAAGGATCTCTAACTACAGAGTCAATTACGGGAATTGGCAAACAGACTAATGGTGTCTTGAATTGTAGATACTAGGTAAGAAAAACATTCGCCTTGAATTCTCACAATGCCGGCACGAAACTGCCTAATGATATTGACTAAATTATAATGAGATCTTACCCTAAATATTCGTTGCTCCTAAACTTTTGTAATTCCTTCATTCTAGATCTGGTACAACATTGGCGTTATAACAATATTATCAAATTGTCGATTATGACATGCATACGCTTTTGCTATGGTCAAAAATCGTATTCAGTGGTTCTCTCAAACAATAATAAAGTATTTGTTTATCTCAAATTCAGAACTCTTTGATATATAAAAAAATCTGTTGTTATTTAAAAGCCACACTCAATATTTTTCTTAAATGTCATTCCAACAGCATTTTCATATTTTAAACCCGGAGGCTTAGCCTATGTACAAGTAAGACAACCTACGATTCATTAACAAAATACATATTATTCACATGTAAATTATCTAATTTATCATTTATGTTTACCTAAAGATGTAACCTCCCCTGAAGGAGGGTCTACACTGCATGTTAAAAAAAACATTTAATACTTGAATTTATTTAACTTATTTAAAACGTAACACCTAAAATGCAAATATTTATCATCTTCTTACACCGATGACCAATGAAAAATAAAATAATGTTCTTTCAGTGAAATGTACAATAAAATATACTATTTAAATGTTACCATTGTAAACTTTCAATTTCAGTGTAGCTACATTCTTGCAGCGTCTGCATATTAAGGATATATCAGAAAGATGACAGGATATTCGACCAGTTTCCTGTCATGATTCTACGGAGGACTGTTGTTTACACGGAAACTATCATACTAAGGATGCATAATGGTTAACTTGGAGTCATCCATTTGAAAGTTTAATGGAGGCCATCTGATTTGATTGACCTTTATATATGCAGCATGGAATTATAAAGGTTTTTGTCAGATCTCCAGAGGAAAGTTATCCAAAAGCGGTAGACAAACCATTTGGGAAGATGAAATGCATAGCCAACATGTGCGGTTATTGATCATCAGAAAATATTTGTACAGATCTCTCAGAAAAGGATATAGACAACTTTGTCATTTGTGTATGTTTACCATGAAAATATTAATAAAAGTTCTTACCCGTTATCTGAAAAGCCACTACTGATCTTGCTTGTCACAATCTAGTTACTACATATTGAAGGAAAAGGACTGTCAAAATCGCATTTTACCGTTACTCAGATACTGTGAGCATCATTGACAGATATGTATACGTAGAGTTAAAATTTGTCAGTTTGTCATATATATATAGACCGATTGTTATCTGCTATTTCAAAATCCAAGATGGAGGAAGACATTCAAGCCCCTTAATCATGTTAATGTACAATAATCTCAAAATGTTTTGTTTTCTAAACAGGTGTTTCGTCCATGTTGACTAAATGTATGCATCCTATGGTATTCAATAAGTGGGTATGCTTATACTTAATATAGGCCTAAATAAATTTTAAATGAATTCAACAGTCTTTAAAAATTCTACGACAAACCTCAAATTCTTCAATGAACAATATTATAAGATATATTTTACAAGTGAAAATAGTCATAGATTGAGACTTATCATGTTTTAGGATTGGTGCTTATGCTTTAATTTATGAATTGGTGATTGCTTTATGCCGCCTCAGCACAAAAATGTTTATCGCAGAGAAGTGCAATCGCCGAAGGGAGACCAAACGAATGAATTTAACAAGTATCTCCTTTTATGTCATAATAGTACATGCAGTGTTTCCAATTGCATTGCCAATGTCAGTTGATCTATTTTCAAGCACTCCAGGCAATATTAGGTTTTATATATTTACGTTCATTCAAGTACGATATCGTTTGTGATCTTTGTATTCTGAAGCATTAGTGTATTTGTCTCGAAAGTTACATAATATCGTTTCACATGAGGGTCTTTGATAGCAAAGATAGCTTACACGAATTTGAATTCTCCAAGTTTAAACGATCCCACGAAGGTGGCCCATTAGAAAGAGTTAACAACTCCTTGGTTTCTCTTTTTCTACATTGACATACCTGTACATCGTCCTGAGCTATTACCATTAGGTACATCACACTGAGATCCCGGTTAATAGGGTTAAGTTTCTGATATTGTTTTCAAATTATAATGTCTTCAAAAATTTATAATTAGAAATCAGATTCGTTAATTATAACTACTTTAGGTCTTTTCAAGGTTTTTTTGCTAATCAAAAATGAATAAATGTCCATCAGGTCTCATGCAAGAACTTGTCGGGTTAAATGAATGATCGTTAAGGTTAATAGGTAGTTACATCAACTGGTCAATTTTTAGTTTACAATGCCTAACAAAATAATTCAAATATCAAAATGTTCATCTTTGTCCTCTGTCTATCATCTCTATTTCATTAAAGATAGATATGTCGCTATCATGTACTCACTTTAATTTATAAATACGAAGATTACTTTGTGTTATCTCAAGTTCATATCTTAAGTTTGTTAAGATAAATGATTTGATGACAAGACAAGGCGATATGATAATCTTGTCCAACATGTAAATATTTGTTTTGAAATCTAGTGTACATCCAACTTGTGTGCCGTTTTATGTAAAGGCATATGTTGTCTTTCCTTCTTTAAAATCGCTTCATATTGTCGCCAGGACAAAACTTTCAAAAGTTGCAATTTCTTAGGAAAACCTTATATTTCAAATAATGTCTTTGCATGTAATACCAGGTTTTTTAGTATATACTATGCAATATGCTTTACTGTTAATCTTTCTATTCTAATTATGGATGTTATACTGAGTTAAACGGTAAGCTACCAGCTTTCAAACGATATTATTGTTTCTAGTATGTGTCATGTTATTATATGTGTACACTAAACAAATAGTTGTCTATAGTCTTCAAGATTAAATAGTACACGAATACGCACATTAATCTGGTTTTCATGCACACACATCGTACATAATACCCATTATGGTTTTATGCACACAGATCGTAGTCAATAATTAATCTTGTTTTATGCACAAATATTGTACTTTAATACTCAATCTAGTTTTATGCACACACATTGTACTTAATACAAACTGGTTTTATGCACATACCTTGTACTTAATACTCAATCTAGTTTTATGCACACAAATCGTTGTTAATATTCAATCTGGTTTTATGCACACAAATCGTTGTTAATATTCAATCTGGTTTTATGCACACAAATCGTAGTTAATATTCAATCTTGTTTTATGCACACACATTGCACTTAATACAAAATCTGGTTTTATGCACATACATTGTACTTAATACTCAGTCTGGTTTTATGCACACAAATCGTAGTTAATATTCAGTCTGGTTTTATACACACATTGTACGTAGTACTCAATCGGGTTTTATGCACACAAATCTTACTGAATACTCAATCTTGTTTTATGTCATATAGCAGAAGTGTAACATAGATCTGTGTTTGGTAATTATTAATTCATATAACTTGTACTGTCAAAATAATCCATTATACAGATTATGATACTTTCACAGCTATTCTTCAAGTTAGTAAATCTGTGACAATAAAGAACATGTCAGTAGACGTCAACGAATATTTAGAAAGCGTCCTAACTGATTTAGGGGTATGTGGAAAATTCCAGCTTCTGTTTTACTGTCTTGTTTATGGAAGCATGGTACCAGCTGCATTCAGTGTTCTGATGATGGCATTTGGTGGGCTAGAGCCAAATTGGTCATGTAACTGGTTGTCAAAGAATGGCCAGGTGGTAAATATTACATCTCAAATGATGTGCAAGCCAGATAATTCTACAACTGAAGCGGTTTGCTTTTCAAAGACATTTGATTCCTCCATGTCTACAATAGTTGATAAGGTAATTATATATCCGGCTTTTAGTGTGTCGATACTTCTTGCAGATCTTTCATGCTAAAAGCATTTGATAACAAATAACTGCATGTTGAAATGATGTCTTTTGAAATCGAAGGCCAAGCCTTTGGAATTATTTAAGAATCGAAACTTTTGGAAGGGGTATTCAATTAACCCTTTATCATTTTCACAAGTACAGTCATTTTCGCAGAGCATTTTAATCGTTAAAAATGTGTTTAACTGAGTGACAAATGCTTAAAAATGATCAAAAACGGACGAGAATGGCTATTCCGATTTTTAAAATTTTGAGCATAAACATATCTCCAGTTTAACAAGAAAGATATTCAAAATAAAATATCAAACAAAATTGTACACTTATATTGTCTTTCGATAAAATTCAATGCTTTTTTTCTCTGAATATCTTTCCTCGAAACATATTTAATATATAATACTTACATACATCCTATTACAACGTATAAATAAAACTGAAAATATAGTGTTCAGTATGAATACTGATATCAAACAGACTAATATATGGTGAATATCTTAGAGATGTTATTTTATGTATATGTATGTGTAATGATTTTTAATTTTCGTCATAAAAGGCCAAAATCAGTGGCGTTTTCATTCCTTCTTTTTTTAACTTAGAAATAATGTAAAAGTTTAGGTTTTCCAAAAGAATATTGCAACCTAACTTTTTTTACCCAATGTTAGTGTGTGCAAAAGAAATTTCAAATGCTGCATCATTAGGTAACATTGTTTTAAGTTTTGAAACAATTGCTGATGTGTGTTGATGCGACGAAACATTCAAATAGCTATTTGAAAATTTAGCTAGAATGACTAAAATGTTTTACTGTTTTTAAGTTTATTGTTACATCTAATATACAGTGGGACTTAACATGTGACAGAGAATGGATAATATCAACAATAACAACCATACAACTGGCAGGACTACTTTTTGGTGCATTCATGTCCGGTCAGATCGGCGATTTGTTCGGGAGAAAATCAACTTTTTTTGTTTCATTTATTATGCTTTTCACATTCAACCTCTTGGCAGCTTTTTCAGTAAGCTGGCAAATGTTTGCAGTTTTGAGATTTTTCATTGGAATTGCAAGTGGATGGTATTTGACAATTTACATTATAATTTTGGCTGAACTGACTTCTACTAAATATAGATCTGGTATAGTGGCATTTCCAGCTTGGCCAATAGGAACAATGATTTTTGGATTATTTTGCTGGATTTTACACGATTGGCAAAACATTCAGATTGCAACTGCTATTTTGTGTCTACCATGGCTGATTGGACATTGGTAAGAATGCATTTAAATGTAGGTTATATAGCAAAGTAGATGGATAATTGGCTGTGAACAGAAAAATGTAAATGAAGAACTAAAAGGATCAACATGACAACAAAAATTTGACACTTTACACAAACTTATTAGTGTAACTAGAATACAAGAGAAAAACTCGAAAATACCATTATACTATTTCTATATAAATCCTTGCTTCAATGTACGTACGAATATTGTATATATTGTGTTTTTTAGCTTTGTACCAGAAAGTTACAGATGGTTTGTGTCAAGAAATAAAGTCAACGAAGCTCACCAAGTTTTAATAAAAATTGCAAAACTAAATGGAAAACCACCACCAGATTTTGTTAAATTGTGTGACGTCATAGCTATGTCAAAGACCGAAAATACTAGAGATAGAAAACACACTGTTGTAGATATTTTGAAGACAAAACATCTTCTAAAAGACTCTTTACTTTTGAATGTTTGTTGGTAAGCGTACCATATCGTAAATGTATATCTGGATTATATTTCGTGTGTGCTTTATTTTCTCATTTCTAGTTCACTAGATTCACAGTAGACGAGAACACAGTAGGGAACTTTTGCCCTTCATATGTTTCATTTAAATGGTCAAAATCTCAAAGTCTATCCTACTTAAAATTGAATATTAGAGAGTCTAAATTATAAACTTATAATATAAAGTTTTACAATTTTACATATTTCCATAAAAACCGCGCTACATGTTGCTGTTAAGTGTAATTAGATACAAAGCAATTTTTTGTCAAATTTCGCATCAAAGGACATCGCTATCCTAAATAAATTAATTTTCAATGATATTAGAAAGATAATATGTATATATAATAACTTTGGGTTTTGATTTACAATTTGAATCTTGTTAAGTTTTTAGAATTAAATTAAGGAAATATTGGTCCTAGTTCTCCTTATCATCATCTCAAACACTTCAATGTCCATTAATATGCAATTGAAAAAAGCAAAATGAGCCTTGAGAAGTTGCATTCGCCCCTTCAAATGCCCTAAACACAAAACAAAATCTAACATGAAAATAAATTTATTTATAACACAAAGACAAACAACAGTATACAAAACACAACAGAGAGAACTAAAGACAAAAAGACGAACAACAGTATACAAAGCACAACAGAGAGAACTAAAGACAAAAAGACGAACAACAGTATACAAAACACAACATAGAAAACAAAAGACAAAAAGGCGAAAAACAGTATACAAAACACAACATAGAAAACAAAAGACAAAAAGACAAACAACAGTATACAAAACACAACATAGAAAACAAAAGACAAGAAGACAAACAACAGTATACAAAACACAACAGAGAGAACTAAAGACAAAAAGACAAACAGCAGTATACAAAACACAACATAGAAAACAAAAGACAAAAAGACGAACAACAGTATACAAAACATAACATAGAAAACAAAAGTCAAAAGACAAACAACAGTATACAAAGCACAACAGAGAGAACTAAAGATAACAAGACGAACAACAGTATACAAAACACAACATAGAAAACAAAAGACAAAAAGACGAACAACACTATACAAAACATAAAATAGAAAACAAAAGTCAAAAAGACGAACAACAGTATACAAAACATAACATAGAAAACAAAAGTCAAAAGACAAACAACAGTATACAAAACACAACATAGAAAACAAAAGACAAAAAGACGAACAACAGTATACAAAACATAACATAGAAAACAAAAGTCAAAAGACAAACAACAGTATACAAAGCACAACAGAGAGAACTAAAGATAACAAGACGAACAACAGTATACAAAACATAACATAGAAAACAAAAGACAAAAAGACGAACAACAGTATACAAAACATAACATAGAAAACAAAAGTCAAAAGACAAACAACAGTATACAAAACACAACATAGAAAACAAAAGACAAAAAGACGAACAACACTATACAAAACATAACATAGAAAACAAAAGGCAAAATGCAAAAAACAGTATACAAAGCACAACAGAGAGAACTAAAGACAACAAGACGAACAACAGTATACAAAACACAACATAGAAAACAAAAGACAAAAAGACAAACAACAGTATACAAAACACAACAGAGAGAACTAAAGACTGAGCAACACAAACCTCACCAAAAACCGGGGCCGAAGAGTAAGCAGATTCTGCTCTCATAAATTAATATTCATCCTTTATTTTATTTTTTGTTAATATTTAAAATGTATATTTCTTTTCAAGATCTAGAAAAAGTCAGCATTATTTCAGTTAAACTTTTTGACTTTTGTAAAATAAAACTGTGCAAGTCAAATTTGTATAATTGTTCCCTTTTTAATTCGTATTTTTTTATAATAGTTTTGAATATTACCTTTGAATATTGTACAATCTCTTATTTATAATGATTTTATGTGGATATTGTTATGTTTGCCATTATATTTATTTATTCTAGGATATCATGTGGATATGGATATTTTGCTATTTCTTTTGGTGTACAGCAGTTATCTGGAAATCTTTACCTAAATATAGTTCTTCTTGGACTTGTTGACGTAGTACAAATATTGGTGTCTTTTATAGCTAATAAGTAAGTGATGTATATGCCTTATATACACTGTAGTTTTCTTTATAAATAGTGTAGTTATTAAACCCAAAATTATAACAGTTCTGACACAACAAATGAAAACCATTCGACCTATTATATGCATTATTTATGTTCCGGACCATATGAGTATTTGGACCATACGCGTATGGTCATGACCATATGCGTATACTCATATGGTCCGACCATAGGCGTATGGTCCGACCGTACGCGTATGGTCGGACCATATGAGTATATACTCGTTTGGTTATAAACGGGCCGGACCATATGAGTATTTGGACCATATAGGTATATTTTTTCAATAATATGCATGAGAAAAAACTTTATAAAATAACAATGATTGCTACATGCAATTGTATTATTTACAATTCAAAAACATTAAATATTGATGTCAAAGTTAGTTTTCATCGCTAATTGTATTCTTGCATGGATGTGTAGGGTGACATTTACGTCCACACGGTACCATAGCTTTTCTTGGATCCTTGGTCATTCCGATGTGTCTACGGTGAAAAAGCTCTAGATCTCCAATATCGTAACATGACTGAAGTACATCATATCACCAGACAACTTTTAAAAAATAAACAAGTGTCCTTGCCGGTGACGTTATTCATATTTTTTTTTAAACAAAACACGTATAAGTATAAAAAATTAGGAATATTGCACTGCTAATGCTAATTATATTAATTTTCAAAAGTAAGCAATTTATTAGACTCTTTATCCTGTCGACCTTTAGGTCAGGTTATAGTATAACAGTTGACTTCTTTTGTAACAGTTCATAAAGATATTTTTGGAAGTCATCTTCCCAGGTCGACATTTTGCCATTTACTGGTAATAACATATCGGTAATGAAAAAAATGTGTTTACTATAGTTTTGACTAGTGATGAAATTTACTGTGTGTAACTGCTTATTTTATTTTGTTAATCTTGTTATTACTAATTTTTAATGAAAAAATGACCTTTGGTAGTGTTTTTTAATGACATGACAACTAGAAGGGTTATATAAAGAGGTAATCATAAATGTACCTCTTAATTACCCCGACCATACGCGTATGTACCCATATGATCATGACCATACGCGTATGGTCCAAATACGCATATGGTCCGGAACATTTATAAACAAATACACTTGGTAATGTCTACATAACGGTGTACATAACTTTAATAAGTATATTTGTTATTTATATGCATATAACAGAAGAAAAAGCTTAACACTAACTCAATATATGAAAAAATATGACTAGTACATGCAAATAAAAGTCCGTACATAGTTAACAAGAATCACCGGGAACAAATTATATAGTAATATATGAATGTCACACTAAGAACAGATTTCGGTTGACATAGCACATTTCAACCTGCAAAGAAACGATATCAAGGGCAACATATTTGTTTTCCTTTATTTGAACACTTCATTTTCGTAATTGTATCTTGTTTTTAAATCCAAATTCAGAGAAGTTTGTTTTCACTAACTTCGTGCTAAAATGTGTACGCGCAAGACCAACTTGTCCCTGAATATTTAAGAAATTGACACCATAAAGGAGCGTGGTTTGATGACCAGAATGGAGTCGACCCTCTCAGAATTTTTTACCTTTACTATCAGAACGATTTTCCCTTATACTGTTTAGTCATTTAAATACTATTTTACAATGTACTAGTACTTTCTTTTTTAGGATTGGTAGGAAGAGAACTACTTTTATATTCTTTGCAGTTGCAGGAATAACAGGAATTGTTGTTGGAATTCTACAATTTCTAGGTATAGTATATAATTTGTTGTAGTATGTTGTAAATCTTTCAATATTTAAAGCAAATGCTTAAATTCATTATATTCTACTCTTTCTTAAACATCCGTCGCTGTATCTCTAACTTTGCATATTAAAGATCGTTAGATCCTTTATGGATAATGTTCTTTATTTTTTTTTTACACCTACCAAGTTTGCTTTGCATATACTATGTCAAAAAAGGTTTGGTCTCTCTTAAGTGACAATCTTTTATTAAAAATTAATATAATACAGTTTACTATCTTATGTAATAGCTACAGTAATTATATTTTTAGATCTAAACAATAAAGGACAATTGGTAAATGGTTTTGCCTTTACGTCTAAAATGTGTGTTAATTCGGGATGGATTTCCCTCATCATCCTTACGTCTGAGATATATCCAACAGTTGTCAGGTATTATCAGAAACACGTCTTAACAATTCCAATAGTTTATGCAAGTATGTTATTGAATTTATTAGCATCATGGCAACCAGAATGTTTATATATGTATAAACCAGTTTGATGAAGTCACTAATGTGAATTTCTACACAGGCGAAATATTTCTGTAAGTGTTCTTGAAATGTTTAACATAATTTTTGGTGCATTGTTTTTTAATTATAAAAAAAGGCTATTTTTACGAAGTTTATTGATGTGTACTCAGATATTTAACATAAAGTCCTCTCGACTTTTTATTAATTGTGACTGAACTGTTTAGTTCACACATCAACAATCTCCTTCAAATAACCTGAATTACTTTGATAAAAAAAAACATGAGTAGTCGGGTTGTTTTCTGGATTAATCTTCACGTGGAACGATAAAACCCCCAATATTTGAAAGCCAGAGGTGTTCAAGTTAAAAAAAACGTAGAAACGTTAGCCACTACATGACTAAAAAGGACCTAAATGAATAGCCAAATTCATCTTAGGACAGGTGTGCCTGAGGAATAAATGAATGTTAGAATGATGTAACAAAAATTTATTAACATTTGAATATGTGTTTCATAGTTTTAATTGAAATCTTTTGAAAACTGGATGGGTCTTAATTGACAGCAATCGGAGCAAAAACTGTTCACCAACATTCGAAGTTCACGTAAATGTTAGTTGATGCAAACAAACTCATCATATATACCAGGACTAAATTTAGTATATACGGCAGACGCGCGTTTCGTCTACAAAAGACTCATCAGTGACGCTCGAATCAAAAACAGTTAAAAAGGCCAAATAAAGTACGAAGTTGAAGAGCATTAAGGACCAAAATTCCTAAAAGTTTTGCCAAATACAGCTAAGGTAATCTGTGCATGAGGTAGAAAAGCCTTAGTATTATATAAGGGATATAGTTACGATACTGTTGTCAGGTCATTAAAGATTGCATATTTTGGCGTTAATATTGATTCACTTATAGGGTCTTTGCATCGGAACTAAACACATTTATTCAAAAACCAGTTGTTGGCATGACACGGGTTATGTTCTTCTCATATATGTTATGATGGTATGATACTAAACCCCTAACGGGAAGGATTGTGCCTGATGTTCATATGATGAAATCATAATCTTTCAGTCAGTTTAATTGAAGTCTGGAGCTGGCATGTCAGTTAACTGCTAGTAGTCTGTTGTTATTTATGTATTATTGTCATTTTGTTTTTTTTTTTTTCTTTGGTTACATCTTCTGACATCAGACTCGGACTTCTCTTGAACTGAATTTTAATGTACGTATTGTTATGCGTTTACTTTTCTACATTGGCTGGAGGTATAGGGGAAGGGTTGAGATCTCACAAACATGTTTAACCCCGCCGCATTTTTGCGCCTGTCCCAAGTCAGGAGCCTCTGGCCTTTGTTAGTCTTGTATTATTTTAATTTTAGTTTCTTGTGTACAATTTTGAAATTAGTATGGCGTTCATTATCACTGAACTAGTATATATTTGTTTAGGGGCCAGTTGAAGGACGCCTCCGGGTGCGGGAATTTCTCGCTTCATTGAAGACCTGTTGGTGACCTTTTGCTGTTGTTTTTTTCTATGGTCGGGTTGTTGTCTCTTTGGCACATTCCCCATTTCCATTCTCAATTTTATTTCCAAAATTTCAAAAATTTGTAAACAGTAAATTTATAAATATAACCATATCAATGACAATTCATGTCAGCACAAAAAGTGCTGACTACTGGGCTTGTGATACCCTCGGGGAAATAAATCTCCACCAGCAGTGGCATCGACCCAGTGGTTGTAAATAAACTCATCATAGATACCAGGACTAAATTTAGTATACACGCCAGACGCGCATTTCGTCTACAAAAGACTCATCAGTGACGCTCGGATCCAAAACAGTTAAAAGGGCCAAATAGTTCTTTAGTGTAGGTTTCTCAGTAATACCTTCATATTGCTTACTATATAACGAGAGATTCCTTCTATAAAGGAAAGATGATTGTGGCTTAAATTTCAAGTTTCAAATGACAAATTTGAACAAATACATTACATTCAACTTCCTTCATTTGGAATCGTATGAACTACAACCGTTGTTCTTCAAGTACTAGTATCTATTCATCAGCTTTGATGAATCACTGTCTGAGTTGGACAAATGTTGTATGGATTATTTATTTAGTATTCCATATACCTTTTTGTTAAATTTGTTCACTTTATTACTTTATTTTTTATTATTTATCTATATTCCATATACCTTTTTGTTCAATTTGTTCACTTTATTACTTTATTTTTGTCAACTTTATCATTACAGAAATGTAGGTTTCGGTCTGAACAATTCTGTAGCACGTGTAGGTGCAATGACAGCGCCACAGCTAGTATTCGCAGTAAGTAGTTTCGTATGAGTATAAAAACATCAAATGTACCGTATTTCAAGGTATTTACCAAACAAAAAGTCCATATTGGCTTGATAAAAATATATTTCTTTTTTAGGGAAAAATTCTAAAACGCTCCTTAAATTAAAAATTCATGACATTGCGTGGTAAAGTCAATTTTGTCGTTCATATCTTTTATTGTGTTTTAACCGCGTTTTTAAACTTACTAATAAATGAATTACCAAAAGCTGTCAGCATATATTAGTAGTGTAATATATTATGTTGATCCCTCGCCGCAAAATATTATATTTTTTCAGAGGCGGCGTATAGCAAATACCAATCAATCAATTATTCCATATCGTGTTTACCATCCATCAATTTCCTCACTCATTTTGGGACACTGCAAAAAATCTCATTAGAGGTAATAAGATGATCCTGAAATAATTTATCTCAGAATTAACCTCTGTGCATTGTTTAGCGAAATACTGAACAAGTGGACTTGTTTTATGTTTAATGCTAATGTAGAATTTCTCTTGTGGATGAAGATTGATGACACTACTATTAGAGTCAATGAGCAGAACACAACCAACTAAGAAAGAATGATGCAAAGACATTGTATATAATAAATAGTATTGAAGCGGTATTAGCTGTCAAATTCATTATATTTAAAACATACTAAAACGTATATCCAATATTACAAAAAAGTATAAAATAAACAATCATCAATGCATGAAGTCTATTAAATGTTTCAGCATTTCATGTGTATTTTACACTTTCAATGTTGACGTTCTCTTCCTTTTAATAGCTAAACGAATCTAGTACATGCGTAACCCATCTCCAGCTATGGAGTTAAATTGAAGGATACATGAAAAGGGTTCCTATAATTTTTAACTTTTTATACATTGTGACTTGGATGGAGAGTTGTCTCGTTGGCACTCATACCACATCTTCTTATTTATCTCAATTAGGTTAAATTATTGACTTGCAAGTAAATACAACAACAGCGATGTTTTTGAGCTTATTTTTTAAATTTAGACAAGACTAACTGTTAATAACGAAATATTATTTTAAAATTTCACTTTTATCAGTACTTTAAACAAAAAGAATCGTATTTTAATTTTTTGTCTAAATCGTTGCATGTGCCCTTTTAAGTAGTTTTGCCTTTGTATAGATTATAAGAATGACTGTTTTCGAAAATATATCTGTGTTGCCTGTTTTTGACTTGGGAATGGCACTGGAAAGATTAGTAGAATCATACTATTTGTCCTTTTTGTATAGAGTGAACATTTTATATTTCAGAGTAAACATATGCCAGGACTATCTTACTTACTGCTTGGAGGATTGTTCCTTCTTTCTTGCATCTGTTTAGTTTTTTTACCAGAGACGAATAGGAAAGCTTTGAAAGACACCATAGACGAGAACGAAGAGCTATAAATAAAATGTTTGTACTATATCATGTTTAACGACGGGGGTAAAGGGTTATTTTCGTACAACGTGATCGCCGTTTTTTATTTCACATTCAAAAGAGGGACGAAAGATACCAAAGGGACAGTCAAACTCATAAATCTAAAACAAACTGACAACGCCATGGCTAAAAATGAAAAAGACAAACAGAAAAACAATAGTACACATGACACAACATAGAAAACTAAAGAATAAACAACACGAACCCCACTATAATGTTATATATGTTTTTACTTTTTTTATTTGACGTTCAGTCGTGCAAGACAGGTGCCTCGTTTAACGTGTTCTGCTAGTTTAATTTTACGTGGATCGTGATTTTTAAATGCTTACTTTGCGTGCTCGGTATTTTTCAAATAAATTTCGAACACTAGGCAGGGATCGTCAAGAAAAAAATTGATTGAATTTTGTTTTTTGATAAAGCTGAAAAGCCTATGATGTTGTTCTTTTATTTGCATGTTAAAAGTTAAGAAGATCGTTAAATACTTTTTTTAAAAGCCGTAAACCATTTATATTGTAAATGTGTATACTTAATCGGGAATATTAAGTAAAACAGAGAGTTTATATATACAAGAGGACAGTGACTCAGTCATAACAAAGTCTTTATTTTTTGTGCAACGTTCATGACATAAATTATTTCACGTTCAACGTGAAATTATGTCTTATTTCACGTTTTTTTTTCGTGCAAGCACCCCCCTTTACCACCCTCTTTAACTGTTAGAATCAAATAAGCAATGGAACGTGTCAAGATGTAAAATTGTTGTTCTCTACATTTGGAAGATTTAACATGATTATGTTATGCCGATCAGCAGTGTGTCAAAGAGACCACACAAAATCAGTGAAAACAAGATTTAGTGTGAGCTACCGTTAACTTATTTATATGATGCATGCATAGCTGGAGATGTTTATCCTGTCGACACATCCGGTCTCGTCCATTCTTGAGTTCCTGAATTTACCTTAACTTTCATTTGTTAGGTTTGGCGCTTTAAAACCAGGTTCAATCCACCATTTTCTTTATTTGAAAATGCCTGTACCAAGTCATCAATATGACAGTTGTTTTCCATTCGTTTGGTGTGTTTTATCATTTGGTTTTGCCATTTGATTAGGGACTTTCCGTTTTGAATTTTCCTCGGAGTTCAGTATTTTTGTGATTTTACTTTTTGTTACCTTATTTGTATATTCTTAATCTAATTGTGACATTGGAACATCGGTGAACTACTGTTATCTAAATTGAAATTCCGTTCTTTCTTTTGAGTGAAGGATATACGGATATACATGTACCAAACAATGTGAAACCAGACAACAATAAAGAAAAAAGCAAACGACATTTTGACCTTTGTATCAAATATCAAAAAGCTATAATTTGTAGTTGGTAAGAAAAAAAATGCAACGCATTTGTTGTCTTTTTCAATAACAGTATATCAAATAAGCGCTTTTCTGGGTTTTACCCTTATCAGGAAGGCCCAAAATATGAAAGTTAATGAAATATACAGAAAGTTCTTGAATACGTGTTGAGCTTTATATTCAATATAAAGAATAGAAAGAACGTGGCAAACAGGAAGTTGATAAGATTTAAACATCTACATAACCTGGTAAAACTATTGTATTTGGCAAAACCTTTCGGAAGTGTGGTCCTCAATGCCCTTCAACTTCGTATATTATTTTGCCTTTAAAAGTGATTCTATCATCACTGATAGTCTTTTATAAACAAAACGCGAGTCTGGCGTACAATATTTGATCCTGGTATCTATGATGAGTTATTACTAATATAAAGCTTGGTACGATGTATCATGAAGCTCTGATCTGCAGTTGCTTCAAAAAATAGGAATCCTGTCTTATTCGTGAACAAAAATGCATCGAAGAGTAAAATAACAAAAATACCGAACTCCAAGGAAAATTCAAAACGGAAAGTCTTTTAACAAATGACAAAATCAAAGGCTCAAACGCATAACACATTTTTTGTAAAACGAATGGAAAACAACTGTACTATTACTGACTTTGTACAGGAATTTCCCTATGTAGAAAATTGTGCAAAAGATTTGTTTATCAAATTCAATAATCTGTACAATTATGCAATTTTTACAAATTTTTGCAATAATATTTTATTTATTACGTAAATTATAGAATTAAGCTTAATGAAAGATGAATGCATGCAAACAAAAATTTGATACACTGCTAATGTAAAACAAAAGTATAAAACAGTGTAAATTTTTGGCAAGAAATAGCCTTTTGTCATATGATCTGTATGGCGTCTCAATATTTCCACATATAACGTCGATTTTATTTAAATGATACATTCACCGAGTAAAACTTTGCATCGTTCAATGCAGTGTCACCGTGGTTGAATACTGACATTAAGTCCAAAAAACTGCTAATCCTTTAGGACATATTTGAATCCAAGGCCTATACGTTCCCTAAAATCATGACCCCCAATACTGTGACTTCTGCGTCATTGTTTATGTTTCGACATCTGAACCGGTCATAATATGCCGCCGTTTTATCTACCTAAAATTATCCTCCAATTCCCTCGGTTTGTACCACTAAATAGTATGCTTATTAATTAAATGAAAACGCACATATTTGTTTTACTATTAAAAAACATTCAATTGAAATCCGCATTTTAGTTATATTTTGTTTTTGTATTTTTGTATTTTTTTTGTATTAATGCTATCCTTTCAGGATCATTGTATCCTAAAGTTTTATATTTTTGTGAAGTGAAAGCATATTTATGCAGTGCATCTATGTAAATTTTGATGTAAAATGTCAACCCTAAATTCAACTCAACGCAACTGCAAAACATGAATTTGCTAATCCGACAACAGAGTTTAGACAAGGAAAATTGTCTTAAAATTTATGAGTTAAAATGTCGGATATTGAGTTTAAAAATTGCCAATAGAAACAGAACTGGAACTCGATATTTAACTCATGTATGTGAAGTGAAGCTTTTCTGTTGGAAAAACATAAGAAATAAGGATAATTTATTTATATGTATATGAATGACGTTTGATTGAACGGACAATGATAAGACTATTTGCTCTTTTAACACGATGGTGAAGGTTTACAATTGTATAAATATTTGTGAAAAAATATTCCCTTTTTCATATAATACAGAACAAATCGAGCTACACCAAAGCTTTATACCATTCAAAAAATGTTCCAAAGTGAACTTGTAAACTATAAAATTCTTTTAATCATATGAGTTTCTTTTTTCTACTTACGATATGAATATGTATGTTAGCTGGATTGATCATTTTAGCGTAGCTATATATAACATTCTAGCATATAACTATATGGAGGTTATTCCATAAAATAACAGTGTCATCTTCGGTTTTATCACATAACGTTTTTCTTAATCCTAAAGATTGTAAATAACATAAGCAACACGACGGGTGCCACTTATAGAGCAGGATCTGCTTATCCTTTCAAAGCATTTGAGATCCCCCAGGGTTCTTGGTGGGATTCGTGCAACTCCGAAACAGTGGTGACGTTGCTTCGCTAAAAGTGAACGTAGCGTATTAAAGAGGACGTAACCGCTGTTTCGGAGTTCGGGGTTCGTGTTGTTCAATCTTCAATAACCAATGATCAGGTAAAGTCGTAATTTGAAAAAAGAAAACCAAACAATAAACGGTTGGGCACCATCATGGACAAATAGTTTTATTGATTGATGCGTGTTTATTTAAGGTCAAGTGGCAAATTAAAACAATATATAGAGTCTGCGAAGTCAGTCATTGGATGAAGAATGGAAATTTAGACTGTATTGGAAAACTAAGGTACAAAATGTATGTACGTGCACACGGCATCATTGGCAAGCATACCACATCCTTCTAATTTTATATATTACGCCAAAATTAAGACCTTTCATGCTATTTCCTTCATCAAAAATAACATTTTGTTTGGCCTACTTGTTAGAACTCATTCAAAAATATAAAGCTTGAATATTTTAACACGTCAGATTTGCGTTTGACAACTTTTGATGCATCATTTGAGCTTAAATCAAAAACATTGGATAGCAATTGAAATTCTACGTTAAACGATCATTGTTAACCAAAAAGTGGTGCGAAATCAATTGACGTATAACTGAGTTTTTACTTCCGCATAACCGCTCAGTATTAACTGGTTCATAGTGTCATTCTTATGTTTTATATGTCGAGCTGGAAAATATGAGTACCTACTAGACTTGTTATTTTATATCAATATCCATGCTCTATGTCGGATACCTTGTCAGGTTTTTGTATTAGTCAAATGATAATGTGTTTTTTTTTAAAGGATCATATTGACGGTGGATCTTTTGGTATTTCGTTTTAATCTATAATAATTCCCAGTATGTCCAGACCTATACATTTAGTATAGACTGTATTAGGCTTGATGACTTCATTTTTCTGTCAACGAAGTTTAACGTTGACAAAAATTGTACCCGTGTAATATAAGCCCAAATTTTAAAATCCGTTTAGTTTAAACAATATGTTATTAATCAAAAGTGTACAAAATACAAAATAGAATTACTGGGATTCGGAAACAAGAAGAACTTATATAAATCCGTTTTAATGTGCTTCTCATTAGCAGGATGAAGATACGGAAAATAAGACGAGGTTCGATTACCATTTGGGAGAACTATAATTTCATTTGAACTTTCCGAATTAAAATAACTCTTTATACATTTCGTGCGTTTGAAGTGCTAAAAGCGTGGAATGTATATATGCGTAGATTTGTTAGATCAGGCCTTGCGGTCATAAAACTTTCGAGCACGATTTTTGTACTCAGACTCGAGAATCAACCAATCTAAATGCTGGATTTCATGTTTCGAGCATGATTTGTGTGCTCCAAGCACTGAGCAAAGTTTTATAACTTCAACCCCAGGTCAACTTTGCCTGATTGGCTATGTTGTTTTTAGGGGTTTTTTAAGAGTGGATATTTCTAAATTATTAGTATGGTCAATATATATGATATGAGACTTAACCCATACAAATAGTGTTTTCGACAATAGATATGACATGAGATCATACCAACAAAACTAGTGTTTTAGACAAAAGACATGGCATGAGACGTAAGCCACACAAATAGTGTTTATACCACAGACATGACATGAGACCTTACCCACACAAATTGTGTATTTGACAATAGACATGACTTAAGACATTATCCACACAAATAGTTTTATAAACAATACACATGACATGCGACTTAACCCAGACAAACAGTGTGATAGATAATAGACATGACATGAGACCTTACCCACACACACACAGTGTTTTAGACAATAAACATGACATGAGACCTTACGTCCACAAATAGTGTTTTAGACAATATACATGCCATGAAACATTACCAGCACAAATAGAGTTTTATACAAAATACATGACATGCGACCTTACCCACACAAAAAGTGTTTTAGACAATAAACATGACTTAAGACATTATCTACACAAAATAGTGTTTAGACAATAAATATGACATGAGATTTAACCCATACAAATAGTGTTTTCGACAATAGATATGACATGAGATCATACCCAACAAACAGTGTTTTAGACAATAAACATGACATGAAACCTTACGTCCTCAAAGAGAGTTTAAGATAATAGACATGCCATGAAACATTATCAGCACAAACAGAGATTTAGACAATATGCATGCCATCAAACATTATCAGCACAAATAGAGATTTAGACAATATACATGCCATCAAACATTATCAGCACAAACAGAGATTTAGACAATATGCATGCCATCAAACATTATCAACACAAATAGAGATTTAGACAATATACATGCCATGATACATTGTCCGCACAAATAGAGATTTAGACAATATACATGCCATCAAACATTATCAGCACAAATAGAGATTTAGACAATATACATGCCATGAAACATTGTCCGCACAAATAGAGATTTAGACAATATACATGCCATCAAACATTATCAGCACAAACAGAGATTTAGACAATATACATGCCATCAAACATTGTCCGCACAAATAGAGATTTATACAATAGATATGCCATCAAACATTGTCCACACAAATAGAGATTTAGACAATATACATGCCATCAAACATTGTCCGCACAAATAGAGATTTAGACAATAGACATGCCATGAAATATTGTCCGCACAAATAGAGATTTATAGAGTAGACATGCCATCAAACATTGTCCACACAAATAGAGATTTAGACAATATACATGCCATCAAACATTGTCCGCACAAATAGAGATTTAGACAATATACATGCCATCAAACACTGTCCGCACAAACAGAGATTTAGACAATAGACATGCCATCAAACAATGTCCGCACAAAGAGAGATTTAGACAATATGCATGCCATCAAACATTGTCCGCACAAACAGAGATTTAGACAATAGACATACCATCTAACATTGTCCGCACAAATAGAGATTTAGACAATATACATGCCATCAAACATTGTCCGCACAAATAGAGATTTAGACAATATACATGCCATCAAACATTATCCGCACAAATAGAGTTTTAGACAAAAGACATGACATGCGACCCAACCCACACAAATATTTTACTAAAGATTAACAATTTTGTAATATACATCTTTCCTTTGAGCCAAAACATTGAGTTTAATCATAATACTTATATTCCAATAAGTTACTATCGAATTTACAGATATTCCAAAATATAATAAATATTTCAACATCTGAGAAAAAAAAACTTTCTGAAAATCTGCTGAATGCATAATACTTTTCGATTCTCGAATTCAAATAGCCCAAAGGTGTACTTATCATACCTTCCCTTTTCATTTGTGACTTTATGGATATTAATTCCTCTAAATATGTTTCTGTTTTTCTTTCTTCATGCAATCCTGCACAAATATACTTTATGGTTAAAATAATTAATGTGAAAGGCATCTCGGGGTCGGCATTATGACAATTACTTAATCATGAGTAAACTAAAATGTGATTTTGATACAAACTGAGACAAAAAACACATATGGAGCAGGATTTTCTTACCCTTTCGGGACAACCGAGATCACCAACTTTTTTTTTTTTTTTTTTTTTTTGTAGGATATGTGCTGCTTAGTTTTTGGTTTCTATGATATGTGTTAAATACTGTTGTTTGTCTTTCGGTCGTTTTTGGGAAGTTTACTATAGCAATACTTTCCTAAGGTGTCGGCCTCAAACTTCCGGTGACGAACTTTCGCAAATGTTCTGCTCCAAGATAATGTAGTACTAGCGTTTAAATACTGTTTCTAGGAAGATGCTTGGGAAATGTTGGACCTTTTGAAAAGTTTACAGCTTGAATAAAAAAAGGAATGAATGTCCACCGACAGATCAGGTGAATTTAACATCATTTTGAAAATAGGTATCACTCGAGACTACTGTAACAGTTATAGTAGTTTCAAGTATCACAAACACTACTTCGCGGATTTGCCATGCGCTGAAGAGAAAATCAAAAGAAATCTACGCGAGACATCGTTTCATTCATGAATATGTCATGAATGAACATTTTCCCGCGCAATTTGCACTACGTACGATATCTTCAATTTTTTTTTATTAAATATAAAGTAAAAGCCCGAGTGTATCAAAAGAATCCCGTATGCTGACATTACATGTTTATATTTTGACCAAGCCGTCGGATAATTGACAAGATTAATAATTTGATTGAACAATTATACACAGGTGACAGAAATACTCGATAATCATATGGCTTATGTCACACGCCAAGGATGAGTAAAGGTAAATTCTGGCTATGATAGAAAGATGTTTGTTTTTGTCAAAACATCGATCGGAAGGTTTTGATGCCAAAAACATTTGAACACTTTTAAATTCCGCTATTTAAATACTAGCTATTTCACCCTCCAAAATGGGTATTAGGACCTTTTCTAGTCCAGCATGCCAAGGCCGTAACTAGGCATATTATTTTAGTGAGGCAAAATAATTGAGCCGAGCGAAGCGAGGCGAAATTTTTTTTTGGAGGGTATGAAATGAATGGTGCAAAATCCTGCATTCTAGTCATTTCCAGAGATTTTGACAATGTTTTAAATTTGGACACTTTTTATATAAATTTTTCATATTTAAAGACTTTTACTAACACCAAATTTTTAACAACTTTATTTAAATTTATATGTTAGATAATGATCCAAATATCAATTTGTGTCTGTTGTCAGAACAAACATCGATTCAGTAGAGTTTGCCAATTTTTCTTCTAAGGCCGGTTTCGTCAAATCGTTTCAGTATATTTGGTCTGTTGACATACTTATCGCGATAAACATGGAGCATGCCAAGACTGCACAATCTCTCGCCACTTATGCATGCTCTTTTCCAAGTTTTCAGTCGCTTCAGGGCAGTCTGTTTCTAGCGGTAGCACACTATCATCAACACAATAATCGTTGTCCTCTTCCAATTCCTTCTCCATCAGCAATTCGGTAGCAGCATCGGTAGTAACAGTTTTGTTTGCAAAAGGGAATTAAGCTTTCCTGTAAGCACCATCATACAGTCGCAGTTACAAAATATTAAACTCGCTTTTATGCTACCATAGAGTTAACAAATTAGGGATAGAATAAGATAAGATACATGAATATGATTCTATCTATCTATCTATCCGGGAGTTTACGACGTTTACATGTAGTTCCGTAATTTAAAATTATTTCTTGAAATAGTCGATGGTATTTTAGTTCCAGAATCTATACAAATTTTGGGGTTAGGGGTTCGGGGTTTATACGATTCTGAAACCGCGAATATAAAAACACGAAATTCCGAAGTCCCGAATAAGTAAAGACAAAATCCCGTTTAAAAGATTTTACTTTTCTTCAATAAATTTTAAATTGGAACATGGAATGTTCTTTCAATTTTTAAGGTTAAGGAAACATGGATAAAAACTAATCCATGTATGTTTCATATTATTTATATTTTATTTATCTGTAACGAGAAAGATTAAAGTTGGTGAAACAGAGAAATGAATACGCAGACAGGATTGTACCCTTGCGATGCCCAGTACTTGATTTGTCAGTTTATTTATCGTTTTTTGGATTAGTTCTAATGAAGTTATATTCAATACTCAGACTCTGTTCACAAAAAAATAGTTTACTAGAATTATTCCTTCTTTACCTTCAGTATCGCTTTTCCTTTTTCTGCAAGAGCCTGTTTTTAACCAGAGATTCATGATGCTTATCGTTACTAGGTTAATGTAATCGAGAAACATCACTTGTTGAGATGCTGAGTTATATCCAGGAAGAATCATTAAAAAGGAATGATGACAAGTTATAGAAATTAAGGTTGAGACAGAACAACAAATGACTATTATATTTATATATATATATAAAAAAAAATCTGTGTCGAAATTTTAGTGAGGCAATTGCCTCACTTGCCTCAATGGTAGTTACGGCCTTGCATGCTCACAGTAACGTGGATCGTACGTATCACAGCCTCCCCAGTGTTACGACGATTAACAATTACATTTGTACACAAATCGTTACAAGGATACGGCAGACAAGTCAGCTTCAGCTACTAAGAATAACTCAGTGTATCAAGACAAGTGCTGTAGTAATTATTTACATGACTAAATAAAATCTGTCCATGTAATAGCAAAATGACGTTCTTACTCTAAGTGCTTATAACCATGCAGTGGCAGATCCAGATCTTTTTAAGAGCCTTATACAGTCTTGGAATGGTTCAAAATGTTCTGCATGTAGATAAGCTTTTTCATATTTTAGAAGTTGCTCTAACATGCTATTATGCCTTAAATGTTTGCATGTGTGCTATATTTTTATTTGTGCTTAATTTTAGTTGTGCTTAAATTTTAGTTGTGCTTCAGCTTTGGTTTGTTTAGATATGTATTTTAATAGTGCTTTGCATTATTGCAATATGCCTGTGCTGTTATATATCTTGTCTGCATGTTGTGTGTTTTAATGTTGAGTTTGTTTGTATTGTTATATGAGAACCGAATCAAAATAAAACTATCGTATTCGTATTCGTATTCGTATTTTTATCCTTAAACTTTGGTTTTATTCCTGGATCAGTATGATTCTTAAAGATTGACCTGTAATTAACAGTATGTCATCTCTACACAGAGAATGATTACTATAGTATACTAAATGAATGGCTGAAAAACAAAAATCTCAAATGTTATTGCCTCAAGGCTAAAAAAAGAGGGACGAAAGATACCAGAGGGAGAGTCAAACTCATAGATAGAAAATAAACTGACAACGCCATGGCTAAAAATAAAAAGACAATCAGACAAATAATAGTACAGAAGACACAACATAGAAAACTAAAGACTAAGCAACAAATTTCACAGCATCAAATATAAAATGTGTTACAGGGTTATAAGCATCTCTATGAATCTAGTGTATATAAACTTTTTATTACTGTCGTCATACTGCTATTGTTATGTCCCCACTGTATTAATGTTTACCCTTTTTCTTCTGTAAGTATGTACGTCCCTTACTTGAACTTACGTCCGTACATCCCAAAATTGGTCTCTTTTGTATAACTTTAGGTTTCCTAAACCAAATTGTATAAAACTTATACGCAATGCTTATTACCACAAAACACAGGTCAAGTTGAATATTGGTGGCTTCGATTTTTCAATGCTAGAGTTATGCTCCTATACAAATGGAAAAGTTGTTTTAATTTTTTGTTTACGATCTCTAACTTTAGTTTGTCTCAACCAAATGTTATGAAACTTATACACAATGATCATTATCACAAAACACTATATTTTGGTGGCCTCAGTTTTACTGTTCTAGAGTTATCATGAACTTCACAAATTTAAAAATTGCTGATTTTTGTCTTTTGTCGAAAAAGCGACACATAGCGATCCTACATGTCGGCGTCGGCGGCGTCCACAAATATTCACTCTGGTTAAAGTTTTTGAGATTGTCAAGAATTTCAATAACGGCCGGGAAACAGACTAATTGATATTGCGCCCTGATTCCAAATGACGTGACGTCATTGCATCCTTAACGACACGTTTGTGATAAAATGTTTAAGATTTTACCTTTTATCTTTCATTAAATTGTTATAGTTGACCTTTTTTTCTCTTTTCTGCATAACTTAAATATGTGATAAAAAGATTATAACATGTTTTTTTTCCATATTGGCCCTGGTATCATCCCTCGACCCATATCAGCCCTCGGCTAAAGCATCGAGGCCGATATAGTAGTCTCGGGATGATACCAGGGCCAATATGGAAAAGGGCATGCTATAATCTATACATACAGTCTGCAGTTAAATTTTTTTAAACATTTATGAGATTCATAAACTATCCTGGATTTTTACCAAACTTGGACAGAAGCTTACAAAAATCAAAAGATAATATATAGAGGAATATTTTTATTATTTTTTTTTCCCTCCTTTTTAATGAGCCTGCGATTAGCAGACAAAGTAGGCGAGACACTGGGTTCCGCGGAACACTTACGATTAATTTTCAATTCCGTGCCCCAACTTTAGTGTGCCTCAGCCAAATGTTACGAAACTTATACACAATACTGTTAACCACAAAACCAAGATCAAGTTTGAATTTTGGTGCCGTCATTTTACTGTTATGGTTAGGGTCATGCCCAGTTACAAATGGAAAAAAAAACTATAAAATCACAGGCCCCATACATGGCATGGGCACATAAAGAAATTAACAGAGCTTTCTGTATACAATTGTATTTGATTATTTTAGAACAACAGTTTAAAGGTTGCAAAAGAAAATATCAAAATTTTATATGACAAACATATGAAATAAACAGCTGCGCCATGAGCGCATGATACGCCCGACGTCTTGTGTGGAAGTTTTATGCAATAATCATAAATAGTTTCTGAGAAAGTTTTAAGCAATTACCATTTATTGCTTTTGAGACACGGCGGGACATGTGAAACCCCCCACCCTGTTTTTTTTTTTTTACAAATATCACTAAAATAAAATTTTGAATCAAACCAAAAAGTATACAGATCTTTAGATTAATATAACAAAGAAGTCAGTGTGTACAGTTTCAAGCAATAATCATAAATTGTTTTTGAGATAAGGCGCGACATGTAAAAAAAAAACCTCCCCTTTTTTACAAAATACTCAATAACTCAAAAATAAAATTTTGAGTCATCACCAAAAAGTATACAGATCTTTAGATTAATATAACAAAGAAGTGTGTAAAGTTTTAAGCAATAATCATAAATCGTTTTTGAGATACGGCACGACATGTAAAAACCCCCTCCCCCTTTTTTACAAAATACTCAATAACTCAAAAATGAAATTTTGAATCATCACCAAAAAGTATACAGATATTAAGATTTTAATATAACTAAGAAGTGTGTAAAGTTTTAAGCAATACTCATAAATCGTTTTGAGATACGGTGCGACATGTGAAAAAAAAACACACCCCTGTTTTAGTTACAAAATGCCGTAACTCAAAAAGTTTAAATCTTATTTTCACCAAAAAGTATACAGATCATTTGACCATCATAAAAAACAACTATATTAAGTTTCATGAAATTTAGATAAGTCGTTCTCAAGTTACTGTGCGACATGTTTACGCCGGACAGACAGACGGACAGACGGACGGACAGACAGACAGACAGACAGACAGACAGACAGACAGACAGACAGACAGACGGACGGACGGACGGACACCGGACATTTGTATACCATAATACGTCCCGTCAAAATTTTGACGGGCGTATAAAAAAGTGATTTTTGATAGTTGCTGAAAATGGTTAAGTTAAAAACATCAAAGCCGTGATTAAATACATATTTGAAATAATACACTTCTATAACCTATTTGAAACTATACACATCTACAGTTGCAAACTTCCCAGAGGTGCTATCCAGCACTTTGATTGTTTTTTGTCATGAAGTTGTCAGTTTATTTCGGCTTGTAGATTTGAATGCCTGTGGCCTTTGGTATCGTTCGCCTCTTTTTATACATGTTATAATAAATACGATGTGCTCGTTTCAGAATTCTCTTCTTTCTTTCAAATATTTGGACATGGTATTGCAGAGGATAAGGGTTATCAGTGATGAAAAAAGTAAAATCACAAAAATACTGTACTCCGAGGAAAATTCAGAAAGGAAACTCCTTAATCAAATAGCAAAATCAAAAGCTTAAACATATCAATCGAATGGATAACAACTGTCGTATTCCTGACTTGGTACAGGCATTTTCTCATGTAGAAAATGGTGGATTAAAAATGGTTTTAAAGCTAGCTAAACCTCTTACTTGTTTGACAGTCGCATCAAATTCCATTATATTAACAACGATGTGTGAACAAAACAAACAGACACAATAGGTAAAAATTTAACAATTAGGGGTACAACAAACAACACGAACCGGACCAATACTGGTACTGGTCTAAGGTGCTCAGGGTTAGCAGATTATAGTTCATCATGACAAAGTGAATAAAGTTTCCACTTTTGAGGTTAAAACTATTTTGAACATATCGGGGCCTTTTATAGCTAACATTACGGTATAGGATTTGCTCATTGTTGAATATTGTAACGGTTCTATATACATTTTGTAGTTGCTTACATCCACGTCAATTAGACAGGGAACTCTTAAAAGTTTTTGCATTATAATTTAACGTATTCAAATCTGTTTCGTGTTTGTTTTTCGTTTATTTGTACCACAAACCTTCGTGGTTTCCTTATATGATATTTAAGATTTATATCTAATTAATTAACTTCCCAATATAGTACACGTGTGTTATAATGTTTACCCTGTCTAATTGGCAGTTATACGTACCATATATCCTTGTTATATACATACAGATCGAATAGTTTTAATCCCGCCACATTATGTATGTATCTGTCCAAAGTCAGGAGTCTGTAATTCATTGGTTGCCGTTTGTTGCTGTATATCATATTTGTTTTTCGTTTACTGTTTTGTATATAAATCAGGCCGCTAGTTATCTCGTTTGAATTGTTTTGACATTTGTCATGTCGGTGCCTTTTATAGCTTGCTGTGCAGTATGAGTTTTTCTCGTTGTTGAAGGCCGTTCTGTGACCTATAGTTCTTACATCTATGCCATTTTGGCCTCTGGTGGAGAGTTTTCTCATTGGAAATCATACTACATCTTCTTGTTTTTCTATTGTGATAAAAACATGTATTTGAGGTGTCAAAGGAGACATTTAAACACAAATCATGATAAATTAAAAAGACAACAAAACTTTATAACAAATAACTTATACCGTTACACAGGCAAAATGTGCTCACATGAATTTTACATGAATCTCACATGAAAAATTTCACGTGAGATTCACCTCAATCGAGCTTATACATGAAACTCACGAGAAAATTTTCATGTGAATTTCACGTGAATTGAGATTCACAATGAATCTGATGTGAAATTTACATGGTATAAGCTCGTTTGAGGTGAAATTCAGGTGAGATTCACATGAATTTAAATTCACGTGAAACTGATGTGAATGAAATTTGCCTGTGTAGTTTTATCTAAAACGTAAAGGAATTTGTTTAGCTCGCATATATGAAACATTCAGTGAAATAATCATGAAAAGGAACGGTCCTTTTTGTCGGAATATTCAAGTTTGTCAAATAACACCCATGCTTCGTCTCAAACTGGAACCTAAGTAAGTAATATTTGAACAAGTCTTTATTAATTTAATTACTTCGATAGTTGAGGAAAACAAATTTCCATAAGTTACCGACCTGCAAGGTTACACAATGTATGACACTGCCTTCGGAAAAGAGAAAGAAGGGGATATAAAGGCAATCTTTCAATCATTTGAGCTGAACAAAAGCATGTGCCTACGAAAATTTGCTGTTAATATTTCAATTAGAAAACATTTTACTTATTCGTCAGGAAAGAACCTGCCGTGAGTACTAAAAGGCACATTTGTTGGTAAGTTTGCTTTGCTTATTGTTTTCATAGTGACGGCATTAATCAACACAAGATAACTTTCTTTCCGTATGCCGTCAAATACATGCGTCATTAAAATACCGTCGTCTTCCTTTTTTCCATTTAGAGTAGGTACAAACCACGGTTCCGATGGGTAGTGATTGTCGATTATCCACGATAAATCGCCTCCATGTTCACACACATCTTTCTTAACTAACGCCCATTTATCGTAATTGACGTGATCGGCTTTTACGACTAGACCGTATGCAAAACAGTATTTTACGTGTCTATAATTCTCATTGATGGCTGGCATGTCTAAATTATTTGAATATGGGACTATTTTTGACGGTTTAAACGAACGGGCGTCAACATAAGGTGTTTTAAGATCGATGGCAAATCTTTTTATACCATAATACAGTGGAACCTTATTCCTAAGTGTTGGAGAACGTATATAAGGCATTTCCATTGTGTGCATGTTTGAAGAATTTTGAGTGCAAATATCTACAACAATTTTATGTTTTCTGTGTTCATACGCATTTATGTGGTGGAAATAAGACACGAATTTGTCATACTTTAACGTTGTTATCTTTTTCGATCTTAAATGAACAACATAAATATATGTCGGATCGTTGTACCGATATTCCATAGCTTCGACTATATTCCCTTTGCTAAACATTTTCCATAAGTTTATTGAAACAGGTTGACCAATAAACACTGCATAGTTTTTGGTTACAGAAAATGAATGCATATACGTTGGTGCTTCTAAATACCACGTGACTATTTGTTCTCTGTCCCCTATTGATGACATCCGATATAATGTTACAAAACTCTTGAGAAATGGTAATTCAGGCACACTCATTAAGAATGTCAGGTATGTTTGCCTGCCGAATTCCTGGACAGGGTGAGCAGAAGAAAGTATTGGCAAATAAAGATGTGTTTTCAAACTTGTTGGTGGTGAAATTAGCTTCAAAGTTTTCAAGGAACAATCCGACACTTGGTAAACTTCCCATACGTCGTTTACTGTCATGTACTCGAAATTACCTCCCTTTGCGTTACGTACTCTGTAAATATTTACATTCAAATTATCAATTTGGTTTGCAATGGCCTCCATTTTCTCAATCATATCAAAACGTGGATTAAGTGGCCCGAATTGAGCATACGGAGCAATTGTATTAGCAGCAATCGATTCATTAAAGTAGGTTGTTCTCAGAAATCTTGCAGACATTGAAACCGTTCCATTTCCATGAAACGTGAAACTGTGAAGTTTTGCCAATGCATCAAACGCGTGCGTGAATGAACGTGCTCCAACTTCGTACCGAGCACCTCCATTTCGAATCTGAAAGTAAAGAAAGAACAATTAAATGAATTACACAAACTGCACCATGCACATGGTAAGTTATATATTATATCTTACATCATCAATCCGAAGATACACTGCATTAATTTGAAAACACTGTTGAGAATTCGTTATATTATATTAAATCACCACTTGTGTTTATGGTTCATCATAACAAACGGACAAATATGGCTGTATTTACATGCCAAAAATTACTCTGAGTACAGACTTACCTGTGAAGTTGGAAAAGTTTTAATGCCTGGCATCCACTAGATATAATAAAGTTAAATGCATTTTGTGTTTCAGAAAGATAAAATCTCTTTTGGATTTTGATGGGCATTTTTTTTCCTTCATGCAAAAGGTGTGAAAATTAACTAAGTTGTGGTACAACTATGAGATGCTCCCTCAGGTAAAAAACCGGTTTGTATTGTTTTGATTGTCCTTAATTGACATGGACAACAGGTATCTTCACAACTATAGGTGAGTTAAAGAGTTTATCTGAGTCAGTGAGTGGACAGTATCAAAGTAATTCAGGTGTTTGTTTATTTTTACACCTTCTGCAGAAAGGAAAAAAAAAATGCCCATCAAAATCCAAGAAAGATTTTATCTTTCTTTAACACAAAATGCATTTGATTTTTATACATCTAGTGGATGCTAGGCATTAAAACTTTCCAAACAGCACAGGTAAGTCTGTACACAGAGTAGTTTTTGAGGTGAAAATACGGCCATATTTGTCCATTTGTTACGATGAACCTTATCATCTAATTAGGATGTTTGATATATGAGGCAAAATCAGAACAATAAACAAAAACCAGATCTATAGGGAAATAGGATTTGCTGCTGTATACCATATATATTTTCGTTCATTATTTTGTACATACATCAGGCCGTTAGTTTTCTCGTTTGAATTATTTGTCATTCGGGGCCTTTAATGGACGATTATGCTGTCGGTGTTTTGCTCCTTGTTGATTATCTTTGTTTATGACCGTACGGTGACCTATAACTGTTAACTTCTATGTCAATCGGTCTCTTGTGGAGATTTGTCTCATTGGCAATAATACCACATATTTTTACTTCTATAATTACACTGATAAACAAGTGCTCATACAATATGTAAGCGCTAAAACCTGCGACTGCTGAAATTGTTAATAGATAAAATTTTCCAAATGAAAATATTTTAGACAGGACACGGGTAAAATGATCTAATTGAAATATCGATCTATTGTAACGTGTATCGATGAGTATTACAAAATCAGAGATCTATTTTTTTAATTAGATTTGGAGAATCTGACCTTGGACAGGTAAAGTAATAAGTGGCGGGGTTAGTTTAGGTTTTTTTTCTTTTTGTCAAAAATATCAGAACAGGAAAAGCACTAAAATCTAAAATAATGGTATGATAGAAAATAAAATACAATAATAATATTTATAAATTATCGTTGGTTATCTCAACGAGATTTGATTTCCTCGCTTGAGCTGGTAAGGCGAAAGTGAGAAAAGCAATCGTGTTCAGATGACCAATGATCACTGTGCTTAAACGGCTATGGGTAACTTAAGTTACCCACAGCCCAAGATGGCGGACTCTAAACTCGTTGATTTTTAATTCATACAAAATGTACCTTTTGCGACGTTTTTCATGCAGAATGTAAATATTTATAGGATTATTGAATAAAGAAATAACTAACAATTACCATAAATTTGTTAATATAGAGTTCACTAAAGCGCAAGGCCAACTTTAAAAAGTGCATAAGACGTCCGTAACTTTTTGATCGAATTTAAGCAGACTGTCCGTAACTTTATTTTCAGATGTGGGTAACTTTTGATTTGAAATTTTAAGACTTATAATTTCAACAATTATAAGACAATTAACATCATATTTGTAACCTTCACGGCCGTTTATACTACTCATTCACCACCAAATGTGATTTTATTAACGCATCATACTTACACCACAGAGGTTTTATGTGGGGTTTGTGGTACTCGATCCTGGTTATGGTTTGAACTTTTATTAACTGATGTGCGTCTTATCGATGTTTTCGATTCGCACCATGGCTTTGTCATACTCTTTAAATTTTTTAGTTTAATTATCTGTTTGCGGTTTATTTTCACCTCTGTTTCTTTTTATGTGTATTTTGATGAATACTCTTTGACGCGGCATGCTGTTATTATACATCCCACCAGTAAGTTATAGTGTAATGTTTTTTTGATACGTTTCCTAGTATGTTTTTTTTCTTTGTATGTTATCAGGGATTGTTAAACTATTAAATTACCCTGTTGTCTTAGTTTTCAAGTTTATATTTTCATATACTATTTCTAATTGCCAAGTTACACTATGTTGATTGCACTATTCCTTTTATGTCACTGAATTTTAACTATTGTGTCTTTTAGTTTAGTTCAATTAAATGAAATTTAATTTAACTTGCATACAAGTGAAATATGCAGGTAACTGTAAAACTAGGCTTATACATTTTTACAAAATGTCCTTTCTTCAAGTTTTCTCATTTACTGCAAATCTATAAAGTTTGAGCATCGAATGCAACAGGCCACTATAAATTCTAATCGAATCGTAATGTCATTGGACTTAGAATTAAGTGATTTTTTTTAATTAAATGGAAATGAATGTCTTTTGAATATAACCGTTTTTGGCTGAACCTTTGATAATTGTCATGTGATTGGTCAATTTTGCCCCCCCCCCACAAAAAAAAAAATAATCCCGGATTTACGCATGATCTACTGTCATTAAAAGAGTAAAATCCAGTGGGTATCCAGACGTTATAAAAAAATCAGACCCGAGTTTAACGGATTTATCATTATTTTTTCATATTATTCCCAGTTTTGTCTTCCATTCTAATTCAAATGAATTATATCATACTAGAGATTCTGATTATGTATTCGATGCAATCTCTATCAGAAGTAAAACATTACCGGTACATCCACGTATGTCGATTCGTTGAAAGTTACGGACATTCCTATTGGTATAATGAAAGAAGTTACGGACAAGTTGTTTTTAAGTTACGGACAGCCTAAGCGTTTTTTCAAATCGTGCTGTGGTCGTTTATTTTGTAGAATTTAATCACCTGTTAAGTTTAGGGGTTTTTCTAAACAATTAATACAACTTTTTAATTCAGTGGTTTAATTGATGCATCCATGGTATTGTTATTATATAAAAGAAAAGTCCCTAACCGACGCAAGGCGGCTCCATCTTGGGCTGTGGGTAACTTAAATTACCCACAGCCGTTTAAGCACAGTGAATGATAATCTGTTTATCGCTAATTTACCTATGAAGACGTTGTTAATTTCCTTGACAACGGCACGTGTTACCTTAGTTTCTAGCGATAATTTTCATATCACTCGACTCCGCTGAAGGGATATTATCAGTCAGTAAGATCAAAGGAAAAATTCGTAAAATAGCGATATCTAATATTATATCGTGATATGCAATTATTAGAGCGAAACTTTATAGACACCAGTCATCTATATACATATTGATTGATAGATTTTGTAGATAAACATATGGATATAAACTCATCATGGATGCTAGGGTTAAAAATTAAATTGTGTACGCCAGACACGCGTTTTGTCTACAAAAGACTCATCACTGCCGGTCAATTCAAAAAAGTTTAAAATATTAATACAACACGGGGGTTGAAGGTATATAAATATTGATTGCCGAGTTTATGAGCTTCGGTCCTTGCTTGGAAGTTGGTAGAAAATGTAAGGAACTATATGTTTTTCCTACGCATGTTTTGATCCGACGTTATTGACGTCTTGACAACGCCTATTGTTGTATGACGTCAGAGAGTGAAATAACCTCGTTTATTTCACATGTGAAATTATCGGTTTTTATTTGACTGGGAAATCAATGTAATTCATTGCAACCAATGTAATAATGTAAATTATTACATTGGTTGCAATAAATTACATTGATTTCCCAGTCAATGTAATTCATTGCAACCAATGTAATAATGTAAATTATTACATTGGTTGCAATAAATTACATTGATTTCCCAGTTAGATAAAAACCGATAATTTCACATGTGAAATAAACGGGGTTATTTCACTCTCTGACGTCATACAACAATAGGCGTTGTCAAGACGTCGATAACGTCGGATCAAAATAAATTGTCAATGCGTAGGAAAAAGATATAGTTCCTTACATTTTCCACATTAATTTCATAAAAAAAAAAGCCATTTGCCAATGTAATAAAAAGAATAACTAATCGCCGTATTTGAATATCAAAAATAAGACAACTTGTGACCGAACGCCGCTATGGATTAAACTCGTGCTGCGCACTCGTTTAATCCATGCGTCGTTCGGTCACGCGTTGTCTTATTTTTGATATTCAAATACGGCGATTAGTTATACTATAAGTATCCTCCCATTTTCAGAAAATTTCACGTGTTTCATTCTCAATGTATTTAATTTACATCAAAATGCAAAATGCAAGTCATATAAAAATATTAGAAAAGCAACTATGCAATCTTGTATAACTTATAACAGTTACTGCTCAATACAAGTCAGCGTACTATTAACACATTGTGACTTGGACGTAGATTTGTCTCATGTGCACTCATACCACATCTTCTTTTTTCTATGTAAACTAATTTTGGAATATAAAACGTAAATTTAAATTCAAAATGAAATAAGATTGCAGACACACAATTCTATTTTTTGCCTGATGCACATGTATCTGAGTTTTTAAATTTCTCAACTTCACTTTATAGTTGCAATAAAAAAGTTTAATTTAGTAGTAAATATTTAAAACGAAAAAACAATATAAAATTTCCTTAAGTGAATAAGGAATTTTAACTTAATGATCCTTAATTATAGTGTTGTAACCCTAATGTTAATTTTCCATTTTTAGATGGTGATGTTCCTTTGGCACCATCTTACGGTGTTTATATTTCACAGCTCGTTCGCTATGCCCGTGTCTGTTGTGCCGTTTTTAGACATGATCCTTGTCAACTTATCGCTCCTATATATGTAAATAAAAAGAAAGAAAAGATATTTGCCTGCTTTGTTGATTTACGCAGAGCATTTGACACTTTGTGGCATAATGGGTTACGATACAAACTCATAAAAAATGAGTTAGGGAAAAAATTTTATGAGGTAATAAGTGATATGTATAACTTAACAGAATCTTCTATTAAAATTGATAATAAAATTTCTAAATCCTTCATATTGGAAAGAGGTGTTAAGCAAGGGGATAGTTTAAGCCCTACTATTTTTAATTGTTTTATTAATGATATACATCAGATTTTTGACAATACTTGTAAACCTTTAGTCCTTCAAAAATCTGAATTGTCCAGCTTAAGTTTTGCAGACGATTTAGTAATAATGTCAAGTTCACATATAGGACTGCAGAATGCTATAAATAAACTAGAGAAGTACTGGTATGACTGGCAATTAACAGTTAATACTAAAAAAACTAAAGTTATGACGTTTCAGAATAAATTTTCTCCCACCCCTGTGGTATGTTATAAAAACATCCAATTAAATGAGACTAAAGAATACAATTTTTTAGGAAACATTATTAACTATAAAGGTAATTTTAAAAATGCTATCCAAGAACTATCAAAAAAGGGATTGAAGGTCCTATTTGTTTTAAAAAGTAGATTTTCTAACTTTCAATCCATCCCTGTTAATTTATCATGCAAACTTTTTGATGTCTTAATAAGACCTGTTTTATTATATAATAGTGAGGTATGGTTTATAAAAGATTATTTATCCATGTTTAAATCTTTGAAACGTTCAGAACAACATGGTTCTGTTTGTGATACTTTGTCGTTAGAAGATAAATTTTGCTATGAAATGATTCATAATAGATACTGTAAATCTGTCCTAGGACTTAGGAAAACTGCATGTAATATTTCAGCCAAAACAGAACTGGGCAGATTTTCTATGGCTTCTTTCATTAAACCACAAGTTATGCTATATTTCTGTAGATTTCATACCCATGATATTAATCCTCTGTTAAAAGAAGCCTATGTATTAAATAAGTCCCTGCATAATGATGGTTTTCATAGTTGGTATACATTTGCTCTAAATATTTTTAAAGAGACTGGATTAAATGCTGAAGATTTTGAAACTTATGATAAACCATACAATAGAATTAAATATTCCTTAAAGATGAAGTTTAAACATATATCACATGAATTTTATACAAAAAAAGTCTTGAATAAACTTTCTTCTATAACAGACAGTTCGAAATTATTTCTATATAGTCAAATAAAAACTGAGATAAAAATTGAAAATTATTTATTAAAAGAATCAAATTTTAAAACCAGACAATTAATTTCTAAATTAAGGGTTAGTGACCATAACCTAGAGGTTGAAATGGGAAGATATAAAAATGTACCCAGAGATCAAAGGTTATGTAAACTTTGTAATAAAATTGATGATGAATACCATTTTTTTTCTATATTGCAAACTAAACTCAACTTTAAGAGATTGCTTATTTTTAAAGATTAATAATATAAATCCTGATTTTACAAATTATCAACCACTTTTAAAGCTAAAACAACTTTTAAATCCTAAATCTGAGCTTTTGACAGAAATTGGTGACTTTATAAAGCAATCTTTAAAATTGCGAAAATGAGGTCCATGTCCATCAAAGGTTACATTAATTACCATTTATAACTATGGTTTTTTTATGTTTATATTTGTAATTCTTCACTGTCTGTATTAAATGTTGTATTTGTGTTTGCTTGACCCATATGGGTGTATTTTGCAAATAAAAAAAAATTTATTATATACTTATTCTAAAAGGTTACCAATTCAACACTGTAATAAGATCATTGAGTATTGTTTTTATTTGTATAAATATTGATTTTGTTATCAGTAAATTAAATGCAAACTAAATATTACTAGTATGTTATATACATATACACATTCATGGATCTACAATCTGTCCATACCGGTAACTTGTCATTGCACAAGGTCATGTTTTGCTCTGACTGTTTATGACGTCTTTACACTAAATCCATTGGATGTTGGATGTGTACGGATTGATTGGTTTCCACATTTTGTTTTTTAAAGATATTGACTTAAAATTTGGCATATAGTAAAACCATGACAAGTTACAGATCAAGTGCGAATTGTGTTCCGGTCTGATGATTTTTTTACAAAGTTGTGGTCCTCGAACTTAGAAAAATCATGCAAGAAATAAATTTTCAACTATTTTTTTGTCGTTAACTTACAGATTTAGATTTGAAATTTGGTTTTTAGTTTTACCATTACAAGTTACAGATCAAGTTTAAATTTAGTTTTGATTTGATGATATTTTGCAAATTCATATGATCCTTAGACCTAGAAAAATCACACAATTAATCAATATTCTGCACATGTTTAAGTCGGCCATGCTAGTCTAACTACTGTTATATTGATTTGATATTTTGTATCTATACTTTTAACATGTTTAAATAAAGGCAACTTTTAACATTACAATTTACACATCAATTTCAAATTTTCTGTTTGAGAATAACGAATTTTAACTGTTAGGGGACTATGTATTGCCATGCAATACTCTCAGAATGCTGGATACTACCCATGCTGGTCTTTGTCCACACTTTTTACGTGTGTGTATCACTTCTTAGCCATTTTTTATGGATTTATTTTTTTCAGTTTAGATAAATTAAATTTGAAAGTGAGGTATGAAACAAAGTAACGTAAGTGAGACAATTGTACATGTACCGTATAGCTTCTGGATATACATGATATAGGAGAAGTATTTTCGAATATTTTTTGAAAGGGGTTTGCCAACATTGCCTCTAAAAAGTACCATTTTCATATAAAATTCATTTGAATTAGGTTCCTATTAAATTTATATAAATTTATAAAAAAAAATGACTTATACTTAAAAAGAAAATTTTAAATATGACACGGCCATGCTTATATAAGCTCTAAATGTATAGCATCACTCATAATTTACAGAAATTTTATATACAGCTCCCTTTAAATGCATTTAAGGATGTACTTAGTTGAAATTTTTTTAAAAATCCAGAAATTAAAATTGATACTATAAGTCGAAAGAGCTTGCGATCTAAACACCATGATATTGAGAACGCTCTGATTGGCTTATTAACTTTCACATTTTTGTTATCTATCATACGATTGGTTGTATTCTAGGCCTCAGAACACAATTATTCTTCCCATTGGCTACAATGCATTTTTTTAGTTAAAGTCAAATTGAATTAAAAAATTTGCGCCGCTACAAACATGAAATAAATTTAACTGCTTATAGACCATTATTATTCTAATAAAATATGCTATCAGTGTGGTTTTTTTTTCTTTTGAGGGCCCTATTAGCATGCCAATGGTAGGATTTGAATAAATGACGAAGGCTGATTTCTACCCTACTTTCATTTTGGCCAAATCACTACTTTCACTTTCAACGATAATTTTTTTCCACATGTTTTACTTATTTCAATATATATGCAACTGCGCATGATAGGACCACTTAAATAGTAAACATTTCACAGAAAACGGTAGACAGATTACTTGGGAAGAAATACCCCATACAATAATTGGGAACCACGAACAAAGGGAATTAATTGTGATCTGAGGCCTATTAGTGCATGTTTCAAACCGGAAGTCTTATCTATGACTAAAATTTAGTCTGATGACGGAATCATATCCGGACTCCTTTTTTGTCGTTTTTCTTCCAAAATAACTCGATCTGAATAATCATAAGAATGGATGACAAATGCGACTATGCATGTTACCTATAGGACACAGCGGCATGATGATTGATTTATAATAGAAGGAAGAGAAGCGACACACAAAATGAGGTCTTCTCGTTTGATACTATAGAAACCCATTGCGTAATAACGTCCGAGAGGTCCCGTATTCTTATAAAGATGTTTTGACGTAATGAAGTGTTCACATAACGTCATATGTGTTTCTTACCTCGTAATACCCATTTGACATTACGATGTATATATTTTGGCATAATGTAATAGAAATACGACATAAAGATTCAAGTTTTAACATTACCATTTGATTACGTAAAGAAATGTTCGCATCATGTAATAAAACTTTCAGGTTAGGTAATGAAACAACCACATCACGTAGTGAAGTTTTCACATCATGTAAAGAGGAAACCACATCATGTAATGAAGTTTTCACATCATGTAATGAAGTTTTCACGTCATGTAATGAAGTTTTCACATTATGTAAAGAGAAAACCACATTATGTAATGAAGTTTTCACATCATGTAAAGAAGATTTTACATCATGTAAAGAAGATTTTACATCATGTAAAGAAGATTTTACATCATGTAAAGAAGAATTCACATCATGTAATGAAGAATTCACATCATGTAAAGTAGAATTCACATCATGTAAAGAAGAATTCACATGATATAAAGGAGAATTCACATCATGTAAGCAACATTTGCATCATGTCATAGTAGTTTCTTCTTATAAGGCAGTGATGGTGTTCAATATAGATGCATGATTTTTTGATTAGTTGTTAGTGGCTTTGAACTAGCTGTCAGATAACTTCGAGTACTCTCAGATCTGTTCATATTTGTCTTTTTGTTGTCGGGATGTACAAGTATCCGGCCACGTCCACTTGTGTTTTTGTCCATCTGATGAGTTAAGCCTTTTTCAACTGATTTTTATCATTTTATAGTTCGTTCTTATGTTGTACTGTTATACCACTGTCCCAGGTTAGGGGAGGGTTGGGATCCCGCTAACATGTTTAAACCCGCTACTTTATTCATGCATGTGCCTGTCCCAAGTCAGGAGCCTGTAAGTCGGTGGTTGTCGTTTGTTTATGTGTTACATATTTGTGTTTCGTTCATTCTTTTATATAAATGAGGCCGTTTGTTTTCTCGTTTGAATTGTTTTACATTGTCATATCGGGCCCTTTTTAGCTGACAATGCGGTATGGGCTTTGCTCATTGTTGAAAGTCGGTGACCCATAGTTGTTAATGTCTGTGTCATTTTTGTCTCTTGTGGACATTTGTCTCATTGGCAATCATACCACATCTTCTTTTTTATAAGTACATTGTATCTACCAGATTTTCTAAGGGTGCAATCCCGTCACAAGTGTTTACTTTTAATCTTTACTTACCAATTTTCCCTTTAGCCAACTAGGAACAGGGTGCGAAAACGTTAAAGGTTTGTTGTCAAATTCTTCCAAATTTGTCCTGAAAAAATCTCTAAATCCGGACGGATCTTTTTCCTGTGAACTTGAAACTATAAACACAGACACAAGTGTTGCGATGAACTGACATCGAGTAGTTCTCATTTTACAACAAAGACTATCTAAAGCAAGATGGTTAATTTAATATTACCTCCTTGGTTAGAGGTATAACATGAATATAACCTAAACTGGATCCTGCTATAATAATTGTACCTCTCTAATCTACACAGAACTGTCGAGGTATCATTCAGAGGGTGTCCAGTAAAGAATGTAACCATACACACGATGTAACCACTAGTCAGACTATCTATTATTATATTGTGCAATGTTACATAACAAAACGCAAGCATAAATTAAACGATGTTTATATAGAAGATTAACGAAGAAAAGGTTTATTCTGGCTTTTCCGATATTTTTATTTTCAAGGTTATTTATTCATGTTGGAGTTACCAGAATTATTGTGGAAACAATGGGATTATGTTAGATTATGTTGTAAAAATTAAAAACCTGGCTTATTAACAAAGGTTAGAATCTCGTGTGTTTTCCTTATATTATAACATTATTACTGTCTTGACGGAGAGAACAATATATTAGGTTTCAGGTTAATCCGAGTCAAACTTGTGGGAAATAAGGAATTGAAGACTGATAACATTTTTCTAGAAGTTTAATCTAATTAAAATATTGATCTCTGATTACGTTATACTCATAACGTAATCAGAGATCAATATTTTAATTAGATTGCTAGAAGCTCTGATTTATAAATGCGAGACGGACGGACAGACAGGAAAACAGAGTGTTAACAGTATACCACTCCTTGGGATGAAAGCAGGACTTAGCAACTATATCGTAACATTCATTACATGTATTTTGAAATAAATGACAAATGTGTGGACATTTAGATCAAATTAAAAATCTACACCGCATGTATACCAAAGAGAAGGAATAATGTGAACTTCAATATTTAATTTAATGATTTAACAGCATACTTGGTAAATAATCCAGATTAAGCGCAAGATTAAGCTCAAATCACTGCACTATTATAAAATGAAATACTGTAATTTAAATGATCAAACATCATTAAATATCAAATCCCTTTTTTCAATACTGTTTATTTGATGCTGAAGCTGGCAATTAAGATTCTATTCGATGATGTAATTCCTCCTCCTTTTAAATAATTAAATTGTATTTTTGAGGGCCCTCATGGGGTTTTTGATTATGTGATTACTTGGCCGTTTTTTTAATGATTATTTGATTATTAAGCCAAATATTTCATGATTATTTGATTACCTAGGACTGTATTTTTAGTTTATGATTATTTGATTACTAAAGATAAGCAAATATTTAATGATTATGTGATTATATTGGCAAAAAAATGGTGATTATGTGATTACTAGGACCCCCCATGAGGGGCCTCATTTTTAATAAGTTTGGAACTCTCAAGGTCAAATATGTCTTGAAAAATTGGTTTTCCATCAAAACAAAACTAATCATTAAGGTTTACATAGATTCAAAAGTGTCCCTCTCCCCACCAAATATTTAAAAAACTGTATTCATTATTGAACTATTTATATTTTTGAGCCTTTTATAGCTGACTATACGTTATGGGTTTTACTCCATACATTGGCCTTTAGTTGTTAATTTCTATGTCATTTGGTCTCTTGTGATAGTTTTTCTCATTTGCAATCAATTTCAAACCACATCTTCTAATAAATAATATATATAAAAAGGAAAATTATAAATTCACTTATAAACCTTTAAACAGAAACAAAGTCAATTCTGAAATATTTTTTTTTCAAAAAACAAAATCTCCAAAGAATAATGGCAAGATCTAAGACCAACATAAAACTGATGAAAGCATAGATAGTTTTTATCAACAAAAACTTTTGAAAATAGAAGAAATGTCTGCAAAAAAAAACAACATTTTTAGCGCTACTACTTACAAGGCTGCCGGAGATTTTTTATACATGTACTACACAGGACATATTCATAACCAAAATTGTATTTATTTGTATTTGAAACCCTATATAAACATATTTACAAGTATCAATATTTAAAAAAATATTTGTAACAGCAATCAAACAGCTAGATATTTATCATGACAATGCAATTATTGTTACTTGCATAATAGCAGACAAAACATTAATTGGAAATTAATTTGCAACAGAAGGAAACATGTAATCAATGAAATCAATTAATTAATGATCGATAACAATATTTGTCTAATTGTTATCTACATAGTTACGTTCTTTGGCATAACAGCTTTACGGAATTATAACTAATTAAATGATGTCAGCTGCATCCGTCTAAATTTTCATCACTAAAGTCAACCTTATTTTTAAGTACGCAGTATAGAAATAAAAAGTAAAATCACAAAAATGCTGAACTCCGAAGACAATCCAAAACGAAAAGTCCCTAAGCAAATGGCAAAATCAAAAGCTTAAACACATCAAACAAATGGATAACAACTGTCACATTACTGACTTTGTACAGACATTTTCTTATGCATCTAGAGAAAATGGTGGACTGAACCTGGTTTTATAATGCTTAACCTCTCACTTGTGCGACTCATCAAATTCCATTATATTTAATGACAACGATGCATGAACAAAACAAACGGACACAATAGGTAAAGATGTCACAAATAGGGGTACAACAGAAACACGAACTCCACCTGATTTCAGGTGCTCCGGAAGGGTAAACAGATCCTTCTCAAAATGAGGCACCTGTCATGTAGAACTCATATACTGATAATAAAAGAAAACAAAGATATATTTGAGAGACATCTGTTGTAGATGTACTGATGACACTTAAAGGTCTAGGAGAACACGATGTATGTCAATCAGTTTAATTGAGGTCTGGAGCTGGCGTGTCAGTAACTGCTAGTAGTCCTTTTTTGATTCATGTACCATTGCATTTTGTTTATCTATTCCAACATCTGAATTGGACATCTTTTGAACTGAGTTTTACTGTGTGTGTTGTTGTGTGTTTGTTTTTTTGTACATTGGCTAGAGGTATAGGGGGGTTGAGATCTCAAATCACATGTTTAACCCCGCTGCATTTTTGCGCCTGTCCCAGAGCCTCTGACCTTTGTTAGTCTTGTATGATTTTTAATTTTAGTTTTTTTTTGTGTATATTTCGGAGTTCAGCTGTAGCACGCCTCCGGGTGCAGGAGTTTCTCGCTGCATTGAAGACCAGTTAGTTGCCTTCGGCTGTTGTCTCTTTGACATATTCCCCAATTTCATTCTCAATTTAAGATATCAGTAACTGCGAGTTCTCTTATATCGGTGTTTTATGTTTATCGTTTTATGCAAGTTGTTTCTGTGCTTCGTGTCGATATTTTCAGTAAAGTCAATTGCAACTGATTTATACAATTGGTTCATATTTAGTGCTGTATCATGATACATAATGTCTATACAATATTCTTGGTCGCCTAAAAAGGTACAACTAAAGCCAATTTGTTTACAGATATAGGAAGATGTGTTTGTTTATATTTATTTATATATATTGAAAGAACTTTGTCGTCTAAGACATTTACTGTTACAAACTGCGCACGTATCATTTGACATATCACGCGTTTTTCGTAATGCCTCACGCTTTTGTTTTAATAACGCATTTTGGTATTCCAGATGACCAATTGCAGAGTCTTTGATCTTTATTTGTTTTTCAAGTAGTTTTGCAGCCTCCCTTTCGTTTAAAATTTCCTGCTTAATCACCCGGATATTGTTTGTAGGAACTTTTAATTTAGTTAATTTTTCCTGTAAGTTATCAATAGTTTTCTTATACTGTGTAATTTTCTCTTCTAAGACGACGCATAATGCCATATTGCACACCTCTATCGGATCTACGCCGAGATGGCGGTAATTCAACTTTTGAAATGTTTCAAGTAGTTCTGACACAGTTTCAACACACTGAAGGGATTCTTTTGAAGTTTTAGGAACTGGACACTCTTCTGCACCTGGTCCTAGCACCATAGGTGAAATTTGTTTATTTACTACTATTGATAAACCTTGATTGAATTCTCGATTAAATTTAGTCTTTTCTTTAATGAATTCCCGATGGAGATGACTAGAAATCCAAGGATAATCCAGTTTAAGTACGTTAATGAGTCGTATACACACACCATCTTCTTGTTCAAATAGTATGTCTATGAGCAACAATACTTTGTCTTTTCTAGCAGACTGTCTCTATAATTAAAAAACGAATAATTAAAAAAAACGAAAAAAAAAACAAGTAATTTACTTTTGAGTTTATTAAACCGTGAAATGTTATTTTGAACGTGTTGCTTTGATGAAAAAAAATCTTTTCAATCAATAAACTGGAGATTAAAATACAGATTGCATAATTGTTATTGGTCAATAATCTTATTCGGTAGGTCACTTTCGTGAAAAGGGTAGGGAATTGTAGTAATGACATAATGAACATATCCGATATCATCTATGAAACGGTTATTCCATTATGGTAAACAACTCGTGATGGCTTCCGTAAATTTACGCCAAAGGGATGATTCCAACTTCCTTTATCTCTAGTTCGATGGGATAGCTTCATTCAACATACATGTAGTCACCAAATTTTGATTTATTTAGTGAGAGAACATCATCTATATAGCGGAGAGTGAGGTTAACGGATAATGTGGATTCATTATTATTCGTTGGGTACCAATTTTCGTGGGTTCGTTGAAAATGGATGGATCCGCCCCTGACAGAGTCGGGAAACAGAGAAAAGCACAAAAGTAATAAAAAATTAAAGACAGCAAAAAATAAAACACCACATTTTGGAAATAAATAGCGGAGGACAAAATAATTTATCCTGATTTAGAGTAATTTCTCACAATTTGATTGGCTGATATTGACCTAATAAATTTCATTACTATAGGGTTATTGCATGAATATTGGGGAATATTGTCCCGAGTAGAATTTTATATTGCACGAGCTTGCGAGTGCAATATATGTTCTACGAGGGACAGTATTCCCCAATATTCATGCAATAACCCTTTTATTGTATAGCAATATAATATTTAAAAGTAAAAATTGGTGTAAACTAATATTTTGTCGTTGATGACGTCATGAATTTTGAAGATTTATTGCACTAGTGCAATATTAGAATTTATTGCGCGCTAACTTTTGGTTACTTTCTGTTGGAAATATTATATTGCTATACAATAAAAAATTTTATTACGTCAATATGAATTGTCTCCCTTATTTATTACGTCAATTGGAATTATCTCCCTCATACCATTGACGTAATAAAAAATAATAAAATTGAGTTGCTTTATAGTCCTAATATTTTTAATTTTTCACAGTTTTAAATTAAATATCTAAAATATATTTGGTTGATATTGTCCTTATATTGAATTTAAATATAATAATATGTAATATAACAAAATCAGGATAAATTCGTTACACAGTGTTCATTTGTCCTAATACGGAATTTATCGAGTCAATAAAATTCATATCTGGTTTGGCTTCGCCGCACCGGATATGAATTTTATTGACCCGATAAATTCTCGTATTAGGACAATTGCACACTGTGTAACTATTACCCCCCCCCCCCCCCAAAAAAAGTACCTGTGGTGCCGAGATTATTTTTGTTAACGTTTTAATACCAAATAATGATAATTTTTAAGTTTTTCTTTGAGTGCTCGAGTCGTCCCCAATGCCAGCTCTTGCGTTTACTCGTTGTTTAATCGGACGTTGACAAATAGTTGCTTATATCTACGTTCGTTGGTATCTCGTTGACAATCCTCGCCTAATGTTAATGGTACATAAAGAATACGGCGGGGTTAAATATGACCTTTTTATGTGGTCCCCCCCCCCAAAAAAAAAAACAAAAAAAAAAACAACAAATAACCTTTTACCCCTAATCTTGGACAGTGTAGTACCATCTTTGCTATATTCACGAGTTATGATCCGATATACTCCTCTACCAATATGCAACTAGATCGTAGTCCTTGGCTAGCAAATATGGGCTTGTTAATTTGTGTTACTACGTGGTTTGATTGAGTTAAGCCATTTTATAATGTGTCTTTCTGTGTTACACTATAGTTCAGATAAAGGAGACGGTTTGATACCGTTAAAACGTTAAATCCCGCTGCAATTGTTTGCACCTGTCCTAAACCAAATGATATAAAACAGTTGTTTCTTTTATAACAGAGAAATTTGAACTGAGGAAAGGAGACCAATAACTTTTTTTAACATGTATTCTATTTATATTGTCGAGTTTTTCTTATGTTTGCTTTGTCTATGTAATTGCTATAAATGAACAAAATTGTGTTTTGTTAGTTTCGCAAATAAATAATGTATATAAAAACTTACCATTATTAGAGAGCTTTGGGACGAATTAATCACATGACCTTTCTCGAGCTGGGACAACAGGGGTGAATTTGGATTTAGGTCCCTGGACATAGCGTGCTGGCATCTTTTCAAAGCTCTCTTTTCGTAAACGTACATTTGGTCCTATAATGTAAATCTTATGTCATTAACATCCTGATAACTCATCATTGAAGTAATTTGTCAATGTATAATTTGTGAAACTTCCATGGCGACAAACTTTAGGATTTTTCCATTAATTATTCACATCATCAACACATACTGACAACAGACAACCGTTACAAAAGCATCTAAACTACAACATGACGTGATCTTTTTTATGTTTTACGTTCTTTATACCTTTGTCCGAAAGGGATAAATCCTCTTAAAAAGTTTACACTCGAATATATAATTTTTACGAGAGCCAATACCATCACAAAAACATATTAAAGGGATTCTGTATAATAAATAATTCAGTTTACAATTCAATGTTTTGTAATTCATCCACTCTGCGTGAAATAATCTTAACAATATTTCCAGTTGAAAGGAGTATTGATACATATAGTTTAATAATTGAATTTTCATCTTGACAACTCTGGATGCATTAAAAGTCATGTTAAGTATTGATCGTACATAATTCTACAATTTATAAACTGAATTTTAAATCTGGATTAAAATATCGAAAGGAAATTAACATTACAAATTTTAAATCACATGCATTTGATAAATTTAATTTATGCACAGTCAGTACACCGTATAGGTGGCCTTAATTTTTTTTAACTAATTAAACTAACGAGGTCATTCATATTCTTGGTAAAGAACCGAGGATAAAGTTTCACTGTTTAATCCAAGTATTTTTATCTCGGACATTTTTATACGCCCGACGGGACGTATTATGGTATACAAATGTCCGTCTGTCCGTCTGTCCGGCGTAAACATGTCGCTCCATAACTTGAGAACAACTTGTCCAATTTTCATGAAACTTATCATAGTTGTTTTTTATGATGATCAAACGATCTGTATACTTTTTGGTGAAAATGAGATTAAAAAATTTACGGGACTTTTTAACTAAAACAGGGCTGTGGTTTTTTTTTTTTTTTTACATGTCGCACCGTATCTCAAAAGCGATTTATGATAATTGCTTAAAACTCTACAAACTTCAGGCCCGTAGCCAGGAATTTCCAAGGGGGGTTCGTTGGACTCATGTACGCGACTTTAACAGTCGCAATTTGAACAAAACGTTGACTTTAACAGTGCTTATTTGATTTTAAGGGGGGTTCGTCCGAACCCCCCGAACCCCCCCCCCCCCCTGGCTACGGGTATGAACTTCTTAGTTATGTTAATCTAAAGATCTGTTTACTTTTTGATGATGATTCAAATTTTATGTTAGAGTAATCGAGTTTTTTGTAATAAAAAAAGGGGAGGGGTTTCACATGTCGCACCGTGTCTCAAAAACTATTTATGATTATTGCTTAAAACTTTACACACTTCTTAGTTATATTAATCTAAAGATCTGTATACTTTTTGTTGATGATTCAAAATTTTATTTTAGAGAATTTGATTTTTTTGTAAAAAAAAAGGGGGGGGGGGGTTTTACATGTCACGCCGTATCTCAGAAACTATTTATGAGTATTACATAAAACTTCACACCCAAGATGACGGGCGTATCATGCGCTCATGGCGCAGCTGTTTGTTTGTTAATGCTATCCAAACACATTGATTTCAAATTTTCGTATTCACGTTATCTATCTTCGAAATAATGTATGCTTTACATGTATATAGATTTGTTGAGATATACTAGTACATGTATTTCGCGTTTGACAATACCACTGCAAGCTTTAATTTGATTCAAATTTACTGAGTTCCGTCATAATTGATCAGTTTATCATAGAAATTCGATAATAAATAGTTTGGCCTAATGGAAAAAAGCTATTTAATTAGCATAATATCATTTGATTTTATGAATATATTAAATATTTATTCCCTGATACAAAGCCAATTACTTGTGTTTATATAGTTGACAATCATAGTCCTTGATTTAATCGAAAATAAACAACACCTTTATAATTTATTCTATTAATGTACATTAAAATCAGTAAAGTTGTGTTTACATTGGAGGACGTCAACTACTGTCGAGCTTGTTTATCTAACTTGTCTTAATATTTTTCTCTCTCGAATATTAATGAGGCATAGTTGTTATGACTATAAATTAGAATACAAATTTTCACGGAATTTTTTTCTGAATTACTTCATTGTTTATTTCAATATATACAGCATAAAAAACATACACGAGTAGGCTAATCTGTTATTGATATTGTCGTCTCTTGCTAATCTAACCGATTCGACACCAGAGTGCACATATATTGATACTGTCATACATGATTTATTAATATGAAATAAAATAATTTGTAACCATGTTTTATAAAAGTATGATGACGTTTCTTACATTGACGAATAAGTATTAGATGATAGCAACTACCATCTGTTAGACATTCTGGTTTTCTTACTGAGTTTTCTTTAAAATGAAAAAAAGGGGGATGGCTTTGTATTTTTTCTTTTATAATGAATGAATGATTTTTCTTGCTAAATTTTAACACTTGTTTATAAAATTAATATTTGTAAAAGAGGGGCGAAAGATACAGAGGGACAGTCAAATAGACAGGTAAAAAGGTATAGGGGAACATTTGTCGAAACAGCAGCTACAGATATAAAATGAAAAATAAATGGCTTAAGGGAGGCATTCAACTTATATGAAAAGGTTGGAGTACTGATGTTTCCTTTCCTAGTCCCTACCATCAAAGGATTGAAGTGACCCCTTCCTCACTAATGAAATTTTATACCAAGCAAATCCCGTTGTACAAAAGACTGTTGAATCGTACATTAAAGAACTGAGAGAAAAAAGACAAAGTCATATTTATTTGTTAGTATCTCTGACATGTTGGCTAAAGTGAATTTGAATAAGAAATGTATTTGTGATTGTATTGTGATTGTATTTACATATTGACAATTTCTGGTTTCCCTTTCCTTATCTGGTTTTAACGTCCTTATTTCAAATTGATTGAGTTATTGCTCTACGATGATTTTATAAGTTGAATTTTTGATGTTGTAAAGGCATTGGAAACGTTAAAGAGTTATTTGCTTTGAATTTATAATTTAGTTTGCAATGCTACTCACAAGAAATACATATTAAAAAATTGCATCTAATCCTACAATTAAAGTTACATACCGGAACGACTATTTCGCTTCAAGGGGGCTGGGGTTATGTTTTTTTTTTCTGAAAAAAAATATTCTGTTTCCCAAATTGATGCAAAAAATACTCTGTGAAAGCAGAGGACCCCAGCAATGTTTTTTTTTTTTTATTCAGATTTCCCGCATACCTTATAGGCTTAAATTTTGAAAAAAATAATTTGATTGAAAGCGTTGAAATACTAAATAAAATTTTCCGACTTAAACAAAAACAAAAATACCCCCTCTTTTTTTAGTTAACTGGTTGCTCCCTAAATATTTTAAAATAAATTAAAATGATAAAATATAACATTCTTAAGCATTTTAATTTGTAAAAGTTAGTTCTGGTATATCACAATACAAACCAACTGCAAAACACAATTTAAAATACATAATTTAAATGAACGATAAACAAATAACATACCCTTGTCCTGTCTACCACGAGAAAACATTCACAAATTTAATATAATAGATTTGTATCACATTTAACACCAGAGACCAACATGCTCAAAAATCAATAATCAATAATTGATAATCACAATCGTTATGAAAACTCAAATATACAAAATACCTACCTTCTCATGACCGGGAGTCGTGGGATCAACCAGTCAAAATATGAGGCTTTCGAGGAGCTACCTTTGATGTAAATGGACCTCCAGTATAGATATTTGTTTAGGGGTCAGCTGAAGGACGCATCCGATTGCGGAAGTTTCTCGTTGCATTGAAGACCTACTGGTGACCCCTGCTGTCGTCTGTTCTATAGTCTATTGTCTCTTTGACACATTCTCCATTTCCATTCTCAATTGTATCTCTGTTCTAAATATTCATTGTTTCGTATGTACTGCATACATCTATTAACCTGACGTGAGTCTACTCTTTTCACTGAATTTATAGATAACTTGGCATTCAAAAAGCGAGGGATGAGTACATCTCCTTCACAACAATAGGACATTATTTATACGTAGTGTATTTTCATACCATGTATGTATATGCTACTCTGATAATATAATCTTGAACCAAGTCGAGATGATTATCTTTGACTGTTGATATTGGGATTGAAATTTTCTGATCAAGTGCATGTTCAGCCTGGTAAACTTTGTAAACTTCTTATAATATAAAATTACATATTCGATCCCTACTCGACTTACTACTAAAGGCAAATTGACACGAATTTACATTAGCTTACATTTTGGTAATGTGTTTTGTGTATCTTTGACTGTCTAAAGTCTTGGTCTAAATTGTTACTGACGAGTATCAAAAAGCATCTAACGCATTAAAATTATCTGGATCCTACAATATGTCAACAAACAAAATTAATCTTTTGATGCAATATAGTTACTCAATTCAGGTAGTGTTTGTCTATATCCGATTAGCTATAAAAAAAAAATATATTTATAATTTACGTGTGTATTTGATCACATTTATAAACTAACTGTATATTTTGTTTTTTATATTTTTATGTCTGAGTTTTAACACAGATCACTCATACATAGCCTCAGATTATACATAACTATGCAAACAGAAAATGCGATAAAAAGTCCTTTAAATCAAGTCTTTGTTTGTTTGTTTTACTTCATATAAAGAGAATCGGCAATTTAAAAGTGAGAAGACAACGGCACGTTCTGTAAATCTTTGCTAAATAACTTTAAAATTACACTTTAAATGACGAATAATAGCTTAACGCCTTAACGAGTATATGTCTGCACCCATGACAATAGGAATGTTTTAGTAGTTCAATTGTCAGTGTGAATCTGACCTATATGGACTCTATTAGCACAGCTCTTTTTTTTTACTGAAACTGTGTCAAGATATGTAGAATAAAATTAACCAGTGGCGTAGCTTGCCTTCTGTTTATACCGAGGCAGGGGGTCAGGGGGCTGCGGCCCCCTGAAGCTATAGAGGTTTTTACAATTTGAACAAGAAAAATCGTTAAAAATAGTTTATTTAATTCTGTTCAATGTTATTTCATCATAATAATGTTAATTATATGCCTTACTATCTATACTCAAAGCTATAAAAATAACAAAATACGCTAAGGTATCACATTAGAAAACCAATGAAAAGTCAGTTTCCTGACTTGCTAGCAGTTACAGAAAGCAGGAACATATATATATATATTGACATACTGTTCCCAGCAGAAAGCCATATCAAATGCCTAATGACTTCCAATATATTTCCAAGCCGTAGTACACTCTAATACCGAATTAGACTATTTACCGGATTTGTTATCACATAAGCAACACAACGGGTGCCACACGTGGAGCAGGATCTGATTACCCTTCCGGAGCACCTGAGATAACCCTTAGTTTTTGGTGGGGTTCGTGTTGTTTATTCTTTAGTTTTCTATGTTGTGTCATATGTATTATTGTTTTTCTGTTGGTCTTTTTTCATTTTTTAGCCATGGCGTTGTCAGTTGTCAGTTAGATTGATGAGTTTGACTGTCTCTTTGGTATCTTTCGTCCCTCTCTTCTCTAATATAGGTGGCTGTACCTCACACGTCATATCGCAAGAAATCATGACCTTGCTCGGTGGATAGAGGAAACCTGTACAAAATGTTCAATACAGAAAAAAAACCGCAAATATTAAGGTTTATTTGTAATAAGTTTTGTGATGATCATTTATTTGGTCGTAGGTCACAAATCAACGAATTATAGATAATCACCACAAAATGACAGCTGGATTGAACAAACGAATTTCAGGATAAACTAGGAGAAAAACATATGCTACATGTAAAGTGTAGCACGGCACTTGTTTTAGTGGTGTATTCCTTTAAAGGTCTTGAAATTACATTTTGAATGATTTTTAACTCTTTTTTTTCATTCACGATGAACATGACAACCAGCGAATAACTAACATTTACTCAGATCTGTTCATTGTGTCTTTTTGTGTCGGGATGTATAGGTACCGGGCCACGTCCACTTGTATTTTGTCCATCTGATGAGTTAAGCCTTTTTCAACTGATTTTTATAGTTCGTTTTTATGTTGTACTGTTATACCACTGTCCCAGGTTAGGGGAAGGGTTGGGATCCCACTAACATGTTTAACCCCGCCACATTATTTATGTATGTGCATGTCCCAAGTCAGGAGCCTGTAATTCAGTGGTTGTCGTTTGTTTATGTGTTACATATTTGTTTTTCGTGCATTTTTTTTTTACATAAATAAGGTCGTTAGTTTTCTCGTTTGAATTATTTTACATTGTCTTACATTATCGGGGCCTTTTCATGATAGCTCACTATGCGGTATGGGCTTTGCTCATTGTTGAAGGCCGTAAGGTGACCTATAGTTGTTAATGTCTGTGTCATTTTGGTCTTTTGTGGATAGTTGTCTCATTGGCAATCATACCATATCTTTTTTTATATATGAATTAAAATAGCGAGAATAAAACTTGAGAACCACAACATATAAATTATTTTCTGTGCACTATAATATATAAATGCATATTTTGTTTTGTTTAGTACAAAAGTCAATGAACATAGTCGTAGGGGAACATGTCAACAATTTGAATGCTTAGAATGGGATTATCAAATATTTATTTTTTAATCATTGTCGCCCATAATTTGATTTCCTTTATTTTATAATTCGTAAAGGGTATGAATCAATAACCGCACCAACAAGACATAACAAGTTGCTACATTATTGTTTGGTAGCCAGTTTGCTGCAATAATCATAAAGAAAATACAGTTAAGAAAATTTATTTTTTAACGAGGCAACTGCCTCGGTTGCCTTAACGTAAGCTACGCCCCTGTTAACGGTACCAATTTTCTTGCACCAGATGCGCATTTCGACAATACATGTCTCTTCAGTGATGCTCGTGGCCAAAATATTTGAAATCCAAAGCTTATATAAAAGATGAAGAGCTATAATCCAAGAGATATAATCTAGAATTAAGATATCCGCAGACATCTGAACGCGGAAGAGGATGGTTATGTTGTATCAATGTTTGAAACAATCTTCGCTTTTATTGCAGCTTTTCATCTTAAACGAAGTCACAATTAGGCCTTCAACAAGGAGAAAAAAGTTCGCCACACTAAAGTTACGGACAGTCACCAGTACGACAAAAATGTGGATAATTTAAAATAATTTCATTTAAACCCGAAACAATTATTTTCATTGTCAACAGCAATGGCTCCATGCGTGATTTACCCAATAATTCAGTAAACAGTTACTTGTAACGTTTTTCTTTCTTCTTTAGATCTATTAAGTGTTAACACCACTTTCAACACTATTTGTTATGTCATGGCGAACAGATTTAATTGGTGGAGGAAGCAGAAATAACCGGAGTAAATAAAAGACCCTGGACAAGATAAAACCGTCCATGGCAATCCTGGTCAATTATAACATCGGAGTTGAATATAAAAAAAAATGTGGTATGATTTCCAATGAGACAACTCATCACAAGAGACCAAAATGACACAGAAATTAGAATTATAAGTCATCGTACGACCTTCAACAATGAGCAAAACCCATACCACATAGTCATCTATAAAAGGCACATTTATCGAACATGGTTTAAACTAACAACATCATTGTTGACAGGCTAGTGGTTAATACTGGAAAACAAACTTCCTATAGACCAACCGGCCCCGAAGGCTCATATTCCTTTTCGATAATTTGCCGATTTCAATAAGATTTTACAATGAGACTTTTTCTTCAGTTTTGTTTTTAGCAGCAGTGTCCTATACCAATTGACAGTATTAGGTACTTAATTCAAACATCCTGTCAGTAGCTATGCACATTTTGACCCTGGTTTCCAAAATTAATGCCGTTTTTTTTATCTTCCTTGTTCAAGCTTCATGTAGTGGTCATCATGTTGGTACATTACATCAGGCACATATAAATTATATTGATATGTATACTGTTCCCAGCTTAAGTGTGTAGATTTTCTTTGTGCATGCATGTGTTTTAGTTTCGTCAAATAAACTATATCGACAAAGAGTGAGGATTGTGCGCAGGTTGCATCGGTTTAACCCAACCACATGCATGTACCTGTTCCAAGTAACAATATATTGACCATGCGTTACTTATCAGTGGCGGATCCAGAAATTTTGATGAGGGGGCCCACTGACTGCCTAAGGCCTAAGATGGTGCCCGCTCTTGTCATGCTTCAGTGATTCCCTATATAATCAACCAATGTTTTCCACCAAAAAGGGGGGGGGGGGGGTCCGGGCCCTGAAAAACATTCAAATCCGCCTCTGTCGATTATTATATAGAAATCAAAAGCTGTAGTATAAATGCCAATGAGACAACACCCCGTCCAAGTCACAGTAAAAGTACGACCTTCAACATGGAACCTTCAAGTTGACTCACACCGAACAGCAAGATTATAAAGGTCCATATAGGCCTGGCTTAAGACAGCTTGGTGCAAACAAATGCAGGCTGGTTTAAATGTTTTAACAGGCACAAACCTCCACCCTCACCTGTATTAGTGGTGTAACATTAAAATATAGAAAGCCAGTAATATGAGTAGGAAGAGGATGTTCGTTGGTTATCTGGTATGTTGTACTATGCTGTATTGTTCCTGTTAACCTTATCGTACAATTGAGAATGGAAATGGGGAATGTCACGGTCAATGTAAGAGACAACAACCCGACTGACCAAAGACTGCAAAAAACAGCCAAAGGCCACCAATGGGTCTTAAAAACCCGCACTCGGAGTCGTGTTTCAGCTGACCCCAAAGCGTGAATTACTTTCACTAAAGCTATAAACCTCCGGCTGTCATATCTTGCTAACAATATAGAATAAGGCATCCAGGTTTAAATTATACTGTATTAGGCAGCAACCATTTGATTTTCTGGGGGGGGGGGGGGGGGCTATGGTTTTTTTTCTGGAAAAACAATCTATTTTTTTCGCGACAAGTCGAAAACAATTTTTTTCTTTCAATTTTAGCATTACATATAGTGGCAGCTGAGGGTGAAACAAACAATTTTTTTTTCTCAGAATCAAAAACAAATTATTTTTTTCTCCAAAAACTGGAAACAAACTTTTTTTTCCAAAAAAAACCATAGCCCCCCCCCCCCCTAGAAAATCAAATGGTTGCTGCCTTACTAAGTTAACAATCATGCACAACGAAGAATGAACACGTTTTTTGAAAACTTGGTGGTTTATCAGTTTATTTTACTTATAGCATTTTGTAATAAGTAACTATAAGAACTCTTAATTTTTGTTGTTGCTTCTCAGTAAACGGTTTAAAGGGGGGAAAGGGGAATTCAAATGTCAAGTCAAGTTATGTTGTTGACGGTGCAAGTAATGATTTCTATTTAATTTCAATTAAGTGAATTTGTCCCCCCCCCCCCCGGTTTTAATGGATTAGATCGTGTTATAATAAAGAAATTATATGATGATGTCTCAGTCGTGCCCTCTTGTATTTCCGGAAATATAAACATGTTTGTCACCAACGTGTTTTACTATTAGAATTGGCGCAATTTTCAAGATGGACGACAAAATGATCAACAAAGATTTTATTTCGTAAAACATCCTTGATTACTTCCAATTTATAAATCTTTACTCATATTTAAAGTATGATAAGCTAGAATAATCAATGGTTAGCATGAATATTTCGTTTGTTTTTCTTCACATCGCGAAGATAAAAGAATTTCAAACGTTGAAGCTAAATGTCAAAAGTGTATCCAGTTTCAACATGATTTACACTACAGCTACAGCGAATTTTGTCATTTCATTGGACCCATAGTTGCACTTATTGTCTTTTTCTTAAAAATTACATTCATAAATATTGAAAACAAACCTTTAAAGAACTTTCAAACAGGGTTTAAGCTATGATAATTGATAATGAGGGTTTTACTTTAGTCATTTGCAGGTGATATGGAAATCAACATTATTTTGTGTATCATTATCAGCAAGTGACCATGGTTGTTTATTTACTAGCTATACATCTTTGTTTCATTTTGAAGGACTTAGACATGCTAGGCAGTTATTGCATGATTTGACTGAGTTAGCCCATTTTAAAATCCCAGACATTTTATAAATAAATTGATCTAATTCACATTTTCACTTTGGAAGCAGGACATATCGCCCCACACCTGATCGCCCCAACTTTTTACCAATTCCACCCACTTCTTTAAAAAATCACCTCAAACAGGTTTGCCAAATCGCCCTTCTTTTTAAAAAAATCGGTTTATTTAGATGTCATGAGTGGGGCAAGGTGCCAGATCTTATATCAGCGGGATTTTAACCCTTAGCATCAGTGGGGCAAGCTATGCCACCTATTTTCAATAGGATTTTACCCTGTTTAATGTGCCCATTTCTAGTTAACAATAATAATTAAATAAATTTTCGCTTTTTTGTATTCTGTGTACAGATAAGTTTTCATGTAAGTTGGGCGAGTTGACAGACATGAAAATTATATATTAATCTAGATACTACCATTTTCATTAAGTGGGGCGAGTTGGCAGTAGTAATATTAATGGGATTTAACCCATTTCACAAGTCAATGCAAGTGGGGCAATTTGGCAAACCAGTTTGAGGCGATTTTTTTAAAAAGTGGGTCGAGTTGGTGAAAAAGTGGGGCGATATGCCAGTGTGGCAATTTGTTCCAGGGGACATTTGTGATCAACAGAAATTTGATTCCATTCTTTTAAAACCAGGAATCACTACAGAAATGAACTTGTTATGACTATCTCACTGCTTAATCATTTTCCTTATAAAACATTTTAATCAATAATTTGGAAATTATTTCTATAAAACTGGGCCTAAGGATTTGTGTAAATCCTTATTGGAACCATTCTACTGGTTTTAAGGAGGTTGTTAATATATCAAGTGTAAATCACTTTTACTTTCGATTTTCACTGTTTAAATGAAATGAAAACGGTAAGTGACCATGGTGACATTTTGATAATAAATTCAAAATGAATCCTGATTCTCCACAGATTGGTTCATGTTTTAATTTTTTAGATAATTTGACAAGTAAGGGATATATATATTTGTATCTCTAGTGTAACATGTGTAATTGATACTAAATGGTTTCATACTGTCACCCGTATGCATGTGCAGTACATATTAAAGGAAACACCTGTTTGACTCATGAAATTATTTCTGAGCATTTTTATTTATTTCTAAATTGTTGAAAGTTCTGATGAAAATTAATATCAAATATGACGAAAACAGTTCAAAACTAGTTACTACTACAAACAAAAGTGTCAGTGTTAAATGCAGATCAGAAATGGACTTTTCTTCAAAAGCAGATTCATTTATTGGCTTACATGAACCATGTAAACATGTACATATGAAAATGAACTCTTTTTTTAACTTCAGATAACAAAGTAAAGCAGAAAGATGACAACTTGTACAGAGAGTGTACCAAGTCTAGTTAAAGAGCTATGTGAAAATTGTCTGAAACATGATCCACAGCGGGCATTTCTAACACAACCGACAGAAACAAGAGAGCACATCAATAGGACGTTACAGAGAAAGGTTTATGATACTGTGTTTGGTTATCTGAGAAGTCAACAGAGGTACTTGTTATCATGGTTATGTTTTTATAGCTCTCAATTATTGTTTCACATTTTCAGTTTACACTTTAGCTTTGTCACAAGCCTCAAATTCAATCATGTCAATTAATGGAGATGACATCAGTCTGCACCATTAGCCACTAGTCTGAAACCCCAGCCTAGTAAAATTTTATTCTGACTAGCAAATATTTGCCAAACTTTGATTAGAAATATAAGGAAAATGGAGGAATATTGGTCTGAACAGTTGTTGGTGTAAACTGTGGGCATTGCCTTTCAAGTTCTCTTTTTTTTTAATCTGACATAAAATTTTAACCCAAAGTTTCTTTGAATAATCACATGGTTATGAGCAGAATGAGTATCTTAATATTTTTAAGGTAAAGATTGCATGAAATGCAATCAAAACCTTATGGGACTGACTTTACATGTATATCTAACCTTTCAAGACTTATCACTACCTTTTTAGATACACAAAATATAGTGCATTGATCATACCATTCTATACATCCTATCCATGAACATTTCCACAGATTTATCGATGTAATATTTGCTCAGATAATCAAGGTAGTGAAGGCACAAAATGATGTTACACTTGTCAAGAAAATTACAAGACTTTTGCAAGGTGCAGGAATCTAATATCTGTTCTTAAAAAAATAAATGATGTCATTGAAGCCATCTTTAAAAAAATGGAGTTATCTTCCTTTGTCTAGAATTGCAGTTAAATCCACTACAACGAATGCAATATTTAATTTCACTTCCCACTGATAAATTGAAGCAATCTTTACCCTCAGTGCTTACAAGCTTTTTGATTATTATTTTAGATTTAAAAAAAAAAATGAGGAGGTTAGATATGAACACGAGAAAGAGCAGAAATGTTTAGTAAAATCAAATAATGTTTAACCAGAGCCATATTTGTTCAATAAATTTCTCTAATTCTTACTTGATTTATCCTTTTCCTGACCTGTTGACTATTTTTATTTAATCAACATGTGGTTGGTTTGATTTCAGTTCTTCATTGGTCAATATTCGATTATGAATTTTCTTGCTTTCCTCTGAAATTTGTATTGTGACGTCGTGGAAAAAGGTGACCATGCCTGATGACATTGCCTAGAAAGAACACATGTTTTTGCAGGTCTTTCGAAAAGAAGGACTTAAGATTGTTTTCATATCGTATGAAAATCATTAGAAAAATAGATTCCACCACCAAATCTCGTGCAATATAATATTCTCAACAGTTAGATTTTGAATATTTAAAATGCTTGGCGGGCCTAACGTTTTAAATATGAAAATTTAACTGTCTCTAGGGGGATAAATATCCTATCACATCTGCTTCAGTGGTAGACTCAATATTTACTATACATAGTTACAGAGAAAGATAAGAGCATTGTCATAAAATGTACCAAATGTTGTTTTTTTTTTTAGACAATTGATTAATGATACATGGTATATTTGTACAAATATTTTTTTTTATTTAGATAATTGATTAATGATACATGGTATATTTGTACAAATGTTTTTTTTTTATTTAGATAATTGATTAATGATACATGGTATATTTGTACATGTATGCATCATGTATGTCAGCCATTTTTAAAAACATGTTTATTTTACTTTCTGCTTTTGTTATAGAATTGATGACAAAGGAAAGGATGAAAGAATCAACATACTATCCTTCATTCTTCAGCTGAGATACAAGAGAAAGTTTGATGAGGCTAACAGACTAGAATCTTTATTTGACAGTTTACTGGAAGGTATGGATGGGTGGCAGATAACCCACACCAAATTCAGAAATTAGAAGTTGTTGACGTATATATTACATGTATTTCATGTTAGCCAAGACTCCCTTACATATTATTGAAGGGAAAGTGTCAAATATGGTCCCTATATAAATAAGACTATACCATCTCTTATGCTCCTGGGAGAAATGAATTTTACCCCTCCTCTTGTCAGCCAAAACTACTTGATATACATGTACAGTGTTCTCCCCAGGATCTTTAGGATCATGGTAATGTAATGCTATGTTGATTGAATGTGATGCTATCTGAAATTGTTTTCTGATAGATATTATTTTGGATGTGATGCTATATTTTTTAGAAACAAGATGGTATTTCAAAATTTCCTGTTTTCCAGGGTGATATAAAAAATTCTTAAGGAGAATACTGAATGTATGCTTAAAGCAAAAATTAAGAATATATTTGCCTACCGGTATATAGATATCTAGATATCTCCTTTACTATCTACCGGTATCTAAAATGTACATGTGTCAATGACTGTCGTGTCTCAATTTAGATTGTTTTCCAAAAAGTATTCTGCCTAGAATATATATAATACATGTACATGAAAAATCAAAATAAAAAATCCAATATTTCACCTGTATACTACAGCTTTATAAATATAAGAATGAGGAGGTGTGATTAACCTTATGATTGTCAATGAGACAACTATGCGGTGCGAGAATTTCTCATTGCATTGAAGACCTGTTGGTGACCTTCTGCTGTTGTCTGCTCTATGGTCGGGTTGTTGTCTCTTTGGCACATTCCCCATTTCCATTCTCAATTTTATCCACCAAAAGTCAAATGTGAGCCATTACAGGCAACTATGGCCTTTCAACAATGAGAAATCACATACCATATGGTCAGCTATAAATGGCCCCTGACATAAAAATTAGAAACAGTTCAATTGAGAAATTGTTGAGCCTTTTTGTTGAATTGCTGTCCATATTATTGTGTAAGCATTTATATGCAACTGTATGACCTTCAACAATCAGAAAACTATTTAAAATGTCAATCATTTGCAAATGATCTATATTAAACAGACACATTGTATATTTCTTTAATACCTGTACATTGTTATTGAAATGGAAATTTTAATCAATTGGACATCCAATTTTGTTGTTTGAGATGGAAAAAAAAGTGCTCAATCTCCAATTGTATAGTAAAAAAAAGAAGATGTGGTATGACTGCAATGAGACAACTCTCGACAAGAGACAAAAATGACACAGAAATTAACAATTATAGGTAACCGTAAGACCTTCAACAATGAGCAAAGCCCACACTGCATAGTCAGCTATAAAAGGCCCCGAAATGACAGTGTAAAACAATTCCAACAAGAAAACCCAACGGCCTTATTTATATATAAAAAAAATTAAAATGAGAGTGCTTGGATTTAAAATTAGATATTTTGTTTTCAGATGAAGAAGACAGTGTTGAACAGGCATCCATCAGATCAGTATTAACATTACTTGTGGCTTTGGCAGATTTTCCCAACCAGACAGATAAAGAAGTTGTTGGATATGGAGAGACAAAGTACCCAGTTGTCAGACCTGAACAGGTACCGTAGATACTCGCTTATAAGTCGGAAGTTTGGGAGTAAAATTCAGAATCCAGAGAGGGGTACCGACTTATAAGCGAGATCCAGCGACCAGAGGAAAAATCCAAGCTCAAGAAAAGTGGTCAGGAGTGAATTCCCTGGTCAAAACTACGTCGGTGATTGCCAAACCTACTGGATCCCTAAATTAAAAGTTTTTGTTGAAAATAAATGACTACAATACTGTCTTTATGTTTTATTTGTTCTCTGTTAACCCTTTTCTGTCAATTTGTGTTGAATTTCCGACTGTTTCCGGTTTGTGTATTGATTTTTATGGTCAAATGGTTTGTGCATAAACCCAAAAGAAATAGCCAAGAACCAAAAATGAAAACGAGATAACAATGTACCAACTATGTAAAAGGATGTATTCAGCGGAGTTATTGTGTCATTATTGTGATATCATGATATCAATTCAATACTTATAAATCATACAATAATCAAAAATAATTTTAATATTCATTCCCAAGATTAAAATTTTATTCATTAATAATGTCTCAGTTAAACACAAAGATTACAAAATTGATTGGCAAGCCAATATAATCCATTGATAACCCCTAATTAAGAGACAAAGAGTTGTATTCACTAAAGGTGTGAAAAATATCAGTGATAGGTGAACAGATGACACTAATGAGTTGGGAGTTATTTTAATATAAAGTTGATTAGCTTCACTTAATTTTTTTTTAATCCTTTAATCATCACAATATAATAAGAATTATAAAGTGTACATGCTATTTTAACACTGAGTTATGTGTGCTGTGAAAAATATTGATTGACTTTAAAAAATTTCAAGTCATATTGGTTTATGTTCGCTTTTCTCAAACAATAGGTTATTAGTCATACCCTACAAAATCATTGATGCATTACGTAAACAACACATGGCTAATCTGTAATCAAACAGTGATCAAAACAACAGGAATAAATACATCTTTATTATTAACAGCTATATAAATTATCATAATCAACATCAATAAAATTCAAACCAAACAAACATTCATTCAGAAAATGAATATAATTCCTGGATTTGCATTTGTTTTACCGGCGTTCAGTAACTGTCAGCTGAAAAAAAAAATGTCCAAATTTTGTCCGACTTATACGAGGGTCAAGACTAAATCCTCAGAATTTGGAGCTGAAAAGGGCATCCGACTTATAGTCGGATCGACTAATAGGCGAGTATCTACGGTATGCTTAAAAGGATAATCTGAACAGGTATCCAGTTGTCAGACCTAAACAGGTATTCTTAAAGTTAAGGGATAATCTGAACATGTACAGGTATCCAGTTTTCAGACCTAAACAGGTATGCTTAAAGTTAAGGGATAATCTAAACGGGTACTTAGTTGTCAGAACTAAATAGGTTTGCTTCAAGAAATGGGATCATCTGAACAGGTACCAAGTTGTCAGGTCTGAAAAAATGTATGCTTTAAGAAGATAATCCAAACAGTGATCCTTTAAATAAAGAGATAATCTGAACAGGTACCCAGTTTTTAAACTAGAACATCTTTGGCTATAATATAAGTCTTACTTGAAAAAAAAATCAATAGTGATGAATTCTGAACAGGGACCCTGTAGACTTGAAGAGGTAAGCTTGCAATAAAGGAAACTTTATATAGTTATTTTTCAATTGTGGATCCTCTTCAAAAAAGACAATTTTTACAGTATTTGCTTTAACAACTTAAACATTTCAAAAGAATGAATTACAAAAAATCAATGTCATTGTATTTTGAATATTGATTGATTTTGATATTTTCCTTTACCTTTGCAATATTCCCTATAGTATAAAAATTGTCCTTTTCTATCAATCAATACCTTAAAATTGAAAGTGGCATCAAATGCTACAAAACAAAAAACATAGCGGAAAGAAATAGAACTGTACCTCAGGGTTTTTTTATTACAGAGAAAATTGTTAATTAGTGAACAAACGTTTTGTTTTTACAGACAGATACCCTAGTGTTACCATGGGGACCACAGTGTTATGGAGATTGTCACGTGACTCAACCAGACAACAAGTTTTACATGCATTATCCACTGTAAGATTTTATAGTATTGTCAGTTTATAGTAAATGACTCCATTGTCACTGCTGTCATCACTGTGATATGAGAATTGTAAATTGAGACAGACACCCATCAAGTGGTACATAAAAATTAGAGATGTGGCTATGGATTTTCATAAGAAAACATACCATCAAGGGAGTTCACTTCTTGGTTTTAATTTAATTAACTTTTCAAAACTTTACATTGATAGGGATTAATAAATGAATCAAAAAACATGAAAAAGCAAAAGAAATATATAGGTCAATGTGCTTGTTCTCAAGATATTAGCCATTGAAATTTTGGCCGGAAAATAGTCTCTCCTGACTTTTCATAGCTTTATCATTGACAAGTTTAAGTTCTCAAAAACTATTAAAGATAATTAGAATTGTATAAGACTTTTACAGATGACTTTTCATTATACATGCAAAAGATTTATATAGAGAAAAATTGGGGTCAATATGCAATTTTTTTTTAAGGCATTTAAATGGATAAAGGCAGAGGATTCCGGAAATCTGAAAAAAAATCCCAAACAGGACAAGCAAACTTTTTTAAGTCAAAAAACAGCTAGAAAGTAAAACTACTGCAACTGCATTCCTATTACCGTCTGCCCAAATCAAAAGTTTTTTACCCACTCATTTTAGATTAGCAGCTGACATTGTCTCTGACTTACAAAAGACAAAGCTTTTGACTTTTCCCCCAGAATACCCATTCTGCAACATTTAATTCTATATAAGTCAGTAAATCTGTTGTAACAATTGTGGTATTCCCTGAAATGTATTATTTCTATTTTTAGGGAGATTTTTATGGCTGATCCAGTGAGACAACCTGAACCTTTTACAAAGGTAATTGATATTTATTAAAGTTATAGGAGATAAAAGAGATATTTGGTTTAAAAATCTGTGTACTGATTTAATCTTTTTTCTATTTTAATTACAATTAAAACACTTCAGATTTGTTTACATTCCATTATAAATAAATTTGATGTATTTACACATACCCGTAGCCAGGGGGGGTTCGGGGGGTTCGGACGAACCCCCCCCCCTTGAAATCAAATAAGCACTGTTAAAGTCAATGTTTTGTTCAAATTGTGACTGTTAAAGTCGAGTTCATGAGTCCAACGAACCCCCCTTTGGAAATTCCTGGCTACGGGCCTGTTACAGTCTTATGATTGGTTAAAAGAATTACTTGTATATATACAATGTTGTCAATTTTTATAGTTACGCCCACTTTTATTCTCACTCTGGCGTTGTGTATTTGTACACCAACATGTGTGTATGTTATTATTGCTAATATAAATATATAAAAAGTTCTTATTTTTGATAGAAATTTGTTTATAATGAATGGTAATAATTATTTCTAATTTATTGAACCATAAAATTAATTTTTGACTCTTCACATTTTACATATAAATCCGAATTTTATGGTTCAAAATAAATAAGAGTTATTCATTTTAAGTATTGTTTTTTTTTCAAGGAATAGCCATCTACTAAACCCCTTTAAATAGTACTTTCTCATTAATATGAACATTACTTCAGATTTTTCAAAATTACAAATAAACAAAACAAAACTACACTTTCTACCAATCATAGATATCTATAGATACTTTAATACTTATAATAATCAGATATTGCTGCTTCAAATTCTATGAGCTGAATAATTACATGAATTACAAGAGTTTAAAGAATCTCAGTGAAAAGACAAACTAACTTAATGTATTTTTTCCAGAGCAGTGTATCCCAAACTCTGTCTGACCGACAAAATGTCAGACAAAAATTCATCAGTCAGACAGAATTTTTAAGATTTTATAGATGAATATATAGTACAAAAGTTCAAATTTCTCTTTTGGTCACACAAACCCTAAAACAGTTTGGCACTCACTGCCGGTGGATAATATGTACTTAGGATTCATTATTATTCCTTGAGTACAGGATTCATTATTATTCCTCGAGTACAGGATTCATTATTATTCCTTGAGTACAGAATTCATTATTATTCCTTGAGTACCACTTTTCATGGATATCGTGGGTTAAAATATTCGATGAATCATACATTTTCTAATGGCTTGTATGCAAACTTAAGCAAATCCATCATGTCCATGAATTCAAATTTTCATAAGAATACCATTTTTCCTCATCCAATGAAAATTTGTAAACACGAAAAGACATGAATCCACATTAATCTAAAACAATAAAACCAAACCAAGCCAACCAATACCTTTTTTAACAGTTTACAGTGCTTAGAAATCAGTATTCAAAGAAATGAAGCAGCTTATTCAATAACAGGGAAAAAAGCTTTGGAGTCCTTGCTAAAAATACAAATGTTCAGTCAATTCTTTAACAAAAAAATGCCTATTCTCCCATGATTTATCATAAAATACAAACAGAGAACAAAAAATACTAATTATAAGGATAAATGTTTGGGGAATATGAATTCACACTGGTATAAGTTTATCTTTCTAATTACAATTCTAGATCTTTCAAGTAACACCAGGAACAGATCTGCAAGGAAACAGTTTGTTTAATGTAAAGGTAAAGTATATTAAATATATCTATAAGTACACTTCCAATACACTTTATTATGATTTGTCCATCTTTACAAGATATCAGATGTAACTATCAAATTTTATGCAACAAGAGAAAATGTCTGATACCATAGTGAGCTAATGTGATTATTATATGACATAAGTGTCACAGAGATTCCAAATAGCAACAAGATATATATTTACTTATTTTATGACTAAATTACAAGAAGGTTGAGAATATTTTGATAATTTATAAAGAAAGAATGGAAACAGAAAATTGAAAATAACTTTCCAGTTTACAAACCATTTTTATACATGTGCTTTTATACTTTGCCTTATGAATGAAAAAAAGGAAAAGGTGAATGAAGATTGACTTGAAATCCAGTTTATACAAATTATTTGATATATTTACTCTTATACTTTGCCTGATGTTTGACATTGTTTTGACCATTTATAGGGGTATCTCAATGATCAACATGAAAGAATGACAACTGGTACCCTGTTTGGAGGACTGGTACAAGGAAAGTTTACCTCCCTTGAAGACAAGTTAGAACTTCCTGATTTACCAGACGACGAAGATAGTGGGTATGTTTACGACGATTCCATTGAGTGTGTAGGCAAAGGTAATATCTTGGTTAGCTTGCTTGCAAGCTGAACCGTGAAGTCATTATAAGGTAAGGTATACTACCCTCCTTTCGAAGAAGAATAGTCCTACAGACAGATAGATTGGTTATCTGTTGGACTAGTCTACTTTAAAAGGAGCGTAGTATACATAAACCTAATAGTGACTTCACGGTTCAGCTAGCAAGCAAGCTAACCAAAGATAGAATCTTTGCCTACTACACACTCAATGGAATTGACTGTAATAAAAAATTTATGATGAATTATTATTTTTTGGTAACAAAACAATGTTTCTATTTAAAAAGTGTTCTCAGTAACAGTATATAATTAACATACTAGTCTATTTTTATTCAGAGCTTGGCATTGATGAGGAAAAGAACTTGGAACCTCTTTTTTTGTTATAGTCATATAAAAATAAGGAGATTTGGTATGCATGAATGATTTCCAATGCAACAACTGTCCACGAGAGACCAAATGACTAACATTGCTTTTAATTTCAGGGACCAACCTTAGAAATAAAGGGAAATTCTCTAACCATTTTTTTGTAATATATTTACAGCAGAGCAAATCAAATGAAGATTAGTGATATTTTTATTTGCTTCAAGTTTTTACTGCCCGATTTAAAGTTTAATTTAGTAGTTCATGTCTGTAACAACTCAATTAAGATGTGATGTGACTATTATCTGCGAGTTTAAACTCCTTTGGGACGGACATTTCATACAAACTTGACATGTGTTTAGATTGTACAAGTAGATTTTAATTTCCTACAAAATATTCATTGCAAGTCCTTATACAGGAGTTATACTTAAACGATGTTTACACATGGTTCGGTTTAAATTGCTAACACTCTCTTCTTTTTTTTCAGAATGTTTGAAATAAGAATTCCAAGTGTTCAATCTATTGATAAAATGGTAAGATGTTGATTGGGTAGATGAACTATTTAAATAGAATTTTAAATTGTCAAATTGTTTTGTGATGCTGCAATGTCATATTAAATTGAGAATGGAAATGGGGAATATGTCAAAGAGACAACAACCCAACCATAGAGCAGAAAACAGTGGAAGGCCACCAATGGGTCTTCAACACATCGTGAAAATCACATCCGGAATTGGCTTCAGCTAACCCCTAAATAAAAATGTAGAATAGATCAGTGAAAATGGATGTCATACTAAACTCCATATGTCTGTTTCATGAGCCATTTAGATTATAAATACAAAAAGGAATAGGATGTATCTAATTATACATGTATTAATCCATTAATGCTGTCATATCCTACAGTTCGTTCAAAATTTTTGAAATTTTTATATTTTTGTTAAAGGGTCAAAGTAAATACTTTCTCAAAATTTTATCAAAATTAAATGAGCCAAATTAATTTTAGTGAAAGTGTTGGGTACCACCTTAAACAATGAGAAAAGGAAGCTAAAGGAAGCTGCTTTAATATTGACAACAGGGCCATGTGAAGATTCATATGATAGAATAAAAGATTATAGTTTATCCTACATAAAATTCACAAAAGATAGTATACCACATTTATTATATACTTGGTAGTAAATACAGATAAATTGTATGTGTAATACAATCAATGGCAAGCTTGCTGTATCAGCCACCCGTGATGACATCAATATCAGCACGGTTGCAAAAGCTTTATCACACCTTTAATTTGTATGACGTCATGTCATCGATTGCAGTCACTGTTGCAAAGGCTTTGTCAAAATCCTAATCTGTATGACGTCATTTCAATCCTCCTTATCTGTATGATGTCATGTCACATAAAAAAACATCTACTTGAGGTATATGTATATAATAAAGTGTAAATGATATGGCTTTTTCAATATCACACACCGTATCAACCCTCAACCAATACAATCCCTCGAGCAGAGCTCTTGGGATTATATTGGTGTCATGGGTTGATACGGATGCGATATTGAAAACGCCATATGATATTCTCTATATATTATATGATTGATTGTCGGTGTTAAATACCACGTTCAGCAGTTTTGCCTATATCATGGTAGATAGTTTTTGTGGTGGAGTATCATGAGAACCATCAATCTTCAACATGAAAACGAGGAATCCTAATTAAGATCAAAATTAAACAAAACAAACATATAATGTCAGTGCTGACACCCTAGTGATCACTCTAGATCTAGATGACCTATTTAGGCAACTAAGATATTATATGCATTGTAATATCAGAAAAAAATATAGTTTATAAAAAGTTTTTCTCTCTCAAGATTAGACCATGCAGGAGATTGTACTTATGTTCATAAAAATTTATGATTTGTCTTTTTTCATGTCATGAAATAGATTGAAGATTTCTAATTGTAGAAATTGATTGTTTATTGAAGGTTTTGGATGACAAGGCTTCCACTGGTATAGATACTATGTCTTGTAGTATTGTATCACAAGATTCTGGTATAGACACATCAATATGGGAGGATTGTTTATCTCATGTCGTTAGTAAACATTATACCTGGGAAACAAGTAAATGGTATGTTTACAGCATTAAGTTTAACCCTTGATTGTCTGTAAGTATGAACGTATGTCTGTACGGCCCAAAATTGGTTTCAGTTCTCTTACTTAAGTTAATCTCAACCAAATGCTATGAAACTTATGCACAATGCTTAATACCACAAAACACAGATCAAAATAAAAAAGGAGATGTGGTATGATTACCAATAAGACAACTCTCCACAAAAGACCAAATGTTACAGAAATTAACAACTATAGGTCACTGTACAGCCTTGAACAATGAGAAATGCCCATACTGCATAGTCAGCTTTAAAGGGCCCTAAGTTTGAATTTTGGTGGCGTCACTTTTCAAATCTAGAGCTATGCCCCTTTACAAACTGAAAAGTTTCAGAAATATTTGTTTCTGTTCTTTGACTTAAATTTTTTTAATACCATTTTATATATAGTGACTATGAAACATAAATTATGTTATCATGAATTGAGCACTGTTTTGAAATATGTGTTAATAAAACTGTATACATGTTAAATGCTCATTACATTTGAACACTGGAAGAAATTCTGCAAAAAAAACATTTACAATGAAATGCAAAGTTTAATAAATCAAACGTTAAAAAAGATTAATTATTAGTATATGTTGTTCAAATTAAGGCCAATCCACCATGACTTTTAATAGCTCCCAAATGTTTTGACACCATTTTACAGCGGACCAGGGAGTACTGAGAAGAGGCCCTACATAACAGAAGCTGGACCTGAGGCCTTAGACGAGTGGTACAATATGAAAAGACGAGAGATCAACATATTATGTCCTTCTGTAGTATTGCCACGAAGACGACTTGTCACACAACGGCAACTGTGCCAAAACATCATAAGTGTCATGTTAGGGATTCCGTCAGTGACCTTTGAACTGTATGCAGTGAGTATAATTGATATACAGTATTTAAGATGTAGATATCTAAAAGAACATATTCAAATTTGAAAAAAAAGACATTATCTTATGAAACTGTTTTCCTTAGATTGTTCAAAATCCATGTTGACTTAGCTCCTACAGTTTAATAGATAAGAGGACTAAAAGGATATTTATTATTGTTCATACAAATTTTAAGGGTTGAGGTAAAGTAGTGTATTTATGAATATTAGCATTTTGGAAAATAGATACTTCTTTGAACATATAAATTCTTGTTTTACCTATGAAACCCACAAAAATAATAATGAATCCACAGCTGGTTGCAATACAATTTGATACAGTTTTTTATGTGGATTATTGTCTTCTCGTATTGTATTTATAACATTTTTTTTTTCCATCAGGCTGTTGGAACATTTTGCATAAAGGAAGGAACTCACTTTACTGGAATCACACCACAAAGTCTGAATAATATTTGTCAGGATTTTATGGAATGTGGCACCATCTACATGAGGCTCAATTATTTCTCCTTGCCACAGACAATGGACTCATTCTATAAGAAAGGACTAATATTCCAGGCCTTCATTGGAGCCATCAGAAAAGTTCTACAGCATTATAGGGCAGTTGTGTTGTCCATTAAAGAGAATATGACAGTGCTGAGAATGAAGTTCCAGTGTCATCAGCTGTTTAAACAAATGAGGTAACAAAAAAATGAGCTGATATGTTTTGTATTTATATACTGGGGATTCATTATTATTTCTTGGATACCAATTTAGGGGATTTCTTGGGTACAGGTGAACCATGAAATTAAATGTGCAACGAATAATAAATTGGCTAGTGTGTATATTCAGACCTCTGCAAAACCATGAAATTGAATTTCTACAAACAATCAATTTTTCCTTAATCCAAGAAAAATAGTACCCAAGAAAATAATGCTTCCACAGTAAAATGTGCAATATGATAATTATTATGAGATCCAAATAAATAATTAAGAAATCAAATTGACAAACTATGAATGCTTAACTTTATAATGAACTCACACCAAAGGCTAAATAATGAAAGGTAAAGCTGCCATGTGAGTGATTTGGCCTCCTAGGAGGCTGATGTTTATGGAATTAACAGCATATACTATTAAGAAGATAATGTGGTATGAGTGCCAATGAGACAATTTTCCATCGAAGCCACAGTTTGTTAACAGTAAACAATTAAAGCTCAAAGCATGGCCTTCAACAACAAGTCTTGGCTGATACTAATTAGCAAGCTTTAAAGAGCCCCAATAGTGTAAAACCATTCAAGAAGACAAGCTAATCTATATAAAAAACAAATAATGAGAAACAAATATAAACCACATTAACAAACAGGACCATTAAGCATAAGGAAAAAAGTTTTAACTGAAATTTCTTTTTTCTTTCAGATTTTTAGCAAGGCTTTGCCAATGTGAGGAACAGTTTGACCCACATGCAGATCTTCAGTTCCCCTCTGTATGTAATTCATAATATGCTAATTAAAACTAACACTTTTCTAAATTTATTGATAATGAATGTGATATAAGATATCCATATTTTTCAAAATTAATACTAATAAGGCCAACTAAAATTAATTAGTAGATTTTCATCCAAATTTTTTAAAAAAATAGGGTGGGTGGGAGGATTTTATTTTTTAAATTTTATTTCATATGAAACCATTTTGGGACGAGTTCTTCATATATACAAGTGTAATAATAAGCTTATATCATGTATACACAGGTATGAGGAATCTTACATTATTTTTCAAATCCTAAAATAAATGACTCTAATTGCGGCTTTAGAAACTAAACAACAAAAACGTGTAGAAATGCTCTCTTCAGTTGGACTTTCTACACCAAATGGGTTCCTAAACGATGGTTTTTAGTCCCCATAAAATGAAGCAAATGCATTGGTATGCAACACAATAATTATGAGTACAGAATAAAATGAAAACTCAAACAGTGTTGAAAATAATTAGGGTTGGTACTTATGCATTTATGCAAGATGAAAATATAATTACCATGTAAAACACATGTGAACTTAATAAAAAAAAAAATGTTGTTTAATGACCCTTTTAGGGGTATTGGGACATTTTCTGTTAATCAACAAGAAAAGACAGTCATGGGTAAATCTAAGGGCTTGTGTAAATAAAAAGTGTATGTTAGTCAAGTTTTTAAACTCAATATACAAGTTCGTGTTTCAATATCTTTAATCCAGTCATGTTTTCTATATCAATGGGTTCCACAAGTTTTGCGCTTTGGATTTCTTTCACATTTAAACTTATGACACAAAGTCATTGCATAAAAAATCCAGTTTTCTAATCACAAAAATTTGTGACATACCGTGATTTGTGGTCTAGGACAAAGCGTTTTTCTCGTAACACGAATATTACACGTCATTGTCGTTATCAGTTTTTACTCTCGGAAGATGATGTTGTCATCATATGGGGACAAAGTCCCCAATAACAGTAGAAAAATCAATAAAAAAAAAAAAAAAAAAAATCGGGAAAATTTCCCGAAATTTTTATTGTACTAATGCATTCAAAATCATTCATTTTTTTTGATGTCATGTTTTGAATTCCCGCATCTGTGCAGAAATCTACAATGTACTTCCTTCCGGTCTCGTTTGTATGAAACTTTGAGTAAAAATATATATTTATCAGTAGTATAAAAGTGGAAGGGACGCAATACCAATTTCATTTTTAATAATTCCTTGATATGAAAAAATGAAAAAACATTACCTGATGATAGCGTTTCTTTGTTTACATTGCATATGACGTCATAACTTAAATAACGTCACAACTAAAATCCCTAACAACAGAACTAAAATCAGAAACGTTACGGTACTTCCGTTTCTTCTTTTTTAACAAATATTTAAGTTACAAAAAAATAATTCATACAAGACTTTGTCCCCATTTACAGGTAATGCCTGTCTCATAATTAGAGCAGCAGAATATGTCGACAATCATTTTGGTTAGATTTACTTGAGGTACAAAACCGAAATTTGAAACAGGAAGTCATAAATGAAACGAAATTTTAACGGTTATCGGTAACGGAAACGAACAAAATCCGTAAATTGTAAATTTTATAAAATAAAAAAAATTGGGGCGGGACGTTTTCAGAAGGGGGGGGGAATGAAAATCTATCAATTAATTTTAATTGGCCTAAGTTCATTAGTTTTAATTTTGAAGTTTTGAAAAATAAATAACAATGTCTTATGCATTTTGATCTCAGTTTAAGCTATGCAAAAAATATTGTTAGGTAGTTTGTTTCTGGTGGGGATGAAAAGAAACCTTGTTTTCCTGAGAAGGTATCAAACACATTTACATGACCTTAACTGGGATCAAAATGCAGAAACATTCACCAAAACATAAAATGTGTGTTTTTATTTTAAAAAAAACTTCATCACAATTTTGGCAAAGTTATAAACATTGTAAACATTTCTGAATTGAAAGTATTCAAAAGGCCTGAATGTGGGAAATGTTAGAACCAAGAAATCAAGTGCCAATTGAAATTAAAAAAATTGTCCTCAATACACAAAATTGTTACCATCAGAAAATTGAATCGGCGGTTTTATGAAGCACTCTTCTTATGATGGTTGTTCTCTTTTTCAGGGTATTGAATTACTGAGCTATGTTTACAAAGAGACATTGGAATCTGCCAGCTCTGACAGCTACCCTATGATGTTATCAATCTTACAGACCACTTGTGCTCCTTATTTATTGTAAGTAAAATATTTTGCAACCCCAAAATTTAGAAAAGCTGAGTTCGGGTGACCCCTTTTATTTATATTCTTGTCAAGAAGTATCTTGAAAAGATATATTATGTTAAGTACTGGTATTTGCTAGAAAAAAAATCCTTAAGAATGTCAGAAATCAATTTGACACCATTTGTTACCTTTGACCTACCAATTAAAATTCAATGTGTTTGGAATGGTCTAAAAGTACAAATGTGTGAGGTATCTTTTTATTTCATGTTCTTTTAACAATGAATGTGCAAATGACCTTTTGGATTCTTTTCATAATTTTTTAGTAGTCAGAGTGTAAAATTTATAGAATCCATAGATTTTGATACATGTAGTATTACAATTTGTTTATCAACAGATGTTTAGAAGATTGGATATATCATGGTCGCTATAGAGATATATATGGAGAATTTATGATTCAGGTTAATGAGGACTATATTCAGTTCAGAGGTAAACATAATAAATTACAAATCAGTATAAAATCATTTTGTTTGTAGTATGACTATTTGTGGTGTGCTTACACCAAAACAATCCCTGTGTAAGATAAAAAGAAAAAAACTCATCAGTGACGTTCTAATAGAAAAAAGTTAAAAGGATAGATAAAGTACTAAGTTAAAGATTATTATGGACTGAATATTATGAACCTAAAATTTCAAAAGGTTTGCAAAAATAGCTTACTAGGAAATTAATTCTGGGGGTATAAAATCTTTGTTATTAAAAAAAACAGATTTTTGTGAACAGTTAATATATAAATATGGTTATATCAATAGACAAGGTTTCTGTCATTATTAAAGTATTGAAATCAAAGAACATTTGAAATGAAAGTAAATAGAATAATTGAAAACAGCTACAACACTTATACAACAGAAAACGTTAGAATTAATATGTTCACATTGTCCACATTTTTGCATGTTTAGATTATAAAATATTCCCACGTTGATATTCAAAAAGACTTCACTAACTTGCCAAATATACAAGTGCTGTTCCATAAAATATATATCAAATCAAGGGAAGGCATCTTATTATTGGTTAGTATGGATAGATTGACAGCTTTTGATGAACATGCACATATGCATAAGTGTAAAGTTAATGCAGGTCTCCAGAGTTGCATCTATTAGTCATTACTTTTATGATTTGTTTTTAAGGTGGTACGTAACACTACAGGGAGATAACTTTTCAACTTCGTACTTTATTTGATTTTTTTTTTTTTTAACTTTTTTGGATTTGAGCGTCACTGATGAGTCTTTTGTAGACGGAATGTGCGTCTGGCATATATATAAAATTTAGTCCTGGTATCTATGATGAGTTTATTCTGTAAAAATATGTTCTATTGTTATGGAAGTGTTAAGCTTCTCAATGTTAAAGATTTTTGTTTGCCAAACAGCTATATATGCAATGAAATTTTTTCAAAAACTTTCAAGTTTTTTTAAATTTTATATCTTTGTCAAAGGGTAAAAGTAGATGATTTGTCAAAATTTTATGACAAAGTGTTTTGGTACCACCTTAATGATTTATTATTATTTTGAATTAGCAAGACAAGCAAATAACTTGAAAGAGCAAGAAAAGCTAATATCTTGAACTAGCAAGGAATGCAAATAACTTGAAATGGAGAGAAAAGCTAATAACTTGAAATGTTAGTAGAACATCAGTAATTTTATATATGAATGTTTAATTTCTTTTTTTAGATAAGCATTATTGGACTCATGGTTTTACCCTGACGACCAGTGAAGTGATGGATTCTGTCCCTTTGTTCCTCAGAGACTACGCTAAGAAGATCTTCAGTTGTGGAAAATCTGTCAATCTTCTCAAGACATGCTGCCCTGATGTAAGTTATTGTGGGGGGAAAATATATTTTCATCATCATAATTTCAGTAAAAGACAGAATGTTAACTTTTAAAAGGATTTCCAAAAGAAAAATCTATTATTGATTTGGGGATGTAAGGCAGCGGCTGCCAAACAGTGTCTGTTCATTTTGCATGAAAACACTTTGACAAAATCTTATCAAATTGAGAAATGTTGATTTTTGTGACTAAATGAAGGTCAATTTCGATTTTCACGATTTAACTGTAGACCTTTAAGTTTTGAAAAGTGATACTTATAGCGTTGTCTCTGCAATAACTTATTATGCTCTGACAAAATAATTTGATCTTCACTATCTTAGCTTTTATTATTGATGAGTTTAACACTTTTGAATTTATAGCAAAAAGTATTATTTAGATTGATTTTGGCCTTTCTGAAAACTACAAAAATTAATGTATTTTAACTTATCCTGTTTAGGGGTTCCGACTGCATGAAAATGATGCAGGAAAATCGGGTTTGCTGTCATTCTGACAGCCTCTTGTTTTATGTCAATTGATACAAATGCAAAAGTTTTATTTTAAATTTAGTTCACTTATAACAGTACAAAAAAAAAGCTCAGTTTAAAAACTCAGTTTGTATATTGTAGCATTTCCTGTGTCAGTTAGAAGACTTTGAGATCCCAAGGATCATGGTGACGTATTCTAGTGAAGAAATGGAGGCTATTAAAGTGCAGTGTGACATGTACGTCAGTAAAATGAAACAGATAGCCAATCAAATTACAATGTCTAGAGAACAGAAAAAAGCTAGAGCTGAAAAGGCCAAACAAGATCTGATACGTAAAGCCAGGGAAGTGGCAGAGAGAGAACTGAAAGAATATCAAGGTATAATATATGCTTTTTAGAATTTCAGTTCTCTCCATTTTACAGACATACCAGATATTAAAGCATTGTGACTTCTATTATTAATTTTTATACGTCCGTCAAAATTTTGACGGGACGTATTATGTTATACAAATGTCCAGTGTCTGTCTGTCTATCCGTCTGTCTGTCTGTCTGTCCGTCGTAAACATGCCTCACCGTAACTTGTATACTTTTTGGTGAAAATAAGATAAAAATTTTTTGAGTTATGGCACTTTGTAACTAAAACAGGGGGGTGTTTTTTTTACATGTCGCACCGTATATCAAAAACGATTTTTGATTATTGCTTAAAACTTTACACAATTCTTAGTTATATTAATCTTAAGATCTGTATACTTTTTGGTGATAATTCAAAATTTCATTTTTGAGTTATTGAGTATTTTGTAAAAAAGGGGGTTTTTACATGTCGCGCCGTATCTCAAAAACGATTTATGATTATTGCTTAAAACTTTACACACTTCATTGTTGTATTAATCTAAACATCTGTATACTTTTTGGTGATGATTCAAAATTTTATTTTTCAGTTATTTAGTATTTTGTAAAAAAGGGGGAGGGTTTTTTTTACATGTCGAGCTGTATCTCAAAAACAATTTATGATTATTGCTTAAAATTTTACACACTTCTTTGTTATATTTATCTAAAGATCTGTATACTTTTTGGTCTTGATTCAAAATTTTATTTTAGTGATATTTAGTTTTTTTGAAGAAAAATAAGAGGGGGGGGGAGGTTCATATGTCCCTCCGTATCTCAAAAACAATATATGGTTATTGCTTAAAACTTTCTCAGAAACTATTTATGATTATTGCATAAAACTTTCACACAAGATGAAGAGCGTATCATGCGCTCATGGCGCAGCTGTTTATTTTACTATAAATACAATTGAATTGTTCAAAGACCTGTTATCTAACTACTTTTTTTTTTGGTTAACTTCTTCTTTCTCTTACTTCCTCCTGTGGCTAGAAGCACATCAATTGACAGAATATAGTAGCATTAACACATTTGTAATACAACATTCTATGACAGATAAAGTTCTTGCTGTTAAGAAAAAAGTTGACGAAAGGAAGAGGAAACAATTTGAATTTCTGAAAGATCAAATGAAGACAGATTTACAGGTATGATCTCTAATTGAAGCACAAAGCCAATAAATCTTGTCTTAAAAAATTCTTCACTTCATGCTGTTAAAGGATGTTAGGATAATTTTGAAACATGATTTATTGTGTAAAAACTGTACATAAAGGTTTCTATAGTTTTCTCTTTTGGGTGTATGTTGTAGTTAATTTTGAGAAGCATATATTTTCATCTTTTTACATCCACACTCAAATTTGATGTGAACTTTAATAAAACGTGAAACTTGAAGTCTCTTAATGAAAAAGATTGCCACAATTTCAAAAATGAGATAGGTTTTGACTGAATTAAAAGAAACCTTTTATTAGATTGCTTAGCTAGTGAAGGTTATTATTTAACCTAATTTTATCTTTACAGAGGAGAGCATCTGTAAAGGAGTATTTAACCTAATTTTATTTTTACAGAGGAGAGCATCTGTAAAGGAGTATTTAACCTAATTTTATCTTTACAGAGGAAAGCATCTGTAAAGGAGTATTTAACCTAATTTTATCTTTACAGAGGAGAGCATCTGTAAAGGAGGCAGATAAAGAGGAAGATAGACAGTTTATTGCTAGGGTAACAAGAGCAGAAGAAGCCCTTACAGAGAAAGAGATAGAACTGGAAAGGAAAACAAAGTATGTTTAAACTCCTATCAGTTGATATAAAAATCCTACAAAACAAACCAAACTTCATTTTTATTTCCCACTTGAGTTTACCAAAATTTGTCAAAGTCTTACAGATGTGCATGTATACATAAACTTGCATACGGTCAATTTCTATCAGAACCTGATCATATATTATGAATGTAAATAATGCAGTTTTCAGACAGTTACATGAGACATGATTTACCCAAATATATTACATTCACCTTTTCTGTCAGTATGTCAGTCCATTGATCAATAAAGGAAATATTTCTATCACACATTCTGAGCTATAACTAAACAGAAGGATTTCATATTTTTCCAACAGCTTGAGAGTGAGCACTTTGATCACTCAGACACCTATTTTCTGTTTTTGATACTTCAATTTTTTTATACTGAATACACTTTAACTTTCCAGCATAATGTAAATGTTATATTTGACCAGCACCTTAACAGTGATAAGTTATACTAAATGTGTTAGTGGTTTTCAAAGGACAAGGTTCACTAATGGCACAAAATGGCCTAAAATATCAACTTTATCATAAAACTCCAAAAAGGTCTCAATTTGTTTTGTAAATGGGTCTATTTCAAAAGTATAAATGCTAAATATATTAGTTCTTTTCATAAGAGTACAAGATATTCGCCAAAAGTAAGCCTATTTTGGACATTTTGTCAAAATATGATGATTTTGTGCATTTTTCAGACCTAAAAGCTTTTGAAACACATTGGCCGTCACTTACGATCCAAAATGTGTTGTAACCAAAAGATTCCAATTTTGATATACATTTCATCAAAATTAAAACTTTTTGGATCGTAGATGGAGGCCAAGGTTAATTATGCCAAAAACAATTGAAATTATGGACAAAAAGTACCAAAATTGACCTTTTAATACAAATTATGCTCATTTAAGGGGTCATTGCTCCATAAATAGTAAAGGAAAGTGCCAGAAAAAATATTTTTGTCTTAGTAGTATTATCACAAGTATTTCTATGTGAAATTTGTAATTTTATTGCCCGATTTAAAAAACATAAAAAATTCAGGGCCAATTTTAACCCTTCGTGAACCTTCTCCTTTATCAGCAACCTTCTTCCTGTTTTTCTATACTTTGAATTATGCACACAACAACACTGAACAGGTGCTTCCTTGTTAAATTCTTCGGTATTTTATCATTTATTTGATTTCAAGAAATGCTGCATACAAACATTGTATATAAATTAGTGTTGTCACCGGCTAACCGTTTGAACGACCGAATACCGAATACCCAAAATGCTAACCGGTTAACCAGACTTTTTTTCAATTTTGATAAATTTGGTTAAAAATTTGTATTGAATTCATTAAATAGTTATGTTTTATTCAAAAAATGTCTTTGTGGTAATTAATTTGACAGATCAATTGTCCAGTATAATGATTGTATTGTTAATCCAAAAAACATAAAATTAATTAGAACTTGTCTGTCTGCTTGGGGCAAGATCTTAAGGAAACATAATTAGTATACATGTTTTTGTAACATTAACTTTAAATCAGGCATACAAGTCATTAAAGATTGCATATTTTGGCGTTAATATTGAGTCACTGATAAGGTCTTTGCATCGGAACTAAACACATTTTTTTTTTTTAAAAACAGTTGTTGGCATGACACGGGTTATGTTCTTCTCATATATGTTATGATGGTATGATACTAAACCCCTAACGGGAAGGATTGTGCCTGATGTTCATATGATGAAATCATAATCTTTCAGTCAGTTTAATTGAAGTCTGGAGCTGGCATGTCAGTTAACTGCTAGTAGTCTGTTGTTATTTATGTATTATTGTCATTTTGTTTATTTTCTTTGGTTACATCTTCTGACATCAGACTCGGATTTCTCTTGAACTGAATTTTAATGTGCGTATTGTTATGCATTTACTTTACTACATTGGTTAGAGGTATAGGGGGAGGGTTGAGATCTGACAAACATGTTTAACCCCGCCGCATTTTTGCGCCTGTCCCAAGTCAGGAGCCTCTGGCCTTTGTTAGTCTTGTATTATTTTAATTTTAGTTTCTTGTGTACAATTTGGAAATTAGTATGGCGTTCATTATCACTGGACTAGTATATATTTGTTTAGGGGCCAGCTGAAGGACGCCTCCGGGTGCGGGAATTTCTCGCTACATTGAAGACCTGTTGGTGACCCTCTGCTGTTGTTTTTTATTTGGTCGGGTTGTTGTCTCTTTGACACATTCCCCATTTCCATTCTCAATTTTATACAATCAAATTATTTTACGATTAACTTCATTATTTTATTTTTGATCTAATAGTGTGCAGACCAACTTCTAAATGTGCATCCTCTGTCGTGCAAGGCTTTGTCTTACTTTTAACGAAATGCCAACTAAAAAATTGTGAAATGCAAACCAATGTGAATGTAATTAATGTATACTTGATAGTATGAGTAACATGCTTAATCGTGTCAAATTGAAACACTCCACATTGTTTTCGGAGGCATCAAGAGAAAATGAAAGAATTAACGATTTCAGACATATTTAAATCTACGAGATCAAGCAGGTTTTTTAAAATTTTTCAATCTGAAGTTAGTACAAACGCCATAGTACGGTGTATTTAATTATTAAAAGTCAAACTTCTCCTTCAATCCTCATAGACAAGCCTTATAATGCCAAAGGACAAACTTCAATTAATAGTATTCTAAAATGTAACTTTATGACTTGGATGTCATATTGACACTTATACCACATCTTCTTATATCTATATGTAGGGTACTTTAGATAAGGCCTTCAAACATCAACTTTATCTACCGGATTAACCGGTTAATCGGTTGAACGTTTATCCGAGTAACCGGTTAGGCAAAAGTGTACGATTTGACAACACTAATATAAATATATAAAGTTCAGATTGCAATCAATATATACATTTTCTTCTAGGAAAAAATAAAGCACTTTGATACCCTTACTTGCTTTCAAATATATTTAGTAATAAAATCTTACTAGTGAAATAAATGCACAAGTATGAATTAAATAGAAAATGAAACAACTACAGAAAGATGTAGATATATGTATAAGCCTTGAACTTGATAATGGGAAAAACAACTATTGCAGAACAAGTAACTGAAATTTCTGAATTAGATTGAATTGGATCATACGCTCACTGTTTAGACCAGCAATAAATGTTGTCTATCCAACAATTTTCTTCTGTGGGCTAATTTGCATCAGACTTAATTACCTTTGTTTTCCATTTGATTATTGCATTTACTATTGACACTGTGAGATCATTTATTTGATTTCAAGAAATCCTGCATACAAACATTGCAATCCAAATTTCAAATACAATTTTTATTTTTTCAACATCTATCTCATTGCAGATTTCTAATGATAAAAGCATCATTAAGATTTCTGAATAAACAATAAACAAAATAATAAAAGAAAAACCTGCTGTTATCAGGTATAATGTAAGACTGTATATGATATTTAGTTTTTGTAGGATTAGCTAAAGATGCACAATGAAATTTAATTAGGATAGTAATCTTCAAGAATTTTTGTTATTTGTTTGTCCATAGATATTATTTCTATGCATAACATAATTGTGGTTTGACATCTTGAAGGGAGATATTTCAACTTATGAAATATTTCATAATCATTTCAGAGAAGAAATAGAAGAATACTACAGCAAGCTTACAGAAGAAGCTGCTTTTAGAGAACAGAAAGCATTATGGCGTGTCAGACGAGCTAAATTAGATTTGGACAGAATCAACTTTCTACAACATGATAACACTCACTGGTCGACAGAAATGGAGGCTAATCCAGAACCTAAGGTTGGTTTAAATAGAGAAAAAAAAATTAATAGAAAGAAAAGGGAACGATAAAATCAGTTTTCAAACAAGACATAAACATCCTAGTTCTTAGGGGACATGTTCTGCTGCTAGTGCTGCGTCAGGACAATTTCACATAATATTTGTTCATTGAGGTACAATAACTGCGGTTTGTTATTATTATAATGTTATTGAATTAGTCAAAATAAGAAAAATAAAATACTTGTAGTTGTGTAAATATATCCATTTTCATTCTCAAGATGATCAAATAATTCATTTATCTGGCAAATTTGAAAAATTATAATTTCAAGTTTTTTCATAGATATATTTAGATTTGATCTTTTTTGGTTAGATGTGCCAATAATGAATGTGTTTTTGCATCATCATCATAAGACACCATGATAGCAATTTTTATACGACCGCAAAATTTGAAAATTTTTTCGTCGTATATTGCTATCACGTTGGCGTCGTCGTCGTCGTCCGAATACTTTTAGTTTTCGCACTCTAACTTTAGTAAAAGTGAATGGAAATCTATGAAATTTTAACACAAGGTTTATGACCACAAAAGGAAGGTTGGTATTGATTTTGGGAGTTTTGGTCCCAACATTTTAGGAATTAGGGGCCCAAAAGGGCCCAAATAAGCATTTTCTTGGTTTTCGCACTATAACTTTAGTTTAAGTTAATAGAAATCTATGAAATTTTGACACAAGGTTTATGACCACAAAAGAACGGTTGGGATTGATTTTGGGAGTTTTTGTTTCAACAGTTTAGGAATTAGGGGCCAAAAAAGGGCCCAAATAAGCATTATTCTTGGTTTTTGCACAATAACTTTAGTTTAAGTAAATAGAAATCAATGAAATTTAAACACAATGTTAATGACTACAAAAGGAAGGTTGGTATTGATTTTGGGAGTTTAGGTCCCAACAGTTTAGGAATTAGGGGCCAAAAAGGGACCCAAATAAGCATTTTTCTTGGTTTTCGCACCATAACGTTAGTATAGGTAAATAGAAATCTATGAAATTTAAACACAAGGTTTATGACCATAAAAGGAAGGTTGGTATTGATTTTGGGAGTTTTGGTCCCAACAGAATAAGGGGCCCAAAGGGTCCAAAATTAAACTTTGTTTGATTTCATCCAAATTGAATAATTGGGGTTCTTTGATATGCCGAATCTAACTGTCATGACTGTGTATGTAGATTCTTAACTTTTGGTCCCGTTTTCAAATTGGTCTACATTAAGGTCCAAAGGGTCCAAAATTAAACTTAGTTTGATTTTGACAAAAAATGAATCAGTTAGGTTCTTTGATATGCTGAATCTAAAAATGTACTTAGATTCCTAATTATTGGCCCAGTTTTCAAGTTGGTCCAAATCGGGGTCCAAAATTAAACTTTGTTTGATTTCATCAAAAATTGAATAAATGGGGTTCTTTGATATACCAAATCTAACTGTGTATGTAGATTCTTCATTTTTGGTCCTGTTTTCAAATTGGTCTACACTAAAGTCCAAAGGGTCCAAAATTAAACTTAGTCAGATTTTAACAAAAATTGAAATCTTGGGGTTCTTTGATATGCTGAATCCAAAAATGTACTTAGATTTTTTATTATGGGCCCAGTTTTCAAGTTGGTCCAAATCAGGATCTAAAATTATTATATTAAGTATTGTGCAATAGCAAGTCTTTTCAATTGCACAGTATTGCGCAATGGCAAGAAATATCTAATTGCACAATATTGTGAAATAGCAATTTTTTTTTTAATTAGAGTTATCTTTCTTTGTCCAGAATAGTAAGCAAGAAATATCTAATTGCAAAATATTGTGCAACAGCAAGATTTTTTTTTAATTGGAGTTATCTTTCTTTGTCCAGAATCAACTTAAATCTTTGTTATATACAATATACAATGTATATTCACTTTTTACTACCAACTGATAAATTAAAATAATCTTTACCATTCAGTGATAACAAGCAGTTTTTTTACATCTTAATATTTTATGATGTATTTAAATGAGTAGTTATTGTTGCAAACTCCATTAGAAATTTTAATTGAGATTAGTTTTGGAATAAGGGAAAGGGGGATGTGATTAAAAAAATTGGGTTCAATTTTTCTCATTTGAAATTTCATAAATAAAAAAGAAAATTTCTTCAAACATTTTTTTGAGAGGATTAATATTCAACAGCATAGTGAATGGCTCTAAGAGAAAACAAACATTTTAAGTTCATTAGAACACATTCATTCTGTGTCAGAAACCTATGCTGTGTCAACTATTTAATCACAATCCAAATTTAGAGCTGAATCCAGCTTGAATGTTGTGTCCATACTTGCCCCAACCGTTCAGGGTTCAACCTCTGCGGTCGTATAAAGCTACGCCCTGCGGAGCATCTGGTTGTACTTTGTATTCATTTTGCAATAATTTAGAATTAAAATAATTTTGTTTAGATTCTAGATTTTGATGGATTTATTGCAAGGAAATGTTCTTAATTTAAGGAAACAGAAAGAACACATCATAATGTATTTTATAACTATGTATTGACTAACTTTTTTTAGAAAGCAGAAGATTTTCCTGATACTGTTGCATTGCCAGCCTGGGCAGATAAAGGATTATCAAGACAAAAACCTAAAGTCGTTGATGATAGCACTTTGCCTAAGTGGGCAGTAAAGGGAGGTGTACAGATGCCTGATTGGGCAAGAGATGAACTGGCAGAGTAAGCTAAAATAGAGAGGGGAAAGAAAGATGTTAAAAATTTCTAAGATTAACCATATCAAATTTACTAAAATAGAAATATGTAACAATGTACACAAGAACATGGGCAGATAAAAGTTCAGATTGCAATCAATATATACATTTTCTTCTAGGAAAAAATAAAGCACTTTGATACCCTTACTTGCTTTCAAATATATTTAGTAATAAAATTTTACTAGTGAAATAAATGCACAAGTATGAATTGACTAGAAAATGAAGAAGAAAAGATACAATAACAGAAAGATGTGTATAATATACATATAAGCCTTGACCTTGATGTCGGAAAAAAATTAATTCCAGTACAAGTAACTGAAATTTTTGAATCTATTGAAGTGTATTATTCACTCACTGTCTAGACCAGCAATACATATCCATTAGTTCTTCTCTTGACCAATTTGCATCAGACTTTATTACCTTTGTTGTCTATCTGATTTTGATTTTCTTTAATTCATCAGATTATGAAGGCGTGAATTCAAGAAGATGTAGATAAACATTCAATTCTGTGTTTGCATGACTTGTTTTCTATATCAAAAAGTGCCTTAATTGGTTCTTTATAGTCAAATACTGACAAAACATTTTGAATGTAATCAGATATTTTCAAATGAGAAAGCTTTGTAAAAACTTTCTAAAAAAGATAATCAACAATGGACCTCAATAGATTGTTTCAATTTACTTAATAATAAAAACTTTTTTATTACCATAGTGAAGAAAGTGTATTTGAAAATCTTAATGAAGAAAAATCTCCATCAAAACAGTTACCAACAGCAGGAAGACCTTCAACACCCAGAATGAAACGTCTGCCTTCACCAAGAGTTAAAACAGGAATAAAATTGAATGATTCTTTCTCAGCCAGTGCTGAAACAGAAGAAATTGATAGTCGATCTGGTATTCAGACATACAAGCATGCTAACGCTACTAAAGAAACGGAAGGAGTCGAGAAAGATAAATATTCTGTCAGGCTGGTCGGAGAAATGCATGCTACCAAAGAATCTAATCAGGAGGATGAGTATAAGAGACATATAAAAGTACGGGAAGATAGGCATGCTACGAAAGAAACCGAGTCGAACGATGATAAAATCCGTCCACATATAAAACCCAATCTTATGATGTCATCCACCACAGAATCAACAAATGTACAAGAAAATAACTTTCCAAAATTAAAGAGAAATAAAGACATGGATTCTAATACAGAAAGTGAAGCTGCTATATGGAAAATTAAAAAGCAAAGTGTATTTGGTCATCCATCTCAAATGACAAAATTAGATTCAGTTGAAATAGCAGCGCCAAAATTAAAACGCTCGTTGCATTTTCATGCTTCATTGGAATCGGAGCTAAGAGATTTTGGCATTAAGCCAAGAATAAGGATAAGTAAAAACATGTATGCCTCTAAAGAGTCTGAGCCTTCTGTTATTAAAAGACTGAGAATTAAAAAATCTGAACAGATGTGGGCAACGAAGGAATCAGAAATGATTGACCATGATGCCCTGAGATTGGAGAAGTTTAAGTCAATTAATGTATATGGCCATTCTTCAGACTCAACTGTACAGAAACTGTTGTATGGAGATAAACATAACAGGTCATATGACGAAACAGGTAATTTGCATATTATACAAATGAGGGGGTTACTATTTTGTTTATGAACAATTTACTTCTGAAATCAAACTATTGGTAACCAATTGTGTTTACATGGTTAAAGGACCACTGAAATTAAACATGTGGTAACTAATTTTGTTTTTCACAGTCAATTCAATTCTCTTTTTATTTTAACACTAGTTTTATAAAAAGAATGTAAAATGTTAACATACAAATTGGTTTTGAGAGTTGATATTGAAAATCTATGGTAAAGATACATTTAGCAAGAATAATCTTAGAGATAATGCAAAACTTATTAAGGTTCATTGTTAGCCCTTGACATCACAAGAATTTCCTACTCACAAATATATGCTTGTAATAGTAATAAGGTGTTTTTTTACAAAGATTTTTGTAGGGCATCTTGATCTTGAGTAATTTATTTTAAAAAATTTTCAAGTAGAAAATTAAAGCAAATATAAATCTTTGAATATGACAAATCGAATATGGTCTTATATGAAAACTTCTATCAAACAAATTACAATTCAATTTCTTTGAATGGCTTAAAACAGCCTAATGGGAAAAAAGGTATTCTCAGAATTAATTTGGTTAGACTTAGTATCTATAATAGATCATCACTTTTAGGAATTTTGGTCCTCAATGCTCTTCAACTTCATACTTTATTTGGCCTTTTTAACTTTTTTGGATTTGAGCGTCACTGTCTTTTGTAGACGAAACGCGTGTCTGGCATATATACAAAATTTAGTCCTCGTATCTATGATGAGTTTATTCAAACCAGATTTCTAAGATTCTATAATGTTCAGCAAACTAATTCATCAGGGAAAAAAATTGTATTTTAAGAGACTGATTAATTAAAGTTTTGCAAAATTCTCTATTTCATTGTATTTTTAGGTTTAAAATAGAAATAATAATATGATATAACACAGCAACAATCGATAACCACTAAATTACAGGCTCCTGACTACTATTGATTTTGATTGTTTTTGTTTTTTCAGACACAAAAGGTTTTACTGTAGTTTTGTTTTTTTGTTTTTTCAGACACAAAAGGTTTTACTGTAGTTTTTACAGAAGTGCAGGTTTTAGAGAAATTCACTTATGAGGACCAGTTTGACCATTTAGGTAATTCATTTGTTGATAGAACTATAAGGGACGACATCAAAAGTTCAATGTAGGATAAAAAACTTAATTCACATAGTTTTTTCGCTGACCCCCCTACCCCCCTTCTTAACTTAATTTGGGAAAAATTGATTTACCTATATGGATATATGTAAAATCGATTTTATATGAACAAAACTTTCAGCTATGTTGACCCCCCACCCCCAAACTATTCGATTTAAGTTTTTTATCCTACATCGATCTTTTGATGTCGTCCCTAACTTAAAACTTAATTATATGGGTACGAAGTCCCCAATTACGGTAGAAAAATCAATAAAAAAAAAAATCGGGAAAATTTCCCGAATTTTTCATTCTACTAATGAACTCAAAATCGTTAACTTTTTTTTCAGATCTACTTCCTGTTCCGGTTTTATCCGCTTTTGCGCAGATATCTGTCTTGTTTGCATGAGACTTTGAAAAAATTTATATTTATCAGTCTAGTAAAATATAAGATTGGATCTCAATACAAATTCAATTTTAATAATTGTTTGATATGAAAAAACGTTACCTGATGAAAGCGTTTCTTTTGTTTACATCGAATATGACGTCATAACTTAAAGAACGTCACAGCTAATTCCCTAACAACAGAATCAAAATCGGGAACGTTACGTATGGTATTTCGGTTTCTTTTATCAACGTGATTGAATTAAAAAAATAATACATACAGACTTCGTCCCCATTCACAGGTTATGCCTGCCTCATATTAAAGTACTATTTAGCAGTACTCTGATATCCCAACGTGGAAAAAATGACTCCAAAATATGTGGCGCTTAAGATGGTACCCAACACTTTCACTTAAATAAATTTGGCTCGTTTAATTTTCATAAAATTTTGTCAAAGTATTTTCTTTGACCCCCTTACAGAAATATAAAAATTTCAAAAATTTTGAACCAACAGTTTTGTCAGAAAAAATACACTGGTTATATAGCAGTTTGACAAACACCAATTTTGATCATTGAGAAGCTTCATATTTCCTTTTAACAATACAACGTGATTAAAACGTTAAGCTGATTTTACAGAGTTATCTCCCTGTAGTGTTAGGTACCACCTTAACTTACTTACTGTTACTGTTGATTGATTTACTTTAGTGGATACCAGTTTTGGTGTCTTGAGCAAAAATTGTATTTGATTGATGTTTTATTTAGTGATTTGACAAAATTTTGTATACATATTTGAATGTTCCAAGATTAACTAAAGTATTGTACATGTACATGTATATGTGCACTTCCATAAGGTTGATTTATATCTGACACACCTCATATATAAATATATGCATGAAAAAAAAAATTTCTTCTACTTTTACAACTTATGAATTTCGAATATATTTATTCCAGAGCATGAACCAGCTGTGGATTTGTTGTCATCGTCTGTTTCCACATTGTACGGTGGATTTGGAGATTACGGAATCAATTTACGGTCAAATGTGGACATCTATAAATACATGCCCTTACCTGAACTATTTAAACATTCTGTAACAAAGCCTCTTAGATCACAGTAAGTCAAATATACATAAAAGGGAGATAATATTCAAAGTAATATAAATCAACTGTCCTTGCAAATGTGGCACACTATATATATATACCAACTCTGGATCCACTACACAGAATAGAGTAGGATTTGTTCATAGTCATAAACAAAAAAAGTTCCTGTCATTCAGGTTTGTTCTATTTGGAAGGCACTTTGAAAATGGAGTAAACATGTAGAAAATTACATAATTTCTCTTAAATTTTCACTGTCATTTCGAAGTACCTGCCTAAGTCCCATGTGTATTTTTTTGGAACAGCCCTGAGTAATTTATAAGTTGGTGATTTTCAAATATATTTCTATGTTTTGGTGTCTTTTTTGTTTTTTACTTTTTAGATAATTTATTTTTTCAGACATTTCAATATTTCTTTGTTGTCCTTAATATATAAATTAGCCAATGCATATGCAAATACTTCTGTATATTTCAGAATTTCCCTAGTAAACAAGAGTGTTATAGATTATTTCACAGTAGAACTCCAGATAGAAGAACATTTCCAGGCTCTGAGAAGATATTTATTGATGGGAGATGGAGACTTTTCACAGTTTTTTAGTGATTTACTGTTTGATAAGGTATGTCTAAATATAGAATAGAAACAGATTATTCTTGACCAATTGATTCCATCCAAAAGTTTAACCATAAAGGTGTTCAGCTAAAAGGATCATTTGTAATTTTCTTATAGTAAGTTTGGTCCACAGGGTTTCCATAGTATAGAAATTGGACCACATTTCCCTGAATACAACCTCCTTCAAAGAGTGTGTATTTTTTCAAGCTGTATCAAATAAGCAAATTTTGTTGGAAAAGTGTGACTGTCTTGCCAGGAATAAGGCTTTCAGGCACACACATATAGAATGTTACTGGGTTAAACATGTTAGTAAGATCCAAAACCTCCCCCTTTATGATTTTTTTCCTAATTACCTGTATAGTTTGATCATTTGAGTAAACTAGAAAGTATTTTTTTAAAACATTATATTTTTTCTTTTTTTGGGGGATTAAGTTTTTATCTTTTTGAGATTTATTGAATATCAAAAATTTTCAAAGAAAAACATTTTGAATTTATATATAACTTCAATTTTGATGATGTATTGCCTGAAATAAAATGAAATATCTTTTCCTATTGTAATTTGATAGTTTGAGATAAGAATTCTATAAAATTTTATGCTATATACAGCATATGAAATTTTAAAAATCTGAAATTTAAAACTGATACTTTTAAATCAGAAGAGCATTTATAGCCATGATAGCTAAGGATCAAAATAGGCAAAAAATATCGATAGGTAATGGATATCCTTTTTGAGATATATAAATTTAAAAATGGCAGGAAAAGGCTGTATCAGACTTTAACCATATATTTTGCATTGACATTATTTGGGTTTCAAATCATAAGAAAAGAAATCTAGAATTAGCTTTAATTTTTGTCAATGATCTTTTATGTGCTGTTGAAGTGACTTCTATGAAAAGAAAAGATGGGCCAGGGGATATACACATGATATAGGGTAAAATATTTTACCAGTATCATAGGAAAAAACCAAGGAGTCTTAACAAGAATCTGGAAATTTTTTCAACTAATTTCGCTCATTTTGATATCACATAAAAGTTGGAGCCCTTTTTCAAAAAAAGAATGTCAATATCACATACATGAGTATGCTCATACTCACAATCAACAAACTTGTTTAACTGTTGCATCGCATTTACTTCATGATTTTTCCTACAATTTGTAAAATCCTTCAAGAGCAATTAAGGGAAGGCAAAAGTTTAAAAATAAAATGATTTTAATGACTCAAAACAATAATTTTCTTAGTCATTGTTAATGTTTCTTTCGATTTTGAAGTCAAAATTCAAACAAGATGTTTTACGACAATACTAAAACAAACAATTCCGGACTCATTTCCGGGATTAGTTTTGTTTATCAAATTCATAGGAAATCAATGGCTCTTTAATTTTTTAACCTTTGATAGTGTTTGAGTATTAATGATAAAAGCTGCACTTGCTTTATTTAGCAAGAAATTATTTTAAATTTAAAGTGTCTAATCTGCGGAAGAGAATTTCAAGCATGCATATTAAATAGTAAACAAGCATGTGTATAAGTAGTGAAAAAATACTTTTTTCTACGTAAATTAAATCAAGTTGTAATTCAATTTAAAATCATAATTGACAATTGTCTTAGCTAAAAAATAATTAAATAATGAAGACAGTTGTTATGGAATTTTAATTTCTTTATAATATTAGTTCTGAGCTTGTGATTAATAGCCAGGTGTTAATTAAAAACACAGGTAAAGAGATTATCGATCATTAGCTAATAGCTCCCAGAGGCATTAATATAGTTATTAGGAGGGCCCTCAGGATTATAACACTTTACTGGAGTTTGATTACAGGAAATCTATAGCAAAACAACCAAAAAATTTAAAATGGCGATTTAGAAACTTGATCTCCATGAAATAACCGTAATTATTTCTGTTAAAAAATTAAATTTGTCCTAAATCCCAATTACTCATTTAGGACAAAATCTTTAAGTTTAGGTCAAGACTGGCAAATATGACCGTTTCTGGACCCTTGAGTCTGAACATCTGACAAAAACTACTAAACCTGACAGGACTTCATACTTAAAAAGTGCAGGAAATTGTATGAATGTGCAGAAAAAGGTAGAGTGACTTGATTAAAATTTATTTTGTATGATTTCAGCTGTCATCCAATCCCAAACCAAGAGAGATGTTGAACCCAGTATTTTTGAATGGTGTCCTGACTAAGTCACTCAGATCTTCTATGCACGCTGATGATGTTTACGCAGATAATCTGAGTTTTGCCATAAAATATGTTCCACAGGTTCTACAACAAACAGGTGGGTTCAAATTTATAAAATACTGAAGATTCAGTTATTAAAGTGGGTAACAATTTTTGGTTGATTGAGGAAATCTTGCATCTATTTGGATATTTGATTCCATGGTTTTGTCAAATTCTGCACACCATTAAATAGCAAATTTGTAATTTGTTAATCTGTAGAATGCGTGGTACACCTGTACCCAGGAAAACCAAAAAAAAAAATGGTATCCAATGTATAATAATGAATCCACAATATATAAATTTGCCACATCCTTCATAAATACAAAACCTTGAAAAAAATTGTTTTCATGATAGAATTAATCTGAAATATTAAAGAAATTAGAATTAGAATTAAATTCTGACAAAGGATCATGAAAAAATCATCAAAAATAAGTATACAGTATTACACAGCTTAAAGGAAACATTTTATTTTGACATAAGTCTTTTCAATATACTTTTCCATAAAAAAAATAAAAAGATGGGGTATGATTGTCAAAGAGACAACTGAAGCAGTAGTTTAAAATCAAAAGAACAAGAACTTGCATACTTCTTAGGAATTTATAATGATTACCAGATTTAGCTTCTAACGATTATTGGAAATTAATTGAATCATGAAATTTATATAATTATACTCTCTATTTTACAGCACATGATACTCTGGATTGTCTAGAATTGAGATATAAGGTAGGGTTTTCTTTTAATTTCCCTGTAATGACTCCAAAGAACAGATGAATATGTTGTGGCAAATATTTATTGGGTAAAGGAGTGGGAGAAGGGGGGGGGTGCTAAAAAATTTTACTGGTGCTAATATTATGGTGAACTTTTTTAAAAAAAACTGTTGTCTCTTTAGATATATCATTGACCTACAGAGGAAAAAGAAAGTGCTTTAAAACTTTTCACTGATTGCAAATGATAATGACCTGTACTATCCTTACTGAAATTTCAATGCCAGGAGCAATACTTAATGCCACTATTCTTGTACAATAAATTTCAACTTAATAAAAGGTCATTTCTCCTACTGAATTTCAGAGTCTATTGCCATGATATAGCCAAGGTGGCTGAAATTGGCATTTAGCACAATCAAATTTATATAAACAAACAGTACCGGTAGTGCTGTTCTATTTCTGATACTAAGCCAACTGTATTATCATTCTAACTTTTTTTTTTTTTCTAATTTTTCATTATCTTTCAGGTTGTATGGCCATTAAACATTGTGATCACAGACAGTTTGATATGCAAATACAGTAAAGTATTCTCCTTCATGCTACAACTCAAAAGAATTGTGTGGAGTCTTAAAGATGTGTGGCACAGACTGAAAAGGGGAGGTAAGTTAATATTGTTTGTAGTTATCTTCCTTCCTAGTACAACTAAAATCCACAAACTGAGGTAAGATTGATTGACAATTGTTTGCTTAATAAACAGTGACAAATGTTTCATGCTTTTTCAGGACAAAATAGAGTAAGTGATTGTTGTATATTTACATTGGTATTAACAAACATTGCTCTTTATCTAATTTTGTTTGTTTTGAAATGCTGTGGTTTCTGGAGTTTTTCAGAAAAGTAAAATACCTTTTGAAGTTCTTTGATTGATTGTAGCACAATATTAAATCACTGGTTTCAGATGCAAATGAGAAAAAAAGAGTTTTGAATGGAAAAAAGGGACAATCAAAAACAGTAAGTCTACAAAAATTGACAACACCATGGTGAAAGAAATATTTACATGGCCCAACCAAAAAAAAAACAGCAAATATTTGTTAAGTTAACAATAATCAAGAATTGTCTTTTACAGCAATTATTCACAAGGCAGGAAATAGTGTACAGTTTCGACAGCTACAGTTGTACAGGTAAATTTTTTTTAACTCTTTTGTAAAGTTTATAGAATTTATAACATTAATTTAAATGTTTTTCACTAGTATCACTTTGGTTTTAATTAAATACTGTGTTTTTAGTCAAATAGAAATTGACATATTCCACATGTGAAATATTCCTTTTTTTACTCCACTGATATTTTACAACAATAGGTGATGTCAAACATTATCAACATAATTATGTCAAACCTAATTGTCAAGTTAAAAACATATGACTCCTTGCCTTTTCATTTAATTTACATTAAAAAAAATATGTAATGAAAAGGCCATCTAATAAGAATGAATTAATTATAAAAAATCATACCATGTCTAAACAACACATTATCAAATCTTTAAGAATTTCAGGGCCTCTTTAATCTTTAACTTTGTAATTTGGTTCTTTTTTTTTTTTATATAAGCATCTTGGATGAGTTATTTTAAGACAAAACGTGTATCTGGTGTACAGAATTTAGAGCTTGTGATCTTTGAGGAGTATTTTTCACTCATGCCCATTTAATTCTATTTCAGGCAAGAGATGCAACATTTTGTGAAGGTGATGCAGGGGTACGTTGCCAGTCAGATAATACATGTATCATGGAAGGAGTTCACTGAATCTCTGACGACTGACGTCAAGGATCTGGATGATTTACACAGAATACATTCAGAATATCTCAACAAAACTATATTTAGGTTTGTATTTGTTGTTGATTTTGTATGAAACTCTTTTTTAAAGTCACCACAAACTAAAGTAAACCTAAAATTTGCTGTTCGGTGTGAGCCAAGGCTCAGTGTTGAAGGCCGTACTATGACCTATAATGGTTTACTTTAACAAATTGTGACTTGGATTGAGAGTTGTCTCATTGACACTCATATCACATCTTTTTAGAAAATCATTAAATCTGCATGTTGAAAAAAAATTATGTATGTAACATTTCTCGACTATAAGTCTATATAATAAAAGGATTTTATGTTAAGTATGTGAGTGAAAGGCAGAGTTAAGAAATAAATTCCATAAAAATAACCTCAATTATGATTCTTATAATACAAAAAACACCATTATTCTATCTGTATTGTCATATTCATATTAATAGGTGCTTACTGAACAAGAAGGCCAGTCCAGTGATGAAGATAATACAGGACATATTCAGCCTCATTCTGAAATTCCGTGTTCAGCTGATTAATGCTGAATGGTATACTGACCCAGAATCTGGACAGTTAACACATACAAACTTTGCAAATATGGTGTCTCTGTACAAAGCCTTTAGAGAATATTCTGTGTTTTTGTTCAAAGGTAAGTATTTTAAAATTCTGGATTTTTTATGCCCCCACTATAGGGGTGTGGGCATTAAGTTTTACCCATGTCTGTCTCAACGTTCATACATCACAAAGTTGTTTTATGTTCTCTAACTTTAGGTTGACTTTTACTAAAAATTAAACACAATGCTTATTACCACAAAACATAGATCAAGTTTGAATTTTAGCTGTCTCACTTTAACCTTTCATGAGTTATGCCCTTATACAAATGAAACAGTTACTGGTATACATTGCTTATTACCACAAAACACAGAACAAGTTTTAATTTGGTGGTGTCACTTTAATCTTTCTAGAGTTATGCCCATTTACAAATGGAAAAATTGCTAAATTTTTTGTTTCCTTTTCTACAACTCAAGTTCGCCTCAACCATATAATATGAAACTTATACACTATGCTTAGTACCTCAAAACACAGATCAAATATGAATTTTGGGGGTGTCACTTTTACTGTTCTAGAGTAAAATGGAAAAATTGCTGAATTTTTCGTTTACGTTCTCTAACTTAGCGTTGCATCGAACCATAGTTTCTGAAACTTGTACACAATAATTATACCAATAAAAATCAGATTATGTACACATTTGGTTAGTGTCACTTTTACCGTTCTTCAGTTATATCCCTTTATAACTTTATATGATATGCAAGCGTGGGCATCATATGTTTCACATGAGCACATTCCCAATTTATTTTTAAATTTAGAAAATTGTGCTTTCATTTGTTATCATGATTGTTGAACAGGAGGGGTAAAATGTTATGATTCCTTTCCCTTATAATAGAGCTTCCCAGGAGTGATTGAGTATATGGGTTCAGAATGGAGACATAGAAATTTACCATAACACATCTTAACATTATAATCTATAAATATGTTTGAAATTTAGGTAAAGCAGAAGAATTCAAGGAAAATTATCTGAAACTTGAATGTTAACCATCAAATAGTTATGATGAAATTCAAGATATCGCTTTAAGTAGCAGTTCTAGTTTATATACCCATTAACTACCATTTCCAGTCAATATTGTTGTACTGCAGCCCTTCTAGTCTTTACGAGGGAATAAGCATGCTATGAATTATTTTTGTTACTAAATGGTGTCGCGGATAAGAAAAAACATCATTTTATTCAAATAACAAAATTCATTTTGCTTCTTTGCCAAGAATGGGACGGTCAAATAAAATCTATTTTACTTCTTTGCCAATAATGTTTAATTCTGATGGGAGAGTAGCGGACACAGGTTTATAATTTTGTATCAAGCATGATCTATTGATATAAGATGTGATATGAGTGCAAATGGGACACCTCTTCATCCTGTCACAATTTGTAAAAAGTAAACCATTATAGGTCAGAGTATGGCCTTCAACACAGGGTCTTGGCTTACACTGAACACCTGTTTTTAAAGGGCCTCAAAAATGATTAATGTAAAACCATTCAAACAGGAAAACCAACGGTCTAATCTAAATAGGAATGAGAAAAACTTATGATCCACATCAACAAACAACAACCACTGAACAACAGGTTCCTTGTATATTTAAGAAATAATTCATGGAAGCCATAGATTGTTGGAAATTTACACATGGCCTGGGCCGTGATATTCAAATTTTATCCTGAGGGTTAGCGAGGGATAAAATTAACAATTATCACGACCCAGGCCATGTCTAAATTTCCAACAATCTACGGCTTCCATGAATTATTTCGATTCTTATAGAACAAATACGGTCATTAAAATACTGAAGCGAGGGTTGGTTTGGTGTGTGTGAGGCTGATATTTTTTACTCCCTGTAAGATAAAGCTCAAATAGCTTAATAAATCCGTAGCTTGCATGGGTTATTTGTTGAAAAACCGCTAGAAAAAAAACTGTTTAATTCTTCCAATTCTCAAACCCAACATTTGCCACTTTTAATTTACATGATTTTCTTGTAAGCTTCCGTCAAATCCAAAGTTGACATTTTGTCACTAAGGAGCCGCTATGTTGACTTGCTGAAATTAGTAAATATGCAAATAATGCAATAAAATAGAAAATAAAACAAAACCTACCTCAAAAATCAGTTTTAATACAATATCATACGAATTTCGATGGTTCACATAACAGAATACTTTCAACTTTAGCGGTTTCATTTGTATGACGTCAAGTTTTTAAATCGGACTTAAATGCGCCAAAAAAATTAATAGACTTTCGCGGAATTTTATTTTATTTTTATTTTGTTGATTTCTCTGCAAAGGGTGTGCAAATAGGTTCCAATACATGTAGATTTACGTGGGAAGTATATTGTAACAGCCATTATTATGTATATCTCTGAGTCTGCGCTAAGTATAGATATATCGAGAATTTTATCACAGTGTTGTTTACAAAGTGAAAGAAGTACGTCATATTAGAATGTTTGTATATTTTAATAGTAGTGCTGTCAAATCGTACACTTTTGCCTAACCGGTTATTCGTATAATCGTTCGACCGATTAACTGGTTAACCGGTATAGTTTAAATTGGTGTTTGAAAGCCTTATCAATAGTACCCTACACATAGATATAAGATGTGGTATGAGTGTCAATTTGACAACCTTTCGTCCAAGTCACAAATTTACGCTTTTGGAATTGAATATTGTCCTTTGGCATTATAAGGCTTGTCTTTGAGGATTCCTGACGGAGTTTGACTTTTAATAATCAAATACACCGTATCAACTATAGTGTTTGTACCAACTTCAGATTGAAAAATTAAAAAAAAAACCTTCTTGATCTCGTAGAATTGAATATGTCTGAAACCGATTATTCTTTTCTTTTCTCTTGTTGTCTCCGAAAATAATGTGGAGTGTTTCAATTTGAAATTATTATTTATAAAAAAGAAGATGTGGTATGATTGCCAATGAGACAATTTTCCACAAGAGACCAAAATGACACAGAAATTAACAAAAATAGGTCACCGTACGACATGATTCTTTGCTTTGTTTGCTTGTTTCTTTAAGCATGTTACTCGTATTGTCACGTATACATTGAGTACATTCATATTGGTTTGCATTTCACAATTTTGTGAGTTAGCATTTCGTTTAAAGTAAGACTAATCCTTGCATGACGAAGGTTGCACATTGAGATGTAGGTCTACACAAAATTAGATCAAAAACGAACTAATGAAGTAAATCGAAAAATTTAATCACATTACTGATTTAAAGTTACTGTTAAAAAAACATGTTTACTAATTATGTTTCTTTAATATACTGCCCCGAGCTGATAAACAAGTTCTAATTAATTTTATGTTTTTAGGATTAACAATAGCAATCAATATACTGGACACTTGATCTGTCTAACTATATACCACGACGACAATTTTCAAATAAAATATAACTATTTAATGATTTCTATACAAATTTATATCAAATCTATCAAAAATGAAAAAAAAAGGTCGGGTTAACCCGGTTAGTGATTTTGGTATTCGGTATTCGTTCGTTGACAACACTATTTAATAGTAATGATGAATATTGTACATTCACAAGATGATATTTTAATAATGTTTTTATTGTTTTCTATTTCAGTTGTATATAAACTGTCTGTAAGAGGATATCAGCCTCATCTTCAGGAATTATTACTGAGACTGAACTTTAATGACTATTACAAAGACAGATAGAAACAGATCTGATTCTGACAAATATTTTATATATCTGTGATAATTGCTTAGAATAAACAGAACAAATTATGTGAAATGTTTTGAATTTATCCATGCATGATAAGTTTGAAGGAAACTTGTCATATATAAAAAAAGAAGATAGGTATGAATGCCAATGAGACAGCTCTTCACAAGAGATCAACTGACACAAAATTAACACAAAATTAACCATAGGTCACATATAACCTTCAACAATTAGCAAAGCCTGTACCACATAGTCATTTTTATAAGGCCATAAACTGACAAATATAAAACAATTCAAATGTGAAAACTAACGCCCAATTTATTTACCAAAAAATGAACAAAAACAAATATGTAACACAGCAACAAACAACAACCACTTAAGTACAGGTTCATGACAGACACATACATTCAGAATGTGGCATTGTTAAACACGATTATATGCCAATCAAAGCCAGACTTTATATCATAGTCTACCATTGTCCCTCTGCTGTCCTCCAGTTGTAAATATGTTCTACACACTTTAATTCAGACTTTTCCAAAAGAAACAAAATTGAAATTTCATCTTCAAATAAAATGCAGACCTGATTGGTATCAACATTCAGGAAGGAATATTATTTCAAACTTTACCAATGTGTTAAGAGTTTTGGTATATATGCAAAGAAAGAAGTAAGTAGATGTGGTATGGTTGTCAATGGGAAACATATCCAATAAAGTCCAAATGATGTTGATTTTAAACAAATATAACTTATAATTAGTCACCATACTGCCTTCAACAATAAACACAACCCATACCATATAGTCAGCTATAAAAGTAATAACAAAATGTAACAACGATTCCAATGAAAAATAGGCATCATTTACGACAAAACGAACAAAAAACAAATTAAACAAACAGCAAAGAACAACAACTGAAGTAAAGGCTCCTGACTTGGGACAGGCAAATAAAGAAGGTGGCATAGTTAAAACATATTTGTGAGCACTCAACCATACAACCTAAACTGGAGCAATGATGTAACAAGTCACAACAAAACATAGAACAAACTAATTTTTTTTTTGAATTATCAGACCTGTAAAAAGCACAAGAAAAATGAAAACAAATGACACAAAGTATAGATGTAATAGATCTTTGAGAACCATTTTTGGACTCTGGATGAAGGATTTTTTCCCTGCATTGAAGACCCATTGGTGGCCTTCAGCTGTTGTCGACACTTTGAACGGGTTGTTGTCTCTTTGACACATGCCCCATTTCCATTCTCAATTTTATAATTCATGTTTTCCTTAAGTGATTAACTTTAAACTTTAGAGATTCATTAATAATGGTGAACTGAGGATGGGTTTACTTACATCTCGGCTTGTTTATTGTAGTCTGGACTTTCAAGATGAGTAACTTTTCACATGTCTTGCACTTATTGAAGTAAATGTTGAGGAATATACTTTACGAACTTCACTAAATGAGTAGGAATGATGATTTTAGGGTCTGTATGTGGGTTTTTTTATTTGCATTTAGTTGTTCCAAAGTCTCTTTCAATCTATGAAACTACAACAACAAAGAAAACTACAGACTGAACAACACATGCTCCACCGATCCACTGTCCCAAAGATGATCACATGTGCTCTTTGAGGTTGAAACTTCTTGCTCCATATGTTGCACCCATCACATTCGTCATTGCAGGTGCACATTTTGTGATCGGTCTTTGGAAGGCTGAAACATATTGCTCCATATGTTGCACCCATCGTGTTGCTCATGTCAGGTACACATTTGGGCGACAAGTCTTAATTTATGGTGTCACAATCAACAAAAAGAATATAGGACTATGTGTACCACTGACAATTTGAACTCGAATGTAGGACAGAAAGTCACAGGACAAAAAGTCACAGGACACAAATTCACAGACAAAAAGTCACGGACAAAAAGTCACAGGACAAAAAGTCACGGACAAAAAGTCACGGACAAAAAGTCACGGACAAAAAAAAGTCACAGACAAAAAGTCACAGACAGAAAGTCACAGGACAAAAAGTCACGGACAACGGACAAAAAGTCACAGGACAAAAAGACACAATTCAGTTTTGAGATCATTTTTAGTTGTACAAGACAAGTGAAACTGCGAGCTACTGCTCACTGATGATACCCCCGCCGCAAGTGGATAATATTAATAGTGTAAAAATATGCAAGTGTTCGGTAAACAGGAAGTTGTCGAGTGATGAATCTGAAAACGCATCACACGGTATAGCTGACTTATATAAATCCTGAAACCAAATTTCAGAAATCCTTGTGTTGTAGTTCCTGAGAAAAATGTGACGAAAATTTTCAACTTGGTTATCATGTGTAAAATCATACAAGTGTTCGGTAAACAGGAAGTTGTCGAGTGATGAATCTGAAAACGCATCACACGGTATAGCTGACTTATATAAATCCTGAAACCAAATTTCAGAAATCATTGTATTGTAGTTCCTGAGAAAAATGTGACGAAAATTTTCAACTTGGCTATCATGTGTAAAATCATACAAGTGTTCGGTAAACAGGAAGTTGTCGAGTGATGAATCTGAAAACGCATCACACGGTATAGCTGACTTATACAAATCCTGAAACCAAATTTCAGAAATCCTTGTATTGTAGTTCCTGAGAAAAATGTGACGAAAATTTTCAACTTGGCTATCATGTGTAAAATCATACAAGTGTTCGGTAAACAGGAAGTTGTCGAGTGATGAATCTGAAAACGCATCACACGGTATGGCTGACATATATAAATGTTGATACCAAATTACAGAAAGGTTGGATGTGTAGTTCCTGAGAAAAATGTGACGAAAGTTTCATGGGACGGACTGACTGACGGACGGACTGAACAAAAAAACTCTTATCAAGTTTGTTTCATTGGCACTTATAACAACATCTTATATATATATATAGCACTGCATACGGTATAATCCCCTTTCTGTCAAGTATCCAACTGTCAAATATTATAATCGACAAAGGGAAATGATGTGGATTTTTTGGATAAAATTTCAATATGTTAAACATTGAAATAATTGAAAAGTACATAATCCTTAAATAGAGAAACAACATTCCAATTTGACCTCAACAGCCAAGTCATTTACATATTTGAATAACTATACATACTGTTTAAAAAAAACAAGAAAAAGAAATAATAGTTGCCTCTTGCGGAAAACTCTGGACCACATGCACGGTTAACCACGACCCCTGAGGGTGTACTCCACAAGAACTGACAACAGAGAGAGGTTTGCAAATCTACTATAAGTCAATGGATGGACTTCATTGATAGGTCTATCGAGCTAAAATACAAGATATAAAGTACAATCGATAAGTTGTACTTATTTTATTAAAATTACTACAAAGTAAATTATTTCGAATTTGCTTACTTCTCTTTGAAAAATAATTGTGACTCCCTTTTTTTTAAATAACTGTTATGGGGAGGGAAAGAGTTATGATCCATATATCATGTTGAAAATGATTGCAAGGTAGCAATACACAGTTAGAAGTTAGTTATGGCCATGGCATTTTTCTGTTTGACAGTCCGTATTTTCCTTGTCGTACCGCCCATAGGTCCAGCAATAATTGACGTGTTTTTCATCAAAGGTTTGACGCTCGATCTTTTCAATTCAAATTTATGGAAAAAGGAGCAGAAATGCATATGATTTTTTTTTTTGGGACCTCTTGATAGATATCTTGATAGATAAATGTCTATGATTTCAGGCAAGATATCACTTTAACTGATTGAAATATTCCTTTGGACCAAATTTAGGGGACTCTTGTGACATTCTCAGATCCCTTTTGCATTTTTTTTGTATCAAATAAATGCAGATTGTTGCCATGGTGACACCAAAAAGATTATATTTCACCATTATAACTACTGAAAATCTATGGAAGATTTTCTTTCCATAAAAAACACATGCATAACACAAATATTAAGCATTATCTTTTAGAAAGGAAGGGTAAGAGGGTGTTTAGAAAATATGTTTTTTTCCTATTGCTACCTGAGGTGACATGTCCGTATGACCATCACCCTATTTTGACGGGTTTGATACTGGTTCGTGAGATATATTGAGTGAAATATGATTGGTTAATCAGGATTATCATCATGTGCACTCTTGTCGAAATCAAAATTAACCAGTGAAAAAGAAAAAAAAAATCCTGAATTTTAATTTCCATAGAAAGTTAAATGTTAAAAATTAAATTGAAAATGAAAACGATAGATGGTGTCAAAGAGATAAGAACCCGAACAAATAGCAGAAAACAGCCGAAGGCCCCCGATGAGTATTCACCACTGCGAAAAAGACCCGCAATCAGAGGCTGACCTCAGCTTGCCGCTTAAAAGTGAAGGGTGTGTGAATTTCTTATGAAGTAAGAAAAAAATTTAGCAGTATCCTTTAACTTTACTTTCCGCTATAAAGACTATGTTCTCTCTTTTAGTGACTAAAATGAACGCAGCTATCTCTCAACAAACTTGAGGTAAAGGATACAACATATACAGTTAAAAGTCTGCCTCATATCTTGACTTGCATCTAAAAATTGACAATGATGTATTGATTTTAGCTTTCCTTTTGTTAAATTTCAATTTCTATATATAGCAACATTCCAACAGCGCCTGCATACGGAGTATATATCACTTCCAATTGATACTGTATTTCCAGGTTTTGTATTATTTCCTTGATGGTTGCTGCTCAAAAGGAAGCTATTAAACCGAGAGTTCCAAATGATGAAGTTGAAATCATTCCTTCTTACATTTTACGGGCGCCAAATAAATGTTACGAGTTCGTTGACCCTTATCAGATACAAGTACCCTTTTATAGATGATGGCAGATAGGTTCCTAATGTCGTAATTAACATCCAATCTCCATTTCATAAAAATGACCTACCGCATAAGACTTGTTACCGAGTTTGAACTAACATGACCAATACGACGGGTGCCACATGTGGAGCAGGATCTACTTACCTTTCCGGATCACCTGAGATAATCCGACGTTCTTAGTGGGGTTCGTGTTGCTTTGTCTTTGGTTTTTCTAATTTTGTTTGTTTGTCTGTTTCTTTTTTTTGACTTGTCAGTTTGTTTTCGACTGATAAGTTTGAATGCCTTTCAGGTATATTTTGTCTCTCTTTTTAAGACACCGACATTAATAATAATAAAATATCCCAAAGTGAAAACCAAAGGTGGAATTTATGATAAAAATAAAATAAAATAAAACAGCTACCGCAGATTACAACCAAGTTCAAGCAGTACATTAGAACGTCCCAACTTGAGATAGGAACATACAATGAATGGCAGAGTTAAACGTGTTGACAGCATTCGATCCAAACACTATATATAACATGGGACAATGGTGTTTCAGCACAACTTAGAAACAGACTAAAAAAATAATTGGGAATTAGTTGATCCCTCAGATCGGCACGAAGAGCCCCTTCAAAATAAAACACAAAAAATGACAAAACAATGGAAAAAATACTAAAAAAAAAACCCGGACCAAAGAGTATACTAGCAGAATTTAAGAGTCTAGTTAAAATCCGATTTATACTGATAATATAAAATGTTTGCCATGACTAATATATCAATTAGAACATACCAAACGGATACTGTGTAAAGACAAGGATTGAACTTAAGTTTATGAGCTCTATAAACAACATCTCCTTAAGCATTATGATGGGATATCTCGTTTGAAAGGTTTTTGTAATTATACCGTGTTGAATCAGATACATGTAAGGGTACAGCCAAACATCCATACCAACTACGAGTATTTGTATCTTCGAATAAAAAATTAAAAATTGATCTATGTTGTTCAGTCATAAGATATCATGGATCATAAATAACTGTTAGGAACTTCATTTTTCTCCATACATTTCAGTGAAAATGCATGTCATAAAAATCACCGATAACAGAATCACGCGCGTAGCTACATTTACGTCAAAACGCCCGGACGTACACTTGAATTCTGGTAAAAAAAAATATTTTAATCTCAATAAATAAAAAGATCCGAGTTAAAGCACACCAGTCTTGTAAATCTTTCCTCAATAGGTTGTAATTCTATTCCAGAGGCGGATTTGGGGGGGGGGGGGGGTTGCTTATATAGGAAATCCCTGAAGCGTAACTTGAGCGGGCCCCCACTTATGAAAATTTCTCGATCCGCCACTGTATTCTTAATATACATTAATGACCTCCCAGATTACATCCAATATAGCACAATCAGACTCTTTGCAGATGACAGTATAATCTACCGACATTTTTAAAACTCAACTCAACGACTATCTCAAGCTTCAAGAAGAGCTAGAAGCTGAAATACAATGGAAACAAGATTGACTTATATCTTTCCATCCAGACAAGTGTAACAACAACAAAAAATCCCATCCACTTTTATAACAACATATATGGACACATTTTAAAATTGGTAACATATGCTAAATACTTAGGTATCACCATCTCAGCAGACCTTAAATGGAACACCTACATCCAACGAACCGCCGCCAAAGCAAACAAATCCTTGTTTCATCAGAAAAAAAACTAAAAGTCCAATCGAAAACAATTAAAGAAAGAGCGTACCAAACACTTATAAGGCCAACGTTAGAATACTGTTGTTCTTTATGGGATCCATTTACAAACGAAAATATAAAATCACTAGAAAAAGTACAAATACAGAGACGGGCGGCAAGGTATATGTGCAACAGACATCACAACACCAGCTCTGTGTCTGAGATGCTAGACACCATGAAATGGCAAACATTACACGAACGCCGACTACGAACAAGACTTATAAATGTTCAACAAAATTGAACATGAAAATATAGCCATTCCATCGCATAATGTATTACAACAGAGTCAGTCTACTACGAGATCCACCAATAAAAAATCTTACAGAAAGATCTTGTGCTCCTTAATACTAACCCTCATCTGAAATAAACAGATACTCTTGTTTTTTTTATCTTATACCAAAAAATAAAAATAAAATTAAATATTTATTATAAAACTAAATAAAATTTTGAAAGTACATTTTTTTCATTTTTTAATTGACTTAAATCTTTTAGCAATAAACAGACGGTCAATGATTAATATTTTTTAAAATGACGATTTTGAAAAATTCAGATATTGTGATGAAACTTGGGCAGAAGTTATTATTCCAGATCAAGAAAAAAAATATCTGAAGAAAATCTTTAATTATTTGAAATTCTGGTAATGGACTAATAAATGGATTCAATTTTCGAGGGAAGCGATAATCCCAGGCAATAACCACGGATCCAAGGAAACCCATTTAATTATACGAATCTTTATAACGCACCTAAACATCTGTGCAAATTAATCATTTTCTATCCATTAACGACAATTGCACAAAAGGGGTTTTAATCGAAGAGTAATTGCTTTACCCCACAGTTCCCTTTAAACATATTTTAAAGTGACTGGTTTGGATATTTTCTCTAACACTAATGTCCGTTAGATTCCAAATCAACACAGAATACATTAAACATAAAAGATTGTTTTCAAAATAGTCTCGAAAGTATGTTCAACTTGCTAATTAGTTTTTAATGATAGAAATTGGCCTCCCCCTTGAACCCAATATATACTAGTAAGTTTTATAACCTTGATGCGATTGGGGCCCTCAAACCCCTCTCCAAAGTGCTACGCCACTGAGAATGCACTAATCGACGTCATAAACATCACCAATGACAACGTTATCGTCGAAGTATCGTCGATTCACCGCAGCAGGATTTTTTTTTCGACTACTAAAAATTCTATTTTGTACAGCTTTTTAGAAATTGGAGTAACGGAAAAGAACTTGTGGTAAGGTGTTTTTGTTATTACTTTCTTAAATATGAAAGAAAAGAAAAAAATCTATAAAATCTATTCCCGCAAGACAAGTGAATGTACCATCATGTCTGCAATCTTGAAACTTTCAAAGAAATTTGAGAAAAGATTACCAAAGATCTACCATCAACGACTATTTTTTTTAGGGGTAAAGTTATAACCGAAGAGGTTCCTGACTCGGAAAACAGTTGCAGATTATAATATATTTTATGAGTCAGCCCTTCAATTTTTTTCTTGGTACTTGACCAGACGAGAAAAAGTTACAAAGTAAAAATAACAACGAAAATCATTACTTATCAATAAAAAAAATTGAAAACAATACGTTTAATAATTTCTTGCGTCCGAAGCGATTTACCTTTATCATGAACGCTCAAAGCCAAACATTTGAAATCCGAAGATGTATAAGTACCGAAACCGTTGAAGAGCTATATGTCAAAAATACCTAAACTAAATAGCCAAATACATCTAAAGCCAAATTTGCCTGAGGGAGCTGAAACCTTAGTTTCTTAATAATTTCTAAATTTATAAACGGAATAAGTCTCGAAGACATTTAATTTCAACATTTGTTAATCAAAATCTCGTTGTTTATAGGTTTAATATGGAGAGGACAGCGAAACAGCTGGCTGTGTCAAAGTATGGTGGTGTTCTTCTCAACGTAGCTTGGTCTCAATTTGAATGGGAAAAAGTTGAGGCATACGTATATGTCATTGAGGCACGTGAAGCCACTTTAAAGACGAAACTGGGTATGTAAACGAGAAAAAAAGTTTAAAAGAACTGTATTACTTAAGGGTTACCAACCCATGTACTACAGTAAAGCTAAATCTTAAATAACAATATCTCTGAACCTAAACCTTACCCTTTTCCGTACCCAATACTTACTCTTAATCTTGCTCGTACCTGACATTTACCCTTGCCCGTACCTGACACTTACCATTACCCGTGTCCGTACCTGACACTTACTCTTACCCTTACCCTTGCCCGTACTTAATAATTACTCTTACCCTTGTACGTACCTAACCTTGACTCTTACTATTATCCTTGTACGTACCTTACCCTTCCCCTTGCCTGTACCTGACACTTACCATTACACGTACCTAATACTTACTCTCCCTCTTACCCGTGTCCGTACCTGGTACTTACTCTTACCATTACCCTTGTCCGTACCTTACACTTACCCTTGCCCGTACCTGACACTTACCATTACACGTACCTAATACTTACTCTCACTCTTACCCGTGTCAGTACCTGACACTTACTCTTACACGTATATAATATTTATTCTCACTCTTACCCTTGTCCGTACCTTAAACTTACTCTTATCCTTACCTTATCTTTACCCTGTCCGTACCTAACACTTACCTTACCCTTACAGTAGTCCGTACCTAACACTTACTATTACCCTTCCCCTTCCCCTTATCCGTACCTAACACTTACTCTTACCCCTACCTTACCATTGCCCGTACCTTACACTTATGCGTACCCTTGCCCGTACCTTACACTAACTCGTACCTTTATCCTAGCCTTGTCCGTACCTAACACTTCCCCTTATCCGTACCTAACACATTTTACTCTTACCCCTACCTTACCCTTGCCCGTACCTTACACTTATTCTTATCATTACATGTACCTTACCATTACCCTTGTCCGTACCTGACACTTACCCTTACACGTACATAATACTTATACTCACTCTTACCCTTGCCCGTACCTTACACTTACTCTCACCCTTACCTTACCCTTATATAATTACTCTTGTCCGTACCTAACACTTACTCTTATCCTTGCATGTACCTTATCCTTATCATTGCCCGTACCTATATAACACTCACCCTTACCCTTACTCGTACCTAACACTTACTCTTATCCTTACCTGTACCTTACCCTTGTCCGTACATAACACTCACACTTATACTTACCTCTCCCATGCCCGTACCTTACCCTGACCCTTGCCCGTACCTTAGACTTATAAAAAAGCCATATCCTCACCCTATATCCAACATAGAAAAAAGCCAACTCTAAGTTTATCATAGAAAAAATCTCAGCCTAACCCTAAATCTAACATGTAAAAAACCCAAGCCTAACCCTAAGTTAAATCCTAGACCTCTTTAAATAAAAGAAGCCGTGAAAATAAAGCCCCTGCGTGTATGGGAGAGGAATGATTATTGTATGGTTTTAATACTGTAGATCAATTACACATGATTGGTTTATGCACACTATGATTTTAAGAACTACTAGTATTTATATTATAAACTGTGTAACAATTGTAATGAAATAGAGGACGAATCTCATTTTTCGTCAATTGTTAAAAGGGCGATCTATTATTTCTACAACTGTACAACTATTCGGATATCCATAAAAGATCATAAAACTAGACGATATTTACATGTATGTTTTTTTCGTAAATAACTATTTTATGAATTAAGTCGTTAGTTCTCTTAGTTGCCTTTATTTGCTTACATCAACTTCATTTGAACTATTGTAGATAATTGCTACGTTGACAATCGTATCATATCTCCTTTTTATATGCATTGTCTTTCTTTAGAGATTCGAATATTTTAACACCTATATGTCACAAATACACACAATATAGTTTGCCTTTAAAAGCTTGTCCAGTGAAGATCCATCTATGTTTATTTATCTGTAATAATGGTCTCTTACTTTTGATAAACACTTTTCCAGATAAAATAAAAAAACAGATGAAACATGCAGAGGATCATCTCAGAGACAATGAAACCGAGGGAGATGGAACTCAGTCAGATACATCTCAGTCAGATGCAACTCAGGCAGATGCAACTCAGACAGATGCATCTCAGTCAGATGCAACTCAGTCAGATGCATCACAGTCAGATGCATCTCAGTCAGATGCATCACAGTCAGATGCATCTCAGTCAGAAGCATCACAGTCAGATGCAACTCAGTCAGATGCATCACAGTCAGATGCAACTCAGGCAGATGCAACTCAGGCAGATGCAACTCAGTCAGATGCAACTCAGTCAGATGCAACTCAGTCAGAAGCATCTCAGTCAGATGAAACTAAGTCACATGCAACTCAGTCAGATGCAACTCAGGCAGATGCAACTCAGTCAAATGCAACTCAGTCAGATGCAACTCAGTCAGATGCAACTCAGGCAGATGCATCTCAGGCAGATGCCACTCAGGCAGATGCAAATCAGGCAGATGCAACTCAGTCAGATGCAACTCACTCATCTCAGGCAGATGCATCTCAGTCAGATGCAACTCAGTCAGATGCATCACAGTCAGATGCAACTCAGTCAGATGCATCACAGGCAGATGCAACTCAGGCAGATGCAACTCAGTCAGATGCATCACAGTCAGATGCAACTCAGTCAGATGCATCACAGGCAGATGCAACTCAGGCAGATGCAACTCAGGCAGATGCAACTCAGTCAGATGCAACTCAGTCAAATGCAACTCAGTCAGATGCAACTTAGTCAAATGCAACTCAGTCAGATGCATCACAGGCAGATGCAACTCAGTCAGATGCATCACAGTCAGATGCAACTCAGTCAGATGCAACTCAGTCAAATGCAACTCAGTCAGATGCAACTCAGTCAGATGCAACTCAGGCAGATGCAACTCAGGCAGATGCAACTCAGGCAGATGCAACTCAGGCAGATGCAACTCAGTCAGATGCAACTCAGGCAGATGCAACTCAGTCAGATTTAACTCAGTCAGATGCAACTCAGTCAAATGCAACTCAGTCAGATGCAACTCAGTCAGATGCAACTCAGTCAGATGCAACTCTGGCAGATGCAACTCAGGCAGATGCATCTCAGTCAGATGCAACTCAGGCAGATGCATCACAGGCAGATGCAACTCAGGCAGATGCAACTCAGGCAGATGCAACTCAGTCAGATGCATCACAGTCAAATGCATCACAGGCAAATGCAACTCAGGCAGATGCAACTCAGTCAGATGCAACTCAGTCAAATGCATCACAGTCAGATGCAACTCAGGCAGATGCATCTCAGTCAGATGCAACTCAGTCAGATGCATCACAGTCAGATGCAACTCAGGCAGATGCAACTCAGTCAAATGCAACTCAGTCAGATGCAACTCAGTCAGATGCAACTCAGTCAAATGCAACTCAGTCAGATGCAACTCAGTCAGATGCAACTCAGGCAGATGCAACTCAGTCAGATTTAACTCAGTCAGATGCAACTCAGTCAGATGCAACTCAGTCAGATGCAACTCAGTCAGATGCATCACAGGCAGATGCAACTCAGGCAGATGCAACTCAGGCAGATGCAAATCAGTCAGATGCAACTCAGTCAGATGCAACTCAGTCAGATGCAACTCTGGCAGATGCATCTCAGTCAGATGCAACTCAGTCAGATGCAACTCAGTCAGATGCAACTCAGTCAAATGCAACTCAGTCAGATGCAACTCAGTCAGATGCAACTCAGTCAGATGCAACTCAGGCAGATGCATCACAGGCAGATGCAACTCAGGCAGATGCAACTCAGGCAGATGCAACTCAGGCAGATGCAACTCAGTCAGATGCAACTCAGTCAAATGCAACTCAGTCAGATGCAACTCAGGCAGATGCATCTCAGTCAGATGCAACTCAGTCAGATGCAACTCAGTCAGATGCAACTCAGTCAGATGCAACTCAGTCAGATGCAACTCAGTCAGATGCAACTCAGGCAGATGCATCACAGGCAGATGCAACTCAGGCAGATGCAACTCAGGCAGATGCAACTCAGGCAGATGCAACTCAGTCAGATGCAACTCAGTCAGATGCAACTCAGGCAGATGCATCTCAGGCAGATGCAACTCAGTCAGATGCAACTCAGTCAGATGCAACTCAGTCAGATGCATCACAGTCAGATGCATCACAGTCAGATGCAACTCAGACAGATGCAACTCAGGCAGATGCAACTCAGTCAGATGCAACTCAGTCAAATGCAACTCAGTCAGATGCAACTCAGGCAGATGCATCTCAGTCAGATGCAACTCAGTCAGATGCAACTCAGTCAGATGCAACTCAGTCAGATGCAACTCAGTCAGATGTAACTCAGTCAGATGCAACTCAGTCAGATGCAACTCAGTCAGATGCAACTCAGGCAGATGCAACTCAGTCAGATGCAACTCATGGAGATGAAACTCTAATGAAAGATAAAGGTACACATACATTGAATCAAAAAATAGAATTGAAAAATCACCATTTGTTTTAAACATAACCATTATGTACTCTACTTTAAATTTGTTATTATTATGATGTCGGAAGGTCATTTAATTATAGAATCGAGCTTCAAAACAGGTTGAATCCACCATTTTTACATAAGAAAAATGTCTTTAACAAGTCAGAATTATGATAGTTATTTCTATTCGACAGATGTGTTTGAGTTTTTGTTTTTGCAATTTGATAATAATAAAAAAAAATCCTTTTATTTTTATTTTTATCGTGTTCGTTTTTTTTTTTTTTTTTTTTTTTTTTTTTTTTATAGATCGTCTGTTGATCCATTTAAATCACAGTTTTGTGAAATCTTTTGTGTTCTCCAAAGATAGAAACACTGTCACTGATAGAAACAAAATACTTGCGTAACAAACAATGTTGCTTTCTGATGTTCTCAATCATATGCATAACATTTAAGTTTGTGTTTGAACCGCTTCTATTTGAAGAAAACATAAATACCACATATTTCTTTAGGCATTATATAAATGGTTTCCAACTAATCACCTCGACAGACCGCAATTTATTTCACGAGGCTGAAAAACACATTGGCCATAGAAATATGTGTAAATATAAAAAAAGAAGATGTGGTATGATTGCCAATAAGACAACTGTCCACAAGAGACCAAATGACACAGACATTAGCAACTATACATTTGAAGGTCACCGTACGGCCTTAAACAATGAGCAAAGACCATATCGCATATTAAGCTATAAAAGGCCCCGATATGACAATGTAAAACAATTCAAACGAGAAAACTAACGGCCTTATATTCATATAAAAAAATCAATATAATTGCTTAAGGAAAACAACTATATACCTTATGTGTTACCATTGTTATTCACATGTCATCTTTTTTTTTTCTTTTATAGAAATAGAAAATGCAAAGACACATGGTGAGAAATTGCTAGATAATCAACTCAAGGATGCAGTTGGATGTAAGGTAAAAAAAAAAAGTATGATTCAGGATGACCGCTACTGTGTTTAAAAATAACAAGCTTTTTAAAAGACTGATATAAATTGATAGTAAAGAAAAAGTAGAAAAAAATGAAGGGTTCGTGTGTCAGTTTTTGCGATATGAAAATTGAACATTTGTAAAGAAATGGTGATTGGAGTTTTTAGCGACCTTGACTGGCTATACAGCCCTCGTAAGGTCGGTTGTCGGGAAATGATCAAGCATAGGCGGATCCAGGAGGAGGCCTGTGAGGCCCGCCCCCTCCTTTTGGTGGGGAAATTTTGGTTGATTATATAGGGAATCATTGACGCATGACGAGAGCGGGCCCACCTTAGGTCAGTCAGCCCCCCCCCCCCTCCCCACCTTATGAAAAGTTCTGGATACACCACTGTCTTTATAGATTCAAAAAGCTATCTTTGAAAAATTCGTTAAAATTCTTGGTTTTTTTTTATAAAGGAGTTCAGATACTGCTTTTAAAAAAAAATAATGTACCAAAATTCTCAAAACAAAAGTAGATGTTAGCTCGAACTTTTTTAATGTCACTTCATGGATAAAACTAGATGCTTCCAAATACCTGGCAAAAACAAAAAAAGACAAAAGACAAAAGGAGCTTATATTCAGAAACATGTAACAAATTACAAAAAATGTAAATATATGGTATGCGCAATACAGTTTAAGGAAATTATACGTTTTATCTCCACAGAGATAAGCCCAGGCGCGGATCCAGAGGGGGGGGGGGGGGTTCCGGGGGTTGGAACCCCCCCTTTTTTTTTGGCCGATCAATGCGTTTGAATGGGAGCATATAGCTGGAACTCCCCCTTTACTCTGGGTTGGGAACCCCCCCTTTTTAAAATGGCTGGATCCGCCCCTGAAGCCTATTATACATACTACAAAATTATTACAAAAAAAATGAAAGGGTATAAAAAATAGTGCCAACGACTCTTCTAAGCGTATTTAAAAAGAAATTAGGATGATAATTCGTTTTTAACCTTTTCTATAGTCAGGGAATGGAGAATGTCGATCGGGTACAAAAAAATATACAAATACGAATACTTTATAAAACAAGTCATATGCCTATAAAAGGCATTTTAAGATCAGATAAGGAAACATTATTTTGAGTTAAAATATACAACACAAGCTCTAAGCTTGTTACATCAAATGGATAAAAAACAAACAAGGTAAAAAAATAATAATGCTAATGATAATATGAGGTTACCTACAGCAGTTTTTTCTTCTTTCTGCAACACATTGATAGCAGCAAAGCAAAATTGTTAAATATTTCTTCGTTTTCATATGCCGCAGACGCTAAATAATTTTTTTTTCTGTAGCCAGAATTTAGAACTTTTAAATATTTCTAAAGCAGTACCTTATATATTTTGCAGTTGTTGTTCAAACATGAAATATGGGCTTTGCTCATTGTTGAAGGCCGTACGGTGACCTATAGTTGTTAATATCTGTGTCATTTTGGTCTTTTGTGGATAGTTGTGTCATTGGCAATCATACCACATCTTCTTTTTTATATATTATTATTTTTTAAGTCTTTGTTGGGTTTATTTACAACTTCAGACGTAACTGAATGGTGGTTTTTTTTAGAATTCAGTCAAGAACGCTGAAGTAGAGAGGGTACTTAGAGAACAAGACTATAACAACAAGAAAAGGAAGACAAAAAGAGAAAAAAAGAAGGAAGAGAAAAAGATAGAAGAAGATGCTAAAGAAAATAAGAAAATGATTAAAAAGCATTTCCAAATAGTTGAAAGGATGTTGAAAAGACACACCAAAGAGGTGAAGATACAGGTAGAGAAAGAAATGCAGAGGAGAAAAGAAGTGACAAAGATGGAGAGGAAACAAAAAATGAAATTAGAAAAAGGTATTCTCTTTAATCCCACGTGCTCCTTAATAATGTATCCTAATGAGCGCTGAAAGTTTTTTCAAACGTAGTGTATATGGTTATATGATGCTGAGTTCACACGTAATTCGAATTCGATTCGCATTAACTAATTCGAATTAGTTTAATTCGCATTCGAAACGTTTTACGTCCTAACGTCAAATCTAATTCGAATTGCAATGCGCGTCAAATTCAAACGACGTTAACTTTTAATTCGTATCAACAAAAAAACGTATTTCTAATTCGAATTGGGTAATTCGAATTAGCCAATTCGAATCAATTCGAATTAAAAAAAGAAGAGTGTGTGAACGTGATAAGCGAATTCGATTCGCATGCGATTGAATTCGAATTAACGTACGTGTGAACGAGGCATGAGACACCTTAAAGACCAAACTTCTGCGATCATAGTACCGACCTAGTAACAGTTGATATGAACCAAGCACATCAAAGTTGCTGTGCTCGAAGTACTTTCTATGATGTATGTTACCTACTGGTACTGGGTCAGCGGTTACCTATACAAATTTCATATTTAGGAAAAATAAACATTTTACCATGCTGGAGTCTGTATGATAAAGCAGTAGATGTCAACGTGCTTTATTCTTTAAATTTACAGAAATGAATAGAAAAGCAACAAAGAAGGATAAAGATGACACAAAGAAGAACGTGAAATTTACAGATAATGACAAAGAAGGACACAAAGATGAAAAGAAAATAAAAACAAAGAAAGAGTTCAAGAAAACCGAGGATAAGAAGTCAGTTGGATCAAGAATTGTTGCATTTTTCCGTTCTCTGTCATTGTTTAACTTAAAAGGACAGAAAACGATGTTGTAATTACTTTGTTATAAATATTTTTATTTAACTTTGTTTCTCTTTTTATTTTGTAATTTTACTTTAGTCTCCAACAGCAATCAAACAACATCTCCTATTATAATGTATAAAATCTAACTAATCGCCGTATGTTAAGATCAAGATAACTTAGTTGTTGTGTTGTTCATGTTGTTGTATTGCTAGTTTCTATTTTCACTTTTATTTTTAGAAAAAGGTGACTGGATAATGGAAATATAATCATATTGGTCTTCGTCCCATGGGCAGGAAACCCTTGCCAGAGTAGGGTGTCCATTTGGTTGTGTGGGGTGTTGTAATTACTCGGTCAATTAAGTTCGGTCAGAAACTGGACATTACAATCTGTGCAACCTGTATAGAGAATGAGATGGTTTCTACATTTTTCAGTATCCATGTAATAACTCCTAGATGTTGAGGTGTATGTGGCTTGATTCGAAATGTCGGCCCTTATCAAAATACCAGTGTTTATCCATTGACATATCAAGGACCCTGCCCTCCATGCATGTCGTCCCATATTGCAGAACTTACCTTTTGTACTAATTGTTAATATTTATTTGTCCTAAATCTTAACTTGATAATTGCCACTGGACGTTATACAAGCAATAATCAACCAATCAATCTTTTCGTCTACTAGATAAAGGAATATTAAAGTGTTTGTAATGTTCTTTTATTGGAATGACTAGCAACTCACACTTCCTTTGGTTATAACCCATGCTTAGTGAATAGTAGACCATAATAAGATATGATAAGATGAGGTATGAGTGCAAATGAGACAACTCTCTGTCAAAGTTACAGTTAGTAAAAAGTAAATCATTATAGATTAAAGTACATCCTACAACACGGAGTCTTGACTCACACCGAACAGCAAGCTATTTCAGGGACCCAAAAATGACTAATTTGAATGTTTGATAAAATTGAGAAAGGTAATGGGAAATGTGTCAAAGCGACAACAACCCGACCATACAGCAGACAACAGTCGAAGGCCACCAATGGGTCTTCAATGTAGCGAGAAACTCCAGCACCCGTAGGCGTCCTTCAGCTGGCCCCTTAAAAAATGTATACTAGTACAGTGATAATGGACGACATACTAAACTCCGAATTATACACAAGAAACTAAAATTAAAAATCATAAAAGACTAACAAAGGCCAGAGGCTCCTGACTTGGGACAGGCGCAAAATTGCGCCGGGGTTAAACATGTTTATGAGATCTCCCCCTCCCCCTATACCTCTATTCAATGTAGAAAAGTAAACGCATAACAATACGCACATTAAAATTCATTTCAAGAGAAGTCCTGCAAGTTCGATGTCAGAAGATGTAACAAAAGAAAATAAATAAAATGACAATAATACATAAATAACAACAGACTACTAGCAGTTAACTGACCTCAATTAAACTGATTGAAATATTATGTCTTCATCATATGAATATCAGGCACAATCCCTCCCGTTAGGGGTTTAGTATCATACTATCATAAAATATATGAGAAGAACATAACCCGTGCCATGCCAACAACTGTTTAAAAAAAAATGTGTTTAGTTCCGATGCAAAGACCCTATAAGTGAATCAATAATAAAGCCAAAATATGAAATCTTTAATGACCTGACAACAGTATCGTAACTATATCCCTTCTTAATAAGTCTTTTTAAAGGTTTTGTAAGCTTTTGAGGTGAATACTGACATGTTTGCTTTATAAAGAATATTACCATAAAAGATTGGATGTGAAATACCTGAACGTATAAGATATCTGCATGTTGAGTTATATTCACGAATTATTTCCTTATACCGATGATAGAATTTAGTAAATGTTTTGACTAGTTTGTGATATCGAAAACCCTGGTGTAATAATTTTTCAGTAATACTATTAGTTACACAGTGTACAAGTGTCCTAATACGAGAATTATCGGGTCAATCAAATTCATATCGGGTGAGGCGAAGCCAAACCCGATATGAATTTTATTGACCCGATAAATTCCGTATTAGGGCAATTGAACACTGTGTAACGAATTTAACCTGATTTTGTTATATTACATATTATTATATTCCAATTCAATATAAGGACAATATCAACCAAATATATTTTAGATATTTAATCTAAAACTGTGAAAATTTAATATATTACGACTAAAAAGCAACTCAATTTTTTTTTCTTTTTTATTCGGTCAATGGTATAAGGGAGATAATCCCAAAAGACGTAATAAATAAGGGAGATAATTCCTATTGACGTAATAAAAAATTGTACTGAAATTTATTAGAGACAATATCAGCCAATCAAATTGCGAGAAATTACTCTAAATCAGGATAAATAAATTTCTCTCGCTAAAATCTAATACGTTGTTACATACACGAGTGAATTGTACAAGTTAAGCTATATTAACACCATAAGATGGTGACAAGGGAACGTCACCATCTAAAAATGGATCATAATTAACGATGGGAAATGAAAAATCATCTTTTTTATCATATATTTTTGTATTAAGCTTCCCGTAATGATATAGATATCAAAATCGAGGAAAGGACAGTGGTCATTGTTAGTAGCTTTATTTAAAATAAGTTCAACAGGATAAAATTCTTTAGTATACATTATTGAGAGCCAATATATCATCCAAATATCTAAAAGTATAGTTAGATTTTTGTATCAAATGTTGTTTCGATGGGTCCCTGCTAATTTTAGTCATAAATTGTAACTCATAACAATATAAAAACAGGTCCGCAATAAGTGGTGCACAGTTAGTCCCCATTGGAATTCCAATAACTTAACGATATACGGAATCTCCATTAAAACAGGAAAACGGTCTAATATATATATATAAAAACACATTACCAACCAAAAAGCAAGGAGTGATCTCAAGGTACCAAACAGACACATCAAACTGACAGAATGAAATAGCAATAGTGAATGAAATACATGTAGCAATAGTTCATTTAGGATGTATTGGCCATTTAAGCTAAAAAATAAATATAACCGCAACATACCTTTTGGTGATTTTTTTTGTTTACCAAATCATGATTGATCATTTATCCTCATACATGTATATATAATATTCCTGTTTAATTGTAATTCTTGTTTCTGTTTAGAAAAATCAATAGCTACAGTGTAACCTGTGGTTATTGCAGTCGCGCAAATTTGTGAAAACCCATAAACGATTTTTTTTACGTTTTTGTTTCTTCCTGAAACATTTCTTTCAAACCATACCCACAGTATCAGTAATAAATGTTAGATTTCAATAATTTAAATTCAATTCAATTCAAATATTTATTGTCATATAAATTTTGAACAATAAGTTTGTGACAAATCATATACACATACACAAAATACATTTTACAAACAAAACCAGAAGAAAACATTAGTCATAAAACATCAAAAGTATGCCGAGACGGAGCAATAAATATCTGAATCAGACCAAAAGAATATTGATGATAGGAATGCATTAACGTACGGAAGCGTATAAGGGACATAGATGAAATAAAATTGGCAGTGAACTTTTTTTTTTATTTAAAGTCGAAATTTTGACATTTCAAATCTCGAAATTTTAACTATAACTTGAAATTTTGACTTTTCAAATCCCGAAATTTTGACTTAAATTTGAAATTTTGGCTTTCTAATACCTTGAAATTTCGACTTTTTGAAAAGTCGTAATTTTGACTTTTTTAAAACTCGAAATTTCGACTTTATAAAAAGTTCAAGATTAGAAAAGTTAAAATTTCGAGTTAAAGTCGAAATTTTGAGATTTGAAATGTCAAAACTTCGACTTTGAAAAAAACAGCTCACTGCCAATTTTACTTTTCTATGTCCCTAATACGCTTCCGTATATAAACGAGCTGTTGCTAGACAATTTCACGTCAGAAAGTCATCTTATTGTTCTTACAACAACGGTACATGCAGACCGGATTTGTTAATGACCATCCATGACAGGATCGATATGTGATAACACCACATCAATATAATTTGATTGCGCAACGTCATTTGCGAGACGTTATTACATAAAAAAAACAAGGCCAAAGAATCAACTGCAGAAAACATTTAAAGCCCTAAAGCTCAAACCGCATAATTGCTCAAACACACTAAAATGGGGACGTTTGGACAAATCAAAAGGTTCAAAACAGAACTAACAAGAATGTTTCCACAGTACACGGATGCCCCACTCGCACTATCATTTTCTATGTTCAGTGGACCGTGAAATTGGGGTAAAAATCTGATTTGACATTTAGAAAGATCATATCATAGGGAACATGTGTAACTTCATGTGACTTTTACTTCATCAAAAACTACCTTTACCAAAATCTTTAACCTGAACCGGGACAGACGGACGGACGGGCGGACGAACGGACGCACAGACCAGAAAACATAATGCATCTCTACTATCGTAGGTGGGGCATAAAAACATGCCCAACAGAACTGGTTGACCATTCTGTCAGTTAATCATTTAGGCGTTTGTTTCAAGAACTTATATCGCCTTCGACGATGATACATCCATGTATATATGTTAGCGGCAATAAGTGAAATTAGGCATTAAGCTTAAATCCTTGGCAATAAGCTAACGCCTAGGCATTATGCCTATTGCCTAAATGATGTTAGGCATTAGTCTTAAATTCTAGGATTTAAGATTAAATCATGAAAAATGTGTGCAGGGATTAAGCATAATGCCTTAAATATAAATTTTAATAAATAAAAGACATTTATTCATTTAAATAAAAATACTTTTGTTACATAATAAAATTATGAGAACTGAAGTTTGAAATGTCATATAATATGCCAGCTATGCTGGCACTTATGGTAGAAGCATCGTTTTGGGACAAAGAACGATAACTCTTTCTAGACGACCCATCTGAAAAGTTTCGTCACTCTCGTTAAATCTCGTACGATTTTTTTTTTTAATGGCGGCCAAATTTAACGTTTCAACGCGATCTTGTAAAAACGGGGCAGATCGGAAAATTTCAATGTTTAATACGACATGAATTTCTATTTGTTTGCAAAAACAAGAATTCAGAAATTTTTGTAACTTGTGAAGCTTATTTAAATTTAATTGTACCACGGAAATTACCGAAGTGAGGACAACAACATCTGACGCCATGTTTCGTCTGCTTCAACATTCCATTATCAGTGAAGTCAAAACAAATTACCTAAAAATCACAGGTACTTCATTTAAAAGTCACACAATCTCAGTTAACGATAACATATTTAGTGTAAAAGTTCCGTCCAGGCATGGGAACACAGAAAAGAACTCCGCAAGCAATACATTTCGGATTTTTTTTTTATAATGGCCATGCCGCATGCGGCATGCGGGGTAAACTACGGTGCACTGGTTGACCACGACTACTTATGTTCATCTGCCACATTATTCCCCAAATCAAGGAACAGTGATAATTATACTGTTGACTGGTTGTCACGGTTATTCATGGAGTCAATGGCGAATCCAGCATTTTTCATAAAAAGGGGGGGGGGGCGCTGACGGGGTGCTCCAGTCATGCTTCATGCTTCAGTGATTACCTATATAATCAACATTTTTTTCCCACGGACCGCCCCCTCTGGATCCTATGGTAGCCCACAGACTAATTCAAAATTTTACAAAAGTTTAGAACACAAACAAATATTCAAATAATTCACAATCTTCTAATTCTGTACTTCTTTGGCAAAATCTCAACAAATCTTTTCTATGATTATGTCACACCTTATACAGCATGTACAGTCCCAGGAGATGGAAACTGTTTTGTTTTCTCCCTCTTAGTTTATTCATAAAAGGAGACTTGAGTCTGAGTAGTACATTTAGAACTGACTACTGTATATATTGTATGCTCCCATATTGTCCAAAATTGGATTTTATTGGAAGATGGATTTATTTTAACCCATGAGAATGAGAACTTTGATAGGTATATACAGGGCATGTTACTTGGAAGTATGTGGGCTACATCCTTTAAAATTCAAGCTGCAACAGTGGCCTGCATATTTTATGCATCAGTTTAAACCTGATCAAAACATTTTCACTCTACCAAGTACTTTATCGCTATATCACTATCAGGTTCACATTTCAACCTATTTAGCAATACACACTTATGGTTATATAACCTCACAGTACCAAAATTATACTCAGTAACCAAATTGCACCTATTCAGCAAAAAAAACCTTCAAAAATTTTACTAAGTTTGCTTTCACCATGTGAAGTTATCTTATTATCATCTTTTTAAAATGAGCAAATTAAATTTGTTACCAGCATCCTTTTCTTAAAAAAAAATAGTTTAAAGTATTAAATAATGTCAAATTGTTTGAAATATTTGAAGAAATAAAACAAAATTTATGTTTATATCCCAGTTTTAAGGATTTGAAAGTAACCATACATGTGATGATGTATGGAATTTGGGTACTCACCTTATTACAGTATCATGGATTGTTTAGATGTAATTTCAAACCCATTTTTCAATGACTCTACATGGACTCAAAATTAAAATGGTGTATCTATATTGTAAACAAGGATAGTCTACAAAACTAGCATAGAATAAACTTTTGTCTGGTACATAAAAAAAGTTGGTAAAAAACTGACAATTTAGGTGCAATTTGGGTATTCTCATGTTAGCAACTTCACAACAGAACTACAAATTTGTTTTCATGACCAAAACAAAAAAAGTACAAACCTAAAGGCAATAAAATGCTTCGCCATGCACAGCCTGATACAACCTCAGATGTATGTTTAGCATATAAAATATATTTATGTCAGTTAGAATCAAACATGTTTTAATTTTGGATCCTTTAAACTTCAATATGGACTAATTTAAAAACAGGTATCAGGTGAACCCACATATTTCTATTCAGCAGCAGTCTCTAACTACATATCTAATTTCATATGATAGTACATGTAAGTCCTAAAAAAATATTAAAAACATGTGTACATTTAATTTTTTTTCTAGCTTCTCTCATGTGAAAGCAGTACCTTTTTGGTCACTATTTATGTGTTGCGTCTGAATAAGAATTGTAACACTTTATAGTGACTGAACAGGTTAAACAAATACTTCTCAAGAAACAGAAAAAGAAGAGAACTTAAAACAGCACCAGCCATGCCAGTATATGTATGAATAAAAACTCAGATCAGAATAGCATGGACAATATGTTAGTTCTAATGTACTTGTGAATATATTGTAAGGAAAGATATCAATAATTCTGCAGATAATGCAATTTTATCAAGTGTTTTGTACATTTTCTGTTAAAAATGTTCATAATCAGTGAAACTTTCAAACAGGCTAAACTAAATTTTTATTACTGAAAGTTTCAAACAATGACAAGTGTTTTATTTACCAAATAACTCATGTGTTTCTGTGAGAACAAACAATCATGTGTAATTTTTGGAATTGAAGGGAAAGAAGATCCTTTTGCAGTGCACTTGAGCAGGTCAATTGTGAATATATACTCACTAAATATATTTTCTTCATCATGATACTCACATAGACATTATCAAGAAGTACATATCATTGGAAAAGTGCACAAATTACAGATAAAATATTAAATAAAAAATACCCTATTTTGAGTGCATCTCCTGCCAAATCACTATTTGTTGCATCTATATATAATACTAGACGAGTATAATCAATGTAAATAAGGTAATTTTTGGAAGAAAACCCCAAAATTTGGAAAAGAACCCTCCCCAATAATGTTGTACCAAAATCAATTCTAATCTTCCTTTTGTGTATTAAAGTTTCATAGAGATCCATTCACTTATACTCAAGTTATTGTCTAGAAACCAAATGTGTCTTCTTGAAAACAACTATGACACAAAAATATGACATGATTACTTTTGTATGCTTGTATTATAAAAAAAGAAGATGTGGTATGTTTGCCAATGAGACAACTATCCACAAAAGACAAAAATGACACAAACATTAACAACTATAGGTAACCGTACGACCTTCAACAATGAGCAAAGCCCAAACCACATTGTCAGCTATAAAAGGTCCCGATAAGACAATGTAAAACAATTCAAACAAGAAAACTAACGGCCTTATTTATGTAAAAAAATGAAAGAAAAACAAATATGTAACACATAAACAAACGACAACCACTGAATTACAGGCTCCTGACTTGGGACAGGCACATACAAAAATAATTGTATTTCCCATTTCCATTCTCAATTTTATTTTGCTGCCATTTAAAAACTTGAAAAGTAAGCTACATCCTGTACATGTAACAAAAAAATATATATATGCAAAAAATAACATAAAACAGACTCTTAATTAGTACAAAAAATTGATGTAGAACTCACAAACTGACGATGATCAGAATTACAAATGTTTGTTTATTAGAGTCTGATTTTTTTTTACGAAAGCCCTTCAGCGCTATCAATTAAACTTATTTAGTCAAAATTTAACACTAGTTTAAAGGTATATCATAACAAATTGGCAAATACAGCCTTATTATCACCTTAAAAACTACTGTGTACGGAGTTACATGTGCGGTTTGGGAAGTTTTATGTTTTTAGATATATAAAAGTTCAATTTATTTTGCATTTCTGAAAGATAAAATCATTTTTGGTCAATATCAAAATATTTTTTTTGTCGTATGCTTGAATAGATTTTTTATTCATTAATTTGGGAATCAGAATATTTTTTTCAGGAAAAATACCATTACCCCTCATGCCTTTTCAAGTTCAATGTTCGTTCCCTACACATTTTACATCTGAACTTATAATTTTATTTTAGACATAAACAATATATTAATGTAGCCTAGGACATTCGTTCTGAACATGCATGAAATATTTGCCACTGGACGTTAAACAACCAACAACCTAATCTATATTTAGGACATTGTCTTAGTACAAAGCTGGCATTTAAGGTAGCGCCTTCCTCATATTAAAAGATGTTATTTATATTAAAACTCATAAAATAATACTTTATCAAATATGAAAACTTGATAAAAATTTGTTTTAAAGTCATTTATTATCACAAATTGTGTATATGTAACTGTGGCACCGACTATTGCACTTTCTCCTGTTTTTCTTGAATTTGCACCTGTTACTTAAACATTTAGATTTACATTAACATTTAAAAAATTCTGACCATCTGGGTTTGATTGAAAATTCATCAAATCAACTTGTTATCTACTACTAAAGTCTTAAGATAAAATGGCCAGGCTACACTACTACTCCCTTCCCTATATGTTTTTTTTTAAACACAATTTTCACAAATTAAATGAACGAAATAGTTCAATATCATCACGGGTAATATAAGCATATATCCATTATTAATTCAGTTGTTTAATCATACGTTCTCTGTCGCCATGGCCTTCAATGGTACAAATGTCATATCTTTTGAAATAGTAGTAATCTTTTTTCCCTTCTTTTCTGATGATTCCAAAAGTTTAATCTTTGCCATAAATAATGGTACTTAAATTTTCTCTAGGGTGTATACGTTCATAGTTTTCCCAGATTCGAATTTACACCGCAAAAATTCAAGAAATGTGCCCTTAATCGACATGTTGTCACTAAATGCTAACTTGAATGGGGACATATACTTGGCCCCCCTTTTTTGTCCTGGGTGTGGATCGACTCCCCCCTTTTTAAAATGGCTGTATCCGCCCCTGGTCTCACGGTGGGACCACGGCGTCACATGACCCCAGCATGTCTTTCAAAACAGCCGTTGGACGTCAGAGTAATCTCGGACTATTTTGAAAGTTGTTGGTTAGTTAAAAATCCGTAGTAACTCATTAGAAAAAAAGAAGGTCAACTTCGGAGACCAAAATGACACAGATATCAGTAACACATATCTACATAGGTCACCGTAGTTTTGTAGGAAAAACAAAATCTCTTGACCTGCTTTATTTGTGTTTTTTTTTAAATCTTTTTTCATGAAAGAGTTAACAATGCATCTCATTTTTTCGATATCAAATTTATATTTCCGCCTCGACCAAATATGAAATATCTAGTTTCATTTTTTACTTTCAATTTCCCTCTTAATGACGTCATGGACACATGGTACCCGACATGCAATTCATATTTCTAAACAATGTCGATCGCCATGTTATGAGAAACTAGTTACAGGGTCACGGGAATCTGAAGTCATCACGGTAAGAATTAAAATCATCGGTCATTGTTTAATTATTATATAAGTTATTAAATAATCTGGGTTACAGTTGCATTCATTATTTTTGCAAAACAAAACCAATAAAATGGGGAAATCGCTCCGACTAGTGAGCTTCCTGTAGACTCTCCCGCCATATTATTTATTATTGATCATTTATTTAGTGTATTTTGTATTTTCCCATGCGTTTACGTCGATGACAGCTCAATACACACATGCACATTTATCTTACAGAATGATTAGAACATAGAATGCTTTGAAATTATTAAAATTAACGATGAATGAAGTGTCGTGGGATAACCAGAGTGCAAGAATGATGAACGGCCCTGAGATGGCGGGGATTCGTCAACAAAACTTCTCCAGTCGCTCTCAAGACGATGCAACTGTTGGCTACTTTTTTCAGCGACCTCAGCCAGATGCAGAAATGAACAGTAACTACCCAGGGAAGCGCTGGGCTATTGGTGACGATAGTGTTATTGAACAGGTATTATGATTTTCATTTAAGTTTATTTACTTATAATGACAAAGAAAACATCCCCTTTACATTGATCAGCTATATAACATTAAAGTTAAGGAATGTAAATCAATGACTTGGCTATTTTTGGTACTGAATGCTTGAAGATGCATCAATTTTCAACATTGTCTGTTCTAATGTCTTGGCTTTGATATTTTGGGTTTTCCCCGTGCCAGGTTCCTCAAAATTTCTACATGGAATGTTTCTGTTTATTATTGACATGATAATGTCTATCTAGTTTCAAATGTTGCTACACACAAGCATATTAATAGGGGAGGGGGGGCACATCATACAATGTGACATTTAGTCAAATTGTAGATGCATTTATTTACAAACTTTAGTCCTGAAAATAAATAATTTGTTAAATAAATTGAAAAATTGTGTATTATAACTAAAACAATTAACAATTTTCAGGCTAGAAATGTGCAGGATTTGGAAAGAGATTTACAGAACCTTGCTGTTGGAGGCAGAGATGTAAGTAAAATAAATTTGAGAAAAAAGCTTCAAAGGGGCACTAGCTGTCAAAGTCATGTTCAACGATTTCACTCAAATTTTAATATTTGATTTTAAAACCATATAAAATATTTATCCAAATTATAAAGTCTAAATTAAACTATTTACAGAGCATGGGTTCGATAATATGTAGCTTCGTTTCCTGTTTATTTAGTCTTGATGCAATCAAATTAACTATCTAGTTGACCTAACATCCTGCTGATGGTCATATAAGCAATATAAACATAAATAAAATTAATAGAAAGTGAAAGTGTGTAATTTTCTAGGTCTGTTTAATTTCATATTATAGATTAAAATCATCTTGTGATAAATATCTTGGCAAGTTGACATAAGATGTGATAAAGGCGACTTACATTTTTTTGTGTTATGCAAACTAAATGAGGCTACAATTAAAAATATTTCAGTTTGCCCAAACCCGACCCATGATGACTGGGTGTGGGTAGGTAGGTAGGCAAATTCTTTTTTTTTTTTTTATCAGAATTTGCATGAAAATATTAAAAGATCTTAAAACAGTATATCTTTTTTTCCCGTCAAACCTTTGTAGAGACAACCAAAAGCCATGAATTTAAAACCTCTATAAATAAATTAGTCTACTATATGATTTGTATCCTGAGATGTTATTAACCCTGACAATTGCTAGCTGTGTGAAAGGGCTGGTGGATTTATGAAGTGATTTTCAACAGTTCCATCAACACGATGTTTGTGTAAAAAAAATATCAGCTGATTATGTAATGATTACATTTGTTTGCAGTTTTTAAATCCTATTTCTATTAAAATGGATTAAATGTCCTAAAATATTTATATGAATTATTATCTACCATCCTTAGTTTGTGTCTTTTTTATGTTTTGAAAACAAATTTTTTTTATGTTTTGAAAACAAATTTATAGTTTACATTATCACACAGGTAAACTAATTTGGCTATAAATAGATCAAAGCATGTTCTGTAGAATCTCCAAACTAAAAACGTATTTGTTATAATTTTATTTCTTTAAATAATCAAGTTTAAATTTTTGAAAATAATCATTATTGATAAAATATAATTGCATGAAGTTAACGTTTTCTGAAGACTATTTATTTTTAGGTCATGGTTCTAGAGGCTTCCTCACAAATTTGTATAAAAATCCAATATGGCGTCCATAACATGTTTTAACTTTTGCACATGTGAAAAAAATATTTCTGACAAAAGTCAGATTTCTCTTGTCAAAAGGGATTTATATTGCAATAAATTATTCAGAAGGAGTTACATTCAGTTAAGATTATATTTCTGATTCTGTGAGCAATTATAGTTTTATCAAATTCTCCCAAACAGCAACGTACTGATCTTGTCTAATGAGACTTGTAAATTTGAACTATTTGAATAAAAGGGCATCTAATTTACATGATAAAGGAAGATTATAATTAAAGCCAACAATTTATCAAGAAATAATTCCTTTTTATTCAGTAAAAGCAAAATCTTCTTGCAAGATTGTAAATTCGCAACTTCAGGATCCATTTCCTGTCAGAATAACATTGAAAATATTCGATTGCACATGGTTTTGAACAAATCTACCTGAATATTCTTATCAGATATTCGATAACACGATGAAATTAACATTGATCATACAGGTAAGGGTTTGGTAGTACAGACAACTACAGCGTAAAAAAAACTGTGCCACTTCACATGTTTAACTTCTTTACGTTCGTTAAATCAGAAGATAAAAACGGAGAACATCGAATATCGATTAACTGCGTCTCTTATACGCTTTCTTTTAATCTTATTCACAGTTACTTTCAAATGCAAAGACGACAAACATTAAGTTTTGTACGATGACTGAGCGGACCCAAAAAAAATCCGAAAAAAAAAATTTCTTCAAAAAAATGTCAAAAAAAGAATTTGAGTCGGCGGGTTTATTTTGGGTCGGTCGCGTTTGGGCAAACATACAATCTTTTTATTTTGGCCTGACATGATAAGATAATTATCTCGACAAGTCCACTTGCCGATATATTTATCACAAGTCGTCCAGCCTTGCCACAGTGAAATATTAATGAGCATGTATTGTATGATGCAGCGATCAGAATAAATTGCAATCTTGCCATGAAAACTTACTTCACTTTGCTAGGTTTGTATATTCTTTATAAATCAACAGTATCTACATTTTTATAACAGATGCAGAATTCTGCAAAAAAGTTGTGGGGTGATATGGGGGATGGGCCCAAGCCAGTAGAGCCAGGTAAACAGATGTTTCCACCAGGTAACCCATGGATGGCCCCTAGAGATGATTCATGGGGGAATCCAGGAAATATGGGTAAGTACTGATCATGATGATATATTCTGAACTAATTTTTGATAAAATAAATCTGAAAAAATATTACTTTGTTAAGAAAGGGGGATTTTAGAAATCGGTAATAGGTAATAAGTATCAGCATCAACTTTTTATTGCATGGTTAAATAGAATATTTAGTTTTTAATTTTAATTATCAATATCTTAGTTCACGGAAAATCAGCCTTAAAAATAAGAAAATTGTAATTATCCTTGATTTTTTTATGAGGCAAACAGTCTGTGATTAAAATTATAAAAAACCAGAATTGAAAATTCAATTAATATAAAACAGTCAGAGCTCTGACATAAACAAGTCAGAATAAAATGACTTCTATAGGTCAGATATAATTTGATGCAAGTGTTGTCTCCCTTCTTGCACTCAACAGAATATGACTTGTACAGGTCAGTTTATGTCAGACTTTAATTTATCATAAAATGACTTCCACAGGTCAGCTTTTGCATAAAATATTGTGACTTAATATCTTCATATTCTAATAAGATTTATGTCCCTTTTTAATACATTTTGACTTAGAGAGGTCATTTTTGTTCTGACTTGAAGCAGTCATTACTACCACTTTGTTATCAATCTCCATAAAATATAGTGATTACTAGTTTCGAATCAAAGAGTTTAAAAAGTGGGGCTCGTCATACCTTCTTCTTTCCAGAATCTTAACATAATATATTTATCTCATCAAATTCGATCATTTCAAAATTAATACAAACAAAAACCAAAGCAGAAAAATGGATCATACAATTTTCTGTCAATATCAAAAGATTTACAAAATACAATATTGGATACATTTACTAGTACCATGACAATACTTCAAATCTTCCAAGGAAAAAATAAGGGATCTATTTTCATCCACTTTTAGCTAAATTTATCAAGAGCAAAACATTTATTATTTTAATATTTCATTGAGGTAAATACTGTTGTGCAAACTGACTCAAACAAGTCCCACTATGTTCTGACTTGAAAGAGTCAGTCAAAACTAAACTTATTTCAACCTTTATGTCTTGTACTGTCATATTGATTTAAAAATGTATGGGAAAGCCAGATATAGGACAGAGAAAATATTAAAGGTCCCCTAAAGTCACAATGAGGACAATAAAAAAAAATATTTGGTATATTCAATATTTAAATGCATTTTCTTTTAAACAGGTCAAATCATGTTTTGACTTATAACAGTCAGCCCAAAACTAAATTTATTGAAATTTTTAGAGTGGGGCACTGACATATGATATTAAATGAAAGTATGGGAACGTCAGACATAAGAAATATATGTAAGATCCCCTAAAATAAATAACCATTTGACTTAATTGTTTCTAAACATTTATCAAATAAATTCACAAATGGCAGATTCAGAAGCAGGGCTTAAAGGAAGTACACCTAGCTTTGATTGGAAAATTTGTTCTGCAATCTGACTTGAACAGGTCAAATCATGTTCAGACAAATTGACTTAAACAGGTCAAATGGGCATGTTCGGACAAATTGACTTAAACAGGTCAAATCATGTTCTGACTTAAAAGAGTCTGTCAAAAACTAAATGGCTTGCAAAGTTCTGTAAAAGTCGTGCATTATCATGATTGTGATGTGATTGTTAACTTAGAATGTATGGATACAAGTAGGAAAAAAAATCACAAAAAATTAAGTCACAATTATAAGAATTATATATATAAAAGATAATTTGGTATATTTTTGATACATTGTATCTTAATATTTCATTGAGGTAAATCCTGTTGTGCAAACTGACTTGAACAAGTCACATTATGTTCTGACTTCAAGGAGTCAGTAAAAAACTATACTTTAATCAAGTATTGCAACTTTAAGTCTGGGATTGTCATATGCATTTCAGAATGTATAAGAAACTCAGATAAAAGACACCCAATAATAAAGTCACAAAAATGTGGACTATAAAAAAGTGTATTTGGTATACTAGGCCTAAAATAAAATTTCATTTGTTTGGCATTGCCGCCCGACCCACTGAAAAACTTGCCGCCCAAATAATTTTATTTGCGTTTCAGAATTTATTTATTTTTTATTTAAAAAAAATCGAAATTGTGCCGGAAATTGATCGTATCCGCCGAGTTTGTTCCTGGCTTTACTTATTTCAAATCATGATCTTAAAAGCGCTTGCCTTACACTGTATTGGGAGAAAACATTTAAATGACATGGAATAGAAAAAGTCTGCCAAAAGTAATGTCAAAGAGGCCGGCAGGGGAAGGCATCTCCCTATGCTGCAATGCATTGGTTAAGGGAGATGTATTTTATCAAAAATCAAATTTCAGCTATTCTTTGCAAGAAACGTTCTGAGAGACCTTGTAGAGGACTCAATTTTATCTTTTGTAAAGCAGAAACAGATGATTTCTGCTTGACTTTGTCGCTTCATGAGATAGAAGTTTTTCACCAGGACATCACAGAACAAATATGCATGGCTCTTACATTTGTTGAACTTATCAAATATTTGAAATTTATCATTGACAAATGTTCCCTTGAACCAGAGAACAAAGTATCTACTATAGTCAGAACCACAATGATGCATTCAAGATAATTATGGCTGTAAGCACCAAAGCTTAAAGACCATAATGATTTACAGGTTTATAGTAGTTTTGCACCAGTAGTTGCTAGCCTGGAACAAAACATACATATTTTAAAGACTAGCATCTTGTGTCAATTGAAGTACTTCCCCCTTTTCTTGCCTTTCTTCTTAACATGAATAAGATAATTCTTAAAACATAAAAGATACTGACAGAAACCTTTTCCACAATTCTAAGGGCTCATTAATTTATCTGTATTCATGTAATGCATGTCCAGATTTCTGTTAATCAAACAAGCATTACAACCCATAATTTATTTTTCTGCAAAAATTGTCTGTCCTGCTGCATATTTTCATTTTGAATTTATCATACGTTTTAAACCTATCCCTGAAAAACCTTGCACTTGGATAATATTAGTATAAACACCATGTCTATAATTTGTCACGCCAACCTTCCAAATTTTTAATATTTTGCTGTCCTAATTTGGAACAGATCCTTTATCCTCAAAACTTATATGGGGAAGTAGGCGTGTTTGTATGGTAGTTCGTCACACCTTACATGTATGATTACTAGCCTCCAGGTATTGGTTTGAGCCCTAGTTGGGCAGTTGCAAAATTAAGGTTTGGTTTTCATGTCAGATGTGATAAGGTTAGTCAGTTTCCTCCCACAGGTTGGCATTTTCCTTCAAGTACTACGGTTTAGTACGGCACTAAAACTGACTGCCATGAAATTACCCATATGGTGTAGAAAGTGATGTTTATAAAACCAAAGAAAACAATCAAAGTTTTAAATCTTTGTCCATTTGTACAAGGAGCCGTAGTGGTTGAGCCATTTAACTTATGGTAATTTTACCAAACTGTGACCACAACTTCAAGATGTGACATCAGGCCTCTTTTAACTTTGCCAATAAAACTGACTGTCTTACGTGAAATTATCCATATGATGTAGAATGTGACATTGATGGTTGACCCCTTTCAAAGAAACCACCAGCATGTACACACAACAATGCTGCAATGCTTTAGACAACATTGATCTAGAGACTTCATGATTTACATGTATAAGGCTTTTAAATGTAAAAAAAAAAAAAAAAAAAAAAAAAAATCCCTACCTACCTACCCACCTGCTGATAGTGTGGGTCGGCAATGCCAAACAAACAATTTTTTAAGGGTGGCCCTATTATTTAATATTCAAATGTATTTTGTTAACAAATTTCTCCAAATTATTTTAAAATTTTATTATATTTCTGTATTTTCATGACTTTTTTTCTGTTAAATTAACATTTGGAACTTTCGGTTTTAAAAAACATTATTTTAAAAACCATTTGACTGAATTGTTTCTTAAAAATAATTATGAATTAATTAACTCAACAGTAGCAGATTCAGATATGGAGGGGGCTTAAAGGAAGAAGACTTAGTTTTGATTGGACATTTTTTTTTCTCTGTCAACTGACTTATTAACAGGTCAAATCGTGTTCTGACTTCAAAGAGTCAGTCCCTACTAAACTTATTTCAACTTTTAAGTCTAGTTTTTTCATATTGATTTAAAAATGTACGGAAAAGCCAGATAAAAGACAGAGGAAATAAGGTCCCCATACAGCGCAATAATGAGGACTATAAAAAAGTTTATTTTGCATATTCAATATATTTAAATGTATTTTGTTTTAAACCGGTCAAATTATGTTCTGACTTCAAAGAGTCAGTCAAAAACTTCACTTTAGCTAATCATTACAACTTTTTAGTCTGGCATTGTCATATGCTTTAAGAATGTATGGGAAATTCAGATAAAAGACACCCAATAATAAAGTCACAATAATGAGGACTATAAAAAAATGTGTTTGGTATATTTTATATTCAAATAAATTTTGTTTACAAATTTCATCAAATCATCTTTAAATTTTATTATATTTTTGTATTTTCATGACCTTTCTTTTCTGTTAAGTTAACACGTGGAACTTTTGGTTTTAAAATATATTATTTTAAACCATTTGACTGAATTGTTTCTAATAAACCTATCAATTAATTAACCCAACAGTAGCAGATTCAGATAAGGGAAAAAGGGGAAGAGAAGGGGGGGGGGGGGGGGGGGCTTAGAAGAAGAAGACCTAGTTTTGATTGGATTTAATTTTCTCTGTAAACTGACTTTAACAGGTCAAATCATGTTCTGACTTCAAAGAGTACTTATGTCAACTTTTAAGTCTAGGATTTTCATATTGATTTTAAAATGTATGACAAACCAGATAAAAGACTGATGAAATATGGTCCCCTCAAGTCATAATATTGAGGACTATAAAAAAAATGTATTTGGTATATTTTATATTCAAATGTATTTTTTTTAACAAATTTCATCAAATTTGTATCTTAAAAATTTATTTTATTTCTGTATTTTCATGACTTTTTTTCTGTAAAGTTAACATATAGAACTTTTGGTTGTAAAAAACATTATTCTAAAAACCATTTGACTGAATTGTTTCTTAAAAAAAAATTAATTATCCCAACAGTAGTCGATTCAGATAAGGAGAAAAAGGGTGGGGCTAAGATGAAGAAACCTAGTTTGATGGGATTTTTTTCTGTAAACTGACTTAAACAGGTCAAATCATGTTCTGTAAAAAAAAATTTGAGAAGAACATACTTAGAAAATCAGACTAAGTTTGGTGACTTTGTTGTCCTTCAAGAAGTGGTACATATAAATACATAATATTTTCACTACAACTATCTATTGGGTGTTTTTTAAATATATTTTTTTAGCAACATTTATAACTTTGTAATTTATGTTCAATTGTACACTTGTTATTCTTAATATATATTTTTTTGGGAACAAAATCTTGTCAGGGTTTCTTATGGTACTAGCATGACAAGAGCATTCATATTCTTAAATACTCTAAACATTAAAAACAAGTCATTATCTTCAGATCATTCTGAGTCTTTCTGGCCTTATTAAATTAAAGTCAGAACATTCAGACTTTCATAATAAGTCAGAACATTCAGACTTTCATAAGTCAGAACATTCAGACTTTTATAGGTCAGAACATACTGACTTCCAATGTTCTTCTCACTTCTGTAGAAACAAAGACTATCTATATGTCAAATAAAAGGTTAATGCTTTATGTGGCTAAGCATCTGGGGTAAGAATTATAGATGTGTAACTTCATAGGAAAACATATATGCCATATAATTAGGGATTGACCCTGTATATCATTCAAATCTTCTTGAAATGACGAACAGGAATATTATATGGTTTAGGGGTGGTGATTCAAACCATTTCAAAAAGGGGGATGGGGATGACCCCCATGGACTTTCCCTTTATTTCATTTGATTCGTTGTATTGTCCCATATAATAATATATAGGCTTAAGGGGTGGGGATCTCAACCGTTTACAAGTTTTCAAACATGAGGGGGTGGGGTGACCCCAAGGGAATTTATCTTTATTTCATTTGATTTGTCTTGTTGTCCCTTACACTAATATATATATGGTTCAGGGGTGCGGATCTTGACCATTTACATGTTTTCACACAGTAGGGGTGAACCCCCCCCCCAAGGGACTTCCCCTATATTACATTGGGTTTGTTTTATTTTCCCATACAAGAATATATATAGTTTAGGGGTGGGGATCTCGACCGTTTACAAAATATAAGAAAATTCGCAAATGGCAGGGGAGGGGGTAAACCCAGAGACTAGCCCGGTATATTTCATTCAAATCAATTTGACATTATAAAAAGGAATATATATGGTTTACAGGTGGGGATCTCGACCATTTTCAAGATATAAGATCATTCTCAAATAACAAGGGGTGGGGCGACCCATAGAGACTAGCCCAGGGGCGGATCCAGCCATTTTAAAAAGGGGGGGGGTTCCCAACCCAGGATAAAGGGGGGGTTCCAACTATATGTCCCCATTCAAGTGCATTGATCGGCCAAAAAAAAGGGGGGGTTCCAACCCCCGGAACCCCTCCTCTGGATCCGCCACTGTAGCCTGGTATATTTCATTATACTTTACAGCGAGAAAAAATTGAGTTAAGGGAGCAGGGATCTCGACTGTTCAACATTGTCAAATGACAGGGGTAGGGTGATCCCTGGAGCCTTACCCTACATTTCATTTGATTTGTTTTTAATATCATATTCCATGTTCATAATTGAAAAACCCGTTTTGTGAATCTCTTTATAATGTTCTCAAGTTAAAATCATTTTTAAAATAAAAATAAAAAAATATTTCGGTTCTTTAGTTAAACCCTCCCTTCCCTTTACCTTTATTAAAATTATTCCGATTTCATTTCATTTTCATTAATATCAATATTCAAAAGATCGTTTTTCTCATTTGGAGAAACGAAAAAACAAATATATTTATAAGCCGCAAACTCGGAAAGGTTAAAAAGTCAATTCATGATTGAGTTTAAAAATAGAAAAATCACGTGATGATGTTCAGCTCGAAGCAATAATTTTACTTTTAAAATTGCAATGACTGGTTATTAATGTTAATACTGTTTAAGACAACACGAGTTGTCTCCCGAAAATAACAGTTCATTATCATAACAACATTTTCTGACCTGAACAAGTCAGAATTGTCAGACACCCGGTCATCTCAAAGGCCACGCGTCCGTATTTACAGGTCACGCGCCTTCATGAAACAGCAACAAAATCACTTGCAAAGACCTTCTTCACACGCAAAAAATATTAAAATGGCCAAGAAAATACGAAGGTAATATATATTACCTTCTGAAAATGACCACATTGACCTAGATTTGCACTAAAAAAACGTAAATAATCACTATATTTTCAATAACTTCTCGTTCGAGAAACTCCTAAAACAACGACTCTCAAACACGTGATCTCTCGCAAAAAACCACGTGATCGTATGTGTCTTAGATCGGCGGCAAATTCAAAATATCTTCTGGTTTGACGAACTCGATGGAAAACTACGCAAAACAAAAATTGACCCGTACAGGTCAGAATTTCAAAACATTTTCTGACTTGAAGAAGTCATTTTATTCTGACTTGTTTATGTCAGAGCTCTGACTGTAAAAGACCAGAATTTAATGCAAGATTCATTTAGTCTGTTTTATGACAATCATACATGGTTTCAGAGCCAGGAGGACTTGGTGTAGATATGGTGGAGTATGTATTAAGTGGTGGTTCCCCAACAGGCAAGGAGTTGGATGCCAGAATGAGGATGAAAGGGCCACCTAATCAGTTTGTAAGTAACAGTTTTAAGCTGTAGTCAAGAACTTTGTATGAAAAACACAAAATATAATAAACATATTTTTAGAGAGTCTTACAAGTCCAACAACAACACTTGAGGGACTGCTGCATAAAATTTATTGCCTTAGGCACCGAAACATGTCGATCAATAAATTTGATGCAGCAGTCCCTCAAGTGTTGTTTTTATAAGACTCTTTACATTTTATGTGCTTTATCATAACGACTCTGCATACCCGAGGTATCCACTTCAGGGATTCTACCTTACTACAGATTCACCAGGCGTTGGTTAACTTTCGTGTGTAATAAACATATTTAAACATACAAACTTTATATGAATAAAACTATCAGTATATTGATCTGGGATGTTAAATCTTTTCGATGTTGGATACTTTTCCTTGTCCATACTTAAAACTTACATATGACATGTATGAGAAGTAGATTAGTTTAAAATTGAAGACACTAAAAAATTAATACACATATAGCTGTTTATTTTGAATTTTTTAGTCTTTATAAAAACTTTTTACAAGATGAATAGTCTTAATATGGTATGTCTTTGTAGATAATTAATGAGGAACCTTATTAGGATTAAAAGACTTTTATTGTTTCTTGACTTCCAATTTTAATGTGAGAATGAATGTATAAATTTCTTTTGAAAGAGGAGAGATGTGACTTAAATTTGTTGTAGTCTAAAATGAGTCTGTTCGCTAGTTTAGATTTAAGGAGTGAACTGTAAACCAATTTGATTTTATAACTTCCACAACTACAGGTCAAATTTTTCCTTTTCAGATGAGAAAATTTAAGGTAAGTGCATTTACACAAAATACAAGAATGGTGAATCTTATTGTAATATACATTTGTAGATCTAGTAAAAATGCAAGAATTTGGCTATCACTGCAACAAACTTGATAGTAAAATGAGACCTCAAAACTGAAAGCAGATTGGAAAGTTAATTGTCAAATCCTTATAAGTGAAGTGTGAACATGCATTATAATGAAGAATATGGTACGAGTGCCAATGAGACAACTCTCCAACAAAGTGACAATTTGTAAAAGTAAATAATTATAGCCTTTAGGTCACGATACTGTCCTCAACACAGAGCCATGGCTCACACTGTACAGCAAGCTATAATGGGCCCCAAAAACGACTAGTGTCAAATCATTCAAACGGTGAAAACCAACTGTCTAATCCATTTAATCAGATTGAAAAATGCTTGCCCTAGTTGAGCATATTGAATGTTACCCTTTGTCCACCTCAATCTATTCCAATAATTTACCATTTATAAAACAAACTCGCTTTTTAAATGCTCACAAGCTCTTGAGCAAACAAAGAGTTTTAGAAGAGCCTACAAAATTGAGCAAGAAAGACGATATATATATGAATCAGACTAAAAATTTGACTTGTAGCTAAATACCATTACAAAGATAATAGGGTTCATATACAAAAAAATGGTGGACTTCAGTAGGACTCCTGTCTTTGACATGTTTGAGAAGGTATTACTTTCTACACTTGTTAAATTTAATTGAATTGTCACTATAACATATTAGGTTTTGTAATTTTACAAAAAGGTAAATTGCATGCTGGCATGAAAATAAATAATATGAACAAAAAACTTTAGGTTCCAACGGGGTACTATTCCCAGGTCCAGCAGCAAGATGGAAGTATGGGGGACGTAGGTCAGGACAAGAAAAGTAAAACTCCATCACCATTTGAAGGCAGGGATGGAGACCGAAGCGACGAGAATAAAGAAAACTTGCAGAACATTCAGAATATGCAAAATATGCAAAATATTCAGAATAATGGACTTATGCAGAACGGGCTTGATGAAGAGAATGTTTTTAGGTAGGTTTGATATTTTCTAAAATTGAGAAGGCTCTAAAAGAAAATGTGTTTTTTTTATTAAACTATCAAAAGGTTAGCTATAACTAAATACCCAGGGAAGAAATTCTCGTGAAAATTAAGGGTGTTGAAAAAATAATTACACTAGATCATTCCATATCTTTTAATAAAATTAGTTCTAGAAGTAGTAATCTGTAATGCAGGTTACCAAAAATGTCAATTTGTTAACTTCCATGTACAAAATGTATATGATTACCAAATTTTATATTCAAAATACGATTTGCTGAAGCAATAAAAATCTCAAAAATCTCAAAAGCGTAAAGATTTATTCTCTTTCAACAAACTCTGCTTTAGAAATAAGCAACAATAAAATTGAAACTATTTTGTAATTTTGCACTAATTAAGCCGACTTGACAGTTGATTCACCACTGTGAAGTGACATACGGTGCATATATTAAATTCAGAGTTTATACAGTTATGGCATCCTGACCAGGGTTGTCAACAGTGTAAACTTGATACATGTACAGATGCAAGAATTTTGTGTAACAAATGTGTACAGAAATCCAAAGTTAGTTGCATAGATAAATTTTTTAGAGAAGTAAAGTTAAGATTACAGATATGAGATAGTTACATCAGCATACGATGGATTAGTTTTTATTTGTAGGAAATTAATATTCTTAGATTTCGTATCAATTAAACCACAAATTTAAATGTTCAATGAAGTGCAAGATATGTATATGCTTGTTTTCAGACTTGAGCAAAACCTTGAAAGTTGGTACCCTAAAAAAATAAATGATAGAATTGAGAATGGAATAGTGGAATGTGTCAAGAAGACAACTACACGATCAAAGAGCAGAAAACAGAATACATCTATAAATAATAACTGAAATTTAAGATGTGTATTTTTTGACAGATATTTAAATCTTTGTATTTCAGGAGGAGCAGTCGACAGAACAGTCCTATAGATGAAAACAAGATGAATCAGATGGGTGGACCTAACAAAGACAATGATTTCTTTGACAACCAGAACCAGTTCCAGCAGCCTGGTTTCCAGTTGGACCCACCTCCATTTGAACCCATGGGTCTGGACCCTGGCCACTTTGACTATAACAATCAGATGATGCCATCAATGGATAGTCCAAACTTTAATATGGACTATGCTCAGGTATTGGGATTTCAACAATTTGCATTCACTATCAAAATAACAAAAAGGCAAAACATATATCTTTTACAACAGTTATTTGTGAAGCCTCATGCCAAAAAGAAATAAGATGTGGTATGAGTGCCAATGTGACAACTCTCCATCAAAATCTCACTGTGTCAAAAGTACAGCCTTCAACAGTGAGTCTTGGCTCACACCAAACAGCAATAACTTGAGAACTTGTCAACCAATGCTTATCAAATTTTGATATGTTTGTATTTAAATAATATGAATTATAGAACATGTAGAATATTTTACATAAAGCATATCTACTTGTTAAATTGGAAATCAAATGTCTTTATTTGGTCACATATTTATCGTGGATTTCAGTCATCAAAGAACAGTAGCCATTGCACTAATTAAGCCGACTTGACAGTTGAATCACCACTGTGAAGTGACGTACGGTGCATATATTAAAATCCTTGTTGACAGACACAATCTTGTCCTAATGTATGTAGATGACTGGGAGTGTCAACATAGTAACACAGTATTTCACTAAGCTCCCTTTAACCTGATTGTAGGCTTCAACTTCAAGATTTTCAGTTTCTATTTTTTTTTCATGACCCACTGAAGGGCAGTATGTTTTTAGTCTGTCTTCTTTTGTCCGTCTCCTGCTTTAGGTAAACATTTTTGGTCAAGGTAGTTTTTGATGAAGTTGAAGTCCAATCAACTTGAAACTTAGTACACATATTTCCTATATGAGTTTTGACCCCAATTTCACAGTCCACTGTACATAAAAAAATGATAGTACGAGAATCCATGAACTATGTGTCCATTTTGGTACTACATGTATATAAAGTGTATATATGACACCAACCAATTAAAAATTAAAAAAATGTTCCATGTTATGTATGTGATGTACATTTTCATAGAACAACCCTTCAAACAATAAAAAAAAAAAAACTTACATTGCATTAATTAAGCCGACTTGACAGTTGAATCACCACTGTGAAGTGACATACGGTGCATATATTAAAATCTTAGTTGACACAAGCTTGTCCTCTAATGTAGATGACTGGGAGTGTCAACTTTGTAACACTTTTAAATCAAATATAACACCATACAACACTTGACATTTGTGTGGATTCATTATTGAGTGCCAAGGTAAAGATAAACAGATTTTATTGACACAATCTAGTCTTCTTTATAAAGATGACTGGGAGTGTTAACTTTGTAACACTTTTGAATCAAAGGCAACACCATACAGCTCTTGGCAAATATTGTGGATTCATTGTTGGGAACCAATTTTCCTGGTAAAGATGAACAACAAAAAAATAATTAAAATGTTTAAGGAAGTACATATATTTCTTGTAGGCTTGTATGCAAACTGTTGTAAAACCTTGAAATCCCAAGAAAAAGTATAATTAAGGTTGTGATTTGCCATGTGGAAATTGTTATGCCCTGTTGTGGTATATACATGTAGTAGAAGGGCATTTTTTTTATAATCTATGTGTCAGTCTGTCTGTCCACTGATGTAAGTTAAAGATTTGGTTTTTGATAGTTTCTACTTACCAACAAAATATCTTCTTCCATTATGTCAAACAAAATAAATTATCACCTGAACTTTGAAAGGTGCTATCACTGCAAGAATCTTTATGAAAGTGGTCAGTACTTGCAATGGTTCAATGTATGTGATGTATTATTTTATAGAACAAACCTTAATTTGTCGTGTGACAATTAAAAAACCAACTGCCATTGCATTAATTAAGCCGACTTGACAGTTGAATCACCACTGTGAAGTGACATACGGTGCATATATTAAAATCTTAGTTGACACAATCTTGTCCTTGTATGTAAATAGCTGGGAGTGTCAATTTTGTAACACTTTCCAAATCAAATATAACACCATATAGCTCTTGACATTTGTATAAAAACAAATACTGTAGATTCTCTGTTGAGTATCAATTTTCTGGGAAAAGTTAACAAATGAAATAAGCTGCGTCGGATAGAAATTGACCTTGTGCAATTGCATGTATACATGTATATGACTTTGATTTTGGAGCAATTAATTATGATAGAAATGTCTTTAGATGAGTTATGTTCTGTTTTGTATGGTTCTTATAACAATCCAATACAATCTTTAAACTGTTTCAGACTTTTTAGAGTGATTTTTTTCCGACCTTAAAAAGGTTAACAGATGTAAAAATATTCATTTGCATAAGGTCGATTTCTATCTGACCCAGCTCAAATTACATTGTTCTAGGAAGTAAATATTGATGCTTGTAAGAAAACTTGTAAAACCATGAAATCGCACTAAAATAAGTACCTGCCAATATAAATGAATACACAGTAGTTAACAAGTGTCTGCATTCTTGTCTCAAAACTATATTAAAGGTTGTTATCTAATCTGATGTGAAAGAAAAACTAAACCAACTACCATTGCATTAATTAAGCCGACTTGACAGTTGAATCACCACTGTGAAGTGACATACGGTGCATATATTAAAATCTTCGTTGACACAATCTTGTCCTAATGTATGTAGATAACTGGGAGTGTCAACTTTGTAACATTTAGTGTATACAGAGTATAGTTTAAGTACATTTCTGTCAGTACACATGCTATTGATTCATTGTTGGGTACTAATTTTTTATTTACATTGGTAAAGATGAACAACTAATTTAAATATCCAAGGCCTGTATACATATTTTTCACAAGTTTCAGTGATATTGTTTGCTTTAAATAACAGCTGAAATTCGGCCTTTTCCCCTAGAGAAAATTCCCAATTACTAAAAAAAATGGCTTAAAATTCCTCCCAAAAAGGTCTACATTTTCCCCAAACAGTGATGGTATCTATAATACTAAAATGATGAGGTCCAATTTGTCAGCCGTCATTGGGTAAAAACGACAAATCAAAGAATTCAACTTTATATATAACTAATATAGGACAATGGTGTAGATTAAAAATTACACCACTCCAGACCCTTTTGTTTTCCACATAATTAATGTTGCCAATAATTAACAAGTTTCGGGTTGAATCCGATAACGATACCAATAGTATATTCACCTGTTACCTATTACCTTATCTGTACGTTCCGCATCTGACAGGCGCACCACCAAACGGTGTAATTAGGATTTTGCTATATACACGGGTCATAATCACAGGGTTGACACTACTAAATTCAATCATTGTCAAATTTTTCCTTATTGTAGTATATTTATCAGTAAGAATTTCTAAGATAACAATACGAATACTAAATATCTGGACTTAAAATAAGGCATATAGGTACAGGCTTCAATTTGTTAGCGAGCATGACGTAAATCAGCGAATAAAAGAATTCAACTTTATTTACAATGCTGTTGATTAAAAAATACTCCATTCCAGGACCTTTTGTTTTCCAAGTAATTAATATTACCAATTATTGATAAGGCTTAAATTAAAATATTGTTTGTTTGCCCTTTACCGACCGACCCTATAAATTCGTTCCGCCTGAAAATCTTTTATTTGTATTTATCAGCAAGATTTTATTTTATTTTATTTTTTCGTTCCTACCAAAAATCTTATATTTGTATTTCCCGCTCAAAACTTTTTTTACCGGAATCCTCGGGTTTTACCTTTATCGTATAACGTCTAGTCCGTTTGGTATCACGTGAGCGTTTGACATGAACACTTGCATTTAGAGTTTCAAAGCATTTGTTTGAAATCGATGTTGAACGCTTTGAAATCGTGATATGATGTACGTTACTCTGTATCTTTAAACTTGAAGAGCAGGGTTCATTTACAAAACTATCAACGTGTGTACAAACTATTTTGTAAACGGACGTTGTATTCTATGTAAGGACGGCCTTTTGCAAGGACGTATAACTAACATACGTCCTTGGCCTTTTTGTGATCCGTAGATCAGGATGATTATGTTAACGATGCCTTCGACCAGTATTGCTATATTCATTATATCTGACATGAACCAAAGGTGACAAACGCCTTTAAAGTGGAGAATATTTGGCAGTAAAATCGCCCAAGTTTTCCATACATTTCATTTATAAATGCGATGTAAAATACGTGACAATTGAGTTTCAAGTCTTGTTGCATTTTTATTGGCAACATAGGCACAACCGAAAATTTAAACACTCTAGGGACTTTTTCTACTAGTAATGTATGTCTGCCTGGGCATATTTTCCCAGGACAATATTAACTCTTACAGAAAACCTTTAGGTAGAGGTAAGCGAACAAGGTACGTAGTACAGAATAGTAGTGCAAGTTAAAACTCTTCAAAGTTCCAGGCATATAAACGTTGAAAATATATTTTGATATTTGAAAACAAAATAGTAGTGCATGTGAATTAACTTCACATTCTACATGATATATTTTTTTCAAAACTTCCTGGGACTATTATACAAATAGTCCCAGAAACTTTTTAGCAAAAGCAAAACAGACAAAAATGACATTATGAAGATTTTGTATCTATAAAATAAAATATTATACCTACCTGCCTACCAATGACAAAAAATATACCGACCCAAGTTATTTTTTTGGGGAAAAAAATAAAATATTTTACCTACCTACCTACCCTGTTTCAAAACATAGTGTCGGAAAAGGGCAAACAAACAATATTTTAATTTAGGCCTAAGTTCCAGGTTGACGGGTTCAAACAGAAAGATTTTGAAAGCAGAGAAAACTGTGTATCTTATAATCGGCATGACTTTATCAGATGACAATACCAATACTAAAATAAGGCTAACGCATAGTTGTATACTTTAATTCAGTCACGGACCCGCGATATCACGGGTGTGTTCTAGTTGGTAGTAATGTTTGTAAATATCGTTGATATTATAAAGCACTTTTGAGATCCGGTTTTCTGATCAGAATCATCATGGTGTTTGTAACACATGTTGTTTTCAATGCATTAAGTACCATCATTGCTTCTGTTTCTTTCCCCTCTACGAAAAGTACCTTTCGGGTTGAAAATGTCTGACAACCAAAATATACATTAAAAAACAGTGCTAAAAAGACAGCAAAGGTCAGCAAAAAATCAGAGATGTGTTTAGAATAATATTTCCCAATTTCAATAAAAAATATGCATTTTTCTCCAATGAAAAACGGTAGAGGTAGTTTTGAAAAAAGACAACAATATCACCGAGTTTATTTGTATATTTTCAGTTATTGCAAAGACAACAACAGCCCATTGCAGTGCTGACACAACAACAGTATGCCCTTGCTACTCAACAGCAACAACTAGGTGGGTATTGAGAAAAAATGTTGTTTGAAAAATGTGTATAAACAATACAATCTATTGCTATCAACAGTTGTGTTAAGACTTTCAAATAATTATCATAGAGGAGCATTTCATGCTACATCTGTTTCCGAAAGTTCATGATATTGAGGAACCTCTACTCTTAAAAAAAATATATATATATATATATATATATATATATATATAAAAAATTTACATGTGAATCTCTGAGGGAAAAAAACTTTGCAAAATATTATGACATACGACACAACTTGAACAATTCTTATCATTATATAAGACACACACACAATTGTGTTAATTACTATTACTGGTCTTTGGCTTCTTTGATATAACTTTTTACCTTGGAAAGCTAGGTAACAAGCAATTTTCAGAATGTTCAGTACTGTTAACCGATAGAAAAATATGATGAGCAGGAGGTTTTCAAAGTTAACGTGGATACGAATAATACTAAAAAAATCTTGTGAAAAATATAATATTAAAAAAACCACGAAAAAAGTCCTACAAAGAAAGGTTATGTTTACTTAAACAGTATACGTACTGAACACTATATTTGGTCATGATTAGTTGAACAGTACAGAACAATTAATGACCATCATTGAATAACTGTTTAAGGTGGTACCTAACACTACAGGGAGATAACTCTGTAAAATCAGCTAAAAGTTTAATTACGTTGTTTTGTTAAGGGAATATTAAGCTTCTCAATGATCAAAATAAGTGTTTGTCAAACTGCTATATAACAGTGTATTTTTTTCTGAATAAACAGTTGGTTTAAATTTTTTGAAATTTTTATATTTTTGTCAAAGGGTCAGTAAATACTTTGTCAAAATTTTTTTGAAAATGAAATGAGCCAAATTAATTTTAGTGAAAGTGTTGGGTACCACCTTAAATGTGAATGTATTTTTGTTACCTTTTTAAATTGCTTTACCATTTATTTTGTAATTTTATTATTATTTTGATTTATATTGTGTTACGTACAATCGGCATGTGTATTTTTATTATACAAAAGTTATAATCTTTAAAAAAAGTTTGTTCCACAGATTTTCTTCCACAGCTGTTCCCAGTAATAAAAAAAGGCAGTGCTTTTAAAAAATCTTTCCAGTTTTTTTTTATAATCACTGATATTTACTTCGACAAATAGATTCACTTGATCCCAATACTACATGCAGTTTTCACAGTCTGTAAAAGTTTTCTATAAACAATGTATATATTTATTTATTAAGATGGAGAGGAAACATTTGGAGTGGGGGTGTCTTACCGGGGATACATTTGCTTTGTTGTAGGGACTTGGACCTTTAATACAATTTTATGAAAGTTTTACAGTCAATTGCTTTAGGCAATCAGATTTAGTTGACAAAAAAAGATTTCTACATGATTTCAAATTCATTTACATTGAGCCTGTTGGGTTGGGGCCACTGGGAATTTAAAAAAAAATGCTTGCACGTTTATGCAATATCTGTCAAATTGAAAAAAGATAAATTTGTGGCAAACTTTTTTTTAATATTGTAACAAATTGATGTTGAGACATGTTCACACTTATTGAATTGAAATACTGTTATTATTGATATCAATTATCACTGAAATCTTTAGTCTGATTGTAATTGGCTAATTGTTTTTTCCCTCATTTGGGCTGGTTGTCCTATTAAATAATAAGAATAAAACAGTTTATTCAGTTGTTTATGTATTAAGTTTTGATCATAGCAGTTTTAATATACTGTCTGAATTAATCAAATCCAAAATAAACACTTATTTAAAATATGTGTGGGAGAGAAATTGATAAATTTTCAAAAAAAGTGCAAAGTTGCGAATTTTGGGACGAAGTCTGTATAAGCAAAATTGTAAATTCTGATCATAAAGAATGTTTTGCTCAAAATATTTAAGTTCTAATAAGAAGCTTGGTCTTTCAATGTTAATAAATGTGAACATGTGCATGTTATTTGATGGCATGGCTTATTTGGTGTGTGCTCTTTACGTAGGCCTGGCCCCCAATGGCATAACACCAACACCCTACGTCCTGAGCGCACAGGATCCTTACGCCGTGGGCATTCCACTTGCAGGTACAATATTTTCTATATTTCATTAGTGGCTTCCAAGTTTTTCTCCTTTTTACATTTTATAAATCTTCTGTCATTGTTGTATATTGCTCTTATAAATGTAGTAGAAATGTGAAACTTGTTAACACTTTCAACTTTTAAACTACTTGGAAGCTTTATTTTTTTTTAATATGCCGTTTTTGAATGGAAATATTATTATATGAAAGTTTTATTTTGATTTTTAGTTTTGCATTCTCCATTTTAAACTAACCAGTCATTATTTATAATCTTCCAGTTTTATATATTTTGCTTCTATTAAATTTAGTTGAAAACTAACAAGTGTTGTGAAGACCATGTTGTTACTGTTAACCTAAAGTAGAAAAAGTTGTCTTCAGAACATTACATTGTTCAAATCTAAATTTGTTAAAATGCAATGAATATGGACATTCAAGTTTTATGAAAAAAAAGAGGACAATGTTTTCCACTTGGGGGTGTGTTGTAACATCTTTTTTGACAAGTTTCATATTGACAGGACCAACTGTATTACATCCCCAGTATTATGGAGTGCAGGCACCCTGGGGAATCTACCCTGCAAATCTCATTCAACAACAAGGACAACAGACACCACAGGGTATGTCATCACAGCAACAACAACAGCAACAGATGATAAGGAACCAAACAGGACGACCCCTGACCCCATCACAACAGAATGATTCATCACAGCCATTAACTCCAAATGCTCCTAGTGAGTTTAAAGATATGACTTCTGGTAAATCATTGAAATATCAGTGTACATGGACGTATAAGTATTTAACATATTAGATGCAATAAGACAGTGGAATGTCACTTAAAAGTAAGAAAGACACAGTTTTCTTCTTAATTCTCAAACACACTATTTAATTAATTGGACAGCAAGGCAAAACATTCAAGGTTTCAACAAAATAATAATTATTTTCTGTTTTTGAAATTATTTATGGGATTATAAAGTATAAATAAGGTTTTGCTTTACTTTGTAGTATCACAGTACCAGATACTTGCACCAGCATATTATGATCAGAATGGACAGTTGGTGATGGGTAATCCACGTGGTCTGGGAACTCCTGTTCGTTTAGTACCACCGGCGCCAGTTCTTGTCAGTGCATCTGGCAACCAACAAGGTAAAACAGTTTTCTATTTGTCTTAAATCGTCAGAGGTTATGGGTAATCACTTTTAGGAATTTATGAGGAAATATATTATTGGTAACTACAGAAATGGAGGGCATCACTTTAATAGAGACCCAGTTAAAAAAGCCGTTGGAAAGGTAAAACTTAATGGTTATTTAACTATTGATTATCCAGAGAAGTTTTATTCAGACCTGTAAATAATAACTGACCCCTAGACAGTGAATCATCCAGGACCTTTGGGAACTCGTGGTGTGTTGACAACCATTGGTGTGGCATTGGAAATTATTTTTCAAGGTCAAATTAATACAAGATCAAGTTATAAGAAAATTTGGAATTTAAAGATTTGCATTTCTTATAATACAAGAAGGTACTTACATAGAAAATAATGGTAAATCAGGACAAATTATGATATCTTTGTGGGGTGCAGTACATGGACAATGTTAATATTTTTCTGTTGCTAGGTTTTTGGATCTCCAGAATAGGTGTTTTGAAAATTCAAGCAAGGTACATTGAAATATTAAAAAAGTATATGTCATAATCAGTTTCAAGATCTACATGTATTAAGAGAACTGGAACTAACACTTTTCACGGAAAATTATCCAAGAAATTATTTAGTAATGAATGGGTCGGAAGGCACTTTTATTGACCCCACCATGCATAAATTTTAATTTTATATTTTCTTAAAAAAAATTTGATGAAAACCCCCAATACAATTAATTTTGGAAAAGTTAATCTATATAAACACACAAATCAGATGACTTATACCATATGTTTATACAATGCCTGGGGATTTGGTATTTTAAGTTTTTGCACATTTATTCAATTTTCTCACATGTTATTCCATTTGAATGTGAAATGTCTTTTTGAAGAACTGCCTCTTTTTCCTTGGCATGACCTAGGAAGATTCTATTTCTATTTTGAATAAGAACAAATTCAGACTGAGTCTCAACATCATGACCACGTGCAGCATTTGTTTTGTAACTTTATTTCATTCAAAATCTTGAACTAATTCAGTATCTCAGTATCTGATTCTTAAACATTCTAAAATTTCTTTTATCTCTTTAAATCACAAGATTGTGATGTTTACATTTGAATGGAATAAACATCTTTAACCTATTTGTTGATTTGCATGACCTTTGAACTTTAACCTACTAATGATTTCAGGTGGTGCTGCATTAGGCAGCAATCCGTTGAGACTTCTGACCACCCAAGCACAACAACATCAGACAACTCCGCCTGTGGTCTATTCCAGCTCCAGTTCATCAACACAAAATTCTTTGGGTAAGACAGGCTTGTATGCTGCATTGCTTTATCCAATGTTTGTCAACTCAAACTTCCACATGAATGCTGCTTCATTCTCGTTCAAATTCAAGAAGAGCTTACATCATTATGCTTTTTATAAATTCCTCTTTAAGAGAATCTATGGCAAATAGTAGAATTCGTTGAACTATGAAACTCAAAAATTTATAACTGCTAAATCAACTTTTGTTTTAACCAATCAGACATCAATTATTATTGATTTTAATCTTGTGCAAAGATTAAATTATTTGAGTTATCATTTTAGAAATAAACCTCCCTAACAAGATGTTTTGTTACAGTTGTGTGTGTTTTGGCTGTGTGATATTGCCAGTAATTGTATTCTACAAATACAAATAATCTTGAGTTGATATCATATTTTTAGATCTAAAATTTCAGTTTCATTTTAGGAAGCAAGATTTAGGCATGGTTATAACCTCATTATGCAAGCTGTTGTTACAGCTTTTACATTAATGCTAGCAAGACAAATCTTTGTTTGGCTTGCTTGCTTTGTTTGTATCAGTGTTTGCTCAAGCATGGTAATTAAGATAGGCGGGGCTTCAGCTTGTATACATCATACTTAGATTGTATTGGAGGTTATGTCTGAGGTTAAGGACACTTAATTTTAAAACATCACATGACAAATATTCTCACATGTTTTCTCACCTGTAAAAATACAATAATTTGTCAATGAAAGAAAAATATAAACTTTTTTCTTGTATGAGGCTGAGAAACTGGCCTTCAACATTAATTGACCTAATATTGTTTTTATAACATATCAATCTATAAGTTCAGTCAGTTATTTCCATGTCTGTCCTTCGATTATGCAACTCAAGAAAATATTCCAAAATGGGAAACAATTGTATCGAAAAGAGAAAATCGAGTGCACCTTTTTTATGTTAGGGTGTGTTTGAGATGAATATTTTGTCTTGAAAATGTACAAAACAAGAGTATTTGATGCATCATCTCGCTACCATTTTATATAGCAAAGCTACAGGTTGACTTTATAACATAAAAAAATCACAGTACTAAAAGATGAAATATAGGGTCAAGTGAAATACCTATCCAATGGATCACAAAATCAGAGTAGGTGTGTTCGAATAGCTATTTTACTAAAAGTGCTTGACGACAGTCTTTAAGTTGGATCTCTGAAAAAAAATTGTCTTCCGTTTCTACGATTGTGAAAATGAACTGGTGTAATAGGAAGATAATTTAGACGAAGTAGAATCCTGTCTGTATTGTATATTTACAGGTAAGGAAACATGTGAGAATATGTATCATGTGATGTTTTAAAATTTAGTGTCCTTAACCTCCAACATAACGTCCAATAAAATTTAAGTATGATGTTTACAAGCTGAAGTCCCGCCTATCTTAATTACCATGCTTGAGCAAACATTGATACAAACAAAGCAAGCAAGCCAAACAAAGATTTGTCTTGCTAGCATTAATGTAAAAGCTGTAACGTGTGATTCATTAAACAGCTTGTACATAGAGATCATACTTCAGGCGTGCTTGACGCTTGATTTCAGGAAATAAATTATTCCCTGCTAGGTTAACATAGCATGGTGCATTGTCAACAATATTCTGATAGTAACAACATTGACAAGTTTCAAATTATCCTTACGCCGGTAAATGTTTTGCGGCTAGAAACTTTTTGTTCTATGAATAGCTATATATATGCAAATAATTAACCTTTTAAAACTTTCACTCTGCCATTTATTATCCACCATACTGTGGACTTGTTTATTTTCATTGGTTACCAATTTACATGGAATAAGGAAAAATAGTATTTTCATTGATATTTGATCACATGGTTTTACAATAGTCTGTATACAAGCCTATAGAAAATTCATTAATAGTTGACAATTTTAATTTGTGGTTCACCGTGGCCTATAGCAATGAAATCCACTAAAATTGGTATAGCTCAAAAAGTAATGAATTCACCATATTTAGGATTCCTGATGCCTTGCAATCTATTTCTCTGATAATTTTGTTCTTGAACTTTGAAATTAGAGCAGCTCTATACCAAACAGACACTTTTGTTACATGTTGTTACTACAGGAATTGTTGATATTTGAGGGAGAGGTTTCTGGTGATGGGGTTACTTAATGATGGTGTGTTAGTTTGTTTGGAAATTTAATATGCATGCAGACTTTTCTGCTTTCTTTTCATTGGGTGATTTCAAAAAGGTCACAAAAGGGTTCAAAAATGTTGCTACATTTAAATAAAGGATTCAGAATAGCAGATAGATTTCAGATTTTTTTTAGAACCAAAGCTTAATTTGTTTGAACCGCATTATTACAAATTATTCATAACTGCTACAGAGTTATTATTATGACATTATATTAGTCAACGGTATATTTGTAACCATTATCTACTAGTTGATGGTTTTGATTTTTTTTTTAACAGATCATTTTGTTGCTTCATTGTTAAATTGGCGCAATAATAAAGATTTACATAATTTAAATAATTGAATACTTTTGAGTTTCTTCTAGATATGACTTTTGATAAATTTAAGGAATGACAGTCTATTCCTTTAGTCACTAGTCTGATGCCCCTGACTATTAAAATTTAGAAAAAATCTGTTTAGACACTTAAAGACAAATGTTTGAAAATTTGTCTTTGAACTAGTAGTTTGAAAAGATTGTGGTGCAGAGAATTGCAGAATTCCATTTTGTATAATAAATGTATCTATTGAATATCTTAAAATTTGGACAAACTGTCTAATTTTCATTATGACATGGAATGCTAAAGTTTGCTTTGAAAAGTCTTGTGGCATTGTTATTTAGCATAAGAATTTTAAAGTATTATTGAAATGGAGTCTTTATTTACTGATGCAATAACTCAGTTGGTTAGATCTTGTCAGGCTTGTGCAATATTGGCTACTGATCATTGAAGTTTTACAACAATATAAAAACCAGGGGCCTTTTTATCGTCCATGAGTCAATCAGCAGCTATCATGGATCTTTTTCACTAAATTGATATAAACTGTGGGAAATTTAAAAAGAAAAATGATATTATCTATAAAAATTTCTGGGAAAGCTCAAAATCTATTCTGAATCCTTTAAGGTGGTTTGCCTGTGTGAGATTTTCTTTAGATATTTTTGAATTATTTGATAATGAAGAAAACTCTGCGTCTGTTTTAGGCTACACACCGAGCAGTAGTCTTGGTTTCACACAGGGCACGTCCAGTCTGTTCACACCTCAGCCAAGTAACTATGGCAACACAGGCCTTAACAACATGCCTTCTCCGGGAACAATCGGCTCTGGTTGGTGAACAATTTTTTGTCATGATTAAAAATTTTATAAGTTTTCATCAAGTTCTGATGCTTTATAAATGTGTCCAACTATATCACTAGATTGTGATGCAATCATTAGGTTTTTTATGCGTAGAGATTCTATCTTGTAATAGAAAAAAGATTTAAAGAACTATTTTTGTAAAAGAAAATAAATGTGAGTTAGACACATTTAGGAAAGCCAGCATTTGCAAAGAAGGCAGAAAAAGCAGAATTTTATACCATTGTAGATTTATTTATATGAAAATTGGTGTTGAATTTGTCGAAATTTCTAGTTCAGAAATGTTTTATAAAGGACCTTGTATGTTCTCCTAAAGTTCTTCAGTAAGATATGCAAGATTTGATCATTTATATTCAAGTGTGAAGTCTGAAACTTTTTTTAAAACAGTTTGACTCGTTAAATGTCATGACAGTACAAAAATTATTTGCAAAAATAAGATAATAAACCCAGTAATGGCTTACCATAAAACATGCAAGGTTCTTTTAATTTCTTTATTTATTCTCCTTTTAACATATTACTAACACTTCCAAAATTTAACAATTATAGTACTTTTACTTCTTGTTATCTTAAATTGTTTCTTAGTATGTTCATGTTTTAAAAACATTTTTCTGAATTCCAATAGCGGTAATATTTGGTTTGTAGGTCAAAGGAGAGACTCGTTAGAATACAAACAGAGGCAACAGTTACCACAGCTGAACCAGTTCTATGGGTCCATGACAAGTATGGGGTCTCCTGCTGGTCCCATGGGTCTGGTCCAACCAGGACAGTCCATGACACCACCACCATCTCTATCAGGCTCATCATCAAACCTTGCTCTGGGTAAGTGTATTTTGTTTGTGGGTCCATGACAGGTATGTGGTCTCCTTGTGGTCCCATGGGTCTGGTCCAACCAGGACAGTCTATGACACCACCATCATCTCTATCAGGCTCATCATCAAACCTTGCTTTGGGTAAGTGTATGTTGTTTGTGGGTCCATGACAGGTATGTGGTCTCCTTGTGGTCCCATGGGTCTGGTCCAACCAGGACAGTCCACGACACCACCACCATCTCTATCAGGCTCATCATCAAACCTTGCTCTGGGTAAGTGTATGTTGTTTGTGGGTCCATGACAGGTATGTGGTCTCCTTGTGGTCCCATGGGTCTGGTCCAACCAGGACAGTCTATGACACCACCATCATCTCTATCAGGCTCATCATCAAACCTTGCTCTGGGTAAGTGTATGTTGTTTGTGGGTCCATGACAAGTATGGGGTCTCCTGCTGGTCACATGGGTCTGGTCCAACCAGGACAGTCCATGACACCACCACCATCTCTATCAGGCTCATCATCAAACCTTGCTCTGGGTGAGTGTATGTTGTTTGTGTGTCCATGACAAGTATGGGGTCTCTTTGTGGTCCCATTGGTTTGGTCCAACCAGGACAGTCTATGACACCACCACCATCTCTATCAGGCTCATCATCAAACCTTGCTCTGGGTGAGTGTATGTTTTTGGGAGGTATGCTGGTATTGTAATCAAGTCCTGTTTGTGATGATGGACTGTGGAGTATTTAAGTTTTCCACAGGTAACCAACTGTTGTTGGACATTCTAGTATTCTGTCAAGTAAGATTTACCAAAAGAAATAAAATCAAAAATAAATAAAAAATAAAAAATTTGTGAAATTTGGGTAAAAAATAAGTAAAGTGTTTTATGTTTTTGTCGAGCCTGCAACTTTTGTTGCAGAAAGCTCGACATAGGGATAGTGATCCGGCGGCGGCGGCGGTGTTAGCTAACTTCTTAAAAGCTTTATATTTTAGAAGGTGGAAGACCTGGATGCTTCATACTTTGTATATAGATGCCTCATGTTACGAAGTTTCCGTCAGTCACATGTCCAATGTCCTTGACCTCATTTTCATGGTTCAGTGACCACTTGAAAAAAAAGTTCAGATTTTTTGTAATGTTGAATTCTCTCTTTTTATAAGTAATAGGATAACTATATTTGATATGTGCGTACCTTGAAAGGTCCTCATGTCTGTCAGACAGTTTTCACTTGACCTCGACCTCATTTCATGGATCAGTGAACAAGGTTAAGTTTTGGTGGTCAAGTCCATATCTCAGATACTACAAGCAATAGGGCTAGTATATTCGGTGTATGGAAGGACTGTAAGGTGTACATGTCCAACTGGCAGGTGTCATCTGACCTTGACCTCATTTTTATGGTTCAGTGGTTATAGTTAAATTTTTGTGGTTTGGTCTGTTTTTCTCATACTATATGCAATAGGTCTGCTATATTTGTTGTATGGAATGATTGTAAGGTGTACCTATCTAGCGGGCAGATGTCATGTGACCTTGACCTCATTTTCATGGTTCAGTGGTCAAAGTAAAGTTTTTGAGTTTTGGTCTTTTTATCTAATACTATATGCCATAGGTCATCTATATTTGGTGTATGGAAATATTTTATGATCTTTATGTCAGTCGTGCAAGTTTTATTTGACCGTGACCTCATTTTCACGGTTCATTGCACAGTGTTAAGTTTTTGTGTTTTGGTCTATTTTTCTTAAACTATAAGTAATAAGTCAACTATATATGTTGTATAGAAGCATTGTTAGCTGTACATGTCTGCCTGGCATGGTTCATTTGACCTTGTAATGACCTCATTTTCAAGGTTCCTTGGTCTTTGTTTAGTTATCTTGGTTAATGTTAAGTTTATGTGACAGTTGTATTAAAGCTTAGCTTTATACTTAGGACTATCAACATAATATCAATGATTAGTATAGAAGGCGAGACATTTCAGCGTGTGCACTCTTGTGTATACATGATTGAATTGCCAAACATCCCAATTTTGATCCCAAATTATAGACTGTAAGCTTGATTGTACTGTCAAATAATTTTATACTCAGTAGTCAAAAGTCAGTAATGAAAAAAGGTCTTCTAAAATTTGATTTATCAAAACCTCAAATTGTCTAGCTTACTAATGCAAGCTTTCTAAAAATTATTTTATGTAGTACCTTTTCCTATAAATGAAGAAACTGCACCAAGACCTTACTTAAAATATTGAAAAGGAAATGTTTAATTATTTAACATTAATTACATTTTTGAAGGTATGGCAAATGGACCAAGACTGTATAACGCTGCCCCTGGTGCTGAGACACGTTACAGAAATGGGTCCATTGGATCTGCTAATGGTATTTTCACAAGTTCTCTTTTCCCAAACAGAACAATAGCCAATAGAAGGTATATATATTTAAAGTGTATTCACTTTGAGGTTACAGAGTATTTGTTTATAAAATGTCAATTTATGAATGTGTGTTTCGGTTCAGGTGACAGATAAAAAACCAGAACAACATGTTGAATAAATTCATGCATCAGTGCTTTTCTGGATTTTCCTTCATCAGGATCGCTCGAAGCCGAATATTTAAAAGCCAAGGATGTAAAATGTTTTCAACGATGAAGACTTGTAGTGATCTACATTATATAAGGACTAAAATAATGAACTTCAGATATTCATGTTACAAATGATGTGTATGTGCATAACCATACTTTAAAGAAAATTACACAGCATGTCAAAATTAATTTAAAAATTGGAGTTATCTTTCTTTATACATGTTGTGACCTACCTAATTCTAGTGCTTCTTGCATTTCAAGATTTTGTGTTCACTGAAAAATGAATTGAATATTTAACCTTTAGTGCTCTAAAAGACTTTTGATTTTACTCTGCATGAAAGATGTTGGTTAGATGTCAAGACCACAGCCAAACACCATAAGTATACTAAGAAGAAGAAATTTATGTACACCCTAAGTTTTTGCATATACATTATATTTTGTTTATATATTTCATTTTATAATTTTTCAGTGCAAGTATGTCCAAAGAGGTAACAGGAAGGAGTCGGTTGTTGGAAGATTTCAGAAATAACAGAATTCCAAATCTTCAACTTAAAGATCTCACAAATCATGTTGTAGAATTCTCACAAGATCAACATGGATCAAGGTAACAATCTAGATTTTCATGATGTACATTACACAATTTACATCTTGATTTTGTAAAAATATGCTCGAAAGAACACTAAGGACCCTTGTTCTGCATCAAACGTTGGATAATAAATTGGAGTTTGATTGCTAAAAAAATAATAGAAAATTTGAATCTATCTAAATTCTTTTATTTTTGTATTTGTCCTTGAAAAAAGTTTCATATAAAATCTTTATAGAAAGGAACATTTGCTGAATGGGAGAAAACTTTGTTAACCATTTTAGAACAATGGAAAATATCCCGATATCTGCAGATTGAGAAATAGATGATAAATCTGTCTTACCTCTTTACCACTGGAACATTTGGTACTATTTAACAGCAAGGTGTTCGATCAGACAAAAGTTTTCCCATCTCTTTCACTTAATATTTCATCAATCAAATCAGTTGGTTTTTGGACCAGCAATTCTTTAATGTCTGATGTAGCATGTATGAGTTAGGTATTGAAATCTGGTTTGATTTTACAGGTTTATTCAACAAAAGCTGGAGAGGGCTACATCACAAGAAAAATCAATGGTGTTTAATGAAATTCTGGCTGCCGCTTATCACCTTATGACTGATGTGTTTGGAAATTACGTTATTCAGAAATTCTTTGAGTTTGGTGACAATGATCAGAGACAGACATTAGCCCAGAGATTACGTGGGCATGTTCTCCCACTGGCCCTTCAAATGTATGGTTGTCGTGTCATACAGAAAGCCTTGGAGACAATACCTAAAGACTTACAAGTTGAAATCGTGAAGGAGTTAGACGGCCATGTTCTCAAGTGTGTAAAGGACCAGAATGGTAACCATGTTGTACAGAAATGTATTGAGTGTGTCAAACCAGGTCATTTACAGTTCATTATTGATGCTTTCAAGGGACAGGTTTGTACAGATTATTACTGAAACACATTTATTTCAACTATGACAGTCAGTGTTCTCCCCAGAAATTTTGGATAGCATCACATTTTGCGTAAAAAAAAATAACTGTATTTTATTTTTTTTTAATGTCATTTGACGCGTCGCGTTGATGCTCTATTTCCTTTATATGTATTAGTTTATATTGTTCAATTCATAACTGAGAATACAATTAAACTATAACCACAAAAACAGTTGTTTCAGTTTATGTTTTCTTTATTCATTTATAGTTACAGAATTATTTTTTTCCTCTTGTGCCAAATAAAAATAAATATGTGATTTTAGTTGCCCAACAATAAGTCAAATGAATGAATGGTTCATTATAGTGCAACCTGTATATATACAAAACTAAATATCTAGTACACAAAATTAACTATTTTTTATATTATATTAAGTAAAGATAAAGTAGCAAAAGTAGCAAAAAAAAATCAATTTAAATTTTTTTTTTATCATGTTTATGAAATTCATTGTTTCATGGCACTCAATGAATTCGTCCCAGTTGTTTCTTATCTTTACATCAAAATGCTATGTATTTTTAACAAAGTTATCTAACAAATAGTCTGTTAATACGTAGTTTTCTCAATTGGTATATTTTTTCTGTCTACTGTCCATCTGTTGTCATTATCGTGAAAATGCAGATTTTTGTGAAATCTGGTCCGGTTCCGATCCGTAGTTTACACAAAAATGTGTAATGGGGGCCGTAGAAAAATTTACGAAAATGAGTCCGAGAATAAACATTGTTTGACAAGAGATTGTGAATGAATAAGACGCTTTTAACGCATTAAATGGATTAAACATAAACTTAAGCCAATTATGATCACTTTTTAAAGAAGTATAAAACTTATTTTAGCTCGAAACCAAAATTCTCGTTCTCGTATTACCGGAAGAGAAAGAAAGTAATTTTTGGAGAGTTGCACAAATAAATGACTTTTAAAAAAATAAATCGTTTCAATCTTTGAAATTTCATTATACAAAATGTAGATTTCGAATTGTTTTGTGATTGCATTTTTCCATGTCGAGTTGGTGATTTTTGCAGACATGTGGTATTAGTCATGTCACGAGTGTCAGCTTTGGATATTCGCATCCAAACAGTTATAACCCTGAGGGCAATTAACACCTGGCTATTTAATCTCTTAATTGCTTTTAGTGTCCGACTTAAAGGGATTACAATTAAAGGTGATATAATTTTTATGATCATAATCGATAATAGATGAAAGTTCAAAATTGAGGACAAGTAAAATAGCATCTTCAAAATAATTATAGCGTTGCGGGAATTATTATAGCATCACAGCGAAAAAATATAGCGTCGCGGTACTGCAACGCTAAAACAGCCTGGGGAGAACACTGTGACAGTATTATACACCCTTTTCACAAAGCAGGATGTAACTACAAGTGGCAAAAATTTTGTTAAAAGATAATCTTAAGTTGTTCATAGCAGACTTTATGCCAAGAAATGGGAAAATGTATTTCATTGGTTGTTTCAAAATCCACTGCTTTTGGTGTCACATCAAAACATTTGAGTACAGGTCATTTGTATCAATCCCCTTCTTTGTCTAATACAATCTTATCTATTTCTTACGATGAATATTTTTTCTCAATTTTGAAACAATGCTACTTTAGGTGCTAGCCTTGTCAACACATCCATATGGGTGTAGAGTAATCCAGAGGATCTTAGAACACTGTATACAGGAACAGACTAAACCTATCCTTGATGAGCTCCATCAATATACTGACAGACTGGTACAGGACCAGTATGGGAACTATGTCATTCAACACGTGCTGGAACACGGAGCTCCTGAAGATAAAAGTAGGATTGTTAATGAGATGAGGGGCAAAGTTGTTCCCCTTAGCCAACACAAATTTGCAAGGTAATTAACTCAAAACAAGGAAAATTAATGAATGCTGACAAAACCTTAATATTAAACAGATCTGACATTGAGAATTAAACCAGAAGCTTTATTCTTCATTATCAAATCAAATAGTTTATTACAGTGGTTGCAATGATTACATTGATTTCCCAGTAAAATAAAAACCACATTTGAAATAAACATGGTTATCATATACTAAGACCAAATAACGTAGGATTTTTACCGTATGATAATAGCATTAAATTAACGTATATTCCATTATTTTTGAATTGGTGCTTAGCGGGCTGATATGAAAAGTTTATCACATGTTTCGACTGTTACACATGCCTTTCCATAACGTTATCGCATGGCATTCGGCTGATACTCAGCAAATTCCGGAAAATTCACCTCATGTTTTCAGTGAAAAACATTACAAAGTAGTTTACTAAACATTTTTTTTGGATACTGGAAAGTATATTGTGTAAAATAATAAAAAAACAAACTAAAAATAAAAAAATCCAAACAAATGATTAAATGTTTGCATTTTTTAAAAGTTTCGAACATTATTTAATAAAGTTACTTTAAAAAAAGGTTGACTTTCCCCAACAATGTTCATTATGTATATTGTTGAATTATTTTTTGTCTATTCGTCTATATTGAAAAAAAAAAATTCTCTGTTGAGGCATATGACAGATAGATTTCATATCAAGTGTATCAATGGGGATCGATATAAAAATCTGTTATTTGTCTCAACTGTTGAAGCATATGATAAAAAGATCATAACATGTCATTTTTCACATCACATGTATTTTCAGCCCTCAAGCAATGCTGCTCTTGGGCTGATATTGAACCTAGGGCTGATAATACATCCTTTATGAAAAATGCCATGTAATAATCTGATATTATTTCACTCCTCGGACGTCATACAATAGGTATTGTCAATTGTGTCGGATTACAACAAATTGTGAAAGAAAAAGATGATAGTTCCCCACGTTTTCTACTTTATATAAAAAAAAAAGAAGCCATTTGCCAATGTAATAAAAAGAATTCAAATATCTAAAAATATTCCACTTGTGACCTAACAACACTGATAATTAACGCATACACTACATGCATTCCTGAATTAATGTGTTATTCAGTCACTCGTTGAATATTTTTCTCTATATGAATTCTTTGATTAGTTATTCTATGAATAGTTTGGAATTTTGAATTCTTATTTGATGGAAATTTTTTGGTATTATAATTCCAGTTAAAATGTTTACCTTCAATTGAGTGTAACTAATAGTTTTTAATTATTATTTGTTTTGTAGCAATGTTGTAGAGAAGTGTGTTTCTCATTCATCTCGAACAGAGAAGGCCTTCCTGATTGAAGAAGTCTGTTCTCTCAATGATGGGTGAGTGCCTTTACTGTGTAACAAGAAGTTATAACTAACCCAGTGATATTGTTGGCTTTTTTCAAAACTACCTCTACCCTTTTTTTGGGGGGAAAATATGCGTCATTTTCATCAAATTGGGATATTTAAAATAAACCATGAATTTGACTGAAACTTCAATTTACAGACCCATTTTCAAGAGTCAAACCCTGCTTTAAAATAAGACCCCATTTTGTCAGTGATGATACATAAATGGACTCTCAAATGTGCACATATAGTCATTTTAGGCATGAAAAATGTTTAAATGAGTGATTTTCAGCTTGTATTCATGAACAATTACTACTGAGACTGCACTGTTTGGGGAAAAAGTTGTCTTTTTGGGAATAATTTTAAGCCATTTTTTTTTTCAAATTCAGGGGAAAAAGCCTTTATTCTCCACTAATTTAAGGCAAACAATATCACTGTAACCCAACACAGTTCAAATATTTTAGTTGTCTCTGTGATAAACACACACAAATTTCATATGAAATAAAATAATAAAAAAAGATGGAAATGATCTTTTAGCTTTGAGAAAAGGACTAAATATGCAGGAGTGAAACTAAAATTTCTCATTCTTTATGATTATTTCTTTATAATGAGAACTAAATGTTTTTGTATACCAGCATTAAGTTATTTTATACAGCAAACTATTGCAATTGTAAGTAAAGTAAAATAAAAAAAAAATCCTGATCTTGGAACAGACAGTCCCTTATCAAATGGCAAAATAAAACTCGCAAACACATCAAACCAATGAAAAACATCTGTCATATTCCTGACTTGGTACTGGCATTTCCTTGTGTAGAAATTGAGGGATTAAACCTGGTTTTATAGTTAGCTACTCAGTCTTCACGCTAAACTGCTAAATCTACAGGCCCGAAGCTCAATTTTTGAAAAATTTTAGTTAGAATCTGTAGGCCTGTAGGTCTGATTTTTACAGGCCCGAGAGTAATTTTACCAGCCTGGGCTGCCTGGGCTGCCACTCGTCGTGAAGACTGGCTACTTGAATGACAGTTTTATAAAATTCCATTATATAAACAACAATGTGTTGACAAACAAGGACATGATAGGTAAAAATGTCAAAATAATGTTACAGTAGTCAACATTATGTTATAATCTTAATCTTTTATAAAAAAACTACTACCTTATAGCGGTTTATTTTCACTGGATGTAAATTTCCCTTATTTTTGCGCATAGAACAAAATCGGCAAATTAATGGTGCTCATGTGAAGGTATTGATCAAAGTTTTGAATCCGCCAAAATATTTCGTATACCTTATTCAGTGAAATCGTGAAAATTTACACCCTCAAAAATAACCCGCTGTACAGTATGTCAACAAAGAAAAACAAAATACGTATAGAAAATGATATGATAATGAATAATATTACTATATACCATGCAAATGTGTTTTATTAAGAAACTGAAAATTTGTGTCATTACTGATACTAAAAAGAAGCAACTCTTGCAATGTATAAACACACAATATTCAATTTTTTTTTCTATTTATAGTCCACACAGTGCCTTGTACACCATGATGAAGGACCAGTTTGCTAACTATGTGGTACAGAAAATGATAGATGTGGCAGAGCCCCAACAAAGGAAAATCCTGATGCATAAGATAAGGCCACACATTGCCACACTGAGAAAATATACATATGGCAAACATATCTTGGCCAAGCTGGAAAAGTTCTTTATGAAGAATAACTCTGATTTGGGACCCATTGGTATGCCCCCTAACGGCACTCTTCCGTGACTAGACGTAGATCCATGTACCTACCCCATTGATTGGAAGTTAGAAGTTTAATGTAAAGTTCTGTTGTAATGACCATTTAAATGTCACATTGAAGAAGTGGTTTAATTGAAAATTAATTTTTCTTTTGAGTATAATTATGTGGTCAAAGTGATGAAGTCCAGCATTAATGTAAAATACTTTTGTTAACTTTTTTGAAAAGAGTTTTTGTTTTTTTTGAAGATCAGAATTACATTTTTGGTAGTTTCTGTATTTTATTTTTGTTTATGTCTTATTTTGTTGATTTCTCATAATTATGTTTGTTTCTGTTGAAGAATTTTTTTTTTTTCATTTCTTTTGCATTTAGTTGAATATTCTGAAGATTTCTTTTTTCTGTTTTTTCTTCAGTTTCTATCTAAGTGTTTTTTAATATGGTGCATGTAAATAGAAATAAATTGGAAGATTTTTATTATTTGGCATAAACTTTTGTGCATGTAATAGTATCAGTGATACATATTTTGGGTATAATTTTAAATGAGATTCTATGAGTTCAAAGATTTATGTAGATTTGCCAATGAGATGTTAAAGATAGGTTGAGTTAATTACTCAAGACTTATGTGAAGAAAGAAAAAACACATATCATGAATAGCTTAGAAATGTTTCATTAAAAATCTTGGGTCATGAACTGCTGACATATTGAAATAACTTTTGGAAAATAGTTACAGAAAAGTACTTTGTATTATTAATGTATAAACTGAATAAACACTCCAATTGAAGATAAAAGTTTATAGAACATTGTTCAATAAACATAGGAGGATGCTACCTTACGATTTAGATAAAATAAAATAAAATTCATGAGAACTTACAAGATGGAATGAATTGATTGCATTGAAACAATTTACAATGCTCAATCTATTTATGTTAAGAAATAGTCTGCATTTTTATTTTTACAAACGCCCGTTATAAAACCATTAAAATTTCTATCAAAATGATATACTAGATTGTTCTTTCGCTCTCAAAAACAGTTAATTGTTTTGTTTTATGTTGATAAAAATCATTCACATGTAGTTATCTGTGATTAGATGAGTAAATTTCAAAGGTATTTTATTTATAATATGTCTCATTGTATAATATTTCTGTATGAAATGGCTTTTTTAATATTAGTCTTGATCTCACAGATAAATCAAATGTAGTATTCTATCCTGTACAAATATTAATTCTATATTTCTTTGATGAACATAGTTATGTTAAAAGGTTTCATCAGATAATTGACTGTGTGCATTATTAGATTTTGAGAATGATTTATGGTTAAAATCTTCTTTTAAAGATGCAAGTTTCGAAGTTGGGGATATTGTTTTGGGATAAACTGATTATGATCATAATTTACCTGTTTCATATGAACTTGCAGTTGTATCCTTAAAAGAATTTGTATTATTTTTAAACGTCATTTTAAAAAATATATCCATTCTTATAGGAACTTACAATTAGCAACTTTTGCAGATAATTTTGGTGCATTCTATTTTTTGGCTGCATTCCAAAGGATGTCTTCCATGCTATTGATTTGCATTTCTTTGTATGACGTTCTTTTCAAATCCCAAAAAGTTGATAATCATTTGATGATGATGGAAGTTTTTAACAACCTTGACTGGCATTGAATTAAATTATTTTAATGTGAATATTTAGGAAGTACTAAAGCTGGGTTTTTTTTGGGTAACATGCATGAAATATTTGCAATTGGTAAAGTCGCACAGTATCCAAAATCAAAAGAGTTTGTTTAAATGAAAATTAATAATCGATGGTCAACAAACTTTCGACCGTCTAGACAGGAAACCTGAGAGTCTGTAGATTGATCTCTTTAATCATTGGTTAACAAAAATTAGTTAATGAAAGTTTGAAGGCAATAGCTTTTTTTTGTTTGACTCCCCGAAACTGGACTTTTGCTCTGTTGGATAACTAGTTTTGCAGTTCCATCAAAAAATCTGATCTGCAAATCCAGTTAACTAAATGTAATTGACAGTTGTTAATTCTATGACTTTCTATAGCTGATTATGTAGATATAAGAAAATGTTGTATGCAGTGTTTTTATCGTATTTTTCATAAACAATAGTATTCAATATGGCAAAGCAATGTACAAATTTGATATCTCTCTATATAGGCACTGTAAAAAAGTTAATAGTCTGTACAAAAATTTGTATCAAAATAAGAAAACTAAAAGTCTTTCAGTTGTGAACATTTTTGTAGGTATATATGTAAATATTTTCACTGGAAACATGTAAATTTTAGTAACTCTAAAAGAATGTATAATAAAAGTCGAGTCAACTTTGTAAATTTGAAAAAAGTTTTGTACAAAATTTTTAGATAAACAAAACGTGCAATGTAATCAGTGTAAATATCTTCCATTAAAAGCAGCATTCATTCCAAATTGCAATGGGAATAATGTTTGTGTATTTCTTCTAATCTGGTGATAAAATTCTTTAATATGTTATGAACTAAATCTAAGATACATATTGCTGCCTAAGAATAAGGGTTGCATATACTCTAATGACTATAATGCCTTGGTTTTTGTTAGTTCATGGTTTTGATATTGTGTTGCTTATAAGTTCATTAATAGCCAGGGTCTTATAGAATCCTAAGTTGGGAGTCCAAATTCAACAAATATATATGTCATATATGAACACACAGTTACAGAGAGAGAAAATATAAAGAAGAATTTTAGCCTTGAACTGCTTAGATATCTTATATAAATACCCCTATGTCATGGAAAAGAAAAAAAAAGATGAGCTGTAAATATCCCAGGTTGTAATAGTGAGTTAGTCTGAATAAAATACTCTCCCCTAACATGAAATGAGTGGCTACTTTTGTAAATAAATACTGTGTTCACTTTCAGTGAAGTTTTCAAAATGTGTATCATCAGATTTGAAGAAATATGCAAATTTTTATTGCAAGAATTTTCCTCAGATATATTACTTTATAAAGTTTGTTTTTATTACAAATGTAACATAGCTGTAAAGATACAGAAGTGTATCATATTTCCTATGTAAATAATACAAGTGCCTATCATTAAGGTTTATTTCCCCTTATCAAATAATGTCTGTTACTTCTTTTTGGTTTGATGATTTTCTATGGCCATGATATCATACTATTGATTCCATTTGAAGTCATTTCATTTAATTGCTATATATATTTTTTTTAGATATGATTATATTTCTGATTTTGTGATTATATTCCTGAAAAAATGTTGGAATTTTTATACATTTTTTTTTATTTTGAAAATATTTGACAAATATTATATAGTAACAAAATAACAATACATTTTGATTATACACTTTTCCAAACCAATGGAAGTAGTGTATATTATTTGATAAGAGGGAATAATTATCATAAATACTTGCATAATGTATGTTCATTTCAATGTAAAATAGAAAGAGTTATGATAATGGAAAATGTATATTTCTCAAGATTTAATTACTTGTAGGATTTTTAAAACAAAATCATTCCTATTTCTTTGTCAATATTTGACAAAAGCTGTAATATATGAGAATATTGTAAAGATATAGTCATTGTACAGGTAATCAATGGTGCTTACTGGGTTTGTCCCCTTTGTTCAGTTATATTGGTAACCAGTTTTAACAGAAGTGAGGGTATGTCTCAAAAAGGTTTTAATGCTGTAATTAAATATTGAATTTATCTGCAATAATAGAAAAATTAAATTAAGGATAGCTAAACTAAATAGTAGGTCATATATTCAGACATGCATTATATATTACTGTACACAAATGTTGACTTCAGGGCTAAAAGTTAAAATTATTCCCACCGGTGATCGCTGAAATGGCAAGTTGTCAGAGTTTCTTCTGTAGAAAATTTTAAAAAATGTTATATAAAGAATTCTAAAACACAGTATTTATCAATGGTAAAACTATAATTTTCACTAGGTAATATAAAAATATAAAGATGTGGTAAGATAGCATACATTACTTCAAATATTTATTGGCATACAAAAATTTGAATTTTGTGATTGATATATATATTTTTTTTTTAAATAAAAAAAATCGATACTTTCAAAAGAAATATTTCAAATTCTTTGAAATGCTGTTAACCTTCAAATACTTTGAAATTCAATTTAGAAAGAAGAAAAAATGATGATAGGTTGGATGAAGACGGAAGAAAATAAACTTTGACAAATGGACAGAAAAAAGAAACTTTGACATTTGAACATTTCAGTATTCAAAACAAAATGATGTATGGTATGATTTTAAAGCATTCCTAATTAGCATAATGAATGAATTGTGTAGATATTGGTTGTGTATAGAGAACATTATAGCAGTACTGCTGGTTGTTACTGCATGTTGTACTGGAAAGGCTGTGAAGTTGTTATAACGTTTGTGAATGGTTTTGTTTTAGTGGGAAATTTTTGTTTCATGAAAAGTGTTTTGAAAATGGTGTTTTACCTTCAAGAATTGATTTTATTTTATATATAAATTTAGCAAAGGATCTTTTGATTTATTTACCTTGACTCGGCATATTTTTTTTTCCAAATTAATGAATTAGTTAATTTGTAGTTTCCCAAAAGTTAAGCTTAAAGTATCTGTGTAAAAGATTTGATGAAGGCAAAATTTATTACTGGATCTTATTGTCGAACATGAAACAACCAGAGTATTGTCTATAGTGTACAGAGTTTAATCCTGCTGCCTTGTACAAAGTTACCTAGAGTGCTACATATACATGTGATACATTGTCATCTACAGATAGTTTGTACAAAGTTTTGTAATATATAACTCATAGCTGTCAAAAAAAGGACTGTTTTCAACAGTATTTTCTATGATTTTGGTTGCAGTTGAAGCTAGTGTACATCATTGTTCTAGGTTGCTGGTCTTCAATTGACTGATATTAAGTGAGTGTAGATTTATGCACAATAACATTAACAGATTTTAATATGGCAACTGATATATGGATACTGGTTTTCAAAACTCTATAATCAACTGTTGATATACAAACAAGACTTAAAAAAAACTTAAGGAAATTTTATAAACAAATGGAGACCGTGTTTAATTTGAGACTGGATGATTACAGTTTGCTTAAGATACTTAATTGGTAGGGACTCAACAAGAAATTACTAAATGCATCAAGTAGGGAAAGGGGGGGGATTAATGATATTAATTATAAATAGGAGGGTTGTTTTTTAAGGCAGAAATTGATAAGTGACTAGATATCATAATTGTGATGTACATTTGCTTCATTGTAGCCTGTAATTAAAATATCATTATAATGTACAAAATTATCATGTAAACAAACCATTTAGGACCAAACCTGTAATATAAGAAGTTTGTACAGAGATTGTAAGTAGTTCTGTTTTTGTATATTTAGTTCTTCATTCAACAACTCATCTTTCATTGAGTCTGATATCGGAATCGTAATGGCACCCAATGAAAACTTACAAGGAAACATAAGATGTATTAATAGGGATTTCAGTGTTGGATTATCCGATCTATATTTTTTTCTAGTCAATTTTACTTGCACTGGAAATATTTCGTTTTTCATATTTTATCTTAATTTTCAAATACATCTACCGATACTTGTGCAATTGAATTAACTTGAAAATATTAAGAAACATTAATTTTCTTGAATTTATCTTCATGGAACAATTAAAATAGAATGCAACTAAAGGTCCCAGGTTTTGAGCAAGTCTTGGATGATTATTTTTGTAGTATTTGAAAATTGTCATATTCTTTGATTTGGCAATAGAACATGTCGTTTTTTTCTATGGTTGGGTTGTTGTCTCTTTGGCACATTCCCCATTTCCATTCTCAATTTTATCTCTTGATTGGCTTACTGATCTTAGATAATCCAATTCCAAACCCCTATTAATACAGTTCTAATGTGCCTTCATTCCCATAAGGACCATAGAAGTTTTACAATGTGTACAGAAAAATATTTTTAACAAAATGTATGAATTTTGTTAATTGCGACTTAAAAGGGGGGGATGGGATGGACTGTCTGTTTGACTTACAGAGGGAGGACGCTAGAAAGGTAGACTACTTTTATATGAACGTGGCCTCATTAAAGGCGATTACACAAGACCATTGCAAATTTGATTAAAAACAATCTTCACTCAGTAATATTCTAACGCAAATCATCAAAGAGATAAATGATGTGCTTGAGAATTGAAAACAAAATTTGTTATTGCATTTAAAACTGCCTGTTGACAATATTATTGACTGATTTATCAAGTGACAATCTTTATTATGAAGAGTAGGAGAAAAGTCATCTTTCAAATTTTCCAAGTTATTTAAACAATGCAAGGGCTTGCAAGCATATACACTAATACATTTTGTACTGCTAAGTTGCACAAGTCATGCTTATTTAAACAGACCATTCTTATTCATTGTGGAATAAGATATAAATATTAATTGATATGATTCATTGCTTGTTTTAGCCTTATATTAATTTCTAGTTTATATCAGGGGACGGGGTGGATAGAATCATTTCAAACAGGTTATAATTAATATTCTTGTTTGATCTTGAGCAGTTGATTTTATAAACAGATGAGTGATTTTCAGAACATAGCTAATAGAAGCATATTATTATATAAGTATGCAGAATGACATAACCAACTATTCTTTAGACTTTAAAATGGTCAATTAAAAAAAGGCTGAAGATTCAGTACCCATAGATATATTAGATATAAAATCTAATATATTTTATATCGGAAGTTTTTTATTTTTTTTATCTCCTAGAAGTAATTGGTTGCATGTTCACCAAGTTAGGGATTTTGTTTTTATATTTTATCTCATGTTTGGTACACATTACTTGCAATGTGAAATAGACTGTTGTAGCCCTGACAAATAGTTATCTCACCGTCAGAAGGGTTAAAGAGAGAAGATCGGTTTTCAAATAATGAAATTGGGTGACAATTTGTGCAGACTCGAGATCTTTCATTAGAATCGGGTCTTTGATAATCATTGTACAAAATAGATGTGTGAGTGCTTAACTTTAAGATATCTTAAAGTTAAGCAGTCACACATCTATTTTCAGTTATTGGAGTGGTGAATGATAGGTATCAAGTAGTTTTCAAATATATATTTTTTCGTCTATTCACCTTTTGTAGTATTGACTTGCATGATTTTCTGGAGAGTGTCTATACATATTTAAAACTCATTCTAGGTTAAAATTATACACCAAGTTTTCTAGATGGTATATCAAAGTTTGTTTCACATTGCAAGTTTTTGTATATATTTTCATGTTTTTTTGCCAGATATCATTGTCATCATCACTTTAGTTGTCAACAAATTAATGGGTCCAATAAGTAATTTAGTACATGGAATGTTCACTTTATATTGTACAGTAGATGTGTAGTATTTTAGGATGTTGTATATTTTGCCATTTGCTTCTTTTTCTTTATTCATATATATTCATTTCTCTTTATTTTCTGTTCTAGAGGAATATTGATATTTTTAGATATTGTCTACAAATACAAATTACACTTATGGGATTTTGAGTCCATTGAAATGTAATTGGTTTTGGATTATAGAGGGACAAAAATGGAATGTGGTCTCCTTAATTTTAAGTATCCAAGCTGTTTATATTATATAGGGATTGATTTTGTATCTGGAAAAACTTTCATTTAAATTAAGAACAACTAATGTTAATATCAGAACATTTTAAAATGCTTTTAATAGGCAATTTTACATCAGGGTATAAAATATGAAATTTTTGTTGAGGTAATACTTGTTGGGGTACGTACATTCAAAGGAAACCTTTCCTCTCATTCTTTGCTTATCAGGGTAGCATAGTACATATATATATCTTGTATATTTAGCCATCTGTGTACAAACATTTGCAATGTATAGCTCAGTATATTTTATATTGTAAAAATAGTAGTCAGAGAATTATATATATGTCTATAAGCCATCATTATTATGTACATTCAGTGAAGTGGAACAACTATGTCAGTGCTTTCATTTTTGTCAATATTGTATATGAACCCAGTGGGGAAAACCGGGCGTTTACCCATTTTGTACATTGTACAGAATTTTTGTAGATTTGTGTAAAGATCTTTTATACTGACTGGCAAAACAAGGTTACAAAATAGTTTTCATTGTGTATATTTTCTTCCTTTTGATAAAATCTTTGTTGATTCTCCATTCATAAATTTGTAAATATGTGAATATTTTCCTACATATCAGTTTTATTTGGAACATCGCTCGGGTCTCCTTGTATTAAGTTATCTAAACTAAACCATTGTTTTAAATTTGATCGAAAATAGAGTATTAGTTTAAGGGAAGATACTTAAGACAAATCACCTATATCTTGGGGACTTTTCTATTTAAAATATTCTTTCAATTCAATTACAAAATATTACATTGTTGATAATAATATAAACAGTACTAATTTAAAATGCAAATTACCAGTAAATAGAATACAGTTGATATTTGTGATAATTTCTGTTTTGGTCATATTAAACGAGATACATCAGATTTGATGTATTATATACTTACTAGTACTCCCATTAAGTTGTATTTGGGTTATTTTGTATACATTGTACAGTATGCTACTTTGTACGCTTGTTTTGTAGTCATGTAGTTGAGGTTCATGCTTTTGTCTGTAAATCATGTACAGAAATCATTGCTAAAAAAACTCATGAATTTTCATCATCTACTAAAACCTTGTGTTTTGCAATTAAATGAATAAAAAAGTCTAAATAAATTGGGTAGTTGAGCTTTATTGACAGTTCAGATGGCATGATTAATACAGGGGTTGAACATTTTATGTTGATTTAATGGCATCCAGACATCAATGCATTGCAGTCGATTAGAAATCAAAATCATGATATATCAAACCTAGTTTTATAGCTAGCTAAACCTCTCACTTGTTTTGACGGTCACATAAATTCTATTATATTATCAATGCTGTGTGAAAAAACGTAACGGACATAATAGGTAAAAATGTCAAAAATTGGGGTACAGCAGTCTACATTGTAACTTGTTCAATTTAAAAAGAAAGAAATATGTAACAAATACAAGACGAAGGGGCATATGAAAAAAAGCTCATTAGTAAAAATGAAAGACAAGAATACTAGAATTTACCATAGCATACTAACAAAATGACCAGATATCTTCGTACAGAGCCACCTGAAATATAACAAAGAAACACAAAAACTCTTATACACACAGGCACATTAGCAAAAATGAAAAACAAGAATATTTACCATAACACAATGACGGAATGTTAAAAGTACAGAGCCACGTCAAATGGATATAATCAAAACAGACTAAAAAGTAAAAGTACTATAAACTATTCATAAAGACATACAAGACTACTACAACACATTATTAAGATAATAAGCAAGATCAGTACCCAGAATCTATACATCAAGACAATCTTGTATTTGTGAAGTTGATGCGGAATATTTATCAACCTGGTCTGATGAACTGTTTTTGAAAGCGGTGTTTTAACATACCCCTGATTCATCAAATTTTTAGTCCAACACTGGTGACCTTTAAAAAGTCTGAGTGGCAGCTGCAAACTCTTGAATAGCGAATAAGTTTGGGGAAATATATATCCCATATGCAGGTGAAATTGGTATATTGCTACTAAGGTAGGGGAAATTGATATTTTCAAAAATAAAATCGTCTCTTCATAGATACTGGTTCTGACTGTTGTAAATTTCAAGGTGTAAGTCTAAAACGAGGCTGAGGAAGCTGTGTTTGTTGTTTTCTTTAATTTCTAGTTATGTGGCATATATTTTAATGGAAAGAACATCATCAATATATATTATTGTTAAATTAGATGAGCTGGCTTCTTTGATCTTGTTTTTGACAAGTCAGCGTCTGAAGAAACTCTTATTCATATGAAAATAAAAAGAGATTGACAAGGGATGCGCACAGTTTATTCCGATAGCAATGCTGACAAAAAGTCTACGTCCAAATTTAACAAATATGTTGTCAATGAGAAACTCCACCATAATGTTCACTTGTTCATCTTTTTAGCATGTTTTACCTTTTTGTTCACTATTAACAAAATAAGTCGAATGGTATCTTAAAGTAATAACTGTATAGCGTATGCCATTTTTGTGTTGAATGCATTGTGGATTATTTCTTTGATGTTGTAGATTTTTTATATATCAACCGTAACGCGAATCTTTATTCATACACAGAGGCAATTAGCTACAAACTAAACGATAGGGGACACAATTAAGTTCAGAGTCTATGTTCTGTTGACGAAATTGAAATACTAAACATCAACATTATGAGAAAAGAGAAACGTTTCGTTTAGAAGTATTTCAAGAAAAAAAATCTACATATGATCTACAGCTCGGTTTTTTGGTGGAGTTCATATTCGTCAGTCTCAAAGGGGCACTAGTTACGAGATATGAAAAAAGTAGAATATAATTTAGTTTTGACCCATCATTGATAAAAGTGAAATAAGGAAATCAAAATTCGTTTTTAGCAGCCAATTTGGTACAGTTTTGTCAAAATTAAGCAAAGAAAACTCGCTGAAGAATTATAATTCGGCCTCATTAAATCCGTATTCATGTGAACTTCAATTTGACACATTAGGTACAGATTGGTAACGCATGCATTAGTGGGGTTCAATCAATAAAAAGAAAATAATGTCAATGTTGAACGTGAAACAAGGGGACCGATTCGTTCTACAAACAAATCATTCTTATACAGGTTAAAAAGTAAATGATTTATTTTTAACCAATAAAATGAAATTAATCAGCCTATAATAATCCAAAAGCACGAGGTGGCAATTTCGTTATATATTTTGTGGGATTATATTAGGTAATGTGTGCATCGGCAGTATTCGGAGGTCATCTCAATACATTTAGTAACTAAGATAACGTCTAGACTAAAATATGCACCAACATCTGATATATATTATTGAGTACATACTTTCCTAACTGTTTATTTCAGACTTATTGTAATTTGGATATTCGTTTTGGTATGTTATAAATCAAACGTGAGAATTTGAGTCAAATCGGTGAACATCAATTTGACAGCTAAGTCCCTCTCTAAGTCTCTTAAAGTGTGTTTTAAAGACTTTTGTCTTTTCGCCGTTTTTTTTTCGTTTTTGCTATGCTTTTGTACTTCACTCTTAATTTCGACTTGTGATGGGTTGTTGTACCCTTTGGTGTCTTCCATCTCTTTTTATTTTTACAAAAGAAGCTCACAAGACTTTATGGTATAACACATTTATGAAATATCAGAGCAGAACTTACTCAATGCAAGTGAGTTATTTACGTCCCTATGTCCAGCCCAGTAGCCAAAACATCGATAATGACAGGTAAATACAACTACTAATTTAATGAAATTTGTTGTTTAAAAAAAAGATTTGAAGGATTTCTGTCCCTCTGTAAAGGTCTAATTCCTTATACAAGTTAGACTATGTTTTGATTGGAGCTTTTTGTCGCAGAATAAAGACATAGCGAATTCATCTTTAGTTATCAGCGTCGTCCACATTTTTGATTCATTCAGTGGTAAAGTAATTTTCTTTAGCATGCATACATGTAATGTTTATTAATGAAAATGATATAAGAAATATTTATAATTACACAAATATCATATAAATATAGATATCAATATTAATGAAATATACCTTTTTTGTGCATAAACTTGCAATACATACATCCAGGTTTACAAATCATAAAATGTTCACTATTTTATTGTAGTTAAACTAAATATTTCAGTCCGAAAACTTGACATTAAAACATGTCTAAGTGTTAGGTGAATATTATTTTAAAGTCTTCTTTGGCTAACGCATTAAAATATTGATGCATACTAAAATCATCATATAATAAGATATTGTATGAACGCCTCCATTGTTTGCACTTTGACGGTACTTTTTAATGATATCAGCGGCCTTTTCTCCAATCATCATACTTGGACCATTTGTATTACCAGATGGCACATTTCTCATGACGGAAGCATCAGCTACTCTTAAGTGACTTATTCCGATTACCCTGAAATAATATGTATAATAATTATATGAGGATGATTCATTATATAGGTATAGTATTCTTCCGAACCAACCTAAATTTTTCAACTTATACGTATATAATGAGGTATGGAAAAACATCACTTTTGTTGTATATTTTGGTCTTATAGTTTACGAATAAAAGAGGGGCGACAGATACCAGAGGACATTCAAAGTCATAGATCGAAAAAAAAAACTGACAACGCCATGGCTAAAAAAGAAAAAGACAAACAGACAAATAATTGTAAGCAAGACACACAAAGAAAATTAGACTGAGCAACACAAACCCCACCAAAAACTGGGGGTGATCGCATGTGCTTCGGAAGGGTATACATATTTTGCTTCTTTCACGTAAAACATTCGTAATATGAACGCAATAATTGATTGTTTTGACCGTACCGTTATGACAGTTATATTCCACTTGTCACAGTTACCATATATTTTTGTCAGCCTTTGTATGACATCACCGAGAATGACTTTTTAGTCGAGGTTTAACTTAAAGAAGCAGGATTACTGAGCCAAACTACAAGGGTTGACTATGGTATAGAAATAGAGTTAACTTTTTTTTTCGACTTTTTTTCCACATAAAACACCATATTGTAAAGAACCAACCAAGCAGAGAAAAGACCCGCATTGTTTTAAACTTAGTTGATGCATTTTACACTTCACAATATCATTAACGTTGTTAAAAGTATTTATTGAAATAATAAGATAATAAATTTTTATAACTTGCCAGTGTCAGATCTCAGGTATTTACAGAGGTAGTGAAGATCCCTCTATCTAGTTTAGGTAGAAAAAGTGTTTGTACAAAAATACAAATTTGGCTCCACTTTTGTCATTTTTTTTAACTGCTGTCTACATTTTGACATATACGTTGGTAACCGAGGGGACAATTTTATTTCGGAATGTATGTTTATCCGTCAGATCATCAGAATATGTACCATAAATTGTATGTATGGCCTTTAACATAGTAAAAATGGGTTTCATGTATTGTTATTGCCTCAAAATAGATCCAATAAAATGTATTCAACTCACTTCAACGTTGGGTCAACAACAGCAGTTGGATCTGTAGGTGAACCCATCCTGCATGTGCTCGTCTGGTGATTAGCTGCAACGGCAAAGTTACGAATCATGCATTTCCAGTAGTCATCTGTGTCGTACGTAACCTCTCCACAATAGCCCGTGAAGTCTAACCTAATATATTTGGCACCAATACTTCTCCATGCTGTTGTATTTATCATTTTTTGTGTCAAACGAATAGCTAAAAAAAGAGATGATTCATGTAATGGAAAAAATAAATGAAGTATCAAAAAGTAGTTCTAACTACAAGGTAAATACAAAAAGGGAAAAATCCATTATACCTGAAACAAGTCAAATGTTCAACTATATCAACCAATCCTGTACCCCATTCTTTTTTGAACATGTTAAACAAGTGATTTGGTAAACACCATATTTTTCTGTATACTTGTACACATGGATTTGAATGGCATAAAATTTCAGGAATAATTTCATTGGATATATATATGTTTGACAAACATGACAAACACTAACTGTGATCATCGAGAAGCTTAATTTCTCTTTATCAATATTATGTGGTTAAGACGTGCAGCTGATTTTAAAAGAGTTAAATTCCTTAGGTGTTCTGTACCATCTTTGTAGCACTCGCAGTTACTATAAATAATGGGAAAACTTACCTTGTAGCATTTTTTCCACGTCATGATCATTGGAAAAACATTTTGGATCAATAATAGGTCTATCTGAAGGTTTATTAGTTGCCAGTTGTATGGTCCCCTTACTGCTTGTATGTAATATGTGCACATACACATCAAACGAAGATGTTGTTGTTCTTTTCAATAATTCTTCTTTTACCTTTCAAATGAAAAAATAAATCAAATGCACGATAAGTGTATATACATGACATTTGACTAATTTTTTTTCTGTATGTTATAAATAAATTGTTATCAGACCATTTTTTCCAATCGTTATATTTATTGCACATTATTCCCTATTCTTTATTTTTTGTCCATTTTCACTATTCTTTATTTTTTTGGCCAATAATTCTTTTTTCTGTAACCACCCATCCAGACCCCCATGGACAATCTTTCAACCAAAGTAAGTTACGATTAAGGCGCGAAATTATTCAACATTTACACGCCCGACCATTAAACAGCATAAACTAGATAGTTAAGTATTCTTTTCGTTATAACTTGCCAGTATCGGATCTCAGGTATTTACATTAACTATTTCCAATGACTATAACACCAAAACAGGGTATTATACTTCTGTGAAACTAATTCCTCAAGGGCGATGTAAATCGTTTGTCGATCAAAATTTTCTCTAATATTTGTCTGAGGAAGAGCATTTGATGCTTCTTTCCCTTGCGCAACATTCTGGCCACTCCAAATATAATGACATGCCACCTATGGTCCAGCTTGTACATTGTGTGTGATGAACAGACAACTAATTAATGCTGATAACTGTATAACAACGCAATACAAGTCAGTAGTGTGTTCATTTCCTTTGATTTCGTGGTATAGTGCCTAACAAGATTTTGTGAGGTAGACGAAATTGACTTTAAAACGATCGTATTGACTTTTGATGTGCAGAAATAGGCAGATCGGACATATTTTGACTTTAGTTACTTACTTCTTAAGTTTGGGATTAATTGTAATCAACATATTCCAATGAGACTGAAAAATGCTTTTTTTTATTATGATAAATAATAATTTTACCTGCCGTAGTCGTGCGTAAAATATATTTCGGTATTTCTTTTACGAAAATGACTTGTTTAATGGATCAAAACGTATTATTTGTAAACTTTCTCTTTACTCTTCACATTAGGCTTTTAAAAAATAACCTTTCAACTGTATATTCCGAAAATTTGTGAAAATCGAATAAGTGGCAATTCTTACCTTTCATACCTTAACTTTCATTGATAAAACATAATATTGACTCGTCCAGTGTCCAGTTTGAAGGTCATTTTAGTTACCGTACACATTCATGCACGTTCTAATTAATCAATAGTCATGTATGAAAAGCATAAACAATTTTGAAGGTAAACTAATAACAACTTAATCCAATCAAATTGCCTACGATTCAATAACAATGACCAGTCCACATCATAAAAATGTATAGGGGTAAACTGGGTAGGGAGAAAATGTCAGATATATTAAGTTCATTATTTTGCAATAACGAGTAAAAATTTGTTAACCAATAGATTTGTTATAATTTCATAAACATGTCGTTATGTATTGGTATAGTTTTTGGATCTTTCATTAGCGTATTTAAGCCTGTAGAAAGTTTGGCCTTCAAAAGTCAACATAATCATTGACTTTATAAAGAAAATTCGCCTTTTTAAAACATTGAATGTTTCACAAATAATACGCGACAACAAAGCAAAATCATTTCTTAAAACACTGCAAAAAAATTAATTCTGATTGATGCAGTGGTATTGTCATAAATTGCACTGGAGTAAACAGTGGTACATCAAACGTCGTATTCCCTCACACAATGTTATCACACACTATAACTGTGATTTACCTTTTACTACATATCATTTATTATACTCAAGATGTACTTTACATTTCGAAATAAAGGTGTCGCCACTGCCACTTATTGTAAACATTTTGATATTTTGATGATTACAAGAAAATTAATTCTGACATAAAGTTCGCTTTGTAATCGAAGATGTGTTATAATTAACACAAAATATGTTTTACACATGCGCACAAACTTTGTGTTTACATTCTCGTTATTTTCGTTTGTATCTTAATAATATATATGCTTTGTGTTGTTATAATATATTTAAGCTGCTTTCATAAAATTTTGTTATATATTGCTATTCAAATATCATATATTTACCCTGCAATAATTTTAAATAAATTTCTAAATCGTAACGTCCATAATTCATTGGAATTAAACGGGAACACCCAAACATTTCATGGGTATTTTCTTAAGCTTTGACCTATACAAACAGCGTAGTTGTCCTATTACAATCGAATCGTTCCTTCGTGTCATGTTCTGTTCTCATTTTAACATGGGTAGACATAATATTTGTCCTCGCTCAGTGTAAAATATTGACAAATATAATGCCAACCCTACTAAAATGACCATAGGGCATGACATGAGGAGGTTATTTCTTAAATATACATCATAGCATATGAACCCCTGTAAAGATTGACTTGAATAAACCTGATATCTTTGATGATTGTTTTACTATAGTGCACACGCATACGAGGTATTTGGTTATTATCATATACATTCCCGACAAACATTTCGGGTTTAATCCACTATGTTGTGCATAAAAAATAACTGTACCAATGTCAGATATATGACAGCTGTTTTTTTTAATCGTTTGATGTGTTTGAACTTTGGATTTTGCCTTTAATAAGGGACTTTCCGTTTTAATGTTGCCTTGGAATTCGTTTTTTTTGTTATTTTACTTTTTACGAGCATAAAAGAAAAGGCCCAAATGAGAAATCTGAAGGAAGAACGTTTAAGGTAAATTTTCCTGAGGAGTTTATATTTAAGTACATTTTGAGTTGCCTTGTTAACATAATTGCATGGACGTCTATCCCCCAGAAACAATAAATTTCCTTTACCTCGTCGTTATAGGGTACATAACCATTTTCAATACCCTGCTTCTCAAAGGCTACGCCTACAAATATAGCTTGTACATTGGGATGTTCCAGTTCAGAATGAGGCTCAATTCTTGCAAAAAGATTACCATCTACACTGGACCGTTTTAAGTAACCTAAAATTATAATCTCAGTGCATATTCCAAAACGTTGTGCATAAACTGACTAAGATCATTTATACATGGGTTAGTAATGACTAGATAAGAACGATTTTTTATGTCTGATCAAAACAGACATTCATATCAGAGCAAACTATTAAAGGATATCATAATATTTGCAGAAACCGCATATTACGTTTGAATTTTTGTCATGTGAATTTTAAAATAAATCAGATATGGACAGTGTTTGAATTACGGATAAAATTAAACATATAAATCTATTCTAATAAGTGAGGAATATGTTAATTGTTATCCATTCGTTCGGTGTGTTTGAGCTTTTGATATTGCCTTTTGATTACGGACTTTCTTTTTTAATTTTCCTCGAAAATCAGTATTTTTTGTGATTCTACTTTTTTTCTAGGTTACGTAAAACATGTAACGAACCTTTCTTGTTTAACACATAATCGACAATGGTCCCTGGATCAGAAAATTTATCACTGTTCAGGTTTAAAGTTGAATTTATAGAAAATGAAAGAAAAAGCATCGCGTGTTCGTCTAAGTATTCTCCAACAGGAAGATCAGCATGAACAGGTATCTACAGAATAGAATATCATATAGCAACAACTAGTATTGACAGAACAGAACATCATGTGACAATAACTAATATCTACAAATCAGAATATCATGTGCCAATAACTGGTATCTACAGAACAGATTATCATGTGCCAATAATGGTAGCTACAACACAGAATCTTATCTGAGCATAACTGGTATCAACAGAGCATAATTTCATTTGCAAGTGACTGGTATATGCGCATATTAGGATATCGTATGACAATAACTGGTATCTTAAGAACAGATTATCATGTGACAATAATCTAAAGAACAAAAAATAATGTAAAAATAACTGGTATCGACAAATCGAAGTATAATGTTACAATAACTGGTATCTACAGACAAAATATAATATGACAATAACTTGTATCTAAAGGACGGAGTATCATGCTATCACAACATAATATCTCCAAAAATATGCAGCCTCTGGTCTTTATTAGTTGTGTATGATTTTTAATTTTAGTTTCTTGTGTATAATTCGGAGTTTAGTATGACGTCCATTATCACTGAACTAGTATACATATTTATTAAGGGCCAGCTGAAGGACGCATCCGGGTGCGGGAGTTTCTCGCTACATTGAAGACCCATTGGTGGCCTTAGGCTGTTGTCTGCTCTATGGTCGAGTTGTTGTCGCTTTGACACATTCCCCATTTCCATTCTCAATTTTATAAGAAATATCTATGTTGATTTAACCAAGTGGCCTATGTAAATTTTAGATTTCGACTTACAGAAAATATTCTTCAGTTGACCCTTTGTAAGACTGATTGATGAAATGTTTAACGTGAAGCAAAAAATATAAAATACTTTGTTTTTTATATTTTATTATTTTGTTTTTTATTTTGCCTCAATTCTAGTGTGTACTTACATTTAATTTTTCTAACTGTTTCTTTGGACCAATCCCTGACAAAAGCAGAATTTGTGGTGACGATAAACTCCCAGCAGACAAAATAACTTCATGGCGAGCAAAGACTTTGTGTTTTATTGGGTTGTCGGTCCCTTTTAAAAGTTCAACCCCTTCTGCTCGCTTATCTTTGATCAGAACCTATTGAATACAATGAAATTAAATTAAGATAAGTCTTACCATGTGTTGTTCATTTGGACACAATTTCGGCAATTTGGACATTCCAATAGAAAATTGTCTCCAATTTTTTTTTATTGATGCGAATGCATTTGTTTTACATTTTGAGTTTTTTTCCTACATTGTATTGTATGAAGCCTGCTAAGAGAAGCAACGTTCAGATTAATGTTGAATGATATTAAAACAGTCTAATAAGTTTTGTCAACGTAGGTTTAGACAGATTGTGGTGACAAGTCAGTTTTATTTGTTAAAAGTGGACAAAGCGTGATAAGTTTGATCATAATTGGTAAATATCATATGTTTAACTATTATTGTTGTTGTTCTCCATGTTATATCGTACTTTATTTAGTCATTTTAAGCTTTTATTATATTCGAGCGTCACTGATGATTCTTTTTGTAGACGAAACGCGCGTCTGGCGCAAATACAAAATTTCAATCCTGGTATTTATGGTGAGTCTATTTACAGGTTACTTATTAAAAAAAAAAAGATGCAGCAGAAATGAAAAAAAATGGATGCTATTATGGTATTCAAAATCTGTGAAAAGGAACAACATGATGTATTTGGAATACCTTTTAAATTTTGTTGGAATGCCTTGTCGTAATAATTGACAGGAATGTTAAGTTATAATCTGAATATACACAAATACATTTTTACTTGACCTGAAAATAACTTAAACGACAATAGATTGTTCAAATTAGAAATAATAACAGGACTACAGATTATCAGATTATTTTGGTCTCTTGTGGAGATTTGTCTCATTTACAATCATACCCCGTCTTCTTTCTTTTTTTTTATATTGAAGCGCTAATTGGCAAAATCTAGTCGAGGAAGATGACATTGAGAGTATAAAAACTGAACATGAAATGTAAAGGCTTCGCACAATATTGAGTGCTTACTGATCTGGGGTAACTTCAATCTAACAGGATGGAATTGGACAAACGAACCTAATGTCAAGGAACACAACATACAGAGCAACACTACCAGCTTACCGATATTCTTAATGACAATGTATTAACTCAAATAGTACAAAAGCCAACTAAACAAAAAACTGGATTTCATATTACCAGCTGTCCAAGTAAAATGATGAGACTAGATGTTAACCCATGATTCTCAGAAATGAACATCAGTCCAATGACAAACAACCAAAGGCCACGAAAATCCAAATGTATAAAAGAGATAACTGGGACAATTTGAAGGAAGATATCAATTTTCTTTATATTAAATTCCACAAGAAAGACTGAACATTTATAAAAAATAATCTGTAATAGTTTCAAGAAAAGCATGGAAATCAGTACAAATCAGAATATATACCTTCCAAATACTAGTTTGTAATAACATGGGCAAAATCTAATCAATAACTCAGGAAATCAATAGTCTTCTGAGGCGAAAAGAATATGCCAACAAAAAGAAAAAGAAATCAAATCATGCTACTGACGGATGTCAAGTTGTTTCAATATTCAACATTCAACATTCAACATTCAATTTTTTTTTTGTCCTTGTATCCATTTTCAACATTCAACATTCGATTTCAACATTCAACATTCGTTTTCAACATTCGATTTCAACTTTCAACATTCGTTTTCAACATTCAACAATCGTTTTCAACATTCATCATTCGTTTTCAACATTCAACATTCGTTTTAAACATTCGATTTTCAACTTTCAACATTCGTTTTCAACATTCAACATTCGTTTTCAACATTCGATTTTCAACTTTCAACATTCGTTTTCAACATTCGATTTTCAACTTTTAACATTCTTTTAACGAATATTGAAAGTTGAAAATCGAATGTTGAAAACGAATGTTGAATGTTGAAAACGAATGTTGAAAGTTGAAAATCGAATGCTGAAAACGAATGTTGAATGTTGAAAACGAATGTTGAAAGTTGAAAATCGAATATTGAAAGTTGAAAATCGAATGTTGAAAACGAATGTTGAATGCTGAAAACGAATGTTGAAAGTTGAAAATCGAATATTGAAAACAAATGTTGAATGTTGAAAACGAATGTTGAAATCGAATATTGAAAGTTGAAAATCGAATGTTGAAAACGAATGTTGAATGCTGAAAACGAATGTTGAAAGTTGAAAATCGAATATTGAAAACAAATGTTGAATGTTGAAAACGAATGTTGAATGTTGAAAACGAATATTGAATGTTGAAGGTCGAATGTTGAAAACGAATGTTGAATGTTGAAAACGAATGTTGAATGTTGAAAACGAATGTTGATAGTTGAAAACGAATGTTGAAAGTTGAAAATCGAATGTTGAAAACGAATGTTGAATGTTGAAAACGAATGTTGAAAGTTGAATGTTGAATATTGAAATCGAATGTTGAATGTGGAAAGCAAATGTTGAATATTGAAATCGAATGTTGAATGTTGAAATCGAATGTTGAAAAAAAAAAAAAAACAAAAAAACAAATTGAATGTTGAATGTTGAATATTGAAACCGAATATTGAATGTTGAAATCGAATGTTGAATGTTGAAAATGAATACAAGAAAAAAAAAAAAGAAAAAAAAATTTGAATGTTGAATGTTGAATATTGAAATCGAATGTGGAAAATTGAAATCGAAAGTTGAATGCTGAAATCGGATGTTGAATGCTGAAATCGGATGTTGAATGTTGAAAATGGATTCAAGAAAAAAAAAATAAAAAAAAAATTGAATGTTGAATGTTGAATGTTGAATATTGAACCAACTTGACATCCGTATGCTACTGATATTAGCAGAATTAAACAGCTTAAGAAAAATCAAGACAAGCCTTTATGAAATATATAAAAGACAATAACTCCAGAAGATAAGCACCAACAGCAAGATTCTTGACCTACATCAAACACAAGAAAAGTGATTAAAATATAGATGCAACACTTAGAAAAAATGGGAAATAAAAACTGATCCCATAAACAAAGCGATATCTAAAAAGTAAAATGACAAAAATACTGAACTCCGAGGAAAATTCAAAACGGAAAGTCCGTAGTCAAAAGGCAAAATCAAAAACTCGAACGAATGGATAACAACTGTCATATTCCTGACATGGTATAGGTATTATCTTATGAAGAATGGTTCCATAACTAGCTAAACCTCTCACTTGTACGACAGTCGCATAACATTCCATTATATTGACAACGATGTGTGACCAAAACAAACAGATATAATAGGTAAAATGTCAAAAATAGGGGTACAGCAGTCAACATTTGTGTTATAATCTTAATAAATATAAAAAAAAAAAATTGTCACAAAGAAACACAAAAAAGCATAAAGACAAGTCACATTAGTTAAATTTCACCATAGCACCCAATAAAACAATGACAAGGTGTATAAATACAGAGCCACGACAAGAGTACAAAAATAACCATAAACATAATAACATAATGCCAATCACTTCCAAACTTCAAAAAGACAACTCCTTGAATTAATTTACGATAAAACAAAAAATGTGGGAAACAATCAGATTGCTAATACAATAATACTTCTCCAGCACTTTTGACAAGGTGTCCCACCTGTCTACTCGTACATAAACTACAGCATTCTGGCATCAAAACGTAAGACACACAAAGGTAAATAGATAGTGAAATTTCGCACGAAAAGAACACAAGTAAAGTAGTAGTGATAGAAGGCGAAAAGTAAAAGAAAGAAAAAGTAGAACATGGAGTACCACAGTGATCAGTCTTAGGATCCATATTTTGTTTTATATAAAGACTACCAGAGGTCCTCCCCTCACAGTATGACTGTCTGCGGACGATACTGATTTCCGAAGACAACGACTGCCATAACTTCCAAGAAGACCTGCACAAACTGGCAAAATTGGATAAACTTTGGGAAATGGAATTGCACTCTGCAACATGCATTGTCCTTACGTCACAAAAAAGAAAAATCCAGGGAACAGTGACTACAAGCTTCACAACCATACTCTGGAGCATGAAGTATCAACTATATACAAGAACTGCTTCATCACAAATGATCAAGATTTAGTGGAAGATATAAACCACTTATCGGTAAAAGCCAGTCGATGCCTTGGTTTCTTACATCGAAACCTCAACATCAACTCAAAATCTATTAAATGGCTTGCTTATAAAACATTTGTAAAAGCACAAATGGAATTCGACACGACAGTATGGGACGCGACACTCTTCTAATAAACAGATTGCGTATTCAATAAAATCAGCACAATCGCAGACCTTCCTTTCGAAAGGCGGAGATGTGCTAGAGCCACTCGGTCATGAGAACTGGGTCTAACTTCTCTAATCCCGATTTATATGTCAAAAGTTGGTCCAAAATTGTAATTCCAGATGATACGATTGGGTAATTCCATCATTGGCCAATTCCTTTACAATGTGTAGTAAAGAGGTACAGGACCGATCGACGAATGGGTTTGCATGAAAAGAAGAGCCTCTAATAAAAAGACAGAATTTTAATTATTACTTACCTTTGTCACGTGACTGTTGAGACTTATCTGTAAATTTTTTCGATGCATGTTTGGTCTGAGGTAGCAGGATGCTGTGCTACAACGTTGTCCGTCCTTAATATTTGCTTGTGTTAGGCAAAATCCTTGAATATGAAATGTATTAGATTTACAGCTATATTTCGGGAAGACGTGTTATTGCATGTCGCCTATGTACAAACGATATATATTTAAAAGCATAAAAAAATGAGCTATACGAGCAAGCTATATATTCAGGGATATGAAATTAAATGACTTCGGCAAACTCAGTTTCGACCGGTACCATAACCAATGATGGTGTTGCCTTCTGTAACTTGTCAAGGTTCTGCATGCCTGACGTATTTAAAACACAATTCAAAATGATAGGATTCAAATTTCAAACCGAACAATTGCCTATAATTTCTAACATTCATTCATTAGAACTCTCGAAGATAATGTATCATTGGCAATTATACCACATCTTCCTCTTTTTTTTAAAGAAAAGGGGCGACGCCGAGGTTTTATGGTTTTTTTTTTACAGTTTTTCGGATTTATGAAATTTTGTATGCATTTCCTTTTTTTTTTATTTTGTTAAATGAGATAATCAATAAAAATGGGTAAAAATTATCAATAAATGCAACAACTAAAAAGAATCGAGTTTTTCGCTTAAAATTGTTATTTTCGAAATTCCGTTCACATTATTTTGTTGAAATGATATAATATTGCAGTTTAGATTCCCGTTTAAATTGCAATAAAATGGAAATGAATATTCATATAGATAATTTCAATATGAAAATGAAAATGAATATTCATATATATTATTTCAATATAGAAATGAATATTCATATGGATCATTTCAATATAAATATGCATACCTGTTTGATTATCTCCACCGTTGCAATCGTATGTTTGATAGCCAATTTCAGCTGCTGCTTGCTGGTGAAATAATTCTAAGTCACATAACTTTTCATGTGCTATTGTTATAGGACCGCCTGAACTCCTGTAAGCTATCATAAATTGTTAAATTAGTAGTTACGTTTATTGAGGATTGAAAAGTAAACAAATTGAGAAGACCACTTTTTTAGGCCTTTAAATTAATAAATAACTAACTGTCATGATTGAATAATTAGAATTTACTTATATGTTTCATTATAATACGTTATTTTGATTGGGCTAACAGCAATCTCGCGTCATTCAGAAATTAACATTCATTTTAAAATTAATTGTAACATTCATGACGACACGAGATTCCACAATGAAGTGCACATAATTGAACGTGTAAAAATATATACTTTCTGGTTTAAGCCTAATCTTTCAAATTCAAGAGTCTTTCGTAAATTGAGGTATTGTATATGAATGGCCTTCAAAATACCGTTTCAATCCCTAACATCACTGAAGAGACATTAATTGTCGAAATCCGGATCTGGTGTACAAGTTTTGCACCTATTGTTTGTGTAATACCATCTTTCCCGCAAGTTTATTGTTTTCTGTTTGGTGATAAATTAATTTGAAGATCCATTTTGTTACATCTTGTGATTTATTTATTTGGTAATCGTCAATGGCAGTCAGCAGGGTTTAAGAACATCAGTTGTTCTACCTGTTAGTCAAACGCGTTTAACAAAATATACATTTTTACTTTTTTTGGTCTTTTGGAAAACGTTGTTTTTGTTGTATTTAGACCCCTCTACCACGAAATTTGTTTAACATGCACACGTATAAAAATTGCGGTTTTCATCAAACGCAATCATTGCTTCATTGGATTGCTGTCTTGTTGGCACATTTTTATCTCATTTTTTTTCTTCATAAAGTGTAGTTTATCATTCATGTGATTAAAGTTGAAGATTTCCCTGTTTTCTTTAAAGATAAAGTTGCGGTATCCCTCTGTCCTCCGCTACAGTGACAGGTATTTTACATCTCGTGTTTAATGACATTATGATAGTTGAACCATAAGACACGTTTCACATGAAATGGCTCTTAATCAGTATAACACGTCCATTGCAATTGATATATATAATCCTATATAGTATTGTGTGCAATATACGTATAGAAATTTTATTATTGTGAAATTAAAAACGATTTACATGAAGTCTTATCTTACGTGAATCTTTCAGCCCCGGAACAGTAACATTTTCCATCTTTTTAAAGTAGGGCAACACCCCACTGTATCCCCACCCCTTGCATCCCTGTCTTTCCCACTCATCATAGTCATGTCGGCTTCCTCTCATGTATAACATGCCGTTAATACTGCTAGACCCTCCTAACATTTTACCACGTGGGTAATAGTTTTCCTATAAGGAAGCAACCATTTAACTTCAAACTTTTGACTATTTGCAAGTATCTTGACGTACAATTTTTTATTACAAATTCATATAATGTTGTTTATAAAATGACGCAGGTGTCACTATCCCGCTGGCGCTTGCCCCCTTGTAAAGGGGTAGTTAAAATAAAATACATATATATATATACATGCATATACATCTATATAAATAAACGTCTTATAACCGAATGGGTATAGACTGTGCAACCATGCGCATTAGCTATAGATTCTTTAATCCCTCCTTAATGTTTTTGTCATGTTGTAACTAATGTGATACTCTTAATGGGCCCTTTAATTTGGAAAACAAAAATAAAAATATTGTATTGTATATAGATGCTTGACGTAAAAAATCATTTTTAGAGTTCTTTTTGCAGTTTGCTTCGAGCGTTCGTCAACCACTTTTCATGGCCAATTTGCGTCTTTGGCGGATTACTCAGATCTGTCAATAAGCCAAATTAAATTAACCAAACAGAAAAGGTGGAGTAAGACTCCCCTCCCCCTCTTATTGAGCTTTATATGTGATAGTTGTAAATCTTTTTTAAAGTTTCAATCCAAACGTTGATTTGCTAGCCCCACTCCTTTAGAAAATCCTGGATCCACACCTAAATAATGTCGCACAAGTAATTTACTTACTCTATTATTGAGGGCCTTGTGGGAGTGCTTCTGTGGTACGGTCTTAAAATTCCAATCATATTTACTTCGAAGAAGATTGCCAGCTGTCAACGGAATTTGAGTTTGTTCATTCTCTAAATCCGATCCTCCTGCCTCTAGGAGGAGTACAGATACCGCAGGATCCTCTGTCAGACGGGTGGCAATAATTCCACCTGCAGAACCAGAACCAACTAAAATGGAAAATTAAATACAAACATCATTTTGTAATGGTCTATGTGTACTATTATCTGTTCGGTTGTCCTGAAGTATTCTGAAGCTGGCCAAAACGGTAGAGAAGATAAAGTCACAAGACGTCGTCCTGGAGAGTAGTGATAGATGAGGAGTATGAGCTCTAAACCTCGGACGCGGGACGCGAGCTGCGCGCATGCACCGACGCTATATTTGGGCCTTAGCGTGGACGCCGTAGTTGACTCTGAAATCTAAGGGTATGACTCACAGGCCGACGCCATATTTGGGCCTTCGCGCGGACGCGAGCGCTATAGTTGGACCTGAGCGCGGACGCTAACACTACATTTGGGCCTTCACGCGGACATCGGGACACCAACTCCATATTTGGACCTGAAATCGGGACGCGAGACGTTATAGTTAGACCTGCGCGCGTACACTAACGCTATATTTGGGCCTCAGCACGGACATCAGAGTTGGACTCGAAATGGGGATGCATACCTAAGGATATGACTCACACGAACACCTTATTTGGGTGCAGAGGCTATAGTTGGGCTTAGGCGCGGGCGCTTTACCTAAATATTGGACCAAGCTACCCTCCAAGGTGAACGTTACGTCACACCCTTAAAAGTGGACGGTATACCCTCCAAAACGGACGCGCAATTTTTCTTTGCTAAACGCTTACCCAACACCTAGATAATAAGTCTGTGATAATTCTCTAAAGAATAGTCTACCTCTTAAAATGCTTATACATGCTTATAACAACTGTAAGAATTCTCCAAGATATCCTATTTATATTAATCAGATAAAATGTCACTCAATCCAGTAGGCAGTACTATAAGTAGATGCACGTGTAAAGATAACTGGATTCAAATAAAATGTTTGATATCAATATATAAAATATTTATCTTCTTATTTCTAGTTTTTGGATTACTTATCTTATTAACATGACAATCGTGAAACATTCAGAAGTATTGCTTTTCTATTTCTTTCAACCACTTTATTAATGTCATATGGCCCTGATTAAAATGACACCGCAAATAATTAGATGAAGAGATAAAGCACATCTGGTGATTAAAAAATCAGTAACTATCTTTATACACTTTCTTTCAATAACATGTTTACAGGTGTACAGTGTTTTGTCTGGTTTTAATTACGTGCCGAAACTCCATGTTTGTGCCTTGGTGTAACTTTAAAAAAATAACTTAAATTATTTACTAATTTTAAAAACGATCACTATTCATTGAAACACTTTTTATTCTGAAACATTCGCAATGAAGTTACATGTACTGTATGTCTTAAGCTATACTACGGAGTGTATAATGCTCACTTTAAAATTTGTTTTACAATTTTATATGAACAAATTATAATTTGAATTAAGAAATATTTTCAAAATTAATAATTGATAGTCATGTTTATTATGAAAATGAAAAATATATATAGTCAATTGTAATTTAATTTAAATTTTTACCTGAATTTACCTGTAAAATGAATGCGCGCAAATGTAATCAAAAGCTGCGCGCAAACGTAAAACATTTTAATCCCCAAATGCGCGCAAACGTAGTGCGCCCGAGAAACCAGAACCGGTTTGAACCGGTTAAAATAAGCAGATACTGGCTCTGTAGGTGGGCGGCTATTAGTATACGGTCCAATCAAACAATTTTGATCTCTATTTATCCTGCAATTGGGTGTCCTACTATACAGACACAGCCCTACAGATATCGCTATGCTGTATCTGTATACTATACAGATATCGCTTTAAAGCTCCGCCCACTGCCGGACTGAGTATTGTTTGAACCTGTGTGACCTCAGAATGTGTATTCCAGTTGCATTCCAATGACGATGACACTTGTCGATTTCAAAACTTGATTGTGTATGATTGTGTTACAAAATCAACCATGTCAATTTCAGCATGCATGTTTAGTGAATTTCAAGTCTGAAGCGTAGGACAACTCGTACACTTCTGTTTCAAATTTGACAATGTTTTGTTATTTGTTTTTACTGTTGAAATTAGTTGTTATGTTAAAATAGATAATTATACACCTTGAGCGATGTATTATTGTTGACCATTCGAGATTCTTTTTTTGCGAACCCGTCTTCAGCGTAATGTGTGATTTTGATATTACTACGCGGGCCTCAAGGGATTACAAATTAAATATTAATTAAATTAATTAATTAAATATGATAGTTTTTGTGTCTTTCAAAACACAAACAATTAATAAACAGAATTAATTGCAGGATAAAGACAATAACTGTTTAGTGTCTTTAAATATCAGCTGTATTTGTACTCGGCTCGAAACAGGTGTAGTAGCTCGCTAAAAGCTCGCATACACCTTGTTTCCTAGCCTCGTACAAATACAGCTGATATTTAAAGACACTAAGCAGTTATTGTCTATATATTCCTCTACATAAAGCTGGTGTTGAAGATAACAAAATGCTTAAGGAAGAGAGATATAGGTCAGGACGAGTACAGAAACGATAAAAATTGTATTTATAAATTTCAACCGTATAGAAGCTAAATTCGTCTTCTGTACTAATATCACAACACGATTTAGCCTGTTAACCAAACGTTTATCTCTATCCAATGTATTAACAATATTGTTAAACCAGGCATGCGCAGGAAAGTAATCACCAACCAGTTGATGTTTTTCTGTATATAAAGAAGAAGATCCTCATTTTCCGGTAGTCCTAATTTCCCTAGCTTTATCACAAGACCTATACCTATTGTATTTATTGTTAAATTGCATGAAATATTTGCCACTGGACGTTCAGCAACCAACTACTTTTTACGTTTATTTCTTAACTACGGGGTTGGGTTGAATAAAGCTATAAGAGAGAGACTAAAGGTTAAACTGAAATGAACATTATGGACCAGTTTTGTTTATTTATTAATAGCGAAGACTCGCTTTCAACGTTTACAAAGAATGTAGGTGGCAATTTCAAAGTGCGGCTGCCCAAACGCTATACGTTAGATGGATCGTGGGAATGTGCATTATTGGAGGTGTCGTTCATACCGGAATTAGAAGCCTCAACGAGACGTATGTATTTCTGTTCCGATTTCGTGCACCAGTCGTACGTGAGGGAAACGGCTCTCCCTATTCTCCAGTCGATACGGTTATTGAATGAAGATATCACGGACGTGACGTTTGAGAAACCAATCTATTTTCCGGTCACCAGGAATGAATTGTATCACATCGAATTTGTGTTGAGAGACGATCATTTGCAAATATGTCGTCTAAAAGATGACCACGTATTTCTCTTGCTACATTTTCGTAGGAAGAATCTATAAGAGGAAACTACACATTCATATTTAGGACATTACGAATATGTTTAATTGCAATATTTGCCGTAAAGTATATGTGTGGCCGCACGATCTTCAAAGACATATGAGAAGTAAGCATTCTTCCGATGAGTCACTATACCAGCCAGATGTTACCCAGCAGCAGCAGCAAAACCAGCAGCAGCAAAAGCAGCAGCAGCAAAAGCAACAGCAGCAACAGCAGCAAAAGCAGCAGCAGCAGCAGGAGGCTTTCGTGTTTAGACACCCTTTTACCATGATCGTATCCGGTCCCACCTCCTGCAGAAAAACTCATTTTATGAAAGATGTGCTTCAACACATAAAAAGACTGTGTAGTCCCAGTCCAGAAAGAATTGTTTGGTTGTATAAAAGGTGGCAACCTCTTTACGAGGAAATACAACGAACAGTGCTTCCACGCGTTGAATTCATTCGTGGAATTCCTTTTGATCTCGAAAGGGACGATTTTTTCGATCCCAACATTCGAAACATGATCATATTAGATGATCTCATGTCGACCTCGGCCAAAGACTCCAGAATAAATGATTTGTTTACGGAAGGGAGTCACCATAGAAATTTATCGGTCGTCGTTTTGAATTAGATTTTATACTTTGGCAAAGACCCCACCCAGAGACGAAACTGTCATTATCTCGTTCTCTTTAATAACCCCATTGATCGTCAACCCATCATGACGCTTGGCCGACAGATGTATCCTTCTCGAGGGGACTTCTTTCTCAGGAAATTCGAAGAGGCAACGAGGAAACCTTTCGGGTACCTTCTGGTTGATCTAAAAGCTAGAACCCCGGAAGCCTCCAGATTACGCACAGAGGTCTTGCAGATCGGTCAAGGAGAGACACATGATGAAAAGAAGGAGGACACCCATCTCTCCGAAGACGAAAGTTCGGTCTCGTCAGACGAAGACATGGCCGACGAGACAACAGACGTATCGTCGGACGATGCTGAAAGACGAGAAGATCTCATCGCCTGTCGGGATTGTGGAGTAGTGTTTGCTCACCTTCGCGGATTGGAAACCCATAGTCAGCAAGGGTGTGGGAAGAAAAACGGCATTGCTCTCCCGATGACGGGGAAAGACGTAGAGGATGCTTTAAGCGGATTCTCCGTGACCGTGTGCTGTGCAGAAGACTCGCCTAGCTATGTGAGCGACAAGCCTAGAACGTTTGTGGTCAATACGGACAACTGTAATCAAAAGGGGAGTCATTGGGTGGCTTTCCATTTTCCCGCATCGGGGCCACCTGAATTTTTCGACTCCTTAGGACGATACCCGGAAACGTACCAACGATATTTTAGAAATGTACTCATCGTGAATGGACCGGAATACTGTGTGGTTGGCAATCAAGTTCAACCCGATGATTCAGATACCTGTGGCCTGTATTGCATTTATTACGTCAAATTGAGATGTCGGGGATTGGAGATGAAGGACATTATCAACACCTTTTCATCCACTGACTTGATTAAAAATGACAGCAAACTCGTAGCCCTATTTGGTTAATTACAAAAAAAAAAATGATACAAAAAAAAAAAAACAAATAAGAAAACGACAAAAAAAAAAAAAAAAAAAAACTTAAACCACCTACATGTATATGTAGCAGGTCTCAAGTCCTGAACCAGATCTGGTATCTGGAAGTGTGAGAGAGATTTATCCGAACACCACTTTCTAGAGTGTGACGTAACTTCCACCTTGGAGGGTAGCTTGGTCCAATATTTAGGTATAGCGGCCGCGCCTAAGCCCAACTATAGCCTCTGCACCCAAATAAGGTGTTCGTGTGAGTCATATCCTTAGGTATGCATCCCCATGTCGAGTCCAACTCTGATGTCCGTGCTGAGGCCCAAATATAGCGTTAGTGTACGCGCGCAGGTCTAACTATAACGTCTCGCGTCCCGATTTCAGGTCCAAATATGGAGTTGGTGTCCCGATGTCCGCGTGAAGGCCCAAATATAGTGTTCGCGTCCGCGCTCAGGTCCAACTATAGCGCTCGCATCCGCGCAAAGGCCCAAATATGGCGTCGGCCTGTGAGTCATACCCTTAGATTTCAGAGTCAACTACGGCGTCCACGCTAAGGCCCAAATATAGCGTCGGCGCATGCGCGCAGCTCGCGTCCCGCGTCCGAGGTTTAGGGCTCATACTCCTCATCTATCACTACTCTGGAGTATTCTGAAAGCTGGCCAAAACGGTAGAGAAGATAGAGTCACAAGACGTCGTCCTGGAGTATTCTGAAAGCTGGCCAAAACTCTAGAGAGGATAAAGTCACAACACGTTTTAATCAATGAAGCCACTGAGTTATAATACTAGCTCACAAATCTTTCGTTAATTATCTTCATGATTTAGGTAGTTTAGGGGCCGAAAGTTTTAGAAAGATGAAAATATAATAAGTTGCAAAACATTTAAAAAAAAAAAAAAAGCCTTGATAGAACAACCTCATCCGTCAATAATAATGTTTGTTCGTACATTTTATCACAACAAGACTGTCTTGAAATGGCGATGTCGCAGGATTGTCGTTTTTTACTCTTATACAAATGTACTTACCTACTATGTAATCATAATATTGTTCCAGTGGTTTGTCGAATACTCCTGGCGGGTCACGTGGTTCAGGTGGCGCAACAGTGTTTAAGAAATTTATGATGGATGCATAATTTAATAAAGAATGTCCGAGAAACATGTTTTTTCTGAAATAAAGAAGAGTACAGCAGATATACGATGCTTAGGAACAGTATTTGCGATTAATCAAAACATGATTTCTATATATTTAGAAGACAATTCCTGTTTAATTTGTTAGTTTTTTTTAATGATATTCGTTCTCCTTTCATGGAAACTAACATGGCAATTAAAGGCAGAGAAAATTCAGAATTGTTTTCAATAACTGTTCACAGTTAAAGAAGTATAAAACAAATGTTTCCTTATAATATTCATCAATTTGCGTGGTAATCTTGACATAAGTTCTGTGACATCCCAGCCCCTCTCTCAGAATCAGGTCTATATTTATCATTTGTACCGAATTAGACTATTTACCGGATTTGTAATCACATAAGCAACACGACGGGTGCCACATGTGGAGGATCTGCTTACCCTTCCGGAGCACCTGAGATCACCCCTAGTTTTTGGTGGGGTTCGTGTTGTTTATTCTTTAGTTTTCTATGTTGTGTCATGTGTACTATTGTTTTTCTGTTTGTCTTTTTCATTTTTAGCCATGGCGTTGTCAGTTTGTTTTAGATTTATGAGTTTGACTGTCCCTTTGGTATCTTTCGTCTCTCTTTTGTACATGTCCGTTGATTTCATATCTTATAAGAAGTGATGACCCCAGTATTCCTGTGTTACACTTTACATTGCCTCCCAAAAAAGTATTTAAATTGTAACAGGATATTTAAGACTGTCGTTTGGTTGCTGTCTTATTGGTTTATTCCCGGTTATCCCACTTTTAAAAAATTTAAAATTCTGATTGTTTCATAGCATGATGTGGTTTTGTTATTTCGTAATGATGAAATTTTCCCGTAAAAAGGTTTGAAACTATATGAGGTTGAAAATATAAATAGAACTGATCAGGATCAGCATGTCAGAGTTTGGAATCTAGGGACTGTCTGCTGAATAGAACACACCTATACTGCACATGAATGTTTCATTACCTAATGTGATTTTGTTATTTCGTAATGATGATTTTCTAATCTTGATAGGGCTCTAATGTTACATAATGATGTTTTGATATTTGACGATTTTACACTAAATGATGTGTTCGTTCAAGTTATTGATGTGGTTCTGTCATTTGTTGATGTAGTTAGCATATTACAAGATGAGGTAAAAGGCGTGACTATTTTGGGAAACAAACCTAGTTATATTTTTAAAACCAATGTCCATGTTTTATGTGCCTCGGGTGAGTGCCCATCCATCGAGTTATAGTTAAAAAAAAAAAGAATTCGGCTTACCGTTCGAACTAAACTTCGATTTCAAGAAGAATTGAGTTGAGAGTTGAACTTTAAAACATGTTAAATAAAGTTAAGAGTTCGAGTTACAACTTGACCCATAGGCGGATCCAGGGGGGGGGGGGGGGCTTAAGAAAAGTTCTGGATCGGCCACTGTTAACCTCAAGTGTTTTACAATCATACCGACATGCGAGACATTTCTCTGTGTCAACAGTTTATTATATTATCATACAAAACATACATTAACCATGTACAATGATGTAAACCTTCATCCTTTTAGTGCGTCATTCCTAATCAACCATTATGCATATCATGATAACAAACTTCGTTGTCATAACAGCAAGCAGCTTTTGTATTTATAACAACACTCATTCTAAAAATACAATTGTCTCATCCCGATGCTGTTCTAATTTTTTTTACAAAAAAAGTCGTTTTTACTTGGTAATGCGCGCAAACGTAGTGTACCGCTATATATATATATATATATATATATTGCCTTTGTTAGTCTTGTATTATTTTAATTTTAGTTTCTTGTGTACAATTTGGAAATTAGTATGGCGTTCATTAGGCAGCAACCATTTGATTTTCTGGGGGGGGGGGGGGGGGGGCTATGTTTTTTTTTTCTGGACAAATTATTTTTTTCGCCTGTGGCGAAAAGCAATCTATTTTTTTCGCGACAAGTCGAAAACAATTTTTTTCTTTCAATTTTAGCATTACATATAGTGGCAGCTGAGGGTGAAACAAACAATTTTTTTTGCTCAGAATCAAAAACAAATTATTTTTTTCTCCAAAAACTGGAAACAAACTTTTTTTCCCAAAAAAAACCATAGCCCCCCCCCCCCCCCCCCCCCCCCCCCAGAAAATCAAATGGTTGCTGCCTTATCACTGAACTAGTATATATTTATTTAGGGGCCAGCTGAAGGACGTCTCCGGGTGCGGGAATTTCTCCCTACATTGAAGACATGTTGGTGACCTTCTGCTGTTGGTTTTTCTATGTTAGGGTTGTTGTCTCTTTGATCCATTCCCCATTTCCATTCTCAATTCTATATACCCTCGACACGTTCAAACTTTTAATTTATACAAAAGAAAACGACAGACGTAATATATTTCGCTGACGGTTGACCTATTTACTGTATATCCTATAATTAACATAGTTTTGAGAAAAATCGAACGTTGCATATTTTTTTAACAAGTAATGTGCACTTGAAATAAAAGAATTTATTCTGATTTTTTGATTTATTAAATATACTTACATGATTCTATCGCAATCTAATCTCCTTCAGTCCTACTTCAAGCTTCGAAACAAATGCGTAAGAACAGATTACTAACTGAGGTCAGGAACATATATATTTTGACCTAGTACGATTTCCAGCTGAGGTGAAGGATATCAATTATACATAATGATGCAAAAATGCATAATAAAGATAATAATAATACTTACACATAAATCATCATTAAACATGTTAAAGTTCTGTTGGATAATGAAAAATACACAGAAGTAAATAATAATAAATTATAAAATAAGTAGATCAAGAAATGGACTTTATTAAAACAAATTTATAGTTAACTTTTTTTTAAAGTTTGTTTATTATAGAACAATTTAAAAAAATTATCAATGTAAATGTTAATTTTTCTAAAGCATGTTTAAAAACGTTGTCTAAAAAATGTCACCAAGCTAATTGATAAATGTGTCAGGCATAGATGGAGATAATAATTTTATATCATACTTTTTGAAAGTTATAAAGTGGTAGGAATACCCTTTATTGAATATATGAATGTACATTTTTACCCATATGGGTTGAAGGCATAAATCAACATAATAATTTTACAATACATCAAAAAAACCAGCAAAAGAACAAGACATTATATATGTATCTATCATGCAGTTGTTGAGTCCACCCTCCGACAGTGACCATGACTTTTTAACAAATGAAGCAGCATACTGCATAATAGACGTTATAGATCTTAACTATGAAAGGTGGCTATATTAAAAATATCAAGTCACTTAATAAGTAATTTAATGCACCAACTAAGTTTATGAAAAAAACATACTATGTTTTTTTTCGGATTTAATCCCGGAAAAGCAGATTATTTTTTAAGCAAGTTTTAACAAACTTTTCAAAATAAATGTTTTCTCGCTTTTACATGTCTAGCATTATACATATTTTTTTAAAACTTGGAATCTGGATTTAGTGATATTCTCCCCCGACCCACCCCTTAATAAAGTACGCGGATGCAAATTTGTTTAGAAAATAAGAATATTAGGTCATTTGATCATTTGATAATTTAATTTTGAATGTTACTCGTCTTCTGATTGGCTGACAGTGTTTTGTCTATCAGCTCACTGAAATAATTTTGTCATGTGACCGTGACGTCATCAACGTTTTTTTCATGATTTACATGTCTTGAGAAGTGTGAGAAAACGTTCAAAAGAATAACACAGTTTAACAATAGTATTATATATAACATAGTTGGTTAAATTAACTTATTAATTTTTATGAGTAAAAAACTGCATTTTTCTATTACAACATTTACAATGATTAGATTAAATAATCTTGAACGTCATACATCATATTAGGTGCGTGTACATTCATGGGACAATACACACGTCAATGAAAAAAAAAAAAACATTACATTTTGTGTGACGTCACCTCTGAAAAAAAATATCATAGAAGTATGATAATCTCTTTCTAAATAGTTCAAAATAAACATATTTACATCAATCGTTCTTCCTGTTTAATAACGTTGTTTGTTCCGACCACAATACAATGTAAGCCTAAATTAATTGGAAACAGATGGCGTTAAAATTGTAATATCATGCACCGTGGACAATATTTACAATTGTAATGGGTTTTATAGCTCATAATTTGAAAGACTGACAATCAAGACTTATATAAAGAACCATACTTTTCTTTTGTAAAGAAACGAATGTTAACAGTTTTTCCTTTAAGATTTTAAGGTATGTTACTTTGAAATATTACGTTTGTTCATTTGGAAAATTATGCACCATTATTATTTAAATCATAATAAATGATTGTATGCACGATCGAACTGTAGTACCAACTACTATACTTCAACGTATTACGGTGACTGATATATTATTATATTATTCATGTAATTAAACCAGATATAGTTCTAAAAGTTCTGAAAGTAAATCGGACAAGAAGAATCATTAGTCATGTTAGATTCGTATTTGCTCATTCATTAAATGGTCATTACGATCATAAAATTAATGTTATTTTCGCATTTTAAATGGGCAAATGCTACGAGATACATAAAAAAAATAAATTAAAATGTGTTTTTGTTCAATTATTTTTGAATGTGAAATAGTGATATAATCGTTCGCTTTTAGCAGTTACTTTGGATCAATTTTGTCAAAATATTAAGCTTAGAAACATCGATGATGAATTATTTACTTGCAAGTGAATAATTTGGCCTCATTGAATTCGTATTCAGATGGCCTTCAATTCTCCCCCTTTAACTAAAAACGGATTTCACATGATTCACACGAAACGATGATACATATTATCGAGCCCATGCCGTGTAAATAATTATAATTTGGATATATACATGTTTTAGTATGTAATAAATCAAATATGAGAATTTGAGTCAAATCGTGATGTGAAGGTGAGTTCTGGTCTCGTTTGTCTTTTCGCAAACGGGTTTTTGTCTCGTTTATTTTGGTGGTTTCCCGTTTCGTTTGTGTAGGTATGTTTCTGCCTCGTTTATGAAGGTGGGATAGTGTCTCGTTTGTGTAGGTGTCTCGATAATTGGTGGGTTTCTGTCTCGTTTCTGTTTGTGTAGGATGATTGGTGTCTCGTTTGTGCAGATGGGATCTTGTCTCGTATGGGAAGGTATGTTATTGTCTCGTTTTTATAGGATGGTTCCTGTCCCGTTTATGTTTGTGGGTTCCTGTCCTACTTTTGTAGGATGGTTCCTGTCCTACTTGTGTGGGATGGTTCCTGTCCCGTTTATGTTTGTAGGTTTCTGACCTATATCTGTAGGGTGGTTCCTGCCTAGTTTGTGTTTATATGTGTAACATATCATTTAGACATCTTATGTTGTATCGACCCTAACCGTTAAATAGAACACTTTACAGATTATCATTTATACTGAATTATTTTCGAATCGTCGCTCTCGTGCAATAATCTTACAAGAAATATGTTGATATGATATGTATGTCATTCCAGCCGTTATTATTGAATTAGAAATGCATGAGTGGTGAAGTTAAATATGCGTGAAAAAGATGTAAAATCTGTACATGAAAAGGGTTGGAGGGTGTTCACATCTTGGGTTTTAAAGTGCAAAGTGTTCAATTTTGGATTTGAATGCATAAACTGTTTTTTTTCGATCCGACTCGTGTGTGATGTTGTGTTCTAGTGGGAAATTTTCCTTTCAGAGGTAACTCGTATGTAGAAAGTAAGTGTTTTTAAAATTAACTCCCCCCTTTTTTCCGACCTCTCTCTCACCTTTATTTTTTTGGAAGCAATTGTGATTTTTTTCAATGAACAGATGAGCTGATTGTATATGCAATGTTAAAAAAGACAGTTTATTTTTAGAACAAAACGTACTACGATATTTGTTATTGTTGATTGTAACAAGTAAATCGATCGGGCAAAATTGGCACTTTAGTAGCTAATAAAACAAGCAGAGCACATCGGAGCATCTAGAACAATAGTAAGTACCCCCCCCCCCCCCCAAAAAAAAAAAAAAACAGCAACAAAAAAAGAAACATAACAAAATGAAAAACTGAGGGGAAAGTCATTTCTTTTCAGTCGTAGCGACCTATATATAAATTTCTGAAAAACCTTAAGGACATAAGGAGTTGAAATACAAACCTCAGAGAGAGAGCATCATCACATCATCAGCAACAATTTGAACGTATCCGTGGCGTTACTGCACATAAGAATGTATACCGCATATAAATCATCCACATCAGGTGGTTGAGAATATCCATTCGGTAATCGAATATGAAAAAAAACTCACATATCCCAAATTTGAAACTATGATTCGACTTGAGAACACGTACAAATAAGAGGACACCCGAATCCGGAAGTTCATCGGGTCAAGATTCAGTTGTTCTTGACTCATTCTTTTAAAAACGATAGAAGGAGATATAATCAAATTCTGTTCATTGTGTTCACTGAATCGACGTAAAATGCAAGAAAGGTTGATATAAAGTTGATTTTGTTACTTGTTAAAATTTCATTCGGACAAGTAAGTTATGGTTGCACTTGTCCTATTGGCCGATTTGAAGATAAAAATTTTTGTTACCAGGTTACAGAGGCTTATAAATAATGCTAAATAGCTAGTAGATAAAATTGTCTTTTAAAATACAAATGGCATACACGAATGGATATCGTAATGATGATATGTGGATAAATGTTTAGGTTTTCAAGAGCTAAATTGACAGCGCGTCATCACAATGGGTTTCATCTTCTTCGATTAAACTGAAAAATGCGATGTCGTAATCGGGAGGTAATTTTGATGAAGTAGAACCCTGATTGCAATTTGCCCCCGCACCCTGATTGCACTTTGCCCCCACCCCCCGCACCCTGATTTGCAGTTTCCTTGATTTCATATTAGCTAAAGCTGTTATTCAAGAATTGGATACATTGTTATTGTATCGACAATTTACACCTTCAATCTCTTTATGGTAAAATGTACTTTTATGTCGTATATTTTCTTGAAAAACAGATTATGCATATGTAACTGTTTAGCAGATCACGACCTTGATAATGCACTTTGTATAACATGCAATAAAATTATTTGCTATTTACATAACTATCAATGGAACTTAATGCAATATTTTTAATCCAAAAAAATAATTTACAAATAGGTAAATAAATACTATATACGTGTTTTTTTTTTAATATGCAAGGAGGCATTACTAATCTGACTAAACATTACTGGTTTCTTCCTGCCTCAACTTGATCTTAACTCTGTAACATATGTCTTCATTCTAAAACCGTTTTTATACATTATCTTATACTAAAATGTTAAGAGAACTTTAGAGTTGTATCACTGCACTGCATCGATAATGTTACGATATTTCTAAATTGAAGAGAGTTTAAAATTTAAAACTTGAGTCTTGCTGTTGGGGATATTTATACATGTATGTATCGTTTTGTATAATTTGAATAAGATGGACGGACGCATCCCCTAAATTACTATATAAACTGGGAGTATAACCATACTGTGGTTGATTATTGGTAGCTTCGTGTAAAATAGAAGTCAGTGCAATTTAGAGTCAGGACAAGTAATGTCCCCCCCCCACCCGAGTTTAATATCCAGTTTTAGTTGGGCTGAGATTTTCTCTATCTCTTGAATTGTTAATTGAATCGTTGTTTGTCACGCGACTTCTTTAATTTTGTCATTGTAGACGTTTTAACTTTTTGAAAAGCATAATCGATTCACATGATCTTAAAATTAGAAGACCAGGGTTGAGTTCAATATCGTAGCAGCTACGTAGCTGCTATCAATATCTATGTAACAACTAGTCTATAGCTACACGTTCAATGGTCAAAATCTACGTAGCACTAAGTAGCCGCTACGATATTGAACGCACCCAGGGCTATGTATAATATGTAGGGCTACGTAGATTTATGACTATTGAACGTGTAGCTAGCCTATAGTTTCTACATAGATATTGACAGCAGGGTTGAGTTCAATATCATAGCACTACATAGCTGCTACGATATTGAACTCAACCCTGGCTAGGCAAAAATCTACGTAGCACTACGTACCGGCTACGATGTTGAACGCAACCCTAGCAAAGAGTATATAATTTGATCTGACTTCCATTTAAAAAAAGACGACGAATTTTGAAAGTTGTGTTGTTGTTTTGTTTCAAATTTTTAATTTACAATCCAATAGTTGATAATGATATAAAGAAATATGGACAGCACAGGGCTTATTCCATCTAGCTGTAAACATCAGTCCTGAGGTAAAAGACTGACATCGGTAGTATAGAAAAGCGGGATGTGCAAATACGTAATCGCTTCTAGCTGTGATAGTGAAACGCTCGCGCTGTATATGAAATAACCTAGTACGTACATGTATCAACATTTAGAGGGGTCAGTATGTGGCATGTCTTATACTCCGTTTATTGAACTTTCCCTCATTTAGCAGTGATAGTGGACATTCTCGCCTTCAGTCTTCGTATCTTTTTTTTGGCAGAACCTATTGACTTTAATAACAATTTGATCCCGTCCTGAATATGCATACACTATTTGTCAATTGGCGTTATAAAAACAACATTGCAGTTAATTTAGTTTTCATAATACCCAAGAATTTCATTTTTTTTTGTACAATGTATTAATAAGTTTTTATATTTACTTTCTATTTTTCACTTGTAGAATATTTCAAAAAGACACAAGGCATAATGGTAAAAAATGACTGGAGTATAAAAACAATTTGTGTAGTGGTTGGGATTTTACATATCATTTTTATCTTCAGGACATTTCAAACTAACGACCGAATCATTCATTTGTTTAGTGTAGGAAAAATTTTAACAAATGTTAATAAGATACAGCTTAAGGTAGAAGCAAAAATAACCGCAATGTCAAAAGAAAAGTCCTTTTTGACTTTGTTTACTTCTTGGGTTCCGGACAAAGACAAATACCTCTGTCGAAACAATACAATAAATAACTGGAAACGATTACATGAAAATATTACAAGTATTTTATTTACAAACGACTTGGATTTGTCTCGCCGAGTTTCATCAATGGGATGGAAAGTTCTTCCGGTGACAAAGGTAGGCGCAACAGGAGTGCCGGTTTTAAAGGATATGTTCTATGCCAGCTTTGCTGCTCAGGATTCAGAGTTCTATGCATATGCAAACGGTGACATTCTTTTCACAAATGATTTAATCGATACTATTAAAGCTGTAATTCGGTCAAATATCGGAGCTGCTAAAGATTTACTTTTTATAGGAAAACGTTATGACGTGCGGCATGTCAGTTCAGACGAAGCAACAAATTTAGACAAACTGAAAGAAACAGTGATAGACAGGGGACAGCTACATAATGCTTGGGGGATCGATTATTTTATTATGAGAAAATCTTATCCACTTCAGGATTATCCTGATCTGGTAATTGGAAGACCACTTGTCGACACCTATCTCGTATCAGAGGCTGTGAACCGTCCACGTAGTCACGTGGTTGACATTACGAAAACGTCACCAACTGTCCACCAGGTGACGCTTCCTGGTTCAGCAGGCATTAGAGAAGGGATGTCTAAACTGGATAATCTCTATAATTTCAAAGTGCTTGAGAATGAGACATGGAATCAATTTAGTGGATTGACTGTATGTGCTCCATATTTTACAACTATAAGCAATAACATGAACATAAGGATTAAGAAGAGAGGAACCGAAGGCATGTTTAAAAGGTGTCGCATAACAAATAAACACGAAAAGAAACAACAGAAACATAATAAAGTATTAACTAAACTTCGCAAACAACTAAAAGACTTAAATTCAAGGAAAAGAAGCAATGATGATTTAATGTATTGAATATCGTACACTATGTAAAACAAGTGTTTCTTGTTGAAAAATCGTGATTATATTCTGCAGGGGAAATATCACAATTGATCAAAATGTAGACATAGCCATTTTTTCTATGACGGTTTAATCAGAAGTCCTTTACACTGTGTCTATTAATGGACTTCTGGTTTAATTGACAACATTAATAAGAACATAGTATTAACAAACTAGCGCTAACTAAAAAAATCGATTATATCTTTCTGAATGTAAATATAAAAAAGAAGATGTGGTATGATTGCCAATGAGACAACTGTCCGCAAGAGAAATCAAAGCACTGTAAGCGATGTAGGCAGTTAACCAAAAAGCAAACATAATTATGGAAACTGTGGCAATGTTGCTTCAATTTTTTTTTTAAGATTTAAAAGAACATACATAAATGATTCATATATTGTACATTTATGTTCATTTAATGAATTTATCATAAGGCAAATATTTCATATTTTATCAAAGCAACGCATATATCAAGTATATTTTTTTTCATGGTCATGAGTCTGCAGTGGTACAAGTTCGCAATGATTGCAGTTCTTCTAGTTGCTAGTTCACGTTGGTATTAGTTGCATGACTGCTAGTAGTTCTAGTTGACTTTAGTACGAGCTTGTAAAAGTATGAATGGATTTGCTTCCCTGGAAAAAACTGAGTTTGTGTTCTACAGTACAAAAGTTATGAGTCACAAATCAGACAAATGTTTACTTTTACAGGGATCAAAGGTGAGGTCTGAATGACCTGCCATAGTAAATGTAAATGACCCCCACATTCACCCCAAGTCTATGATGTCTAAGTTTGGAAAGTATGTCATGTGATTATAAAACAGTTGGTCAAACATTCTTGGGCTTGAAAGATATGTTTTCTTTAAAATGAGTAATATTAAAATTAAAAATTCTATAGGACCAGAAATAATTCAAAATATAATTAAGGTAAATTCTTTAAACCTACTCAATTTGTTCCATCAATAAAATTTTATAATAAACAAGAAATGATTGTAACATAATGCTGTTACGAAGTCTCCCAAACAAACCTCCCATAATTATTTATTCCCATGGTCGCCTGACATTGGGCAAAGTCTAGTACACATTGGTTAGGTCTAGCAAAGTTATGTGCATATGTGACGCCTATGAGATTGACCTTGTATGTCATTCAATCTTTTTAAAATGAAAAACAGGAATGAGTATTGTTTAGGAGTTGGTATCTCAATCTTTTACAAGTTCTAAAAACACACACAAGAGGGGGTGGGTGACCCGAAGAACTACCCCTAATATTTCATTTGATTTTTTATATTGTCCCATACATGAATATATATGGTTTAGGGGTGGGGATCTCGACCTTTATCAAGTTTTCAAACAGGAGGGGGTGGGTTGACCCCAGTGACTTCCCCTATATTTCATTTGATTTTTTATATTGTCAAATACATGAATATATATGGTGGAGGGGTGGGGATCTCATCTGTTTCCAATTTATCAAACAGGTGGGGTAGGGTGATCCATAGGACTCTTCCTATATTTCATTTGATTAGTTCTTTTGTCCCATACATGAATATATATGGTTTACTTTAAAGGTGGGAATCACGACTGTTTCCAAGTTTTCAAACAGGAGGGGGGGGGTGACCACAGGGACTCCCCCTGTATTTCATTTAATTTAGAGGTGGGACTCTCAACTGTTTCCAAGTTCTCAAACAGGAGGGGTGGGGTGACCGCAGGGACTTCCCCTTATAATTCATTTTATTTGTTATATTGTCCCATACATGAATATATATGGTTTAAGGGTGGGGATCTCGACCGTTTTCAAATTCTCAAACAGGAAGGGATAGAGTGGCCCCACGGACTCCCCCTATATTTCATTTGATTTATTATATTGTCCCATACATGAATATATATGGTTTAGGGGTGGGGATCTCGACTGTTTCAAAGTTCCCAAACAGGAGGGGTGGGGTAACCCCATGGACTCTCCCTGTATTTTATTTTATTAGTTATATTGTCCCATACATGAATAAATATGGTTTAGGGGTGGGGATCTCAACTGTTCCCAAGTTCTAAAACAGGAGTGGGTGGGGTGACCCTAGGAACTTCCCCTATATTTCATTTGATTAGTTATATAGTCCCATACATGAATGTATATGGTTGAGGGGTTGGGATTTCATCCGTTTCAAAAACTTCCCCTTTATTTCATTTGATTAGTTATGTAGTCCCATACATGAATGTATATGGTTGAGGGGTTGGGATTTCATCCGTTTCAAAGTTATCAAACAGGAGGGGTAGAGTGGCCTAAAGGACTTCACCTATATATCATATGATTTGCTTACATTCAGGTATCATATTATCTAGTTTCACTATATGTGAAAATAAAGTAAGAAACTTCCTGCTATTTTAACTGGCTCATCAAAATTGAGAAAAAAATTGAGAAAAAACACCCATTGAAACTGCATTAATATGTTTACACTTTAAAAGCATCTAACATGCATTATCAACATTTATCACTGATAAGAAAATTTATAATGTCACCAGGAACATATATATTGTTAGATATACTGTTCCCAGCTGTCACATTGTATTGGATTTTGACATTAAAATTTGTCAAAAAGTAATTTTGAGTTTCTGTACAAAATATTTTCTGCTTTTTCTTTCTTTTACATATATCTTTTGGTTTTCAATTCTAGTGTTTATATTTATTTACCATGCATTTTCGTCTTCTAATTTAAAATTGCCGCAAACACCATGATGAACAGTTGAACTACTGACGTAGTCGACTACGTATTGACGATAAACAATATTCCTACGACTTTTGCCATTTGGGAAATCTAAACAATTTGTCTTTAGAGATTTTCGGCGATCAAATATTTCATACATTTGTTCTAAACATCTTAGCCAAAAGCTCAGGGGATAATAAACTACATAAGGATTCTTATGTGCTCTACTTCCTATGTACAACTTTAAAACTTTTGGATGATTCGACGATCATTTAAGGTTTTTCTAGTCATATTTTTTGTAATCCAGAATAAAAAGTATGAAAACACTGCACAATTAGTTATAAATAACATTACATCCAGCTAGATAATAACAATGGCACGTGTTTCAGCATTTATTGGGTAGAACACAAATCTAGGGTGCTCGCATAAGGCAGCTTAACTGCCTAAAAATGAAACAGCCATTTCTGTAACAACTATAGGTCACCGTACGGCCTTCAACAATGAGCAAAGCCATATCGCATAGTCAGCTATAAAAGGCCCCGATATGACAATGTAAAACAATTCAAACGAGAAAACTAACGGCCTTTAGTTATTTGTATAAAAAAAAATGAACGAAAAACAAATATATACTAGTAATTTTGGGGCCCTTTATAGCTTGTTGTTCGGTGTGAGCCAAGGCTCCGTGTTGAAGGCCGTACATTGACCTATAATGGTTTACTTTTTTTAAAAATTGTTATTTGGATGGAGAGTTGTCTCATTGGTACTCACACCACATCTTCCTATATCTATCTACATACACAAACGACAACCACTGAATTTCAGGCTCCTGACTTGGAATAGGCACATACATAAACAATGTGGCGGGGTTAAACATGTTAGCGGGATCCCAACCCTCCCCCTAACCTGGGACAGTGATATAACAATACAACATGAGAGCGAACTATAAAAATCAATGGAAAAAGGCTTAACTCATCAGATGGACAAAAATACAAGTGGACGTGGCCGGGTACTTGTACATCCCGACAACAAAAAGACACAAGGAACAGATCTGAGAGTACTCGCAGTTATCTGACAGCTAGTTCAAAGCCACTAACAACTAATAAAAAAAATCATGCATCTAAGACTAAACTCCACATGTTCCAGTTTCATGCAAGATTTGACAGAAATGTTTTTGGATTGTTAATGCGCGCGCGTACCTCTCACTAAAATTTATCAATTTTAGAAATAAAAGAAGTTGATATTGTATGCTAGAAGTTTCCTCCGATGGATTGTTAAAAGTAGTGTTATGCCATGATACATATTTTTGAAATGAATACCTTATATATGACTGAATAAAACAGCGAGATTTGATTCACCACAGAAAACCAATCAGATCACAAAGAAGTAAGAACATTGTTGACAATAATTGGGTTCAAACTTTTTAGAATATATTTATTAAATCTCATATTTTACACTCTTATTAATCAAATATCATATATTAATTCGAAAAGAAATGCGTTGAACAACAGAAGCAAGTGTTTAACACCGATTGTTTTTGTCGTTCTTTGTTTGTACATGTTTATATATGCACGTTTCAATTTTTTTATTATAACTATTGTAGATACATGCAATTCAGGAAAAAATGCATGTTAGAAACGCGAGCAAATATTTTGACAATAATCGTATTACTTAAATCAGGTTCTTTCTATACTAAGTATAGTATAGAAAGTCCCTGCTTAAATTCGGGCTATTTGCTCTTTTATTTCTTTGAATAAATAGTTTGACATGTCGAACTGTTTGCAGATTTGAAACAGCCAAACGGACTTTCAAAAACACTGAAAAGCGTTGAATAAAAAAGTTGTTGTACCAGTTTTAATAAAGGCGCATTGGTATACGAACCTACTGGCCTGTTTATCAAAAGAGTCTTTCTGACACGACGTTCTTCTTGATCCAACACCATGTTCTAATTCTAATAAAACAAGGGCTGCACGTGATTGATGTCGCAATTAAAATTGCAACAAAACCGGATATTAACATGTAAATTTGTGTTTGTGTTGATCGCTAGGAACTTAAATAAACCATCCTCAAAAGAAATGTATCTGTTCATTTTTTTATCGTTTAAATTGTTGATTTTCTAAAACGTGTTTTGTTCTGACAGTGATCTAGCTTGCATGTAAGCATCCACAATTTGTTTTTAAACATATAGAGACTTATTCCTGTGGAATGAAATACTCCGTGATAAAGTGATAATGAGGCTCGAGGGTACACAAATTTCAGCAAAAAACATTTTTTTTTATTACAAATTTTACTTAGTTACTTTGGGTGGGTGGATTCTTTTTAACACAAACGATGCAAACGGCTAAGCGCGCACATGTTTTGATCATTTCTTTCAAACATACGTTTGCAAAGTTTATATAAACTTTGACAAACTATGCAAACGCTAAAAATGCGTCTGCAGGTTGTCGTTTGTAAGTACAAACGCTACATTTGTTTCTAACTTCAACCTGATTAAACGAAGTATTTGTATCTATGTTTGTAAAAAAGTCTGTTTACCAACAACAAGTGCATGCATTATTGAAAGTTCAAACAGGGCCAGTAAAGACTTATTAAACGATGTATTTGTTTCTACTTTTGTAGTATTTATAAAACAACAACAAACGCGACACAAATTTTACAAAATTTTGGTTAGAAAGAAATGCAGCCTTTATGATATGGTATAAAAAAAAAACAACCAAAAAATGGATTCGTCTTGGCCTTGGATGACTTTAAAAATGTTTACATCATTGAAAAAGCTTAAGATTATCTCCCTTTTGTGCAAAAAAATGCCATTTTTTCCATTAAAATTGAAATATCTTTTTTAACTCATCGGTGACCGATATTATTTTTTTAAATAAGCTGTACCTAAACTAAACAATAATAAAATTTGAGAGATTTCTGTTTCTTTTTTAAATATGATATTACCTCTATTTCTCCTATTAGTTCAACAGAAAAAAGTACTTTAACAAAAATGCATAATTCTTTCTAAGGAAGATTGTGAGTTCAAATGAACGATGACCCCATTTTTTATTTTATTTTTCTATTACAGTGTAAGTATAAGATAAAGTTCTTTTATAAAAAAAAAAATAGCGAAATCCTATATTAAATCCGAGTGATGGAAATCACTCATGGAAAAATTACAAAAGTAGTTTGAATAATTTCATGTTAAGGTATTTCGTGGGAAATATGAACATTAATAAAGCACTATTTTCTGAAAATTGCATTAACAGCAAGAAGGAAATGTGCTTTTCCAGTATGATGATAAAATGAGCTCAAATAAAATAATATGTGTCTCCTAATTTGAACAAGTTTATTTATTTAAACTGCAGTTTATATTTTGTCCAAATAATGTTGCCTGTTCTGAACATTTAAAAAAAAGAAAAAATTGAAAATAAAAAATTCTAATGATTGATTGGGAATAAACTAATAAACAATGGTTTGTTATAATTAAAAGTTTTAAAATTTTAGAATTGTTTCAAGCCAATTCCTGATTAAAAAAAAGCAAGAAATCTAAACTGTTAATTAATTACAGATGATTATTGGAAATTTATCAAGTTAATTGTAGGCCTTACTTGAATACCTTTTATATATTCATATTTCGTTTTTTTAATGATCTTGTTAATCCATTAATCATTTATCTTTCAGATATAATTTACAAAACCATTTTATGTAATGTAGATCAAAAGTGATAGGCAATAAATAAATCTATCATCCTTATATATGTTGTGTACAAGTTATCATTTTGTACAAATTATAATTTGTACAAAAAAATTGTACAAATTATAATTTGCATTTTGACTTTGTACAAATTGTAATTTGTACAAAAAGTGCCTGTATAAATTACAATTTGTACAAAATTTGATGAAAATTCACTTATAACTTGTACAATAGTTTATGATATATATTTTGGTGAAAAAGGCATTGATATACACAACAGAATTGCTAATTAATGACCACACAATTCACCATATTTATCAAATACTAAATTAATTCTGTATCTTTCGTTTGAGATGGCATCGGGAATGCAGCACAACATCTTTTGACTTTTACATTTTTACAATTAAAAGTACCCGCCTATGTATATACATGAAAGAAACCCCTGACAACCTATTCTTTAAAGGCTGGTTAACTGCGATACATAGCGAAAGTTGAAGCACGAGAACAGTTACTGTGAATAAAATGTGTCTTTTATAGCTTGAATTTAACTATAAGACATAAATATCCTGTATAAATTTATACAGTTTTTCTGATTTGGTAATCAAAATCTCCAGATTAAAAAATTACGCCTTAAGTATATCGAGGACAGGTTTGGACACGATCATACTGAGGAATATGTATAATGACATTAGCCCGAAACGACAAGTTTTGTTAGTTACTGGTTGTTTTCTTGTTAAGATATTAGTCTTGGGTCTATTGTCCACACAGTGCACACTTCCTTGCAAGAATGGTCGGTGTTTCAATATCAGTATCGTTCCTTACTATGAGTCCATTATGTTTGTCCTTGGGGTACACATACTTCTTCTTTTGTCTATCATTCCCTGTTAGGTTTAGAATGTTTTGCACAAATCTCTCCTTGTGATCAACAATGCTATCTATCAAATCAGTAAATGACTGAACATGTAAAAGAATGTAAATAATAAATTCTAGGATATAGAGCTTTAGCAACTTATTAAAGATAGTGACCTCAAAGAAGTCACCTGCCCAAACGAATCATAAAGAACAATTTCATATTTTGTAAATCAGATGTTCTGTATGGTCATTTAATACCAATGGTGTGTATCAATGCCTTTTTCATCAAAATCCGTATTATGATTTATAGTACAAGTTATAAGTGAATTTTTGTCAAATATTGTACAAATTGTAATTTGTACAGGCACTTTTTGTACAAATTACAATTTGTAAAAAGTCAAAATACAAATTATAATTTGTACATTTTTTTGTACAAATTATAATTGTACAAAATGATAACTTGTACACAACATATATATATATCAAACATCTAATATATACATTTGTGTATTCAATTATGAGGTCAAATATTTGTGTATTGGGATGTTTATTGAGGGATCTGTATAATTATGTAAGATTGAGGCTGATAAGTAATGTGGTCAATTTGATTTACAGTTCAGGAGGTGGGGCATTGTAATTAAAGGTCTACCTTGTCTCTGATTGTTTAGTGATAATGACAGTTGTCAATTATACTAGTATTGTATCCGGTGCATTACATTTGCGCGCAGCTTTTGATTACATTTGCGCACTTTTTTTTGACAGGTAAACTCATGTAAAATACAGGTAATAATACTAATTTATTTATTAATTTGTTCAATTATTTACAAGTATCAGTACAGCTTCCGTTAGTCTAAGTTTCCAAGGCATCTATTTTGAAAGACCAATACCCAATTACCTAATCAAAATGTTTTTAAAAAAAAAGCCAGCACATAAACACACCTTAATGACATATATTTTTGAATGAACTGCTCCATAAAAATACCCATTTTCCAGTTTATATGTGTATTATGTGCACATACATGAGAACCATAGGGAACTATTATATTTCAGTGTGAATACATTTAGTAACAGTAGCTAACCTGTCGTGTTGTTGGGGAGGCCGGTGTCTAAGTAAAGATTTAGAACAAATTCTAATCTTTCCAAAAAATGGAATTATATACCCTCGAACTTCCTTAAATTTAAAATCAATTTGTTACAGAGTGTGGGCATTCATTGGCCTATCATGTTGCAATTGTATTTTTTGTTAAAGGTGTTCTCGTCTGGTTATAAAGAAAACTACTTGGCATGTTGAATCCTGAAAAACTGAGACGAAATCTAACCTGCAAATGTTGTTGGATTTTATCTACCTTGAATGTATTTTGGATACTAGATTTTTATTGATTATCGTTGATCATCTCAACGAGATTGATTTTCTCGCTTGAGCCTGGACGGCGAAAGCGAGAAAGACAATCGAGTTGAGATGACCAATTATAATCTGTTTATCGCTATTTTACCTATGACGACGTTGTCAATTTCGTTAGAAACGCCACGTGCCTACTTAGTTTCTAGCAATAATTGTCCATCTCAAGCGAGTAGCATGATATGAAAAAATATCACAAAAAAGATCAAAGGAAAAATGCACAAAATAGCGATAATTTATACATATTATTCTCAAATGTATGTATATGGTGTGTCCCAAAATGCTATTTAGCAAGGTCTAAGATCAAGGTCATTCTGTTGAAGTTATTAGGCTTTGAAATTTCCATCAAAAGCTTCTAAAAGTTTAAATAATTCGTTATTCTGTCGTCATATGCAATTATAATGAAATACATTCAAGCTGGAACTATATCATTCATAAATAATAATACTTGTATAATTAACTGGATTATAGATGTTGAAAAACAGTTTGTTTCCCTCGATGAAAATAAGATTTTTTGAAGTGATGACCTTGACATTGATATAAGGCATAATGTGCCCAGCAAGTCAAAAACAATATAAGATTCAAGCTTTCAAATAAGCTATTTTAATGCCATTAGGTAATTTAAATTTATAAAATTGACTCTCCACAGCTCAACAACTAAGGCATATTATGACAGACAACGAACACCAACGGATAAGAATATCTCAAAGGGTGCAGTGAGGTATAAAAGAAAACAGCTTCCACATGCTGAAATGTCTCGCCTGCTTTTCAAATCTTGATTTTTTTTATGTTGAAAGTCTCACAAATGAAGCTTTACTACAAGTATCAGTACATTACATTATCAATGATCAATGCCAATCTTAAGAGTGCACACGCTGAAATGTCTTGCCTTTTTTTACTAACCATTGAGTTTATATCCTAAATATAAAGATTTACTTCACGTATCACATAAACAAGGTCAAGGTCAGATAAACAAGAAAATGAGGTCAAGGTCAGATAAACAAAATGAGAAATACACATACTTTGGAACAATTTCAGAAACATTTTAAAAACTTAATGTCAAATAACTCAGAAACGGACAAGGCAACAAATACAGAAACTTTACCAAACGTACACGAGGAACTAGACCATTTACAGAAACCGAATTAGAAAAATGCTTGAGGAATTTGAAATATGATAAAGCTACTGGGTTCCACAACATCATGAACGAATATCTTATTGCTGGAAAACCTGTGCTTATTCCAATTTTGTGCGTACCTGTTTTTAAAAAGGAGACGTGAATGACCCTAACAACTACCGTGGAATATCTTTAGTATCGCATGTTGGGAAATTCTTCACATCGCTGCTGAATACAAGGTTGCTACAATGGAGTGAAAAGAATAATGTGTTGACAGACGCACAATTTGGTTTCCGTCCTGGATTTGGAACAGTCGATGCCGTCTTTGCCCTTTATTCCCTTATCACTAATTCTTTGAGTAAAATTAAACGTTTATACTGTTGCTTTGTAGATCACACTATTGCTTTTGATAGTGTCACACATTACAAATTATGGCAAAGATTAGTTAGATGTGGAGTAACTGGTAGACTTTTGAATGTCATTAAATCTATGTATAGCAAATTAAAAACCTGTTTAAAACTTAATGGACAAATTTCTGAATTTTTTGAATGTACTGTTGGTCTAATGCAAGGAGAATCCTTATCTCCTCTGTTGTATTCATTATATGTCAATGATATGGAGATAGAACTTATTACACAAAATTGTAAATCATATGAACTTAAAATGTTAAATATGTACTTGTTAATGTACGCTGACGATATGGTTTTATTTAGTAATAGTATTACTGATCTACAAAAGATAATCGATGCTGTAAATGTTTATTCAAATAAGTATGATTTATTCATAAATTTGTCAAAAACCAAAATTGAAGTTTTTAGAAACAGAGGGAAAATTAGACCAGAAGAGCAATTATGGTATATAAATGGAAAGGCTATTGATATATGTAACGAGTTCATGTATTTGGGAATTCTTTTTTATTATACTAGTAATTTTGCAAATACTCAAAAGAAACTATCAGAACAGGGTAAAAAGGCTGTGTTAAGTATATTTAATAAAATACATGATGATTATTATAATCCTGAAACTTTGTTGTCATTATTTGATACTTATGTAGCAAGTATATTGAATTATTGCTCAGAAATATGGGATTTCATATGGCACCAAATATAGAAAAAGTTCATTTGTATTTTTTAAAACGTATTCTAAAAGTCAAAATGATCATGAGTGCTGTAACTAATATGATTTATTGTGAATTAGGTAGATTGCCAATGTACATTGAAAGGCAGTATAGAATGGTCAAATACTGGTTAAAAATTTTGAGTACAGAAAATTGTATATTAAAGAATTGCTATGATGAGATGTATGACAGAAGTTGTATTAAAAAGAATGACAAACAAAACTAGTGTTGTAAAATTAGAGATATTTTGTTAAGATATGGATTTAATTATGTTTGGTTAAACCAAAGTGTAGTTTGCAAAGATATTTTTCTATCACAATTAAAAGAAAGAATGATTGGTGCTTTCATTAGTGAAGTAACTGTGTCTTTTGAGAATTCAAATAAATGTCATTTGTATAGATACATGTATAGTACACACACATTGCAATTTTATTTAGATAGACCTGTAAATTATATTTATCACATATTTTGTACTGATATGTACGTTTTTGCATGGCCAATAATATCCGGAAGTCAAGGTTGGTTATCAGCCCTCAGGGCCGATATCGATATCAGCCCTCGAAATCCATATCAAGCCCCCGAGTTTAACTTCCGGTGACCTGTCAATCAAAGGCTACTTGTAAACAAGTTAAACACAATGAAAAGAAATTTAGAAAGTTACAAATGTGCTGTAGAAGAATTTGTAATGTAACACTTTAAAGTCGTTTAATATTTGCAATTCTTAGAATTAATATATTTATTGTTAATTTATTTCTGAAACTTTTCACAAAACGTTGTTAACCAACTGTGATACGAACTTTTTTTAACTCAACGGCACAGTGATACATTTATTTATTGTTTTCGTTAAATATCTTTTTGATTTTTGATGAAATATCAAACATAATTTGGTGTAAGCTATTTGTTTTCTCCTGCTTGAAAATATGTGATAAATAGATTATAACATGTCATTTTCCATATAGCCCATGATATCAGCCCACGACCCATATCAAGCCCTCGGGCTAAAGCCCTCTGGCTTGATATGGGAGTCTTGGGCTGATACCAGGGCCATATGGAAAATGCCATGTAATAATCTATAAATACAAACCATACATTTGTAAATATCGTATATCAGCTCATATATTAAGAATAGAAACAGGCATATATTATAATGTTGATAAAAATAATAGACTATATACAAATTGTGATACTAGCTTTATTCAAGATGAATACCATTTTATACTTGAATGTAAAAATTATAGTCAAATTCGAGAGAAAAGTACATAAAAAAAGTATTATTGGAGAAATCCTTCTACATACAAACTTATCCAGTTGTTATCTGCATGTCAGAAATATTAAAGAATTAAATAACTTAGGTATATTTTTAAAATCAGCAGAAAAACTTAGAATTTGATTGCAGTAAATTGTATATTTGTTCTTACTTTATTTAAGTAGTATATCATTCTTCGCTCATATTTTGTATTATGTATTATATTTTCTTTCATGTACATCTTTATATTTATGTATTATATATCTCTTGTAAAATTCTTGTATTGGTGAAAAATTGAGTCTATGTATCCTATAAAGCTGTATAGCTTTCGGAATAAAGTATTATTATTACAATCATTCAATATACCGAAGATAGGTGACCTATTGCTAATTGTTTCTAAGAAACAGACTTAACCAAGAAAACTAAACATTGACCAATGAACTATGAAAATGGGGGTAAAGGTCAGATGCACCATAACAGACAGACATGTACAACTTACCATTTATCTATGCATTACATATAGTTGACCTATTGCTTATAGTATCTAAGAAAACAAACTTAACACTGACCAGTAAATCATGCAGCTGAGTTCAAGGTCAGATGATACCTGCCAGACAGACATAAAAACCTTACAATTCTTTAATACTATCAACAGAGTTGAACTATTGCTTAAAGTTCAAGAAAAACAAACCAAAACCCTATAACTTAACACTGAGCAATGAACTGTGAAAATGAGGTCAAGGTCAAATAAAACCTGTGAGACTGACATTTACATAAACAAATATTTCCATACACCGAATTTAGTAGAATCATGCATACAGTATAAGAAAAACAGACCAAAACACAAAAACTTAACTATAACCACTGAACCATTAAAATGGGGTCAAGGTCAGATAACACCTGCCAGTTGGACATGTACTAATTACACAATCCTTCCATACACCAAATAAAGTAGACCTATTGCTAGTATCTGAGATATGGATTCACCACCAAAACTTAACCTTGTTCACTGATCAATGAAATGAGATCGAGGTCAAATTTAAACATGGGAGACTGACATTTACATTAAAAAATATTCCATACACCAAATATAGTAGAACTATTGCATACAATATAAGAACAGATGCTCCACAGGGTGCAGCTTTATACGACAGCAGAGGTCAAACCCTGAATAGTTGGGGCAAGTCAGTATGGACACAACATTCAAGCTTGATACAGCTCTGAATTTGGATTGTGATTAAATAGTTGACACAGCATAGATTTCTGACACAGAATGAATGTGGTCTAATGAACTTGAAGTTTATGTTTGCTTTTGAGCAATTCACTATGCTGTTGATTATTAATCCCCTCAAAAAATTTGAAATCTGAAATGAAAAAAATTAACCCTTTCCCTTATCCCAAAAAAAATCTCAATTCAAATTTCTAATGGAGTTTGCAACAATAACTACTCATTTAAATACATCGTAAAATATAAAAATATAAAATGACATATGTAGTCATGGTTAAAATTAATATTAATTAATAGTAACTTCTAAATATTTATTAAAGCTAATCATCTCAAGACAATCATCATTTCTTAATACATAATTTTCAAGCAGTGTAAGGGAGGTAATCAAACATATATACATATGCAATCATAGGTTTGAATGTAGTTTTCAATTAAGACTTGTTTATAATAGTAATTACTATTCTTTAAATGGAATTGGATTATCTCCCTTACACTGCTTTTAAATTGTCTTAATTGTCCTTTAAACAAAACAAACCTTATTTTCCCCCCTTTTTTGCCCTAATTGATAAAATGATTTGATCCATAACCCTCATAATCATCCCTTTGTAGTAGGGAACAAATGGTTCATGTTCATCATTGATCCATGAAATGAGGTCCAGGTCAAGTGAAAATTGTCTGACGAGCATGCGGCCTTGCAAGGTACGGTGTCATCCTGGTTTGCCCACTTTTAATCACATGCATATTTAAACATAGGAAGGATTGGTTTTAACAATTATAGTGTATTTCTGAATAACAGTCATATTTTTTACCTTTTACTTTACCTGTAAAATTTTATAAATGATACAATATTCTGCTATTAAATCGAGAAAAATGGACAATTTTTGTTATAATTGATATAGTTTTAAGCAGGAAAATGAAGTCAATTAGAAAAATATATATCCTTTATTTCACCAGTATTTTTTTTTATATATATATATATATTCTGCTATTAAATCAAGGAAATGTGCAAAGATATATTTTTTATTTTATAAAATTTAAGTAGAAAAATGTATTGAATTTTGATCAATATAAAAACTAAAGGCTCTAAAGAGCCGGTGTCGCTCACCTTGGTCTATGTGAATATTAAACAAAGGAAGCAGATGGATTCATGACAAAATTGTGTTTTAGTGATGGTGATGTGTTTGTACATCTTACTTCAATGAACATTCTTGCTGCTTACAAGTATCTCTATCTATAATGAACTTGGCCCAGTAGTTTCAGTGGAAAATGTTAGTTAAAATTTACAAGTTTTATGAAAATTGTTAAAAATTGACTATAAAGGACAATAACTCCTTAGGGGGTCAATTGACCATTTCCAAATGTTGACTTATTTGTAAATCTTACTTTGCTGAACATTATTGCTGTTTACAGTTTATCTCTATCTATAATAATATTCAAGATAATTACCAAAAACAGCAAAATTTCCTAAAAATTACCAATTCAGGGACAGCAACCCAACAACGGGTTGTCCGATTCATCTGAAAATTTCAGGACAGATAGATCTTGATCCCCATGTCAGATTTGCTCTAAACGCTTTGGTTTTTGAGTTATAAGCCAAAAACTGCATTTTACCCTTAAGTTCTATTTTTAGCCATGGCGGCCATCTTGGTTGGATGGCCGGGTCATCGGACACATTTTTAAACTAGATACCCCAAAGATGATTGTGGATAAGTTTGGATTAATTTGGCCCTGTAGTTTCAGAAGAGATGATTTTTGTAAAAGATTACTAAGATTTACGAAAAATGGTTAAAAATTGACTATAAAGGGCAATAACTCCTATATGGGTCAACAGACCATTTCGGTCATGTTGACTTATTTGTAAATCCGACTTTGCTGAACATTATTGCTGTTTACAGTTTATTTCTATCTATAATAATTTTCAAGATAATAACAAATTAGAGGCTCTAAAGAGCCTGTGTCGCTCACCTTGGTCTATGTGAATATTACAGGAAGCAGATGGATTCATGACAAAATTGTGTTTTGGTGATGGTGATGTGTTTGTACATCTTAATTTACTGAACATTCTTGCTGCTTCAAATTATCTCTATCTATAATGAACTTGGCCCATTAGTTTCAGTGGAAAATGTTAGTAAAAATTTACAAATTTTATGAAAATTGTTAAAAATTGACTATAAAGAACAATAACTCCTAAGGGGGGTTAATTGATTATTTCGGTCATGTTGACTTATTTGTAAATCTTACTTTGCTGAACATTATTGTTGTTTACAGTTTATCTCTATCATTCAATAATAATATTCAAGATAATGACCAAAAACAGCAAAATTTCCTGAAAACTAACAATTCAGGGTCAGCAACCCAACAACGGATTGTCCGATTCATCTAAAAAATTCAGAGCAGATAAATGTTGACCTGATAAACAATTTAACCCCATGTCAGATTTTATCTAAATGCTTTGGGTTTTGAGTTATAAGCCAAAAACTGCATTTTATTCCATGTTCTATTTTTAGACATGGCGGCCATCTTGGTTGGATGGCCGGGTCACCGGACACATTTTTCAAACTACTAACCCAAAAGATGATTGTGGCCAAGTTTGGATTAATTTGGCCAAGTAGTTTCAGAGGAGAAGATTTTTGTAAAAGATTACTAAGATTTACGAACTAGAGGCTCTCAAGAGCCTGTGTCGCGCACCTTGGTCTTGTGCATATTAACGCCATCACGAGTTGGTTGACCGTTATGGAATAACCGTGTCACAAATGATATCGGATATGTTCCTTACGTCGTAACTACAATCCCCTTCCCTTTCATGAATATGACCTACCGAATTAGACTATTTACCGGATTTGTAATCACAAGCAACACGACGGGTGCCACATGTGGAGCAGGATCTGCTTACCCTTCCGGAGCACCTGAGATCACCCCTAGTTTTTGGTGGGGTTCGTGTTGTTTATTCTTTAGTTTTCTATGTTGTGTCGTGTGTACTATTGTTTTTCTGTTTGTCTTTTTTATTTTTAGCCATGGCGTTGTCAGTTTGTTTTAGATTTATGAGTTTGACTGTCCCTTTGGTATCTTTCGTCCCTCTTTTAAACAATGGGCACGGATAAATTCATGACATAATTGTGTTTTGGTGATAGTGATGTGTTTGTAGATCCTACTTTACTGAACATTCTTGTTGCTACAATTATCTCTATCTATAATGAACTTGGCCCAGTTATTACAGTGGAAAATATTTTCTAAAAATTTACAAAAATTTATGAAAAATGTTAAAAATTAACTATAAAGGGCAATAACTCCTTAAGGGGTCAACTGACCATTTTGGTCATGCTGACTTATTTGTAAATCTTACTTTGCTGAACATTATTGCTGTTTACAGTTTATCTCTATCTATAATAATATTCAAGATCTAATAACCAAAAACAGCAAAATTTCCTTAAAATTACCAATTCAGGGGCAGCAACCAAACAACAGATTGTCCAATTCATCTGAAAATTTCAGGACAGATAGATCTTGACCTGATAAACACTTTAACCGCATGTCAGATTTGCTCTAAATGCTTTGGTTTTTGAGTTATAAGCCAAAAACCCCATTTTACCCCTATGTTCTATTTTTAGCCATGGCGGCCATCTTGGTTGGTTGGCCGGGTCACGTCACACATTTTTTTAAACTAGATATCCCAAAGATGATTGTGGCCAAGTTTGGATTAATTTGGCCCAGTAGTTTTAGAGGAGAAGATTTTTGTAAAAGATTACTAAGATTTACGAAAAATGGTTAAAAATTGACTATAAAGGTCAATAACTCCTAAAGGGGTCAACTGACCATTTTGGTCTTGTTGACTTATTTGTAAATCTTACTTTGCTGAACATTATTGCTGTTTACAGTTTATCTCTATCTATAATAATATTCAAGATAATAACCAAAAAACAGCAAAATTTCATTAAAATTACTTATTCTTGGGCAGCAACCCAAAACCGGGTTGTCCAATTCATCTGAAAATTTCAGGACAGGTAGATCTTGACCTGATAAACAAATTTACCTCATGTCAGATTTGCTCTAAATGCTTTGGTTTTTGAGTTATAAGCCAAAAACTGCATTTTACCCCTATGTTCTATTTTTAGCCAAGGCGGCCATCTTGGTTGGTTGGCCGGGTCACGCCACACATTTTTTAAACTAGATACCCCAATGATGATTGTGGCCAAGTTTGGTTCAATTTGGCCCAGTAGTTTCAGAGGAGAAGATTTTTGTAAAAGTTAACGACGACGGACGTCAAGTGATGGGAAAAGCTTCGGGCCAGGTGAGCTAAAAACAGTTAAATTTCCTTAAAATTACCAATTCAGGGGCAGGAACCCAACAACAGGTTGTCCGATTTATCTGAAATTTCAGGGCAGATAGATCTTGACCTGATAAACAATATAACCTCATGTCAGATTTGCTCTAAACGCTTTGGTTTTTGAGTTATAAGCCAAAAACTGCATTTTACCCCTATGTTCTTTTTTTAGCCATGGCGGCCATCTTGGTTGGATGGCCGGGTCATCGGACACATTTTTTAAACAAGATACCCCAAAGATGATTGTGGATAAGTTTGGATTAATTTGGCCCAGTAGTTTCATAGAAGATTTTTGTATAAGTTAACGACGCAGGACGACGACGGACGCCGGACACAAAGTGATGGGAAAAGCTCACTTGGCTTCTTAGGCCAGGTGAGCTAAAAATAGACAAAAAGGTGAACAAAATGTTTAATATTTTTACAACTTATCAACCAATATTTTTAATTGTTGGTACATTCTGAAACTAGAGGCTCTATTAAAAGAGCCTGTGTCGCTCACCTTGGTCTATGTGACTATTAAACAAAGGAAGCAGATGGATTCATTACAAAATTGTATTTTGGTGATGGTGATGTGTTTGTACATCTTACTTATGAACTTGGCCCAGTAGTTTCAGTGGAAAATGTTAGTAAAAATTTACAAATTTTATAAAAATTGTTGAAAATTGACTATAAAGGACAATAACTCCATAGGGTCAATTGACCATTTCGGTCATGTTGACTTATTTGTTAATCTTACTTTGCTGAACATTATTGCTGTTTACAGTTTATTTCTATCTATAATAATATTCAAGATAATAACAAAAAACAGTAAAATTTCCTTAAAATTACCAATTCAGGGGCAGGAACCCAACAACAGGTTGTCCGATTTATCTGAAAATTTCAGGGCAGATAGATCTTGACCTGATAAACAATTTAACCCCCATGTCAGATTTGCTCTAAACGCTTTGGTTTTTTAGTTATAAGCCAAAAACTGCATTTTACCCCTATGTTCTATTTTTAGCCATGGCGGCCATCTTGCTTGGATGGCCGGGTCATCGGACACATTTTTAAAACAAGATACACCAAAGATGATTGTGGATAAGTTTGGATTAATTTGGCCCAGTGGTTTCAGAGAAGATTTTTGTAAAAGATTACAAAGATTTACGAAAAATGGTTAAAAATTGACTATCAAGGGCAATAACTCTCAAGGGGTCAACTGACCATTTCGGTCATGTTGACTTATTTGTAAATCCTACTTTGCTGAACATAATGGCTGTTTACAGTTTATCTCTATCTATAATAATATACAAGATAATAACCAAAAACGGCAAAATTTCCTTAAAATTACCAATTCAGGGGCAGCAACCCAACAACAGGTTGTCAGATTCATCTTAAAATTTCAGGGTAGATAGATCTTGACCTGATAAACAATTTTACCCTTGTCAGATTTGCTCTAAATGCTTTCGTTTTTAAGTTATAAGTCAAAAACTGCATTTTACCCCGATGTTCTATTTTTAGCCATGGCGGCCATCTTGGTTGGATGGCCGGGTTAGTGGACACATTTTTTTAACTAGATACCCCAATGATGATTATGGCTAAGTTTGGTTAAATTTGGCCTAGTAGTTTCAGAGGAGAAGATTTTTCTTAAAGATTACTAAGATTTACGAAAAATGGTTAAAAATTGACTATAAAGGGCAATAACTCCTAAAGTGGTCAACTGACCATTTTGGTCATGTTGACGTATTTGTAGATCTTACTTTGCTGAACATTATTGCTGTTTACAGTTTATCTCTATCTATAATAATATTCAAGATAATAACCAAACACAGCAAAATGTCCTCAAAATTACCAATTCAGGGGCAGCCACCCAACAACGGGTTGACTGATTCATCTGAAAATTTCAGGGCAAATAGATCTTGACCTGATGAACAATTTTACCTCAGTCAGATTTGCTCTAAATGCTTTGGTTTTTGAGTTATAAGCCAAAAACTGCATTTTACCCCTATGTTCTATTTTTAGCCATGGCGGCCATCTTGGTTGGTTGGGCGGGTCACCGGACACATTTTTTTAAACAAAATACCCCAATGATGATTATGGCCAAGTTTGGTTAAATTTGGCCCAGTAGTTTCAGAGAAGATTTTTCTAAAAGATTACTAAGATTTACGAACTAGAGGCTCTAAAGAGCCTGTGTCGCTCACCTTGGTCTATGTGAATATCAAACAATGGACACAGATGGATTCATGACAATATTGTGTTTTGGTGATGGTGATGTGTTTGTAGATCTTACTTTACTAAACATTCTTGCTGCTTACAATTATCTCTATCTATAACAGTACTTTCTGTGGAAAATGTTATTGAAAATCTTCAAATTTTAAGAAAATTGTTAAAAATTGACTATGAAGGGCAATAACTCCTTAGGGGGTCAATTGACTATTTTGGTCATACTGACTTATTTTTAGTTCTTACTTTGCTGTACATTATTGCTGTTTACAGTTTATCTCTATCTATAATAATATTCAAGATAACAACCAAAAACTGCAAAATTTCCTTAAAATTACCAATTCAGGGGCAGCAATCCCATAACGGGTGGTCAGATTCATCTGAAAATTTCAGGGCAGATAGATCTTGACCTAATAAACAATTTTACCACTGGCAGATTGCTCTAAATGCTTTGGTTTTTGAGTTATAAGCCAAAAACTGCATTTTACCCCTATGTTCTATTTTTAGCCATGGCGGCCATCTTGGTTCGTTGGCCGGGTCACCGGACACATTTTTTAAACTATATACCCCAGTGATGATTATGGCCAAGTTTGGTTAAATTTGGCCCAGTAGTTTCAGAGGAGAAGATTTTTCTAAAAGATTACTAAGATTTACGAAAAATGGTTAAAAATTGACTATAAAGGGCAATAACTCCTAAAGTGGTCATCTGACCATTTTGGTAATGTTGACTTATTTGTAGATCTTACTTTGCTGAACATTATTGCTGTTTACAGTTTATCTCTATCTATAATAATATTCAAGATAATAACCAAAAACAGCAAAATTTCCTTAAAATTACCATTTCAGGGGCAGCAACCCAACAACGGAATGTCTGATTCATCTGAAAATTTCAGGGCAGATAGATCTTGACCTTATGAACAATTTTACTGTGTGTCAGATTTGCTCTAAATGCTTTGGTTTTTGAGTTATAAGCCAAAAACTGCATTTTACCCCTATGTTCTATTTTTAGCCATGGCGGCCATCTTGGTTGGTTGGGCGGGGCACCGGACACATTTTTTAAATAAGATACCCCAATGATGATTATGGCCAAGTTTGGTTAAATTTGACCAAGTAGTTTCAGAGAAGAAGATTTTTCTAAAAGATTACTAAGATTTACGAAAAATGGTTAAAAATTGACTATAAAGGGCAATAACTCCTAAAGTGGTCAATTGACCATTTTGATCATGTTGACTTATTTGTAGATCTTACTTTGCTGAACATTATTGCTGTTTACAGTTTATCTCTATCTATAATAATATTCAAGATAATAACCAAAAACAGCAAAATTTCCTTAAAATTACCATTTCAGGGGCAGCAACCAAACAACGAAATGTCCGATTCAACTGAAAATTTCAGGGCAGATAGATCTTGACCTGTTGAACAATATTACCCCCATGTCAGATTTGCTCTAAATGCTTTGGTTTTTGAGTTATAAGCCAAAAACTGCATTTTACCCCTATGTTCTATTTTTAGCCATGGCGGCCATCTTGGTTGGTTGGCCGGGTCACCGGACACATTTTTTAAACTAGATACCCTAATGATGATTGTGGCCAAGTTTGGTTAAATTTGGCCCAGTAGTTTCAGAGGAGGAGATTTTTGTAAAAGTTAACGCAGGTCGACGACGACGGACGACGACGACGACGACGACGGACGACGACGGACGCCAAGTGATGAGAAAAGCTCACTTGGCCCTTTGGGCCAGGTGAGCTAAAAATGGTTAAAAATTGACTATAAAGGGCAATAACTCCTAAAGTGGTCAACTGACCATTTTGGTCATGTTGACTTATTTGTTGATCTTACTTTGTTGAAAATTATTGCTGTTTACAGTTTATCTCTATCAGGCCTGGGGTAATGGTAATTTGTAATTGTAATGCATTGTAATATTACATTTTTTGGATGTAATGCAAAGTAATTTGTAATGCACATTTTCTGCATTACCATTACTTGTAATGTAATGATTACTTTAGTTAAAAATTGATGTAATGCCTCCATTACAGTACATTACTTTTCATTACAAATTGGTAAAATAGATAAAATTGAAGAATATTGTATGATAAAAATAAAATATTAACAAAAACAAAAGAAAGTATGGAATAAAATTTTTGTCACAGTTAATTACTGTATTAAATAAATTACATCAATCTTTAAAACACACATTAAGGTAAGAAATATTAAATGGTAAAAAATATTAAGTCTTTGATCTTGGTTTCTGATATTTGTTTAATATGATATGGGAATATTTTGGTGTTTGGTGGTGTATGAAAAATCTTATAAAAAAAATTATCAAACAAAACTATATAGATCAATGAAAAAAAAATGAAGATGAAAATTTCATAATTCTATACACACCTTACATGTATTTCAATGAAATATTGAATATATCAAACAACATTTTTAAACCAAACTGTGGTTTGGGTCCTGTCTGTGTTGTTATTTCACCTAATTTAATATCACAATGTTTTTATTGCAATCAAATCTTCTCAACTTATGTTTGTCCTCACAGAACCCTTAGGCATTTCACAAGATAATCCTTTAATGACACATTTATTATATCCCTTTGAAATCCTTAATGATTAAGTGATCAATGTTAGAAACAAAATTATATGATAATTTATTTATTTTTTACCACCACCTAAGAAACTTGAAAGCGATTTTTTCAGTTTCATGCCTCCTACTACTGTCTACTCAATCAAAGGGTATAGACACAGGTACGGTGCAGAACATGATGTTGACATCTACTTGTCTGAGCCATGTGAAGAAATTTCAATCAATGCACTGGAATAATGGAAGTCAAATTCAGTGTGCCTTTCTTCTTTGGCTAATACAGCTATCAAGTATTTAGCCATTTCCCACACATAAGCTCCTGTAGAAAGGCTTTTAAGTATTGCCGGAAAGGTGTACAGAACTGATCGCTGTTCTCTTAACGGCATCACATTTAAACCACTTATGATGATAAAGTGCACATATTAATTAACCAGTATTTGAAGTCTATGTACCTAACACTGTATATATATGTACATATACCTTTTTTTGAAATGCTTTTTGTTTTTATATTGAAAAAGTAATGTGTAATGTAATGCATTACACAGGCAAAGTAATTGTAATGTAATGCATTACATGTGAGAAACTAGAGGCTCTAAAGAGCCTGTGTCGCTCACCTTAGCTTGGTCTATGTGCATATTAAACAAAGGACACAGATGGATTCATGACAAAATTGTGTTTTGCTGATAGTGATGTGTTTGTAGATCTTACTTTACTGAACATTCTTGGTACTTAGAATTTTCTCTATCTATAATAAACTTGGACCTTTAGATACAGTGAAAAATATTTTGTAAAAATTTACAAAAATTTACCAAATTAGTGAAAATTGTTAAAAAAAGATAGATAGATAGATCTTGACCTGTTACACAATTTTACCCCTTGTCAGATTTGCTCTAAATGCTTTGGTTTATGAGTTACAACCCTAAAACTGCATTTTACCCCTATGTTCTATTTTTAGCCATGGTGGCCATCTTGGATGGTTGGCCGGGTCACCGGACACATTTTTTAAACAAGATATCCTAATGATGATTTTGGCCAAGTTTGGTGTAATTTGGCCAAGTGGTTTCAGAGGAGAAGATGTAAAAGATTACTAAGATTTACGAAAAATGGTTAAAAATTGACTATTAAGGGCAATAACTCCTAAAGGGGTCAACTGACCATTTCGGTCATGTTGACTTATTTGTAAATCTTTTTTTGCTGAACATTATTGCTGTTTACAGTTTATCTCTATCTATAATAATATTCAAGATAATAACCAAAAAACAGCAAAATTTCATTAAAATTACTTATTCTTGGGCAGCAACCCAAAACCGGGTTGTCCAATTCATCTGAAAATTTCAGGACAGGTAGATCTTGACCTGATAAACAAATTTACCTCATGTCAGATTTACTCTAAATGCTTTGGTTTTTGAGTTATAAGCCAAAAACTGCATTTTACCCAAGGTTCTATTTTTAGCCATGGCGGCCATCTTGATTGGATGGCTGGGTCACTGGACACATTTTTTAAACTACATACCCTAAAGATGGTTGTGGCCAAGTTTGGATTGATTTGGCCAAGTAGTTTCAGAGGAGAAGATTTTTGTAAAAGATTACTGAGATTTACGAAAAATGGTTACAAATTGACTATAAAGGGCAATAACTCCTAAAGGGGTCAACTGACCATTTCGGTCATGTTGACTTATTTGTAAATATTACTTTGCTGAACATTATTGTTGTTTACAGTTTATCTCTATCTATAATAATATTCAAGATAATAACCAAAAACAGCAAAATTTCCTTAAAATTACTAATTCAGGGGGAGCAACCCAACAACAGGTTATCCGATTTATCTGAAAATTTCAGGGCAGATAGATCTTGACCTGTTACACAAGTTTACCCCATGTCAGATTTGCTCTAAATGCTTTGGTTTTTGAGTTATAAGCCAAAAACTGCATTTTACCCCTATGTTCTATTTTTAGACATGGCGGCCATCTTGGATGGTTGGCCGGGTCACCGGACACATTTTTTAAACTAGATACCCCAATGATGATTTTGGCCAAGTTTGGTGTAATTTGGCCCAGTAGTTTCAGAGGAGAAGATTTTTGTAAAAGTTAACGACGCCAGACGACGACGGACGACGGACGCCAAGTGATGGGAAAAGCTCACTTGGCCCTTTGGGCCAGGTGAGCTAAAAATGTAATTGTAATTGTAATTGTAATGGAAGAATCACAAAGTAATTGTAATGTAATGCATTACATTGCAATGTAATGCCCCAGGCCTGATCTCTATCTATAATAATATTCAAGATAATAACCAAAAAACAGCAAAATTTCCTTAAAATTACCATTTCAGGGGCAGCAACCAAACAACGAAATGTCCAATTCATTTGAATATTTCAGGGCAGATATATACACATGGAAAAAAGTATTGCAACACCTTGATTTTTTAAAATTTGAAAAATCAGCCTCTTTTTTTGGATGGAATATAATAAAATATGTGTATAATATTATTGAAACATAGTTCATGATAACATTGGCATTGAAACGAACAAAAAATGTTATAAAAAAAAATGATTTATATAACCACAATTTTAATAACAAAATGAAGAGTTTTTTGTACAAAAAAAACGCATTTTACAACTTTCACTGTAGTCGAACTTTACAATGTCAGACATTTCAAAATTAATCTTTAGATGACTGTTCACATCATGGTTGATCGTTATACGCAAAAGAATTAGTACTTTGTGCGCAGCCTCCATTCAAACGGATAACCGCATCTTAACGTCTTCTGATTCCTGCCATAAATCGACTAATTTGTTGCTAAGGTAGCAGCAACCATTTCTGATGAAGGGAATTGTTTATTTCATGTTGTGTTTGAACTGGGGTGTCCTTTCGTTCACTTTCCGCCCCATAGTGTCCCATATAAGCTCAATATGGTTCAAAGCCGGGCTACGATCGGGCCAAGGAAGATGAACCAAATTCCATTTGAACATTGGATCTTCCTCTACGATGCTTATTTCCAACTTTGGCAAGCTCTGCACTACATTGGATACGGAAAACTGTAACTGTTCGTTAGCAAAGGTCTCCGAAATGGTATTATCGCACGGTAACCAGTAGCGATGAGTTGATCTCGAACAGTTCTTGTTAAAAGGCTCTTGTATGGCTACCACTCTCTTTTTAGGATTGTCTTGTATGCAATGGGTTTCCTTCTGACCAACCTTCATTATGCTTGATTTTCTCTAGCAAATGGTATAGGGGGTCTTCATTATCTCGGAAGGTCTTTTACAGCGTTTATTGCCTGATTTTTATTCTCAAAACGACTATAGTGGAATGGTGATGACCAACAATGCGTGCAGTTGTTACAGCGACATCCCTGCTTCTCTTATGCTGATAATCTGCCATCTTGCTGCAGTTATGAGTTGTCAAGGACCCATTATAAGGTGTCAATCACATAATTTTAAAAACTTGGTTATTTAAAGTGTTGAAAACAATGAGGATCAAAACATCTTTTTTGCTGTTTACGGGTACAGTAGCTGCATGTGCAGATAAAAACTTATCGAGTCTATATTTATTGATTAAACTCAGGTGATACTTAAATAATGTTTAACTAGTTCTATTTTACCAAATTATATCACAAAAAAATAATGAGTGTTTTTTTTAATTCAATTTCAATTTGGTGTTGCAATACTTTTTTCCAGGTGTATATATTGACTTGATTAACAAATTAACTCCTTGTCAGATTTCCTCTAAATGATTTGGTTTCAGAGTTATAAGCAAAAAACTACATTTTACCCCTGTTCTATTTTTAGCCGTGGTGGCCATCTTAGTTGGACGGCCAGGTCATCGGACACATTTTTCAAACAAGGTACCTTAAAGATGATTGTGGCCAAGTTTGAATTAATTTGGCCCAGTAGTTTCAGAGGAGAAGATTTTTGTAAAAGATAACTAAGATTTACGAAAAATGGTTAAAAATTGACTATAAAGGGCAATAACTCCTAAAGGGGTCAACTGATTATTTCGGTCATGTTGACATATTTGTAAATCTTACTTTGAGGAACATTAATGCTGTAGTTTATCTCTATCTATAATAATATTCAAGATAACCAAAAACAGCAAAATTTCCTCAAAATTACCAATTCAGGGGCAGCAACCCAACAACGGGTTGACTGATTCATCTGAAAATTTCAGGGCAGATAGATTTTGACCTGATAAACATTTTTACCCCATGTCAGATTTCCTCTGCTTTGTTTGTTTTCAAGACAAAATATTCAACTCAAACACGCCATAACATAAATCGGTGCACTTTTTCTCTTTTCGATACAATTGTTACCCATTTTTAGATTTTTTTCTTGAGTCACATAATGGAAGGGCAGACACGAAAATTACTGAACTTATAGATTGATATGTTCTCCGTCCGTGGTATTTTTTTTCAAAAAAATCGGAGGTTATGCAATTTTCTACATCCAACTTGATAGATACCCATGTCATCGACTTGATATCTAATTGATCTGCTTGACTTGATATCTAATTGATCTGCTTAACTATGTAATAAATCAATTGAAACCTTATGCAAATTGCGTTTTTAAAATAGAACACTTCGTAATTGAGAAGAAAATTGTCATCTTAATTGTTTCTATTAACTTTTAATTTTTTTGTTACTATAGTAAACATTACAGTAAGCATTTATCGCCTTCTCTAACAAAGAGCTACGATTCTTTTGTTCTATTTCAACCAGGTTTCCACCTGATCAGGTCCCAGTTCAGTAGGGACCGTGCAGTGGAGTACCTGTCCTGGTTTGTATCTCTCAGATTCTTGTATAGGCTTTGAAAACAAAGATTTTTAAAGTACAACTTTTATTATAACAAAGTAGAAAATAAATCTGTATCAAATAACAAACAAATTCAGCTTATTTATTTCATCTATCTTACTTTAAACCAGGAATTGTGTGACAGTTGACCTACTGGGATTATCCATAAAGAATCCGTACATAATTTATACATTTTGTACTAACAAAAAGAATGCTATAAACTACAAAATTGCACAAGTTTGAATACCAATATAATGGATTGAAACAATCCTCTCTGGTACTAAACTAAGTAAACAGTCTCAAAAACTAATAACCAACACAATTCCCTTAGGTAATATACCTTTCGCTTTTAGCCATTGTACCAATGAATATAAGAAATATACAGACCTATATGGTAGAAAAAGTCTGACCCTGTTAAATTGAAAAGAACCCTTTACAGTTCACAGGTTTTAACATCATAAAATACCTAGCTTTTAGGATATAAAAATAACTAATTTTGACATATCAAGCTACTAAAAATTTCCACTTCTGCACAAGCTAAATCCTACTTCCAGTTTGATGGTAAAATAAGCTCAGAATAAAATGAATGATAAGTTAAAGACTTTGAACAAATATGGACTTACAACTCTTAAAATAAATGAAAGGTGATAAAAATAAGCACAGTTAAGAATTTTGAGATTGTTGTAATACTGTGGTACAAAAAATTAATTATTTGTCCACATGGATTAAACCATAAAAACATTAACATTGTTTCCTGGAATTCTTTGTTTGATACCATTATCTTTCATTATCTAGTACATTTTGCCTTCTTTTTAGAGATGCTTGTTCCTTCTTGAGTGGTAGTGGTTTTATCCTTGAACTTGAATCACAAATGCGGCAAACATGCAAGTAAAGAAACTCTACATGACAGTTGTTCCAGTAATTCATATACTCCAGGTGTGCATCAAATTTAACAGTTAGTCAACTGACAAAGTTACAGGTCATGCCACTTACAAATGGCCTCCTTATATAACTGACTGTAAAGTTATTTACTTCTTTTGTATCTGCATGGACATTTACAAAGGCTTTCATCCTGGAAACACACAATAATTTTAATCATCATATCAAACATGAAATATATGTATGTACAGCCAGAGACTCAATGTTAGGTTGGACATGTTGGATGAGTAAAGGATTACAAACAACATTCTGTATGTGCCTGTCCCAAGTCAGGAGCCTGTAGTTCAGTGGTTGTCTTTGATTTTTGTCTGTCATATTTGTTATTCGTTAAATGTTTTTTTTTCATATATTAAATTAGGAGTAATAGGATGTCAGTTTTGTTTCATAATTAGAAAAATTTTCATTCCAGGGCCTTGTATAGCCAACTATACTGCATGGGTTTTACTCATTGTTGAAATTTATATGTTGCCTTTAATTGCTAACATCTACTTTATTTGAACTTCGGTAGAAAGTTGTCTCTTGGCAACCACACCTTATCCCCCAGGTCTCAACAATAACGTTTGTCCGATTGTCCGGTACAAGAGGTTAAAAAAGGTCGAACAAGTAAAAGCTATACCAAGCTTGTCTGATGGGACAAGTAGAATCATTCTGCAGAAAAAAAAAATTAATCCAACTTTGATGAACAAAGTATAATTATTAACAAAAAAACAAACTAGAGGCTCTAACGAGCCTGTGTCGCTCACCTTGGTCTATGTGAATATTAAACAATGGAAACAGATGGATTCATGACAAAATTGTGTTTTGGTGATGGTGATGTGTTTGTAGATCTTACTATACTAAACATTCTTGCTGCTTACTATTATCTCTATCTATAATAATATTCAAGATAATAACCAAAAACAGCAAAATTTCCTTAAAATTATCAATTCAGGGGCAGCAACCCAACAACGGGTTGTTCGATTCATCTGAAAATTTCAGGGCAGATAGATCTTGACCTGATAATCAATTTTATCCCTGTCAGATTTGCTCTTAATGCTTTGGTTTTTGAGTTATAAGCCAAAAACCCCATTTTACCCCTATGTTCTATTTTTAGCCATGGCGGCCATTTTGGTTGGTTGGCCGCTTCACGCCACACATTTTTTAAACTAGATACCCCAATGATGATTGTGGCCAAGTTTGGATTAATTTGTCCCAGTAGTTTCAGAGGAGAAGATTTTTGTGAAAGATAACTAAGATTTACGAAAAATGGTTAAAAATGGACTAAAAAGGGCAATAACTCCTAAAGGGGTCAACTGACCATTTCGGTCACGTTGACTTATTTGTAGATCTTACTTTGCTGAACATTATTGCTGTTTACAGTTTATCTCTATCTATAATAATATTCAAGATAATAACCAAAAACAGCAAAATTTCCTTAAAATTATCAATTCAGGGGCAGCAACCCAACAACGGGTTGTCCGATTCATCTGAAAATTTCAGGGCAGATAGATCTTGACCTGATGAACAATTTTACCTTGATGTCAGATTTGCTCTAAATGCTTTGGTTTTTGAGTTATAAGCCAAAAACTGCATTTTACCCCTATGTTCTATTTTTAGCCATGGCGGCCATCTTGGTTGGTTGGCCGGGTCACGCCACACATTTTTTAAACTAGATACCCCAATGATGATTGTGGCCAAGTTTGGATTAATTTGTCTCAGTAGTTTCAGAGGAGAAGATTTTTGTGAAAGATAACTAAGATTTACGAAAAATGGTTAAAAATGGACTAAAAAGGGCAATAACTCCTAAAGGGGTCAACTGACCATTTCGGTCACGTTGACTTATTTGTAAATCTTACTTTGCTGAACATTATTGCTGTTTACAGTTTATCTCTATCTATAATAATATTCAAGATAATAACCAAAAACAGCAAAATTTCCTTAAAATTATCAATTCAGGGGCAGCAACCCAACAACGGGTTGTCCGATTCATCTGAAAATTTCAGGGCAGATAGATCTTGACCTGATAAACAATTTTACCCCATGTCAGATTTGCTCTAAATGCTTTGGTTTCAGAGATATGAGCCAAAATCTACATTTTACCCCTATGTTCTATTTTTAGCCGTGGCGGCCATCTTGGTTGGTTGGCGGGGTCACGCCACTCATTTTTAAAACTAGATACCCCAATGATGATTTTGGTCAAGTTTGGTTAAATTTGGCCCAGTAGTTTCAGAGGAGAAGATTTTTGTAAAAGTTAACGACGACGGACGCCGGACGACGACGCCGGACGCAAAGTGATGGGAATAGCTCACTTGGCCCTTCGGGCCAGGTGAGCTAAAAAACAAGAAAAGAAGATTTGTTTGACATCTTTCCTTTTTAAACTTAAACTAATTGAAACTTTTTATTTCTCAAGACCCCTCTGACAGACTTGCAATCGATAATTTAAAACTGGTTCTTTGTCAATAGATATAAGAAGTACTTTTAACAGGTAAAAAGCACACTTTTCTCGGAAACCAGTCTTACCGATCCCATTCAACCATGAGCTTTTTAGATAAGGTAACTTTAAAAGACAGCTCGGAAATGATTGGCTCCAAGTTTAATAGACAGTTGGGCACCGTAAGAGAGATATTTCTTAGACATGATTAATAGACAGTTTGGCAAGGCAGTAGACATTTCTGGACCAAGACAAATCAGAACCTCTTTTCCTACCTTATTTTGTTGCTTTATAATAATTAATACCAATGTCCATATGTATTTTTTAAATAAGAATGAGGAAATTATTTACCATAAAAATCATTAAATCATGTTTGATTTTTATGTAGAAAAAACAATACTTGTTATGCAGTGACCTATAGTTGTTAATTTCTGTGTCATTTGGTCTTTTGTCTCATTGACAATCATACCTCATATTCTTTTTATTGATTACATTTGAATAAACTTTTTTCAACTTTTAAAAAATAGGATAAAAATCCAATGAGTGTACATTTAGAGGCCAATCAGATGGTGCCTCATATGCAATGTATGATGAGACTTTAGCATTGATAAAAACTAGAACCCAAGTCCTGTGACACAACTGATTTCAGTTGTTCGTGGCTCCTATCTTTTAAAAGTATTTCAAAGGATATAAATCAAATTCTGTTTAATTTTTTTTCTGTTTATTTTGTTTCTTGAATCAACTTGAAATGCAAAAAAGGTTAATATTAAGATTTTTTTTGGACAAGTTACAATTTCATTCGGACAAGTAAGTTTTGGTATGTACTTGTCCTACTGGACAAGTTGAAAAAAAAGTTATTGTAGAGGCCTGTCCCCTTATTTTCATACTGAACCATGACAATGAAATTTTGTAAAATATGGTAGTGGAAAACAAGGCAATGGAAGGTATGAATAATCAAGGTTTTCTACCTTCTTACCTACCACTGAATTCTTCAAACAATTTACTAAAGAAAAAAAGGGGGGGGAATCAAAATGTCATTTATCTTGATAGTCTTTCACAAATCTTATAAAAAATGAATTATATCCCTTTGAACAAAAAATCTAATAATAAAAAAGTATTGCATTAAAAACTTAATTCTAATGAAAGTTAAAAAAAATAGTTATTTCCCTTTGAACAAAAATCTGAACTAGACCTGTAACGTGTCATGAATAAACAATACACCAAATATCAAATCAATTTCTTCAAGCATGAAGAAAAAAGTCTGAAAAACTAATTTGCCGACTGAAGGATGGACAGACTGACAAACGGACAGAGTGCAATCTTAAAGTCACCTTCAACTTAGTCGGAAGTGGCCTAATAACAACTGTCATATTCCTGACTTTTTAACAGGCTATGTAGAGAAATGTGGAATGAACCTAGCTTTATTATGTTGATATTCATCTTAGACCTCTTACTTGTATGACAGCCTAATATAATTCCTTAGTACTGACCATAATTTGTGAGCAAAAAAAAGAAGACATAAGCAACCATTTATATTTTAAAAGACAGAATGACAATTTAAAACTAGAGGCTCTAAAGAGTCTGTGTCACTCACCATGGTCTATGTGCATATTAAACAAAAACAGATTAATTCATGACAAAATTGTGTTTTGGTGATGGTGATGTGTTTGTGGATTTTACTTAACTGAACATTCTTGCTGCTTAAAATTATCTTTATCTTAAATTCAATTCAAAGTTTTATTGCAATATAAACTTTACAGTTTGTGACATATAACAACAACAAAAACAAATGAAAGAACTTGGCCCAGTAGTTACAGTGGAAAATCCTTTGTAATGATTTACAAACATTTAAATAATTTATGAAAATTGTTAAAAATTGACTATAAAGGGCAATAACTCATTAAGGGGTCAATTGACCATTTTAGCCATGTTGACTTACTTGTAGGTCTTACTTTGCTGTTCATTATTGCTAATTACAGTTTAGCTCTATCTATAAAAATATTGAAGATAATGACCAATAGCTTAAAATTACCAATTCAGGTGCAGCAACCCAACAACGGATTGCCTGATTGGTCTGAAAATTTCAGATCTGATAGATGTTGACCTAATTGACAATTGTATTTCGTCAGATTCACTCTAAAGGGTTTTGTTTTAGAGATATGAGCTAAAAACATTTTCAAGACAACAACAAAAAATATAAAATTTTCTTAAAATTACAATTCAGGGGCAGCAACTCAACAACTGGTTGTTTGATATGTCTGAAAATTTCAGGGGAGAAAGATCTTTACCTTATTAACAATTTTAAATCTATCAGATTTGTTCTAAATGCTATGATTTTTAGATATAAGCCAAAAATTACATTTTACTCTTATGTTTTATATTTATCCATGGTGGCCATATTGGTAGGTGGGTTAGATCATTGAACACATTTTCTAAACTAGATACCACAATGATGATTGTGAATAAGTTTGGTTGAATATGAGTAGTGGTTTCAGAGTAGAAGATTTTTGTAAAAGATTACAGACGACTGACACCAAGTGATGAAAAACTGTAAAGGGTCAACATAAGACAATCAAGTGATTAGAATGCACAAATTTGCCCACCTTTGTAAGACTCATAATTTTCATGGGATCACCATGAGAACCAGTATATAGAAACAACACTTTAACATAGGTCTATACATGCATGACATACTTACCGGATCTTATTATACTTTCAGTGACGCATCCAGAAAGTTTGCCCCAAAATTTTATCAAGGCGATCTGTGTACAACTCAGATGGTCTGATGTGGTGGTCAAACCGTCTTAAAATTGGACGTATGATTTTGCAGAAATATTTAAATTGGTTATTACTGAGATGAAATGCTACAGAGTGATCCAGTTCATTTCTTATATATCGGATTGATTCAATGTCGACTCCAATGCCTGTATTCTGAATTTCATTCCATAAACGGCCCCAAGAATTACTGGGAACATATCTATTAAGTCTTCTGTACTCCTTGTATAAGTATGTTATGTCACACTTTATTCTTGGAAGTAGATTTGGTCTGTAATCTTTTAATAGGTAATATACGACATCAGTTAGAATATACAGCTGAATCATTTTCATCTTTATAAAATTGATTTCCTGTTTTGTTAACTGAAAAAAAAGACTAGAGTATAGAATTGTGATATAAAATATGAAAAAGATCAAGATATTCTACAATGTCAATGAAGCTTAACATAAATTTCTGTAACCTTAATATCAATAAAGCAATTTTTAATACAATCATTATTTTAAAGGAGCATAACTGGGCACTCTTTTTTAACTGGTCCTTCACATTGTTAATATCAATCTATCATATAAGTTTGATAAATATCTGTCAAAAATTATACACATGAGTGTGCTATAACGATGCAATTTTCTATATATAACTAATGTTTCAAGGTAGAGTGGGGTGCTCATTTTCGCCATATCTTTCCATGTTTTTTACAGTTTATGTTCAGGACTATATGTTTTTGAAGTATACTGATATTTCTATATGAAGATAACTTCAAATGCAAAACATTCCTAAGCTTGAAAACATGTTTGTTTGAAAATAATCATCTAAACAGTTAAATTAAAGGGGGTTTGAAATTTCCTGATGTTTTATCAACGGGGGACACATATTTGCCGTTTTTACACATCTATTTAAAACCAAATAACTGCAGCTTTATATAATATTTATCAAATAGATTTGATTATAGATGAACAACAGACATTTCAAAGGTGTAAAAAACTGAAATTTAGACCAATCAGTCAAAAAATTACGAAGAAAAACTTCTTTGAAAATCGTGTTTTTCATTCAGCAAATTAACCGAAAATCGTTGTCCGTTTTTCGGTCCTTTGCAGTAAATGCCGCAATTTTGTTTAAGTTTAAAAAATAATCATATTTGTTATAAAATTATAATTTATCGGCATATTTCTTCCATTTCAGCCATCCTTTGAAGTTTTTACACCTCAAAATCTTAAAACGGCGAAATTGTGTCCCCGGCGAATATGTGCCCCCCACTCTACAGACCTCTTTTAAAAATAATTAATCATCACTTATTTTTAACTTGTTCAAGACATTGTTGATATAAATCTTTGATACAAGTCAAGCAAAAATTGTACAAATGAGAGCACTAACGATGAAATTTTCCGTATAACTAATGCTTCCAAAGGGAACTCTTTAAACAAAATTCACTAACATTGATTTTCAAACTCATCCATTACATTGTTATAATAGTTCTAGATCTATAATATGAGTTTTATTCAAATCTGGCAAGAATGTACATGTGAGAGAGTGCATGTAAGACAGGACAAACAGATGCATGGATGAAAGAACCCCAGTATTTCTATGTCACTGCAAGACCATGGGACAATAAAAGTTAGTATAGGTTGCTCTTTGTTTACCTACTAATTCCCAATATGATCTCCATGTTTCATAAAAGGTTACAAATAGGGATCCAGAATTTTACCAGAATAAATACTGTTGGGAAGATGACAAATTCAGTTCTCAGGAAGACTCAAGGTAAAGGGAGGGTAGTACAGAATATATATGTTTCAAGTCTTCAAAGCACACCAATATTGGAAATATGTTGCACAACCTTATGTTTTGAGCTTTGCAAAAAATAGCAGATAATATGAACTTTTCATTTTAGGATGTGATTGTTTTTCTTAACTTCATAGTAAAAAGTTACAGATTTAGCCATACAAAGGAGTTCCTATGGGAAATAGCAATGCTACATTGAATATTAACAGAAGTGCAACCTATTAGTATATTACCTGTACTAACAAACTCAGAATCTGAGTCTTACTTGTTGCAAAATTAATCTTAATAATTTGTTTGGCAGTAGTTTCTGACTTAAAATTACCTCAATACTGGGAGCTGATTTAACATCTTCCTTCTGATAAGCCCCTGCTTCCAACTGATTTATTCTATCTCTTCTGATTGCATTTGCATGCATGGTTTTAAGGTTAGAGATTTCTTTATCCTTTCTACTGATTGCATTTGCATGCATGGTTTTAAGGTTAGAGATTTCTTTATCCTTTCTACTGATTGCATTTGCATGCATGGTTTTAAGGTTAGAGATTTCTTTATCCTTTCTACTGATAGCAATCTCATGTTTGTTTTTCTCCTCTGAATTCTGGTCTCTAAGTTCAGTTATATCTCTTTGAAGTTTAAGTATTAAAGAGTCAGGAACTGTTACCTTGCAAAGACATTGATGCGATTAATTTTTCTCACGTTAGCACACATAAACATGATAAACGGAAATTTCAGAAGAATTTTTTAGGAACATTACATGAAGCAGAAATTGTTCATCAGATTTTAGGAAAATTATTTCTGATTTAGAAAGATGTGACTTGTACAAAATTGATGCTAAAAAATCCAAAGAACAGAGCATTATACATACAGTTACTTATAAATAGAACATTGATTTAATGGTGAAATGAGAATTATTCTAAGGACACATGTTGAAAACTGTATTATATATATGCTACTGGTGCAATATGTTTTATACAATGTTCTTGACTCTTCTATCATGTCTACCACCAGTTTGGTTTATCTAACAGGGTTTATTTAGCTAACAAATAATGAGAAGAAAATCCAAAATTCACAATGTTTCATATATTTCATGTATTTAGTTGCCTTTGTAAGTGGCGTTACAGCTGTCTATAGATGCTTACATCTATTTCATTTAAACTTAAGAGGATAGTTGTCTCATTGGTCATAACTCATCTCCTAATTTTTATAAAAGTCAATAAATTAGTAAAAATACCTCGCCTTTTTTCTCATATTCAGATGCTTTACTCTTTGCAGCTGAAATTATAAAATAAAACATCTTTATAGACTCATTAAACATTTAACTTATTACTTTTTACCAGATTTATTTATTTTAATGAAAAAAATAATTTCCTACAATAGAAATGATTAATTTAAAGGAGTTAATCTTAGTGAATCCTACTACATTTTTTAAAAACAGAAAACTTCAATATCAAAATATTCTTTAAATGGATAAAAATCATTGCGAATCTTGCCTTTCTTCAAAATTCAACATACCTACCTTCATTATAAAGGAAAAAAGCTTATAGTGACCTGATGGCACTTTAGTTTACTTTCAGGCATGAGACTTTTTGGTTATGACTTTAGAAAGTGATACCGGTATTGTCTTACACAAATGTATGCAGTCTCTGCCAAAAACTTTTTGAAGCACTTGCCCACAGAGCTAGTGGAAAAAAAAACTAGCCCAAAGTGTACTACACCCAAAAGAATCTGTGTCACCTGTGATGATCCGAAACCTTGTAGGGGGTTTGCTCAAGAAAATTTTGGATGTAAAATCCTGCATTCTGAGGTTAAATTTTTGTATCGGAAAGTGTATATAATTTATCAAAATAAAGTTTTTCTCCAATTCAGAGGAAAAATTCTCTTTTCCTTTAATAACAACCTTCTAAGAGCTGTTGACAAGGCTGTTCAAGACTATTATTTCTGGACAGTTGCATACCTGCAAACTGTCACTATTTGTTAGGGATTTCCCCAAAATAGAAATTTTGAAAACGCAATTTTGAATATATAATGATGAAAAATTCATGAACAAAATGTTCTTCAGTATTACACAAAGCAATCATCATTACAAGAGTGAAAGTAGGTCTGAGTACACAGGTATTTCGTAGTGCATTTCTTTTAGACAATAAATGAAAACTAAAAAAATATTTTTACAGTGTGTTGTACTACTTTTGGGACAAATTATATCAAAATTATAGAAAACTTCATCAGCTCTAACTCAAAATATGGACAATTTTATGTTAAGGGGGTCTTGAAATCTTTCGACAGCTTCCGAAGTGCTAATTTTTTACCTTTTTCACCTGGACCTAATCACTACTTTACATTAATATTTATGACCCAAATTTTTTTACAGTGTCATTTCACCCCCTTCTTGCTATTTGAGGCATAAAACATGGAGAAATAAATTTGGAAGGGGTATAAAAACTAGAGGCTCTAAAGAGCCTGTGTCGCTCACCTTGGTCTATGTGAATATTAAACAATGGACACAAATGGATTCATGACAAAATTGTGTTTTGGTGATGGTGATGTGTTTGTAGATCTTACTTTACTAAACATTGTTGCTGCTTACAATTATCTTTACCTATAACAGTACTTTCTGTGGAAAATGTTATTGAAAATCTTCAAATTTTAAGAAAATTGTTAAAAATTGACTATGAAGGGCAATAACTCCTTAGGGGGTCAATTGATTATTTTGGTCATACTGACTTATTTTTAGTTCTTACTTTGCTGTACATTATTGCTGTTTACAGTTTATCTCTATCTATAATAATATTCAAGATAATAACAAAAAAACAGCAAAATTTCCTCAAAACTACCAATTCAGGGGCAGCAACCTAACAACCGATTATCTGATTCATCTGAAAATTCCAGGGCAGATAGATCGTGACCTGATCAACAATTTTACTACCTGTCAGATTTGCTCTTAATGCTTTGGTTTTTGAGTTATAAGCCAAAAACTGCATTTTACCCCATGTTCTATTTTTAGCCATGGCGGCCATCTTGGTTTGTTGGTCGAGTTACCGGACACATTTTTTTAACTAGATACCCCAATGATGATTATAGCTAAGTTTGGTTAAATTTGGCCCAGTAGTTTCAAAGGAGAAGATTTTTCTAAAAGATTACTAAGATTTACAAAAAATGGTTAAAAATTTACTGTAAAGGGCAATAACTCCTAAAGTGGTGAACTGACCATTTTGGTCATGTTGACTTATTTGTACATCTTACGTTGCTGAACATTATTGCTGTTTAAAGTGTATCTCTATCTATAATAATATTCAAGATAATAACCAACTAGAGGCTCTAAAGAGCCTGTGTCGCTCACCTTGGTCTATGTGCATATTAAACAAAGGACACAGATGGATTCATGACAAAATTGTGTTTTGCTGATAGTGATGTGCTTGTAGATCTTACTTTATTGAACATTCTTGGTACTTAGAATTTTCTCAATCTATAATAAACTTGGACCTTTAGATACAGTGAAAAATATTTTGTAAAAATTTACAAAAATTTACCAAATTAGTGAAAATTGTTAAAAATTGAATAAAATGGGCAACAACTCCTTAAGGGGTCAACTGACGATTTTGGTCATGTTGACTTATTTCTAGATCTTATTTAGCTGAACATTATTGCTGTTTACAAGTTATCTCTATCTATAACAATATTCAAGATAATAACCAAAAACAGCAAAATTTCCTTAAAATTACTAATTCAGGGGCAGCAACCCAACAACAGGTTATCCGATTTATCTGAAAATTTCAAGGCAGATAGATGTTGACCTGTTACACAAATTTACCCCTTGTCAGATTTGCTCTAAATGCTTTGGTTTTTGAGTTATAAGCCCAAAACTGCATTTTACCCCTATGTTCTATTTTTAGCCATGGCGGCCATCTTGGATGGTTGGCCGGGTCACCGGACACATTTTTTAAACAAGATACCCCAATGATGATTTTGGCCAAGTAGTTTCAGAGGAGAAGATGTAAAAGATTACTAAGATTTACGAAAAATGGTTAAAAATTGACTATTAAGGGCAATAACTCCTAAAGGGGTCAACTGACCATTTCGGTCATGTTGACTTATTTGTAAATCTTTTTTTGCTGAACATTATTGCTGTTTACAGTTTATCTCTATCTATAATAATATTCAAGATAATAACCAAAAACAGCAAAATTTCATTAAAATTACTTATTCTGGGGCAGCAACCCAAAACCGGGTTGTCCAATTCATCTGAAAATTTCAGGGCAGGTAGATCTTGACCTGATAAACAAATTTATTTCTGTCAGATTTACTCTAAATGCTTTGGTTTTTGAGTTATAAGCCAAAAACTGCATTTTACCCAAGGTTCTATTTTTAGCCATGGCGGCCATCTTGATTGGATGGCTGGGTCACTGGACACATTTTTCAAACTACATACCCCAAAGATGGTTGTGGCCAAGTTTGGATTGATTTGGCCAAGTAGTTTCAGAGGAGTAGATTTTTGTAAAAGATTACTAAGATTTACGAAAAATGGTTAAAAATTGACTATAAAGGGCAATAACTCCTAAAGGGGTCAACTGACCATTTCGGTCATATTGACATATTTGTACATCTTACTTTACTGAACATTATTGCTGTTTACAGTTTATCTCTATCTATTATAATATTCAAGATAATAACCAAAAACAGCAAAATTTCCTTAAAATTACTAATTCAGGGGCAGCAACCCAACAACAGGTTATCCGATTTATCTGAAAATTTCAGGGCAGATAGATCTTGACCTGTTACACAAGTTTACCCCTGTCAGATTTGCTCTAAATGCTTTGGTTTTTGAGTTATAAGCCAAAAACTGCATTTTACCCCTATGTTCTATTTTTAGCCATGGCGGCCATCTTGGATGGTTGGCCGGGTCACCGGACACATTTTTTAAACTAGATACCCTAATGATGATTTTGGCCAAGTTTGGTGTAATTTGGCCCAGTAGTTTCAGAGGAGAAGATTTTTGTAAAAGTTAACGACGCCGGACGACGACGTACGACGGACGACAGACGCCGGACGCCGGACGCCGGACGCCAAGTGATGGGAAAAGCTCACTTGGCCCTTTGGGCCAGGTGAGCTAAAAACAGCAAAATTTCCTTAAAATTACAATTTCAGGGGCAGCAACCCAACAACGGAATGTCCGATTCATCTGAAAATTTCAGGGCAGATAGATCTTAACCTGATGAACAATATTACCCCATGTCAGATTTGCTCTTAATGCTTTGGTTTTTGAGTTATAAGCCAAAAACTGCATTTTACCCCTATGTTCTATTTTTAGCCATGGCGGCCATCTTGGTTGGTTGGCAGGGTCACCGGACACATTTTTTAAACTAGATACCCCAATGATGATTATGGCCAAGTTTGGTTAAATTTGGCCCAGTAGTTTCAGAGGAGAAGATTTTTGTAAAAGTTAACGACGCCGGACGACGACAGACGCCTGACGCCGGACGCCAAGTGATGAGAAAAGCTCACTTGGCCCTTCGGGCCAGGTGAGCTAAAAATTGGCAAGTAACACACTGTCCACACTTAGGACTATATTCGTGGACAACGAAAATCAAGGGATGATAACTGTGTACTCGGACCAGTAGTGTATTAATGTGTAATAAATCATTTAAGTGTAAAAGTTGTAAAGCTATGGGGAAAACAAAATAAAACAAAGGGAAAAAGGGTTATACTAAAATTGAAGTAACATGAATAAAATCTTTGCAAAAACACATAAAAGGAACATACCTGGATTTAAGTCTGAATGTGACCTGCTTGCACTGTTATCTTTCCGAGCCTCTGAAAATAATAAACATATCATATAATGTATAAAACAAATTCAATTGACAAGTTAACACACTTACACCAAGTTTACTGTTTTTCTTAAACCAATGCTAAAATGTTTTGAGTGAGCTTGTTGGATATGGATTCACTGAAACATTAAAATTTGAGTAACTTGTAATTGAATTTAATATTTTTTTCTGATAGTTCAACACATAAACAATGAGATTTTTTATTTCTATATACTTTATACTAGTATACATTTTTGTTTAGAGGCCAGCTGAATCACACCTCTGGGTGTGGGAGATTCTTGCTGCATTGAAGACCCATTGGTGGCCTTCGGCTGTTGTCTGTTCTTTGGTCGGGTTGTTGTCTCTTTGACACATTCCCTTTTTCCAATCTCAATTTTATTTCATTAACAAATGATGATTCGTCATTACAAGTTTCTCAAATGTTCATTTTAAAGGAACTACAGAATTGAATTTCTAACAGAGTTAATGATAAATTTTCTATATATAAACCTTGGCGCATTGAAGCAGATAACTTCAATGATACAACACTGCTTCCTTTGTTCTTTGGATAAACTGCAGCCTGTGGTCCGGAAGTTGGTTCAACAGCAGATACTTTTCCTTTTTTTTTTTCATTTTTTCTGAACTGTGAAGAAAAATGTAACTTATTACTATACAAATGATATCAAAAGCCAAAGGTTTGGTTCGTGTGCTGTTATTTATATTCATACAATTTAATTTTGGATGTAACACGTCTTCTGATTGGCTGACGTTATTTTGTTATCAGCCCATAGACATAATTAAGTCATGTGACCATGACATCATTAACGTTTTTTCATGGTTTTCTACGGTTTAAAATTGAATTTAGAATTAAATTATAAGAAATGACTGTAATATTTTTTCTGTCTATTCGAAATAACATAAAAAATGTGGTGCACACTGTTAAATAACCCACTATGCGCGTTATTCAGTGTGCACCAAATTTTTTATGTTATTTCTTCATAGACAGAAAAAATATTCCAGTCATTCCTTAATCAAAAAAACTTGAAAAACTACTTAAAGGGGTATTAGCTGTCAAATTTATGATCACCAATTCGACTCAAATTCTCATACTTGATTTATAACATTATTAAAACGTATACAATAAAAAGTCTAAAATTATAAACAATTTATGATGCACAGACTCAATAATATGTATGATATGCTTTTTTGTGTGTATTTTAGTCTGGACAACCATCTAATTAACCATTGAGGTGACCTCCCAAGACTACCAACAGTAGTTTAAAACTAATATGAACATAAACATAGATATGAATAGATAGTGAACTCGTGCAATTGGATTTTTCAAGGTCTGATTGATTTCATATTATAGGTTTTAAATAAATTGCTTTATTTGAACTTGGACTTTGTCACACTGAATTGGCAATCATACCACTTTTCCTTATTTTTATATTTGTTGTACAAAAATGTATAATAAACAGCGGCGCCATGAGCGCATGATAAGCACGATGTCTTGTGTGGAAGTTTTATGCAATAATCATAAATAGTTTCTGAGAAAGTTTTAAGCAATTACCATTTATTGCTTTTGAGACACGGCGGGACACGTGAACCCCCCCCCCCCCCCCCCCCCCGTTTTTTTTTTTTACAAATATCACTAAAATAAAATTTTGAATCAAACCAAAAAGTATACAGATCTTTAGATTAATATAACAAAGAAGTGTGTAAAGTTTTAAGCAATAATCATAAATTGTTTTTGAGATACGGCACGACATGTAAAAACCCCCTCCCCTTTTTTACAAAATACTCAATAACTCAAAAATGAAATTTTGAATTATCACCAAAAAGTATACAGATCTTTAGATTAATAAAACAAAGAAGTGTGTAAAGTTTAGAGCAACAGTCATAAATCATTTTTGAGATACGACGAGACATGTAAAAACCCCCTCCCCTTTTTTACAAAATACTCAATAACTCAAAAATGAAATTTTGAATTATCACCAAAAAGTATACAGATCTTTAGATTAATAAAACAAAGAAGTGTGTAAAGTTTAAAGCAACAGTCATAAATCGTTTTTGAGATACGACGAGACATGTAAAAAACCCTCCCCCTTTTTTACAAAATACTCAATAACTCAAAAATGAAATTTTGAATCATCACCAAAAAGCTTAAGTATACAGATATTAAGATTAATATAACTAAGAAGTGTGTAAACTTTTAAGCAATAATCAAGAATCAGTTTTGAGATACGGTGCGACATGTGAAAAATAACACACCCCTGTTTTAGTTACAAAGTGCCATAACTCAAAAAGTTTAAATCTTATTTTCACCAAAAAGTATACAGATCATTTGACCATCATAAAAAACAACTATATTAAGTTTCATGAAATTTAGATAAGTCGTTCTCAAGTTACAGTGCGACATGTTTACGCAGGACAGACAGACAGACAGACGAACGGACAGACAGACGGACGGACGGACACCGGACATTTGTATACCATAATACGTCCCGTCAAATAATTTGACGGGTGTATAAAAAGAAAAAGTAAAATACCTGAACTACTTTCTCATTTATAGATACTTTGCTCTCTGCAGCTGAAATCATAAAATAAAACATCTTTATATACTCATAAAAAATTATTTTATTACATTTTACCAGATTCTTTTCAAGTTAAATGAAAACAATCATTTCCTACAAAATAAAAGGTTAATTGAAAGAAGTTAATCTTTATAGTATGGAAGTATTATGTTGACAGGAATAACAACATAGGTTTTAATCTGTGTTACCGCCCATCTTTCGATAATTCGTTAATTGGTTTGATACTATTGCATGGTAATCAAATCTTGGCATGCGATCGATCAAATCATTGACACTGACTGTTATTATTGTGTTCACCGAAATATACAAATAGAATGGTTGTTGTTGTATATACATATAAAGTAACCAGAATAGTTCACTCATTACTTTCCGCCGCTGTATGCTGTAGTATAGAGGCATTGTTCAATGTAGTAGTCTATCTTATCTATCTTTTATGTCTTTTTCGACCTTGATAGTTTAAGCCGACAGTAATCACATATGACAGTGGTGAAACATGGTGGATCATGTTCAATTTTTACATTTAAAGAAAGTTAATAATCTGTTGAAGAGTAACAATTCTTCTCTGTTTTTCAAGTTTTTTCACCATTCTATTTCTTTCTAAAGGTAGAAGTCTTATTTGAAACAGCACCACCTTATTATTAATATGAACTAGGGATTTTCACTAATATATATATGAAATACATTAATGAAATATTTACCATTAGCCTGTGAAACTTCTTTTTCAACTTTTCTAGTCGTAGAACCAGCTGGTGGAATGTAATCTAAATCCATGACAATAACTAAATTGCTTGATTCTGCAACAAATAATATATACTTGTTTCTATATATTTTGAAAATATGTGAAGAAGACAGCAACCCATAATTCAAGAATAACATACATAATATGTTAGGACTTAATGTATATTATAACATATAATTGTTTTCTGTGTTTAATTCAATCATATATGAGATTCCATAAAGTATTTTATTTTATGAAATAAATCTATCCCTATTTTTAATATCTTTAAATTGGCTAAATCAATTTTAGCTATGGCAAGAGTTAGTTGCTGTGCTACCTTAAACTAGAGGCTCTAAAGAGCCTGTGTCGCTCACCTTGGTCTTGTGCATATTAAATAATGGACACGGATAAATTAATGACATAATTGTGTTTTGGTGATCGTGATGTGTTTGTAGATCTTACTTTACTGAACATTCTTGTTGCTACAAATATCTCTGTCTATAATGAACTTGGCCCAGTAATTACAGTGGAAAATATTTTCTACAAATTTACAAAAATTTATGAAAAATGTTAAAAAATAACTATAAAGGGCAATAACTCCTTAAGGGGTCAATTGACTATTTTGGTCATGTAAAATTATTTGTAGATCTTATTTTGCTGAACGTTATTGCTGTATACAGTTTATCTGTATCTATAATAATATTCAAGATAATAACAAAAAACGGCAAAATTTCCTTAAAATTACCAATTCAGGACAGTAACCTAACAACGGGTTGTCCGATCCATGTGAAGACATCAGGGCAGATAGATCTTGACCTGATAAACAATTAAACCCTGTCAGATTTTCTCTTAATGCTTCGGTTTTTGAGTTATAAGCCAAAAACTGCATTTTACCCCTATGTTCTATTATTAGCCATGGCAGCCATTTTGGTTGATTGGCCAGGTCACGCCACACATTTTTTAAACAAATTACCCCAATGATGATTGTGGCAAAGCTTAGTTTAATTTGGCCCAGTAGTTTCAGAGAAGAAGATTTTTGTAAAAGATTACTAAGATTTACGAAAAAATGGTTAAAAATTGACTATAAAGGGCAATAACTCCTTCAGGGGTCAACTGACCATTTTGGTCATGCTGACTTATTTGTAAATCTTACTTTGCTGAACATTATTGCTGTTTACCGTTTATCTCTATCTATAATAATATTCAAGATAATAGCCAAAAACAGCAAAAATTCCCTAAAATTACCAATTCAGGGGCAGCAACCCAACAACAGGTTGTCCGATTCATCTGAAAATTTCAGGACAGGTAGATCTTGACCTGATAAACACTTTTATCTCATGTCAGATTTGCTCTAAATGCTTTGGTTTTTGAGTTATAAGCCAAAAACAGCATTTTACCCCTATGTTCTATTTTTAGCCATGGCAGCCATCTTGGTTGGTTGGCCGGGTCACGCCACACATTTTTTAAACTAGATATCCCAAAGATGATTGTGGCCAAGTTTGGATTACTTTGGCCCAGTTGTTTCAGAGGAGAAGATTTTTGTAAAAGATTACTAAGATTTACGAAAAATGGTTAAAAATTGACTATAAAGGTCAATAACTCCTAAAGGGGTCAACTGACCATTTTGGTCATGTTGACTTATTTGTAAATCTTACTTTGCTAAACATTATTGCTGTTTACAGTTTATCTCTATCTATAATAATATTCAAGATAATAGCCAAAAACAGCAAAAATTCCCTAAAATTACCAGTTCAGGGGCAGCAACCCAATAACGGGTTGTCGGATTCATCTGAAAATTTGAGGGCAGATAGATCTTGACCTGATAAACAATTTAACCAATGTCAGATTTGTTCTAAATGCTTTGGTTTTTGAGTTATAAGCCAAAAACTGCATTTTACCCCTATGTTCTATTTTTAGCCATGGCGGCCATCTTGGTTGGTTGGGCGGGTCACGCCACACATTTTTTAAACTAGATACCACAATGATGATTGTGGCCAAGTTTGGTTTAATTTGGCCCAGTAGTTTCAGAGGAGAAGATTTTTGTAAAAGTTAACGACGACGGACGACAGACGATGGACGACGACGACGACGACGGACGACGGACGCCAAGTGATGGGAAAAGCTCACTTGGTCCTTCGGGCCAGGTGAGCTAAAAAGTTATGTTATTTTACAACATAATATGTTATATTTCCCTGGTCAAATGAGGCTTAACCATTAAAATACAGGGCCCCCTTAGTATGCTACATGGGCTTCTTAGCTATCCATATATCAAGAAATAATTGAATAAAAATATTTGTTATCATTAAAAAAGACTAGAGGCTCTAACATGTCTAAAGAGCCTGTGTCGCTCACCTTGGTCTATGTGCATATATATTAAACAAAGGACACAGATGAATTCATGACACAATTGTGTTTTGGTGATAGTGATGTAATTTTAGATACATGTATAACTTTCCTGAACACTCTTGCTGTTAACAATATATCTATCTATAATGCACTTTGCCCAGTAGATAGAGAGAAAAACATTGTAAAAATTTACCAAAATTTATGAAAATTGTTAAAATTGACTATCATGACTATAAAGGGCAATAACTCCTTAAGGGGTCAATTGACCATTTTACTCATGGTGATTTATTTGTAGATCTTACTTTGCTGAACATTATTGCTGTTTTAAGTTTATCTCTATCTATAACAAATTATATATTCAAGATAGTACCCAAAAACGACAAAATTTCCTTAAAATTGCCAATTCAGGGACAGCAAACCAACAACCGGTTGTCAGATTCATCTGAAAATTTCAGGGCAGATAGATCTTGACTTGATAAACAATTTTACCTCGTCAAATTTGCTCTAAATGCTTTGATTTCAGAGTTATAAGCCAAAATCTACATTTTACCCCTATATTCTATTTTTAGCCATGGTGGCCATCTTGGTTGGCTGGCTGGGTCATCAGACACATTTTTTGAACCAAATACCCTTATGATGATTTTGGCAAAGTTTGGTTAAATTTGGCCCAGTAGTTTCAGAGGAGAAGATTTTTGTAAGAGATTACAAACATTTAAGAAAAAAATCAGGTAAAATTGACTATAAAGGACAATATAACTCCTTAAGGGGTCAACTGACCATTTTGGTCATGTGGAATTATTTGTAGATCTTACTTTGCTTAACATTACTGCTGCTCACATTTTATCTCTATCTAAAATAATAATATTGAAGATATTATAACCAAAAACGGCAAAATTTCCTTAAAATTACCTATTCAGGGCAGCAAACCAACAACCGGTTGTCAGATTAATCTGAAAATTTCAAGGCAGATAGATCTTGACTTGTTTAACAATATAACCCCCATGTCAGATTTGCTCTAAATGCTTTGATTTTAGACATATAAGCCAAAATTTACATTTTACCCATATATTCTATCTTTAGCCATGGTGGCCATCTTGGTTAGCTGACTGGGTCATTGAACACATTTTTTGAACTAGATACCCCAATAATGATTATGGCCAAGTTTGGATAAATTTGGCCCAGTAGTTTCAGAGGAGAAAATTTTGGTAAAAGTTAACAGACGACGCCGGACGTCAAGTGATGAGAAAAGCTCACTTGGCCCTTCTGGCCAGGTGAGCTAAAAAAAAAAAAAAATAACATTAAAAATCTGAAACAGTAATCTAGAATTTATAAATAGATGCTCTCAAGAGCCTGTGTTGCTCACTGGACTCTACTTGGGTTTTTGAAATCATATGAAACAAGAATGTGTCCCTAAAGTAGCACAGATGCATGCCCCATACACACTATAGTTTTATAGTTCAGTAGAACGTGAAAATGGGGGGGGGGAATCTCTTATTTGGTATTAAAATTAGAAGGATCATATCATAGGGAACATGTGCACTAAGTTTCAAGTTGATTGGACTTCAACTTCCTCAAAAACTACCTCAACCAAATATTTAAACCTAAAGCGGGACAGACGGACGTCGAACAGACAAACGAACGAATGAACAGACCGACTGAATGAACCGACCGACGCACAGACCAGAAAACATAATGCCCAAAAATGGTGCATAAAAAGATAACAGATACTTAAATAATGTTTGAGGTTTCATACTGTCCCTGTAATTAATTAATTAATCCTGGTGGCCATCTTGACCAGTAAATCAGCAACAAAGTAACAACACTTCACCAGTACCTCATAAGGAACACTCATGCTATATGCATGATATGTGGTGTCATTCCATTCAGCGGTTCTCTAAAAGAAGACATTTGTATGTATTTCCCTTAGGGTCCTATGTTAAACTAAGTCCCACACTGGCGGCCATTTTGGATGATGGATCGGCTACAAAGTAACAACACTTGGTCATCACACCATAAGGAACATTCATGCTATGTTTGGTTTCATTCCAAGTTCAGTGGTTCTCTAAAAAAACCCATTTGTATGTATTTCCTATAGGGTCCAATGTTAAACAAAGTCCCACACTGGTGGCCATTTTGGATGATGGATTGGCTACAAAGTAACAATACTTGGTCAGCACCTCATAAGGAACATTCTTGTCATGTTTGGTTCCATTTCATTCAGTGGTTCTCTAGAAGAAGTTCAAAATGTAAAAAGTTAACAGCGTCGACGGACGACGGACACCAAGTGATGAGAATAGCTCAATTGGCCCTTTTAAGCCAGGTGAGCTTAAAATTGAAAGAGAGCTCATGTCAATTTACATAAACAATTCACCAAAGTTTCTTTGAAATTGGTGAAAGTGTTTAGGAGCTAACTTCTGAAAAATGAAAAAAATCCCCCTTTCTGTTAAATGAATAAAACCCCAAAACTAGTGAACGTTAAATCTAAAATTTATAAAAAAACGAAAGAGAGCTCACCTCAATATTGATATAAACAATTCATCTAAGTTTCATTCAAATTGGTTAAAGCATTTTTGAGTTAATGTTCAACATGTTGACAATGGAAGGACGGACAAACAGACAGAGGGACAGAAGGACATGAGGGAAAGAGGTTTACCATAATATGTTCTGTAAACAGGCATATAAAAACCAAATTGAGGCAATTTAATATTCCTATATGAATCCCCTTGTTATTGCATGTCAAAATTGTAAATTAGACTCCATGAGTATTATATAACTTACATAAGGCCTTAAATTTGTTAATAAGGAAATAAGATAAGTGTGCAATTTTTATGCTGATGTTGCATTAAAAAAATCAGAATGCCATGACAGTGAAAATCCTTTGTGACAGTGATCCATGCGTCTATTTCTGACAACTGCACATGTGAATAAAAATATGTTAACAAAATCTTATTTCTCTTTATCAATACACTAATGTTGACTTACTTAATCTGAATTGATCAGTTCTGATAAAAACACTGAAATTTTTTGATTTCACCGCAACAAACGAAGATGTTGACTATGTCAGTTTAAACCGGAAAGAGTGAGAGCATTATAGGATCGCAGTGAATATCTAGTAGGGTGGGGCTTAAATTACCAACAGGAAATACCAAAATCATAATCATGATGATGTTAATCATTAAATTAACCAAATTTTTAAAAAAATCCTTCCATTAAAAATGTTATCAGTTGTACTTACCAGTTTGAAAACAAATTTGTTTAAATAGACTTTTTTCATATTACATGTATTACCGACTTTTGACTTTTCGACAGGTTACCTAGGACATCCTGGTACCAAGTCAAGTTAGAGCAACGTAAAGAAGTAAAGTCAATTAGCTTTTAATCTGTACAATTCTTGGGGAAAATATACTGCTTCATATTTTCTTTTCACGACAAACTCATTGTAAAATAGAAATATTTCACATCAAATTACACCTATTAAATGTTTGATTTTACTTATTATGACTGTTCTTAATTGACGGAGTACCAGGATGTCGAAAAATAATATAAACCTGGTCAAAAGTCTGAATATGAAAACAGTCTATCATGTCTATTGAGCATGTTTTAGCATGACATGACATGTTTAAGTGTTCATTTCCCTCTTTTAAAACTATGCTATCAAATGAACTTAAAAAATGGCTTATTTATCTATTCTCATATCAACATTAAACAATTATAGACAAGGCTGACTTTGAAATATAAGTCAAGGGCAAGAATAATGGGTTATTGTTTATTTTTTCAACTTATTACTTGTAATGGCAACTCCCATTAAATTTTAAACAGAAAAGAAATCGTCTAGCATAACCAGGTATTCAGAAGTCATTGGAACATTTTTCGAAGTATTTTCTTTCGTGAAAAAAAATGTCCTTTTAACAGAAAAAAAGATAGTTTTGAATAACAAGGATACACCATATATCCTACATTTGTTTTTCTTCTATAAATCTGTAATTAATCATGTTAAAAGTAGGACAGTGTCAAGAAGTATATAAATTGCTGAATTGGAGGAAATATGCTAAATCAATACCTACATTAAAACCGGTATATAGAAAATATCTAGTAAACTTTTCATATACCATTAGCCTAAAATCAAAAAGAAATACCCCCCTTTTTCTTTCTACAAAATAACAATCAATGTCAAGATTTTAAAGATCCAAAGGAGTAGGTGTGATGAGACCCTAAAATGTCCATATTTTCTATAGCTAAAATCAATAATTAGGATTTATTGAACACTATCATGACTATCATAATGAATAAAAAATATAAAAAAAAATAGAGGCTCCAAAGAGCCTGTGTCGCCCACCTGTATTTCAGGGGCTGATCCAGCCATTTTGAAAAAAGGGGTTCCTAACCCAGGACAAAGTGGGGGTTCCAACTACATGTCCCAATTCAAATGCATTTATCATCCGAAAAAAAGGGGTGTTCCAACAGCCGGAACCCCTGAATCCGCACCTGACGCTTTGGAAATCATATAACATAAGGTTAAAATCATAATTGATAGTATTAGATATTAGATATTATAATTTCCGTAAAATTACTAACTCAGTCGGCAGCAACCCAACAACGGATTTTCAAACAAATCAGACCTATATTTCAGGGGTGGATCCAGCCATTGTGAAAAGAGGGGGGGGGGTCCTAACCCAGGACAAAGTGGGGGTTCCAACAAAGTGGGCTCCCCTGAAATACAGGTCTGATTTGTTTGAAAATCTAAGAGCAGATAAATTAAAATTTGACGAAATTTTTGCCACCTGACAGATTTGCTCTAAATGCTTAAGTTTTAGAGATATAAACCAAAAACTGTGTTTTACCCCTATTCTATTTTTATCCATGTCGGCCATGGTGGTTGATAGGCAGGGTCATCAGACACTTTTTTCTTAAACTAGATACCCTAATAATGTTTATGGCCAAGTATGGTTAAATTTGTCTCAGTAGTTTCTGAGAATTTTTTTTGGGTAAAAAAGATGCCAAGTAATGAGAAAAGCTCACTTGACCTTTCAGGTGAGATGAGCTTAAAAAGATTGGAAATGTTTTTTTTGTTGAAAATTATGTATTAGCTTAGAGTGGGGTGCTCATTTTCGCCGTTGACACAATTTCGCCGTTTAAGGATTTTGAGGTGTAAAAACTTCAAAGGATGGCTGAAATGGAATAAATGTACCCGTTAATTATATTTTTATAACAAATATAATATTTTTTTAAACTGAGACAAAATTGCGGCTCCTACCGAAAATGACCGAAAAACGGAGAACGATTTTCGGACAATTTCCTGAATAAAAAACGATTTCAAAGAAGTATTTCTAAGTAAATATTTGACTGAATGCCCTAATTTTGAATTCTTTATACCTTTGAAATGTCTGCTATTCATTCATAATGCAATTGATTTGATAAAAATTGTTAAAAGCTGCAGATATTTGGTTTTAAATAGATGTGTAAAAACGGTGAATATGTGTCCCCCATTGACAAAACATCCAGAAATTTCAAACACCCTTTAATCTAACTTTTCAGATGATTTTCTTAAAACAAACCGGTTTTCAAGCTTAAGTATATTTTGCATTTGAAGTTATCTTCATATAGAAATTACAGTATACTTCAAAAACATTTAGACCTGAACATAAACTGTAGAAAACATGGAAAGATGTGGCGAAAATGAGCACCCCACTCTACTTTTCATGATGTCACAAATGGCACAAATTTTGATTTTCAATAAAAATTGAAGGAAAAAGGGTGCATGTATTTTGATTCAACAATGGAATCATGGGTAAAAACATTATCATCCAACAAATAGCTGTAAATTAGTCTCCTTGAGTGTTTAATTAATCAGTGTGTTGTAAATGAAGTGAGCCAACTAAGTGCTGTGGTTTCTTATTCAATTTGCACAATTTCACTTCATTTTAATTCAACATTTCAAAAATGATATAAAATTTTATAAACGTTCCATTTTTCATCACGCAAAAACAAATTAGAACTATAAAATCTGTTGTGTCATACTTAAGAGGTACATGTATAGTCCATTTATAAGATATAGTCTTTTTGTCAAAATAAAGTCACAATTGCCATGATTGCCTCTTTTTTAAAATAGACCAATGTGTTGATGAATTATGTATCAGTTATTTAATTTACGGCACTGAGAAAGCTATTTAATTAATACTGTAATGTAAAAGCAAAAGAATGTTTTTTGTCTTTGCCTCTACTGAAATAAATTTGTCAAAAATATCCAACCAGCTTCAGATGATATTGAAACAATGTCGAATTTCAAAATACTCTTGTTGTTTTTCCCCAGCTATTTAAAATTAAGAGGCATACTTTCTCCTATCTGTCCGTAATTACATTCAACATCTTAAGATGTATATGTGAATCAGTGTTGCAACATGTAAAAGTCCTTTTTTTTTTTTTTTTTTAATCACAACACTCAAGATATGTATCTGTAGATCATGTGGATTAAAGTTTTGATTTAACATGTGTTGCTACCTTTACGTCAGTGGCAAATATATCATGCATATCCTATCAAAGAGTTGTCGCATGTGTTTTTAAGACCATTGCTGTGTGTGTTACATTTTAATGTTGTGTCGTTGTTCTCCTCTTATATTTAATGCGTTTCCCTCATTTTTAGTTTGTTACCCCGATTTTGTTTTTTGTCCATAGATTTACGAGTTTTAAAAAGCGGTATACTACTGTTGCCTTTATTTATTTAGAATCAGAGATCATTATTATAATTATTCATTCTGAATATATATATATGCGAGAACTGGATTTAAGGTCCAGTCAATCTAGCATACATTTGACCCCAACCTTGAAGTAATTGCAACAGAAAATTTTTAAGATTTAAACTTTAGCATAATACCCCAAATATATACAGAAAAAAGTCCCATAAAATCTAACTTGAGGAAAACTAAAAAATCATGATTTTACAATTCCTAAGGAGATATGCATTGATATGGGAGATAACTCTGCCAAAAAAAGGCAGAAATATAAAAAAAATATGATACAAAATTATAAATTTACCACTTCTTTTCCACAGAATGTATTGATTCTTGATATTTTAGCAGCCTGTATAGTGTAACAAACAAGTTTGAAGGTGATTTCATATCTTTTATCAAGCTACAATCTAGATTTTATAATTCATTTAATAGTTGACCAGTAGATTTTTGAGCATGTTGAGGTAAAGAATCTTAAATTGAATAAAACTAATTAAGCAAATATTCTTCTTTTTATGGTTTAAAATTTCTTTAAACAAGTAAAATGCTGAACAAATATGATTTATAGATATAAACAATACTAAATATTCACATTATTTTTCAAACTGGTGACAAAGCCATAAATTTGCAATTTCTTTAATGAAAATGTACAAAAAAATTAAAAATACCCATAACACTTCTGTTTTGTACATTTCATTTGCAGAAGATTACATATATTATTAAAGTCAAATATGAACTTACAACCCCATAAAAGTATCAAACTTAACAGGAATTTTAAAAAAATCAATAAAAAACTGACAAAAAAGACCAATTTTTGAGGAGTTATCTCCCTTTCCAATGTTAATTTCCATAAGAAATAAAAAATGCTGATTTTGAGTTTTCCTCAATTTGAATTTCTGTACATATTTGGGGCTAAATGCTATAGATTAGAGCTAAAACATTTTCTGTTGCAATTAGTTTGAGGTTTAAATTTAGTTTGACTGGACTATCATAGTCCCTACCCAGATAGCAAACATGTGTTGGGCCAATATTGGCATTCTGTTGGCAACATTGTTGGGCCAATGTTGGAAAACTATGTTGGGCCAACGTCATTTTGCTCATCGGCCCTCAGTTGGCCCAACATGTTGGGTCTGTGTTGGCCCAACATCAGTATGCCAACAAGGTTATCTATTTGCCAACAATCTGCCAACAATGTCAACTATTTGCCAACAGTCTACCAACGTCGTCTAGTTTTAAAATTATGTGGGACCAATGTTGGTCGAACAGCAGTATGCCAACGATGGCTTCAGTCTGTCAAACATGTTTTTAAGAAATATTTATCATTAGTATGTAATGTATATGATATTGGCAGGTCAATCTCGGCTGTCATGTGGAGAGTGTGATATTACACTCGTGTCAAATGAGCAGCTGAGTTCAGTTGACTATTTTAACAACTTGCAGAAACTATATTCAAATTTTATTTGTTTTTTAGGGCTGGTTTTAAGTATTTTTTGTTTGTGCATAAAATTATTCAATTATTAAGATAAATACTATTTAAATGACTACACAGATTTAAAAATATTAGATAAAGAGAATGAAGAGCACATTTTTTGGTTCGCACTTTATAATAATATCTAAAAAAAAATAAAAAAATCTGTGGTATAATACGGGGAGATAAGAACATAATACGTTGGCATATTGTTGGCACAATGTTGGCTCATATTTCAATATTGTCATGAAATATCAATGATATGTTGGGTTTTTTTTTTATAAATATACTGTTTTAAAAAATTTTGAATTATTCAAAATACTAAGAATTTTCTAGCTCTTGGCACAGACGGTTTAAAATAGTCCTATTTGGGAAGACTTTATTATTTGATTTTTTTACTAAGTCCTCAATGCCCTTCAAACACAATCTATATTCTCTACGATAACTTAGAATCATTCAAATAAAGTTCGAATAAAATTGGTTCAGTAGTTTCAGTCAGAAGATCTTACACTGAACCAATGGATAACGTAAGTCAAATATCGTTGGGCAAGCTACTTTAAAAATAACAGTTGGTAAGAAAATGTTGGGCCAACATTGGGCCAATAACACCAAAATGACAGTTGGTGGAAAGTCGTTGGGCCAACAAGGGGCCAATAGTGTCAAAATAACTGTTGGCTGAGTTTTGTTGGGCCAACAAGGGGCCAATAGTGTCAAAATAACTGTTGGCTAAGTTTTGTTGGGCCAACGTCGGTTTCTTGTTGTGCTGCCAACGCCAACTATTTACCAACTGTGCCAACCAATCACCAATGTTGGCCCAACAAAGTATTGCTATCTGGGTAATCCCTCCCGACGCAGGTACTTATTAATACATTGTGCATGTATATACATCCCACACTTTTTAAAGGTTTTACTGTTGGAATGGGACCAGGGGTTAAAATTTTTTGTTACAGCTAACTAGCCCAGGACTTATTGGCAGCAGGATTTTACTAGCCCTGTTGGAAGAACTGCTAGTCCATCAAAACTGACCTGCTAGCCCCAGTATGCCTAAAAAATCAAGAGTTTGATGCATAATATAAAGTGGGTGTCCTTTGTTTTGAAGGAGACATTATACACTGTATTTAATCATTTTTGTTGATCTGTTATTTATTCTTTTGATGCTTAACCTAAATTAGTTGTTCCCACATTCAAAGCAGACTTTTTATTGGCGTGCTTAGGGCAACTAACGGCAATATTCACAGAGCATTGTCTGCTTTTTTCATCAGCAACAGCCAACCTTGCCAGAGGAATCAATGTGTCCCAGTTCTGCCAACTTTTCAGGAAGTGAATGTGTGTTTATTTGGCCAAATTGTAAAGATCAAAGAGAAAACAACAATAGATCAAAGGAAAATGCCGCCAAATAAGCATGAACATGTGTGAGTCTCGCGCAAAAGACTTGACAGGACAGCGCTGTCCTGGACACTGTTATTTTTTTCCGCGGCTTTTCCCTGTCATATTTACCATTATTGGGGGATAAATTTTTATCCTCGATACTCCCTTCATCAACCGTTTTTCGTTTTGAAACTGACGAATTCCCTGGGGTTCCCGTACTAAAATATTAAGAAATATTTTGTTTGCTTGGTTTCGTGCTCAAGAGCTGTGCAACAAGACAGGTCATGACCAATCAATACATCATACCCCCAAATACCGTTAATTGAAAATCTCGGCACGATAAGCAATGTTCAATACCCCAAGCCATGGTATGAGAAATGGATATTTAAAGTACGAGAATTGCAATCAACACATGATACCAGGCCACCCAGACATGCCAGAGTTATTTGTTCTATTTTTAAAATATGTACAACAGGACCAGTACAAATCAGTTCAAATTCTTGAATCCCAGATGACTTAATTGAATCGATATGGCTAACATAGAATAGTGATGAAGGGATTTTTCACTTTCTATTTTGGAAATGTCAAGAATTTTTTGTTACTAGTCCGTCGGGCATATCGGATTACACATTTTAATTGCCCGAGGCGTACATGATCCAGTCCCGGGCGTCGGGCTAGTGGATTTTTTAACCCCTGGGGACGTTTCCAAGGATCATTTTATTTTATTTATGACCAAATTAACTTAACCCTTGAGATTGTTTGAGTATTTAAACAAATTAAACAGAGTCAGGGTTTTTGAAGCAAGACTTCATCATATTTTAGTATACTTATATGAAGAATATATATTTATGACTAATAAAAATGTTTACAAAGATCTTAATCACAACTTTTTCTACAATTCTAACCTGTAAAATTTATCATTGAATGCACATTTTTTCCATTATTTCAACCCTAATCATGCTGTGAATGTCATATGATGGTTGTAAGCCACACCAAAAAAAACTCTTTTTTGGCTCCAGTGGCTTTCCATATTTTTGAAAGACAACTGATTCACTTATTTCGAAATTTATGCATGTTCTCTCAACCTGAGGCTATCTATTGTCATGTTTCTTGCGTATAAATTGCATTTTGAGCTCAAATACAAATTTGGAAAATTGAAATCGGATAAAACTGGGTTTTCTGGAGGGATGGGCTTCCCTTCAGTGCCTTACATTGAAAGTTCAAAGGCCTAAAACTTGCAAAAATAGTGCAAACCTGCAGGCAGATAACTATTGATCCTTATAATTATTATTGAAATAAGCATAAGAAATGACTACTTCCGTTTTCAGCTTCAGTTGAAGTACAAAATTGGAAAAATGACCTTCTTAAGACTCAGCTGAACCAAGTTCAGATTAACTTCCACCTAACAAGTGTTGGGGTCAATTTGTTAACTGGGGTCCACTCTACATGCAGACTACAGATGGATACCTATACCAGCATTCTTAAAGTCTAAGGGGTCAAGAAAAAGGATGAAAATTTGTCAAAATATTTTTCCTGTGACTTTTTTCCCCTTTACCTATTTGCAGTAAAGGGAAAGTGTAGATTTTTTTTGTAAGGGACAAGGGGTGGGGGGGGGGGGGGGGTGGGGGGCACTGACTGACCTAAAACGGGGAGTTCTCCCTCCATCATGTCCATGCTTCAGTTCTTCCCTATATAATCAACCAATTTTTTCCCCAAAAAGGGGGTATCTCCCTGTCTATGCCTAAATGCGGTACCAAAAACACTTTAAATAGAAATGTCATACAGGTCCACCTTTTCTGTACTCAGTTGGTAATGAGGGGGAATAGGACCTTTATGGGGACTCCGGGATCGGGTGTTTTTAAGCTCGGGATTTCGGGATTGGCTCTTTCGGGATCTGGGAATCCTTTTTTTCGGATTTCGGGACGTCAGGATTTACTTTATTTTAATTCGGAACCTCGGGATTTCGTTTTTTTAAGCCCCGAATTTCGGGATCAGGACCCCTCCTATCCATCCTCGGTAATGTCTAGATATATACATTGTATTTCAAAAATTTTAATAAACAACAATTTTTTTTATCCTTTATTAATTGTAATATTGTTTTCCTTTTGGCATGGTTCCTCCAAGGATTTGTATAGTTAGACTTACTATACAAATCCTTGGTTCCTCAACCCTCATGCAATCCAAACGGTTTATACTGGAGATAAACCACTGACACTGTCACTGAGATAAACACTAAACAACAGATAAATATGGGCAAGATAATTTTAGCCGAAACGACCTGGGACAGTAACGTTCATATGAATAGTAAACACGGAAAATAGGAAGAGAGTTGTCATTCTAAACTTATTAAATTACCTTAGCTTAGGCTTAACCTTCTTCAATTTTTTATGTTCTTTAGTTTTTCCCGCAATCTTTCGGCACTCTCTAGTCGTTAGCCTTAGGCCATAGTCTCGATTATCCAGACGCTCCATATGCATATGTAGAGTCTGGATCCAATCGGTTCGAATGATTGTAATGTGAGGGCGTGTCCAAATATGCAAACACACGAGTTGGATATTTTCGGAATGTTTCTAGACTTATCGTTCATTTGCGATAAAACTAGATGAAAACAAACGGAGGAAGTAGCAATCACCATGCCTGAAAAATTTGTAAAGCTAGGTAATTATATCTGAAGCTTTGTTTTTGTAAAAATACTTTCAAATACTTCATTAATAAGAACTACACTTCTTCTTAATTCTTTCCTCCACTATCTGGAGTACTACTACTTTTGTAGTGTAGCACGGATAAGCAACTGATTGATACTATAAGCCACTGTGTGCATGTGCAGGAATATTTTACAGTGAATATGATCGGTGCACAAACCAGTATTATTTCGCCTAAAGTTAATTGTTCAATATACTGGTGTAAAGGATATAAACACATCCTGGCGTACCCACCACCAATTTACAACGCAACGGCAGTTGGTCTTGTCCAAAATGAGCTAAGGCTGCGATCCCAGCTGGGTGCTCAATTAAAACATAAACTTGAGTGTTATTAAAATAACTTCATGCAAAATCACTTTTGTACAAGTGCAGGAAACTGTTCCATCACCATATTATATACATTTGTACTCCATTTAAGGCACACATGTTATTATGTCAATTATACACTTATCAATGTATATTACTTTAAAAGTTCATGCACTGTTTACACTATAAATATTTTCTACCTCTAAAGAAATAAAACACTACATACTCAAGTACGTGCATTACTTTCTTGTAGATACATCTGTTTGTTATTTACAGTCCCCTTTATCATTAAACAGTTAAAGTTGCAATTTTGTCATTTATAATTTTCAGTTCAATTTTGCACATCTTGGAGAGAAAGTAAAACAAACAATGGAATGTAGCAAATTATTCCTGATGAGTGCTGAATATGAAGATTGTTTAAACAGCGGTATACAACTGCATCTTGCCTTTACTTGATAAATTTACTGATAGGATAAATCTATAATTGTTTATTTTAAACTGACTTTGAAATAACCAATAGAATTTCCATAACAACATGTACATGTAGTTTCTTCCATTTTCAAGCTGATTTATAAAATATTTCCAAGAACTCTAAGTCTGCAAGCATGCATTCCACAACTCACTGGTCAGTGATTTTTTGGTATTTCAGATCATAGAAAATTGCCAGATATTATGATGATCTTATCAATTAAAGATATATTACCGTAGCTATCTTTTTTTTTTGTTCTAACCACAACCATATTTGGCTATGAGTGAATATAATTTCATTTATTCATAATTTCTATTATTCATTATTTTGCAACCCTGCAAATTAAAACAGATCTGGAGACATTGTTCATTGTATACTTATTAAAATTTACCTTTTATAATGATAAATTGTTACTCATAAAATTTTATAGTTTTTTAACTAATGATTATTCCATTATAGTATTTTCTAGCACTTCTTTTTAACATGATGGAGTTGCGAAAATTTACCATGGTTCTATGGACAGCTGAAGGAGAATAATTTCATTTGTCAAAGAACAGGAGACTTTCCATGCTTCAAGACTTTAAATGCTGAAATTGTAAGGCTTTAAGAAACTAATGTATATGTATATGGTCTTGTCTTAAGTTTCCATAAAAAACATTAAGTATAATTTAAGTCTTAACTTTTTTACTTGGACATATTTTTAAGAAAAATATAATGTTTTAACTTTGTTCAATGCATTTTTATAATTTCTTTTATAATTGGAAGAAATAAAGCACTTAATTTATACACAATAACCTTTTTGATTTAAGCTTTTGTATGAACCTTTTTAAAGATCATTACATGGAGCTTACACTGTTTGAAGAGCTGTGGGTATATGCTAATGAGACAGCAACTCAACTACAAGAATAACCAAAGGAACATATCAAGATACTTGTTTTAACTGTCTAATCAAACCTAATGCTCCCTACAGTCAAATATCAAACAATTAAAAGATTAAACGCATGCAGTAATTCTTTAAATACATAATGTTTGTCTCCAAATAATAAAGCAGTTGTCTGAACTTGTGTCATATCTTTGTAGGGTAATAAGATGCAGAGAACCATTCATGAAGTGTATACATGTACATGAAACTGATATTTACAATGATCTTCAGAGCTATAACTCTAGCCCTTAAGATTACATTACACTACTATAGCTTTCTAATTCTACTATCAACAGTAGAAGAGAGAAGATTCAGGACTAATAGTGATTTTTATACGACCGCAAAATTTGAAAAATTTTTCGTCGTATATTGCTATCACGTTGGCGTCGTCGTCGTCGTCGTCCGAATACTTTTAGTTTTCGCACTCTAACTTTAGTAAAAGTGAATAGAAATCTATGAAATTTTAACACAAGGTTTATGACCACAAAAGGAAGGTTGGGATTGATTTTGGGAGTTTTAGTCCCAACATTTTAGGAATTAGGGGCCAAAAAGGGCCCAAATAAGCATTTTCTTGGTTTTCGCACTATAACTTTAGTTTAAGTAAATAGAAATCTATGAAATTTTGACATAAGGTTTATGACCACAAAAGAAAGGTTGGGATTGATTTTGGGAGTTTTGGTTCCAACAGTTTAGGAATTAGGGGCCAAAAAAGGGCCCAAATAAGCATTATTCTTGGTTTTCGCACAATAACTTTAGTTTAAGTAAATAGAAATCAATGAAATTTAAACACAATGTTTATGACCACAAAAGGAAGGTTGGTATTGATTTTGGGAGTTTAGGTCCCAACAGTTTAGGAATTAGGGGTCAAAAAGGGATCCAAATAAGCATTTTTTTTTGGTTTTCGCACCATAACTTTAGTATAAGTAAATAGAAATCTATGAAATTTAAACACAAGGTTTATGACCATAAAAGGAAGGTTGAGATTGATTTTGGGAGTTTTGGTCCCAACAGTTTAGGAATAAAGGGCCCAAAGGGTCCAGATTTAAACTTTGTTTGATTTTATCAAAAAATGAATAATTGGGGTTCTTTGATATGCCGAATCTAACTGTGTATGTAGATTCTAAATTTTTAGTCCCGTTTTCAAATTGGTCTACATTAAGGTCCAAAGGGTCCAAAATTAAACTTAGTTTGATTTTAACAAAAATTGAATCCTTGGGGTTCTTTGATATGCTGAATCTAAAAATGTACTTAGATTTTTTATTATTGGCCCAGTTTTCAAGTTGGTCCAAATCGGGGTCCAAAATTAAACTTTGTTTGATTTCATCAAAAATTGAATAATTGGGGTTCTTTGATATGCCAAATCTAACTGTGTATGTAGATTCTTAATTTTTGGTCCCGTTTTCAAATTGGTTTACATTAACGTCCAAAGGGTCCAAAATTAAACTAAGTTTGATTTTAACAAAAATTAAATTCTTGGGCTTATTTGATATGCTTTATCTAAATATGTACTTTGATTTTTGATTATGGGCCCAGTTTTCAAGTTGGTCCAAATCAGGATTCCATATCAAGTATTGTGCAATAGCAAGAAATTTTCAATTGCACAGTATTGCACAATAGCAAGAAATATCTAAGCAATTAATTTTCAATTGGAGTTATCTTTCTTTGTATAGAATAGAAGTTGATAATATATGTTGGAAATTTACCAGACATGACTATGATGTCATTTTCTATTTTTATTTGCCAATAACTTTATGTAAATAACTTCATTGGAAATTTGCCAATATAAAATGTTGCTGATGAAGCTTTTTATACGACCGCAAATTTTGAAAAAATTTTCGTCGTATATTGCTATCACGTTGGCGTCGGCGTCGGCGTCGTCGTTGTCGTCGTCGTCCAGCGTCCGAATACTTTTAGTTTTTCGCACTCTAACTTTAGTAAAAGTGAATGGAAATCTATGAAATTTTAACACAAGGTTTATGACCACAAAAGGAAGGTTGGTATTGATTTTGGGAGTTTTGGTCCCAACATTTTAGGAATTAGGGGCCAAAAAGGGCCCAAATAAGCATTTTCTTGGTTTTCGCACTATAACTTTAGTTTAAGTTAATAGAAATCTATGAAATTTTGACACAAGGTTTATGACCACAAAAGAACGGTTGGGATTGATTTTGGGAGTTTTGGTCTCAACAGTTTAGGAATTAGGGGCCAAAAAAGGGCCCAAATAAGCATTATTCTTGGTTTTCGCACAATAACATTAGTTTAAGTAAATAGAAATCAATGAAATTTAAACACAATGTTAATGACTACAAAAGGAAGGTTGGTATTGATTTTGGGAGTTTAGGTCCCAACAGTTTAGGAATTAGGGGCCAAAAAGGGACCCAAATAAGCATTTTTCTTGGTTTTCGCACCATAACGTTAGTATAAGTAAATAGAAATCTATGAAATTTAAACACAAGGTTTATGACCATAAAAGAAAGGTTGGGTTTGATTTTGGGAGTTTTGGTCCCAACATAATAAGGGGCCCAAAGGGTCCAAAATTAAACTTTTGTTTGATTTCATCAAAATTGAATAATTGGGGTTCTTTGATATGCTGAATCTAACTGTCATGACTGTGTATGTAGATTCTTAACTTTTGGTCCCGTTTTCAAATTGGTCTACATTAAGGTCCAAAGGGTCCAAAATTAAACTTAGTTTGATTTTGACAAAAATTGAATCAGTTAGGTTCTTTGATATGCTGAATCTAAAAATGTACTTAGATTCTTGATTATTGGCCCAGTTTTCAAGTTGGTCCAAATCGGGGTCCAAAATTAAACTTTGTTTGATTTCATCAAAAATTGAATAAATGGGGTTCTTTGATTTACCAAATCTAACTGTGTATGTAGATTCTTCATTTTTGGTCCTGTTTTCAAATTGGTCTACACTAAAGTCCAAAGGGTCCAAAATTAAACTTAGTCTGATTTTAACAAAAATTGAAATCTTGAAGTTCTTTGATATGCTGAATCCAAAAATGTACTTAGATTTTTTATTATGGGCCCAGTTTTCAAGTTGGTCCAAATCAGGATCTAAAATTATTATATTAAGTATTGTGCAATAGCAAGTCTTTTCAATTGCACAGTATTGCGCAATGGCAAGAAATATCTAATTGCACAATATTGTGAAATATCAAATTTTTTTTTAATTAGAGTTATCTTTCTTTGTCCAGAATAGTAAGCAAGAAATATCTAATTGCAAAATATTGTGCAATAGCAAGATTTTTTTTTAATTGGAGTTATCTTTCTTTGTCCAGAATCAACTTAAATCTTTGTTATATACAATATACAATGTATATTCACTTTTTACTACCAACTGATAAATTAAAATAATCTTTACCATTCAGTGATAACAAGCAGTTTTTTTACATCTTAATATTTTATGATGTATTTAAATGAGTAGTTATTGTTGCAAACTCCATTAGAAATTTTAATTGAGATTAGTTTTGGAATAAGGGAAAGGGGGATGTGATTAAAAAAATTGGGTTCAATTTTTCTCATTTGAAATTTCATAAATAAAAAAGAAAATTTCTTCAAACATTTTTTTGAGAGGATTAATATTCAACAGCATAGTGAATTGCTCTAAGAGAAGCAAAAATTTTAAGTTCATTAGAACACATTCATTCTGTGTCAGAAACCTATGCTGTGTCAACTATTTAATCACAATCCAAATTTAGAGCTGAATCCAGCTTGAATGTTGTGTCCATACTTGCCCTAACCGTTCAGGGTTCAACCTCTGCGGTCGTATAAAGCTACGCCCTGCGGAGCATCTGGTTTTCCTTATCTTATCTAAAATGTTTTTAGATAACGTATGTTGGACATTTGCCAGACATGACTATGATGTCATTTTCTATTTTTATTTGCCAATAACTTTATGTAAATAACTTCATTGGAAATTTGCCAATATAAAATGTTGCTGATGAAGTTTTTTTTATTGTTTTATACAATTTATATATAAACAATGTATATTCACTTTTACTACCAACCAATCTTTACCATTCAGTGATAACAAGCACTTTATTTTACATTTTAATATCTTATGATGTATTTAAAAGAGTAGTTATTGTTGCAAACTCCATTAGAAATTTAAATTGATATCAGTTTTGGAAAAAGGGAAACGGGGATGTGAAAAAAAGGGGGGGGGGGTTAAATTTTTCTCATTTCAGATTTCATAAATAAAAAGAAAATTTCTTCAAACATTTTTTTGAGAGGATTAATATTCAACAGCATAGTGAATTGCTCAAAGGCAAAAAAAAAAACTTTTAAGTTCATTAGACCACATTCATTCTGTGTCAGAAACCTATGCTGTGTCAACTATTTAATTTTAGATTTAAAAAGTTTGAAGAAATCTTTAATTGATTTGTAAAATCTTGACATTTGTTTTGTGTAAAAAAAAAACCATATAATGTCAAAAATTGATCACAATCCAAATTCAGAGCTGTATCACGCTTGAATGTTTTGTCCATACTTGCCCCAACTGTTCAGGGTTCGACCTCTGCGGTCGTATAAAGCTGCGCCCTGCGGAGCACCTGGTTGCAATTTGCTGTGGATGATGACTTAATCAAATTTGGATGCATTGATGAAATTCATACAACGATGACAGTTAATTCTTTGAACAAGAAAAAGCTGTAGATATTTTCAATGGTGCAAAAAAAAAAGTATGAACTATAAAATGATTAAAACTGTGTTGAGTTTACAATTTTTATAAAAGTTACAACATTTACCTACATGTAAAGAAATATATTAAACCCCAAAGATGCTTTTATTTAGATTGATTGTAAATTTTACATGTCTGGCTGGCATGCATCATCTGTCTTTGTTCATGGTTCATAAGTCAGTGTAACTTTTCATTACAAATGGTGGATCCTCCTCTAAGATACTAGAAACAAAATGTCTCTAAATGTCTATTTGGTTTATGGAATGTTTTTAAGGTGTACAAGTCTGTCAGGCTTGGTTTATCTGTCAGACCTTGACCTCATTGTTATGAATCATTAATATCTTTAAACTTGTAGTAAACTTTTATCTGTTAGACTGATAATACAGTCGGAAACCAGGTTGAAGTAGAACAAAAGAATCGAAGCTCTCTATTAGAGAAGGCGATAAATGTTTACTGTATTGTTTACTATAGTGACAAATTTTTAAAAAGTTAATAGAAACAAACAAAACTGCAATTTTCTTCTCAATTACGAGGTGTTTTATTTTAAAAACACCATTTGCATAAGTTTTCAATTTATCTAGTACATAGTTAAGCAGAACAATTAGAAATCAAGTCGACGACATGGGTATCTTTCAAGTTGGATGACAAAAATGCATAACCTCCGATTTTTTTGAAAAAATTACCACGGACGGAAAAGATATCAATCTATTAGTTCAGTAATTTTCGTGTCTGCCCTTCCATTATGTGACTGAAGAAAAAATTCCAAAAAATAGGTAACAATTGTATCGAAAAGAGAAAATCGAGAGCACCTTATTATGTTAGGGCGTGTTTGAGTTGAGTATTTTGTCTTGATATCGTTCAAAGTAAGAATATTTCATACATCGTCTCGCTTCAGATTCTATCATTTTTATATATTAAAGCTACAGGTTGACTTTATAACACAAAAAAATAACAGTACTAAAAGATGAAATATATGGGTCAAGTGAAATACCTATCTAATGAGTCACAAAAACAGGGAAGGTGTGTTCGAATAGCTATTTTTTTTACTGAAAGTACTTGACGACAGTCTTACAAGTTGGATGATGAAAATGCATATCTTCGAAAAATTCTAATTTTTTGTGTGTGATAACTAGGGTTTATAGTCTTCAACCACTAAAAAAAATCTAGTCTGCCCTTCCACGAAATATTCAATTAGATTTTTTTTAAATGTTTATGATTTTTCGAAAATTCCACCTAACAACCGATCAGACAATAGTTTTAAGTTGAATCAATGCAGACAATATCATTAACTGATGCTCATTAGCTAGTTGATACATTTGTCTTTTAAAATATAACTGACATATAAGGATCGTATTGGTGCAATGTGGATAAATTTATCGGTTTCCAAGAGCAAAATTGGTAGCGCGTCATCGCTACAATGGCTTCCATTTTTACGATTGTGAAAATGAACTGGCGTAATGGGGAGATAATTTTGACGAAGTAGGATCCTGACTGAATATAAATCATTTAAGCAGGAAACACATTCCAGCTTGTTTTAGATATCAATTTTTTGGTGAAATTTCTTATTTTACAAATCTTGAAAAAAATAATTTATGATCAAATTAAAGAAGATATTCAGTGCAGAATATTTTATTTCATGTTGCTATATTATACTGATAGGGTCTGAGTCTTTTGCAATTTTTATATAAACATGAAGATTGCATTTTTGGGTTCATGCATAACAAAAAATTTAAGTCAAACAGTCCTAGTATGTAGACGGTAGATTTGCTTAAAATTGGTGTAAGGAAGATATTATTTGAAGCAAACTTTACAAATATATCTTTTCATTATTAAGTTTTTGCAGTGAACATTTACATATAATTGTCAATATTTTTTTTTATACATAAATAACTTAGTTAAGAAGATGCGGTTATAATTGCAAATGAGACGACTTTCCACTAGAGAGCAAATGACATGGAACTTGATAACTCAATAAATGTGACCATATTGCTTTCAACAATGAGAAAAACCTATATTGCATAGTGAGCTATAAAAGGCCACAAAATAGAAATGTAAAACAATTCCATAGAGAAAACTTGGTCTAATTTATGTTAAAAATGAATTAAATACAAATATGATATACAGCAACTGAAGTACAGGTTTTCAACTTGGGACAGGCACATTCAGAATTCAAAAGTGGTGGGCTTAAACATGTTGGCCAGTGCCAAACCCCCTTCTAACCTTGGGGCCTAAATTAAAACATTGTTTGTTTGCCCTTTTCCGATCCTATGTTTTGAAACAGGGTAGGTAGGTAGGTAAAATATTTTATTTTTTTCCGCAAAAAAATAACGACTCGGTATATTTTTTTTTCATGGGTAGGCAGGTAGGTATAATATTTTATTTTATAGATACAAAATCTGCATAATGTCATTTTTGTCTGTTTTGCTTTTGCTAATAAGTTTCTGGGACAACGTTTTGAAAAAAAAAATATCATGTAGAATGTGAAGTTAATTCATATGGCTTTTTTTTGCACTACTATTTTGTTTTCAAATATCAAAATAAAGAGCTGTGTCGCATATTTTCAACGTTTATTTATGCCTGGAACTTTGAAGAGTTTTAAATTGCACTAATATTCTGTACTACATACCTTGTGCGCTTACCTCTACCTAAAGGTTTTCTGTAAGAGATAACTTTTTCCTGGTTAAATATGTCGGGGCAGACACACATTACTATTAGGAAAAGTCCCTAGAGTGTTTAAATGTCCGTGTGTGCCCATGTTTCCAATAAAAATGCTACAAAACTTAAACTCAATTGTCACGTATTTTACATCGCATTTATAAATGATTTGTATGGAAAACTTTGGCAATTTTACTGCCAAATATTCTCCACTTTACAGGCTTTTTGCACCTTTGGTTCATGTCAGATATAAATAATATAGCAATGCTGGTCGAAGGCATCGTTAACCATGATAATCATCCTGATCTACGGATCACAAAAGGCCATCCCTACATAAAATACAACGGCCGTTTACACAAAAAAGTTTGTACACACGTTAATAATTTTGTATTAAACAAACTTTTTTGTAAATAAACCCTGCTCTTCAAGTATAAAGATGCAGAGTTAACGTACGTCATATCATTATTTCAAAGCGTTTAACATCGATTTCAAACAAATGCTTTGAAACTCTATGCATGCTATATGCAAGTGTTCATGTCAAACGCTCACGTGATACCAAACGGACTAGACCTTATACGATAAAGATAAAACCCGAGGATTCCGGTAAAAAAGTTTTGAGCGGGAAATACAAATATAAGATTTTTGGTAGGACGAAATAATAAAATAAAATAAAATCTTGCTGGTAAATACAAATAAAAGATTTTCAGGCGGAGCGAATTTATAGGGTCGGTCGGTAAAGGGCAAACAAACAATATTTTAATTTAAGCCTGGACACTGATTTAACAGTACCATATATGAAGTTGAACTATGAAAATCAGTTGATTAGGACTGAACTTGAATTGTATTTACTGGCAGTCACTGCTAGTTCAAAGTCAATAACAACTTGTAAAAAAAATCTGTTTCTTAAGACTAAAGTATCAATCAGCACACATCCAATCGATTTAAGTGTAAAGATGTAATTAACAGTCTAATTTATGACTGTGCAACAAGAAATATTACAGAAATCCACCTATAGGATAAAAACAAGTTCATGCCAAATGAATAAAAGCACTGCTCTGTTTTATAGATGCACATTAGAGGGGCGGATCCCAGATGTCCCGATTCAAATGCATCGTTATAAAAAAAAAAGAGGTCTGGATTTGTACTGCATTTACAATGTCTCATACTAATTCACATTCTGGCCAGTCCTCCAAAGTCCATGCCCCATACTTCCATGCATTGATCTTCATCTATAAAAAAGCCTGATAAATGACACTGGTGTGGTTTTCTTATTAGTTACAGTAACAATTTTCACTAATTTAATCTTTGAACTTGTCAATGATGATATGACTTGCAGAATGTTTATGCTCCAAAGTAAGAGAGTTCCAGACTTCTGCTCTTATGTGTGTCCAAAAACGTAATATTCTACAGCACGATTGTATATGCCATGTGCTAAGGTGAGCTGCATGCCTTTTTCTCGTTTATTATTTTGTCATTCATTCTTCCGTTGGTCTTTCCTTTGTTTTTTATTTTTATTTCATTTGGTTATGTCGGTGCCTGGTTTAGACTATACGGTAATAATTTTGCTCATTGTTCATTGATGTATGGTGGACTACAATACTTTAACCAAGGTCATTTCATAGATATTTGTGGACCGAGCAATAGTTGAGCCCTTTTTCCAATATCCGTACGGTTTCACCTAAAAATTTCTAAATTTTCCCGTTTTTCTATGTCATATGAATTAAAATATACTGCAAATAACTTGCATTTGCTATTTTCTATCAATTTCAAGTTTAGTTTCCACAGCGGTCATACTTATTTATTTTACCTTGTTTATGAATTCCCTACTCTGCCTTCTTGGTCATCATTGTCATATTTTACCTTTTCTCTATTTTGGGGGGGGGTTAATCCCTACACGCATATACATACAAATGGACAGCACTGTTTTCTTCTCAAAACCAGTGAGGCCGTCAACAAGGAGCAACAATTGCATCTTTTTCGTGTGATGATAAATCGGCCCCCTTCTTTGTTCCCAAAGATATAGAGAAGGGCCTTTACCATCGCATGGAACTATTAGCATTTAGAAAAAAGATCCGTATAAAATGAAAGATTTACAATATTGAATTCGAAGTGTTTTATTAAATCTTAATAAAATTGAGAATGGAAATGGGGAATGTGTCAAAGAGACAACAACCCGACCAAATAAAAAAACAACAGCAGAAGGTCACCAACAGGTCTTCAATGTAGCGAGAAATTCCCGCACCCGGAGGCGTCCTTCAGCTGGCCCCTAAACAAATATATGTAAATGTGAAAAATATTCATTTTATTAATTTCAAATGCAACCCACCTCCCGGCCAGCCGAATTATTTTTACTTAATTATAGAGGGCCCTCATGGGGTTTTTGATTATGTGATTACTTGGCCATTTTTTTAATGATTATTTGATTATTAAGCCAAATATTTCATGATTATTTGATTACCTAGGACTGTATTTTTAGTTTATGATTATTTGATTACCTAGGACTGTATTTTTAGTTTATGATTATTTGATTATATTGGCAAAAAAATGGTGATTATGTGATTACTAGGACCCCCCCATGAGGGGCCTCATTATATACCCCAAAAAGCACCATGATGTTTAATTTGAGGTATAGCAGTTATGTCAAATTTCTACCGTGTCAGGATAATAGCAAAACTGAAAACAAAATAAAGTCAATATGATTCAATCTATGCATGAGGTTTAAATATTTACTAAGGCCCTTTCCATTTTGGAAAGATGATTGATTTGTTGCATGCATTTTCCAGAAGGATAGTACATATACAACTCCTTGGTTTAACATCACAGTCAAGTATACATATCTTGAAATTTGAAAGAAAGCAAATAAATAAATCATAGGTAAAACATTATTTTTGATACCAATAATGACCAATCGGTATATTATATATAGCTGCTTGGCATATACAGCTTGCATTCTCTGGAAAATGCATGCATGACCTATTTTCCTAACAACAAATCAATCACCTTTTCGAAATGGAAGGGGGAGTAAAAGTACAATCAGTTGTTGTCAAGATAATATTCGCTATTGTATTGATACTGACAAATCAGTGATTTGTGTACCACCCCCACCGTGACCGGGCCACCCATTAAAACCCCGATTTTGTTGATATAATACACAAAGCGTGTATGTCAATATACATGAAGTGGTCGTGAGTGGCGTATCTAGAAGTTTTCACTGACTGTCTCAGAGGGGCCGATGCAGTCTGCTGCATAGGCGGATCCAGGGCCCCCCCCTTTCGTGGGAAAAATTTGGTTGATTATATAGGGAATCATTGAAGCATGACTGGAGTGGGCCCCCTCTTAGGTCAGTCAGCGCCCCCCCCCCCCTTTAGGAAAAGTTCTGGATCCGCCACTGTGCTGTGGTTATTCCCTATATCAGAAACATAAAATATAGACTCTACTAGAGTTGCCAATCTCTTGTATTATATGTCTCTGCCTATATAATCTAATCAGCCCATATATTTTTTCCGCATTAAAAAAAACCGAGAGTGGTGCCACCAATGGGCTGAAATTAAACTTGCTTTTTTCAAATAAATGGTTCAATCATTCATCTTTTGATGAGGTGGTGAATGGGTTCGAGATTTATAATGTTTCTTTTATACCAAAACAATATATATTATTTTTTAACCAAGGATGTATATGGAAATACTTATAGAATCCTTATTAAGATTCTTTTATATCTAAATAGAGGAGTTTTACACATTCAATGAAAATATTTTGTTCATCTCGCTTTTAACACAAATCATTCCTAAATGCATCTAAATAACATGAATAAAAGATAAAACTCTCCTCTTTAAAATAAAACAGCATGATACACGTGCTCTTCGACCACGTTGTTGTTATTGAAGTAAGGGAGGAGTTTATTATCCAACATGTAAATACCATCCAATCGCGTATTAGAAAAAAAATCCAAAAATTGGACACGAGGCTCATGAATATAACATACATCTCCACAATTGACACCAGACGTTATTGTTGGCTGTAAGAACGATAACTCTGGTGCATCGAGACTACCTTAGGCCACAGACCACAGTTCTTTTTAACGTTTTGTTCAATTAAAAAAAATGCACCTAATCTTTTTTTCAAATTTTGTGTGTGTGTTAAGTACAGTTCTAGTCCAAAAATATATCCAACATTCAGAAAGATTTCTCTGCTGTATTTTACAAATTTAGCCTCCATACCCCTGTGGACAAGTCAAGAGATGTTCCGAAAACTGTAAATATCACCTTTTTGCACCTGGCCTAATCACTCATTCAATATCAGATCAAAATCAGTTAAATAAAACATCAAAAAGTTTATTTAAGCTCTCTTCTTTCATTTCCACCCCAGAAAAACTAAGAAATGTTTGAGAAAGGGAAAGAAAAAAGATAAAGAACTTTATAATTATCTTTTTCTCCGTAACGTAAATTAATCTCTCCATCCTTGGAGAACACAGAGCTAACTTACAATAGAATAGAATAGAATATTTTTATTTACCAAATTAGGGTCCCAGGAGGGCATATAGCATATAAACAATAACATATATGCAATACACAGACGTGTAATAAAAAAAATAAAAAATAATATACTACAGGAAATACACTCAACAAAATAATAGCAATTATATTATTATTCAATTTATACTATGTTGATGATCAAATCAAGTGCACCAGGTAAGGGTATTTTCACTATAAAAAAGACACACAGGAGGCATTAGCAGTTTGTGTGGAGAAATCTCAAAATTAAAAAATACTCCAAAAATCAATTTATACACTACTAACATTTGACAATGAGATATACTGCAAATAACAAGTATATATAGGGTTATTGCATGAATATCCCCAAATATTCATGCAATAATTAACCCTTTTATTGTGTAGCAATATAATATTTGAAAGTAAAAATTGGTTTAAACTAAGATTTTGTCATTGATGACGTCATGAATTTTGAAGATTTATTGCACTAGTGCAATATTAGAATTTATTGCACGCTAACTTTTGGTTACTTTCTGTTGGAAATATTATATTGCTATACAATAATAAAGGATATTAATATGACTATTCTGCAGAAAGCACCAAGAGTCGATGCTTAAAGGGAAGTCCCTACTTGCAGATAAGTCAAACTCCTAAATTATTTAAAATATATTTTAAAAAACATATTTTTAAGATTATGTGTCCAGCCAGCAAGGATCATCAAGGGTCGGTGCCAGATAATTTGAAATTCTTCTTATGATCTGTGCGGGTTTAACAGGGTATCCAAATTCATAATATTAAAGTGTTTTATTGGAATTAGTTATTGCAGATTATGTTTTTCTTCTATTCTTAGTATCTTTTATATATTTATAAAATTCAGATAGTACATTGAGATCCTTATTATTCATTTTATCTATGCAAATTAATTTGTTATTGTCATAATTATGTAAATTTTGAACATGATTTTAATATATTTTGCATCAATTCCTCTCTTTTTAATAAAAGATGAACTTCATCCGCAACCTCACCCGAGGTGCACCTGAGACAAATTCGGTTTTGTCGAAGAGTACCCTGGTATCTGCAAGATTCAATTTGCAATGTGTGAGCAGATATTCTTAATCTAGTAATACATTTTTCTTTGCTCAAATTGTCGCATTATTGACTAATAATATTCAAAACCAAAGTTGCACTTGAATGTTACATAAGTTCGTAGATTGCCATCTTCAGTATATCTAGCTGGGTTTTTTTTTTCGCAATGCCCAGTGTAATTAAAATGTTGAATATTTTTTTTCTTGAATAAGGTATTCTATGCCTGACATTATCCCCCTAAAATATTAATTGATCCATACCAAGAGGGCTTTTTTTGTTTCAAATAGCTTTTTAGAACAATCACAAGCAGTTTTTCACAAAGGTAATGATGAGCCAATATTTTCTATATCAAAGTGCAGTGGAAAACGGCCTAATTCAGACAAAACTTCAAATTTTGTACTTTTTCTATTAACACCTAAAATATATTTGCAGAGTAATATGAAGTTTTTACAAAGTATTCTAGAGTAAATTGTATCTTCCGATATATTTCTTTTTTTAAACGTTCAGTAAAGGGATTAAAATATTCCCAATTCCACACCCATATAAAGGTATAGGCTTTATTTTATTGTTTGGTCAAAAACACGAATTTCGTTTTTATAACAGTAAGATTATGCACTACGCAAAAAATCATTACATAGCTTGAAAAAGAACTTGACGCATTAAATTGGATACGGGTAACCCAAATATTTATAATTAGATACAATTTACATCATCAGTCGAATCAAAGATAGAATGCCGATTTATGTGTCCTCCATCGGAAAACGTTGCACATACACAAAAACTATTTACAGGAATTTTAGGAGATCCTGTGATCTTATCTGGAACAATTACAATATTATAATAGCCCTAGATCTTGTATTCAAAAACAGGACTGAACAGGATAGAAAAATTAATAACATCATTCAATATGTTATAAGTACGGTTTCAATTCGCAAGATTTCTGATCAATCAAAACTGGAAATTTATTAATCATGTTAATAACCAGCTAAAACATCGGAAATACACTCATCATATTATTGTACCAGGATTATAATTTTCTACGCCAAATCCGTGCGCTTTTCATCTACAAAAAGACTCATCAGTGACGCTAGAAAAAAAAAAGAAAAAAAAAGTATAATACATGACACATGTTACGAAGTTGCAGAGGATTGGGGACCGAAAATTACAAAGGTATTGGAAAACTAGACCTACTATGACATACTATGTATATAGTATGCACGTCAAAGAAAGCTGTCATCTGGTGACATAGCCTTGGTATTGCGTTGTCATCAACCATCAACTAAGCTATAGTTAGTTTTCTGGTTTGAATTATATTACATTTGCCGTATATATATATATATATATATATATATATATGAGTCATGGACCAGAGTATGCTCATTGTTGTACGTGACTTGATATTTGCTATAACTTCTACGTCATTTGGTCAGGCTTTGATGGAGACTTGTCTCATTGGCAATTATAACACATTATTCTCATGTTTACATCCATGCGTTTTACAAGTAACCTTACATGATAGAAACAAGGAGAATTAGTGACTGCCATTAAGTAAGGGGCTTAAAATTACCTACTGTATTGAAATGCAGCATCCCTTAATTTTTGTGGTATGTCAAGTTATTAATGAGACTGACAACTCTCCACAAGAGACCAAAATGACCGGCACAGAAATTAACAACTATAGGTAATTGTACGACCTTCAACAATGAGTAAAGCCAATACCGCATATCTAGAACTTGAAAATCTGACACATTATAGATTTAAAGAAGGGGTTATCAAAGTAAGTCATCGCCTACTCCAAGTCCGGAGCCCGATTTTCTTTGGTTTTCTTTCTATTAAATCAGGATTTTCATTATTAATCGTTTTGTTATAAATCTAGCCGTTGAGTTTCTCCATTTGAATTGTTTCACATAATGTTATATCTAAACCCCATCCCTGAACTTGTTTGTCATATTTGAGTCTTCATAAAACAGTCTTTAGAACTGAGGGAGTCAGACCCGTGTCAGGCAAGGTTATGATGGTGTTTTTTACATACATTTATAATTGAACTCTAATGTTCTATTATTCTATATATTGTATTGTATTATTTTGTATTTCATTGTATTGCATTGTATTTCACTGTATTGCATTGTATAGTATAAAATTATTGTTTGATTGTATTGCTTGACCCTCATGGGTGTAATTTTGCAATAAAGATTATTATATAATAATTTCTTATTGTTGGTGAGTCTTACATTTGCTTACATACATGTCAATTAGAATAGTTATACAAATGTATATATCTCAATTGAAATCATACACCATCTCTTTATTTGTATAATATACAAAGTTATATTCGAGCTTCCACCGTTGCAATCGTACCACTCACTATAAAGGATGGATTTAAGCGAGCTATGACTTCTAGTATCGAAACTCCATAGCGAGTACGATGAATCAATGATCACAAGAACGAATACAATTCTCGAAAAAGTTAGACTTTCATATCCTTAGTTAACTTAATTTTGAGCATTAAATATTATTGGCAAATTAAGATGGACGAATCCTCCCCGTAGTCAACTGTTATATGATGTTTTCTGTGATCGCGACGAATTTTCAGTTTAAAGGGGCACTAGCGGTCAACTTCATGTTCACCGATTTAAGTCAAATTCCATATTTGATTTATAACAATGTAAAAATTAATCCAAATTATAAAAAAGTCTAAAATAATTAATTTACAGGGCATGCCGGCCTCGATAATATGTGCATGTAGCTTCGTTTCGGGTGTATTTTAGTCTAGACTCTAGACGTCGAGTTGACCTCCGATTTGTTCATTATAAGCGGTATAAACATAAACATATTTTTAATATAAAGATATTGCGAACTTGTGCAATTAGATTTTGCTAGTTTAATTTCATATCATAAATTAAAATACATGATTGCTTGTTAATTTTTCCAGCAGCAACTATTTCATGCTTATGCATAAATGCAGGACGAAAGGTCAATTTCAATTTGACATGAACTCTGATTTGTACTACGCTAAAGCGATATATGCCAGATAATTTGAAATTCTTCTTATGATCTGTGCGGGTTTAACAGGGGATCCAAATTCATAATATTAAAGTGTTTTATTGGAATTAGTTATTGCAGATTATGGTTTTCTTCTATTCTTAGTATCTTTTATATATTTATAAAATTCAGATAGTACATTGGGATCCTTATTATTCATTTTATCTATGCAAATTAATTTGTTATTGTCATAATTATGTAAATTTTGAACATGATTTTAATATATTTTGCATCAATTCCTCTCTTTTTAATAAAAGATGAACTTCATCCGCAACCTCACCCGAGGTGCACCTGAGACAAATTCGGTTTTGTCGAAGAGTACCCTGGTATCTGCAAGATTCAATTTGCAATGTGTGAGCAGATATTCTTAATCTAGTAATACATTTTTCTTTGCTCAAATTGTCGCATTATTGACTAATAATATTCAAAACCAAAGTTGCACTTGAATGTTACATAAGTTCGTAGATTGCCATCTTCAGTATATCTAGCTGGTTTTTTTCCGCAATGCCCAGTGTAATTAAAATGTTGAATATTTTTTTTCTTGAATAAGGTATTCTATGCCTGACATTTTCCCCCTAAAATATTAATTGATCCATACCAAGAGGGCTTTTTTTGTTTCAAATAGCTTTTTAGAACAATCACAAGCAGTTTTTCACAAAGGAAATGATGAGCCAATATTTTCTATATCAAAGTGCAGTGGAAAACGGCCTAATTCAGACAAAACTTCAAATTTTGTACTTTTTCTATTAACACCTAAAATATATTTGCAGAGTAATATGAAGTTTTTACAAAGTATCCTAGAGTAAATTGTATTTTCCGATATATTTCTTTTTTTAAACGTTCAGTAAAGGGATTAAAATATTCCCAATTCCACACCCATATAAAGGTATAGGCTTTATTTTATTGTTTGATCAAAAACATGAATTTCGTTTTTATAACAGTAAGATTATGCACTACGCAAAACATCATTACATAGCTTGAAAAAGAACTTGACGCATTAAATTGGATACGGGTAACCCAAATATTTATAATTAGATACAATTTACATCATCAGTCGAATCAAAGATAGAATGCCGATTTATGTGTCCTCCATCGGAAAACGTTGCACATACACAAAAACTATTTACAGGAATTTTAGGAGATTCTGTGATCTTATCTGGAACAATTACAATATTATAATAGCCCTAGATCTTGTATTCAAAAACAGGACTGAACAGGATAGAAAAATTAATAACATCATTCAATATGTTATAAGTACGGTTTCAATTCGCAAGATTTCTGATCAATCAAAACTGGAAATTTATTAATCATGTTAATAACCAGCTAAAACATCGGAAATACGCTCATCATATTATTATACCAGGATTATAATTTTCTACGCCAAATCCGTGCGCTTTTCATCTACAAAAAGACTCATCAGTGACGCTAGAAAAAAAAGAAGAAAAAAAAAGTATAATACATGACACATGTTACGAAGTTGCAGAGGATTGGGGACCGAAAATTACAAAGGTATTGGAAAACTAGACCTACTATGACATACTATGTATATTGTATGCATGTCAAAGAAAGCTGTCATCTGGTGACATAGCCTTGGTATTGCGTTGTCATCAACCATCAACTAAGCTATAGTTAGTTTTCTGGTTTGAATTATATTACATTTGCCGTATATATATATATATATATATATATGAGTCATGGACCAGAGTATGCTCATTGTTGTACGTGACCTGATATTTGCTATAACTTCTACGTCATTTGGTTAGGCTTTGATGGAGACTTTTATAACACATTATTCTCATGTTTACATCCATGCGTTTTACAAGTTACCTTACATGATAGAAACAAGGAGAATTAGTGACTGTCATTAAGTAAGGGGCTTAAAATTACCTACTGTATTGAAATGCAGCATCCCTTAAATTTTTGTGGTATGTCAAGTTATTAATGAGACTGACAACTCTCCACAAGAGACCAAAATGACCGGCACAGAAATTAACAACTATAGGTAATTGTACGACCTTCAACAATGAGTAAAGCCAATACCGCATATCTAGAACTTGAAAATCTGACACATTATAGATTTAAAGAAGGGGTAACGGGGTTATCAAAGTAAGTCATCGCCTACTCCAAGTCCGGAGCCCGATTTTCTTTGGTTTTCTTTCTATTAAATCAGGATTTTCATTATTAATCGTTTTGTTATAAATCTGGCCGTTGAGTTTCTCCATTTGAATTGTTTCACATAATGTTATATCTAAACCCCATCCCTGAACTTGTTTGTCATATTTGAGTCTTCATAAAACAGTCTTTAGAACTGAGGGAGTCAGACCCATGTCAGGCAAGGTTATGATGGTGTTTTTTACATACATTTATAATTGAACTCTAATGTTCTATTATTCTATATATTGCATTGTATTTCACTGTATTGCATTGTATAGTATAAAATTATTGTTTGATTGTATTGCTTGACCCTCATGGGTGTAATTTTGCAATAAAGATTATTATATAATAATTTCTTATTGTTGGTGAGTCTTACATTTGCTTACATACATGTCAATTAGAATAGTTATACAAATGTATATATTTCAATTGAAATCATACACCATCTCGTTATTTGTATAATATACAAAGTTATATTCGAGCTTCCACCGTTGCAATCGTACCACTCACTATAAAGGATGGATTTAAGCGAGCTATGACTTCTAGTATCGAAACTCCATAGCGAGTACGATGAATCAATGATCACAAGAACGAATACAATTCTCGAAAAAGTTAGACTTTCATATCCTTAGTTAACTTAATTTTGAGCATTAAATATTATTGGCAAATTAAGATGGACGAATCCTCCCCGTAGTCAACTGTTATATGATGTTTTCTGTGATCGCGACGAATTTTCAGTTTAAAGGGGCACTAGCGGTCAACTTCATGTTCACCGATTTAAGTCAAATTCCATATTTGATTTATAACAATGTAAAAATTAATCCAAATTATAAAAAAGTCTAAAATAATTAATTTACAGGGCATGCCGGCCTCGATAATATGTGCATGTAGCTTCGTTTCGGGTGTATTTTAGTCTAGACTCTAGACGTCGAGTTGACCTCCGATTTGTTCATTATAAGCGGTATAAACATAAACATATTTTTAATATAAAGATATTGCGAACTTGTGCAATTAGATTTTGCTAGTTTAATTTCATATCATAAATTAAAATACATGATTGCTTGTTAATTTTTCCAGCAGCAACTATTTCATGCTTATGCATAAATGCAGGACGAAAGGTCAATTTCAATTTGACATGAACTCTGATTTGTACTACGCTAAAGCGATATATGCCAGATAATTTGAAATTCTTCTTATGATCTGTGCGGGTTTAACAGGGGATCCAAATTCATAATATTAAAGTGTTTTATTGGAATTAGTTATTGCAGATTATGTTTTTCTTCTATTCTTAGTATCTTTTATATATTTATAAAATTCAGATAGTACATTGGGATCCTTATTATTCATTTTATCTATGCAAATTAATTTGTTATTGTCATAATTATGTAAATTTTGAACATGATTTTAATATATTTTGCATCAATTCGTCTCTTTTTAATAAAAGATGAACTTCATCCGCAACCTCACCCGAGGTGCACCTGAGACAAATTCGGTTTTGTCGAAGAGTACCCTGGTATCTGCAAGATTCAATTTGCAATGTGTGAGGAGATATTCTTAATCTAGTAATACATTTTTCTTTGCTCAAATTGTCGCATTATTGACTAATAATATTCAAAACCAAAGTTGCACTTGAATGTTACATAAGTTCGTAGATTGCCATCTTCAGTATATCTAGCTGGTTTTTTTCCGCAATGCCCAGTGTAATTAAAATGTTGAATATTTTTTTTCTTGAATAAGGTATTCTATGCCTGACATTTTCCCCCTAAAATATTAATTGATCCATACCAAGAGGGCTTTTTTTGTTTCAAATAGCTTTTTAGAACAATCACAAGCAGTTTTTCACAAAGGAAATGATGAGCCAATATTTTCTATATCAAAGTGCAGTGGAAAACGGCCTAATTCAGACAAAACTTCAAATTTTGTACTTTTTCTATTAACACCTAAAATATATTTGCAGAGTAATATGAAGTTTTTACAAAGTATCCTAGAGTAAATTGTATTTTCCGATATATTTCTTTTTTTAAACGTTCAGTAAAGGGATTAAAATATTCCCAATTCCACACCCATATAAAGGTATAGGCTTTATTTTATTGTTTGATCAAAAACATGAATTTCGTTTTTATAACAGTAAGATTATGCACTACGCAAAACATCATTACATAGCTTGAAAAAGAACTTGACGCATTAAATTGGATACGGGTAACCCAATATTTATAATTAGATACAATTTACATCATCAGTCGAATCAAAGATAGAATGCCGATTTATGTGTCCTCCATCGGAAAACGTTGCACATACACAAAAACTATTTACAGGAATTTTAGGAGATTCTGTGATCTTATCTGGAACAATTACAATATTATAATAGCCCTAGATCTTGTATTCAAAAACAGGACTGAACAGGATAGAAAAATTAATAACATCATTCAATATGTTATAAGTACGGTTTCAATTCGCAAGATTTCTGATCAATCAAAACTGGAAATTTATTAATCATGTTAATAACCAGCTAAAACATCGGAAATACGCTCATCATATTATTATACCAGGATTATAATTTTCTACGCCAAATCCGTGCGCTTTTCATCTACAAAAAGACTCATCAGTGACGCTAGAAAAAAAAGAAGAAAAAAAAAAGTATAATACATGACACATGTTACGAAGTTGCAGAGGATTGGGGACCGAAAATTACAAAGGTATTGGAAAACTAGACCTACTATGACATACTATGTATATTGTATGCATGTCAAAGAAAGCTGTCATCTGGTGACATAGCCTTGGTATTGCGTTGTCATCAACCATCAACTAAGCTATAGTTAGTTTTCTGGTTTGAATTATATTACATTTGCCGTATATATATATATATATATGAGTCATGGACCAGAGTATGCTCATTGTTGTACGTGACCTGATATTTGCTATAACTTCTACGTCATTTGGTTAGGCTTTGATGGAGACTTGTCTCATTGGCAATTATAACACATTATTCTCATGTTTACATCCATGCGTTTTACAAGTTACCTTACATGATAGAAACAAGGAGAATTAGTGACTGTCATTAAGTAAGGGGCTTAAAATTACCTACTGTATTGAAATGCAGCATCCCTTAAATTTTTGTGGTATGTCAAGTTATTAATGAGACTGACAACTCTCCACAAGAGACCAAAATGACCGGCACAGAAATTAACAACTATAGGTAATTGTACGACCTTCAACAATGAGTAAAGCCAATACCGCATATCTAGAACTTGAAAATCTGACACATTATAGATTTAAAGAAGGGGTAACGGGGTTATCAAAGTAAGTCATCGCCTACTCCAAGTCCGGAGCCCGATTTTCTTTGGTTTTCTTTCTATTAAATCAGGATTTTCATTATTAATCGTTTTGTTATAAATCTGGCCGTTGAGTTTCTCCATTTGAATTGTTTCACATAATGTTATATCTAAACCCCATCCCTGAACTTGTTTGTCATATTTGAGTCTTCATAAAACAGTCTTTAGAACTGAGGGAGTCAGACCCATGTCAGGCAAGGTTATGATGGTGTTTTTTACATACATTTATAATTGAACTCTAATGTTCTATTATTCTATATATTGCATTGTATTTCACTGTATTGCATTGTATAGTATAAAATTATTGTTTGATTGTATTGCTTGACCCTCATGGGTGTAATTTTGCAATAAAGATTATTATATAATAATTTCTTATTGTTGGTGAGTCTTACATTTGCTTACGTACATGTCAATTAGAATAGTTATACAAATGTATATATTTCAATTGAAATCATACACCATCTCGTTATTTGTATAATATACAAAGTTATATTCGAGCTTCCACCGTTGCAATCGTACCACTCACTATAAAGGATGGATTTAAGCGAGCTATGACTTCTAGTATCGAAACTCCATAGCGAGTACGATGAATCAATGATCACAAGAACGAATACAATTCTCGAAAAAGTTAGACTTTCATATCCTTAGTTAACTTAATTTTGAGCATTAAATATTATTGGCAAATTAAGATGGACGAATCCTCCCCGTAGTCAACTGTTATATGATGTTTTCTGTGATCGCGACGAATTTTCAGTTTAAAGGGGCACTAGCGGTCAACTTCATGTTCACCGATTTAAGTCAAATTCCATATTTGATTTATAACAATGTAAAAATTAATCCAAATTATAAAAAAGTCTAAAATAATTAATTTACAGGGCATGCCGGCCTCGATAATATGTGCATGTAGCTTCGTTTCGGGTGTATTTTAGTCTAGACTCTAGACGTCGAGTTGACCTCCGATTTGTTCATTATAAGCGGTATAAACATAAACATATTTTTAATATAAAGATATTGCGAACTTGTGCAATTAGATTTTGCTAGTTTAATTTCATATCATAAATTAAAATACATGATTGCTTGTTAATTTTTCCAGCAGCAACTATTTCATGCTTATGCATAAATGCAGGACGAAAGGTCAATTTCAATTTGACATGAACTCTGATTTGTACTACGCTAAAGCGATATATGCCAGATAATTTGAAATTCTTCTTATGATCTGTGCGGGTTTAACAGGGGATCCAAATTCATAATATTAAAGTGTTTTATTGGAATTAGTTATTGCAGATTATGTTTTTCTTCTATTCTTAGTATCTTTTATATATTTATAAAATTCAGATAGTACATTGGGATCCTTATTATTCATTTTATCTATGCAAATTAATTTGTTATTGTCATAATTATGTAAATTTTGAACATGATTTTAATATATTTTGCATCAATTCGTCTCTTTTTAATAAAAGATGAACTTCATCCGCAACCTCACCCGAGGTGCACCTGAGACAAATTCGGTTTTGTCGAAGAGTACCCTGGTATCTGCAAGATTCAATTTGCAATGTGTGAGCAGATATTCTTAATCTAGTAATACATTTTTCTTTGCTCAAATTGTCGCATTATTGACTAATAATATTCAAAACCAAAGTTGCACTTGAATGTTACATAAGTTCGTAGATTGCCATTTTCAGTATATCTAGCTGGTTTTTTTCCGCAAAGCCCAGTGTAATTAAAACGTTGAATATTTTTTTCTTGAATAAGGTATTCTATGCCTGACATTTTCCCCCTAAAATATTAATTGATCCATACCAAGAGGGCTTTTTTTGTTTCAAATAGCTTTTTAGAACAATCACAAGCAGTTTTTCACAAAGGAAATGATGAGCCAATATTTTCAATATCAAAGTGCAGTGGAAAACGGCCTAATTCAGACAAAACTTCAAATTTTGTACTTTTTCTATTAACACCTAAAATATATTTGCAGAGTAATATGAAGTTTTTACAAAGTATCCTAGAGTAAATTGTATCTTCCGATATATTTCTTTTTTTAAACGTTCAGTAAAGGGATTAAAATATTCCCAATTCCACACCCATATAAAGGTATAGGCTTTATTTTATTGTTTGATCAAAAACATGAATTTCGTTTTTATAACAGTAAGATTATGCACTACGCAAAACATCATTACATAGCTTGAAAAAGAACTTGACGCATTAAATTGGATACGGGTAACCCAAATATTTATAATTAGATACAATTTACATCATCAGTCGAATCAAAGATAGAATGCCGATTTATGTGTCCTCCATCGGAAAACGTTGCACATACACAAAAACTATTTACAGGAATTTTAGGAGATTCTGTGATCTTATCTGGAACAATTACAATATTATAATAGCCCTAGATCTTGTATTCAAAAACAGGACTGAACAGGATAGAAAAATTAATAACATCATTCAATATGTTATAAGTACGGTTTCAATTCGCAAGATTTCTGATCAATCAAAACTGGAAATTTATTAATCATGTTAATAACCAGTTAAAACATCGGAAATACACTCATCATATTATTATACCAGGATTATAATTTTCTACGCCAAATCCGTGCGCTTTTCATCTACAAAAAGACTCATCAGTGACGCTAGAAAAAAAAGAAGAAAAAAAAAGTATAATACATGACACATGTTACGAAGTTGCAGAGGATTGGGGACCGAAAGTTACAAAGGTATTGGAAAACTAGACCTACTATGACATACTATGTATATTGTATGCACGTCAAAGAAAGCTGTCATCTGGTGACATAGCCTTGGTATTGCGTTGTCATCAACCATCAACTAAGCTATAGTTAGTTTTCTGGTTTGAATTATATTACATTTGCCGTATATATATATATATATATATATGAGTCATGGACCAGAGTATGCTCATTGTTGTACGTGACCTGATATTTGCTATAACTTCTACGTCATTTGGTTAGGCTTTGATGGAGACTTGTCTCATTGGCAATTATAACACATTATTCTCATGTTTACATCCATGCGTTTTACAAGTTACCTTACATGATAGAAACAAGGAGAATTAGTGACTGTCATTAAGTAAGGGGCTTAAAATTACCTACTGTATTGAAATGCAGCATCCCTTAAATTTTTGTGGTATGTCAAGTTATTAATGAGACTGACAACTCTCCACAAGAGACCAAAATGACCGGCACAGAAATTAACAACTATAGGTAATTGTACGACCTTCAACAATGAGTAAAGCCAATACCGCATATCTAGAACTTGAAAATCTGACACATTATAGATTTAAAGAAGGCGTAACGGGGTTATCAAAGTAAGTCATCGCCTACTCCAAGTCCGGAGCCCGATTTTCTTTGGTTTTCTTTCTATTAAATCAGGATTTTCATTATTAATCGTTTTGTTATAAATCTGGCCGTTGAGTTTCTCCATTTGAATTGTTTCACATAATGTTATATCTAAACCCCATCCCTGAACTTGTTTGTCATATTTGAGTCTTCATAAAACAGTCTTTAGAACTGAGGGAGTCAGACCTATGTCAGGCAAGGTTATGATGGTGTTTTTTACATACATTTATAATTGAACTCTAATGTTCTATTATTCTATATATTGTATTGTATTATTTTGTATTTCATTGTATTGCATTATATTTCACTGTATTGCATTGTATAGTATAAAATTATTGTTTGATTGTATTGCTTGACCCTCATGGGTGTAATTTTGCAATAAAGATTATTATATAATAATTTCTTATTGTTGGTGAGTCTTACATTTGCTTACATACATGTCAATTAGAATAGTTATACAAATGTATATATCTTAATTGAAATCATACACCATCTCGTTATTTGTATAATATACAAAGTTGTATTCGAGCATCCACCGTTGCAATCGTACCACTCACTATAAAGGATGGATTTAAGCGAGCTATGACTTCTAGTATCGAAACTCCATAGCGAGTACGATGAATCAATGATCACAAGAACGAATACAATTCTCGAAAAAGTTAGACTTTCATATCCTTAGTTAACTTAATTTTGAGCATTAAATATTATTGGCAAATTAAGATGGACGAATCCTCCCCGTAGTCAACTGTTATATGATTTTTTCTGTGATCGCGACGAATTTTCAGTTTAAAGGGGCACTAGCGGTCAACTTCATGTTTACCGATTTAAGTCAAATTCCATATTTGATTTATAACAATGTAAAAATTAATCCAAATTATAAAAAAAGTCTAAAATAATTAATTTACAGGGCATGCCGGCCTCGATAATATGTGCATGTAGCTTCGTTTCGGGTGTATTTTAGTCTAGACTCTAGACGTCGAGTTGACCTCCGATTTGTTCATTATAAGCGATATAAACATAAACATATTTTTAATATAAAGATATTGCGAACTTGTGCAATTAGATTTTGCTAGTTTAATTTCATATCATAAATTAAAATACATGATTGCATGTTAATTTTTCCAGCAGCAACTATTTCATGCTTATGCATAAATGCAGGACGAAAGGTAAATTTCAATTTGACATGAACTCTGATTTGTACTACGGTAAAGAGATATATGCTAGTAAGCAACCTGCTTACGTTCGAGTTCATAAGTTACAGTCAAAACATAATATCCACCTTCGACACATGATTCTTGTAAATAATGTTTGTTCTTACTCATGTATGTCGTGCCGTGCTTAGTAAAAAGAATCTTTTTATTTTGAAGGCTTTGGTTTAACTCAGCTTTTTGACCTATCACATTGGACCCCTCTGGCATAATACTTACATCTGAAAATAGTTACATATAATTGTATTCTTAATAACTATATCTATCGCTAATAATATTATACTGAAGGCCAGGAAATATAAGAATCAGTATGTACATATTTAATTTTGATATTGGAATTCAAACAAACTCATAACATGTTTTAATTAAGGAATTTCTACCACACAAGCGACAATTTAAACACATTTAGAAGAAGCATACATAGTCTTTACTTTTAATGATAATCGCTGTCACACAGAAAAAAATCACGAAAAACCCTCAAAATTAAAAAAAAGGGAAACGTACTAAGAGAACTATATTTTATAAAATAATGACAATGAAGACAAAAACAACAAAGATTTAAAGAAGAAATGAGAATTCTGAAAAAATAAAACAAATACTAGTTATGCTGTGAAAAAAACACAAAGAAGAATGTAGTCAAAAACAAGGTGACATAAGGGACGACATCAACAGTTCAATGTAGGTTAAAAAACTTAATTCATATAGGTTTTTCACTGACCCCTCTATCCCCCTCATAAACTTAATTTGGGAAAAATTGATTTACCAATAGGGATATACATGTATGTAAAAATCGATCTTAGATATACAAAACTTGCAGAATTTTAACCCCCACCCCCAAACTATTTGATTTAAGTTTTTTTTATCCTACATCGATCTTTTGATGTCGTCCTTAATGTAAAGAGGCAATCATACAAAAATAAAAGATTAATAAACCAGAATGATAGACACATTGATATCACTGTTTTTTTACTTTGTCTTAATTCAGATCTCAATGATATTAAATGAATGGCCTCAAGACTCTACTCAGAGGTATATAAATGGTCACTTGATCTCGCGATTATACAAATTTTGAGTATGATCATTGTTTTCTCAGACGCATACATCATCTAATTAAATTGGATTTGGTGTTTCGAATACAAATTTTATACTTCGAGTACTGAGTAAAGTTTTAGGCTTCTCCAATTCAGCAATCTCCCCTGAAAAGACATGCAGTCGCCCAGTTAGACTTCTCCAATTCAGCAATCTTCCCTGACAAGACAGTCGCCTGTTTAACCTCTCCAATTCAGCAGTCTCCCATGACAAGACAGTCGCCCGTTTAGACTTTGCAGTATTTATAAACATGCTGTCATGTTCGATTAGAATATATATCACCGTTAAATCCGATATATTGTGTATAGCAAACGTTTCACGCTTTCTTTTTTATCAAGGAAAAATCTTTGGGTTGTCCAGTTGAGTTACTTTCTGCAAGGCAACATCAAGACATTTATCCAGCAAACCATCATTTCTAGTGACGGTCAAAATTTTACGCCTTTATCTGTGTAGTCCATATTTCATAGCTATACCTAGAATATATTGTTGATTTGTTCTCGCCCTGAATATGCAAAAAAAAAAAAAAAAAATGCAACGAAACATTAAGCATGTTAAGCAAGCGACAGTATGGATCGATGAAAACTGCATACAAAAATTGCCGAACTGCTCTTTATGTATATAAACATATTAAGTATAATCAAGAGTCAGCTGGTTCCCTGTCAGTGCAGATATGAAGAAACTCAACAAAATATGCAAATATTTCTCATTTTATAATTATTCACACATTTCAGTTATTATTTAATTATTGCACAGTATGCCTAGTTTCATAGTATAAAAATAGATGCATCAAAAGGAATGAACTATACTTACCTGTAGTATGAAAAAGGTACTTTTTTTATATGTTCTTAAAGGTAGACCATTCATAGGTATAGGTTGCACTTTGTAAATATAACTATTTCTTAAACCACGCCTCTTTTGGGGAGATTTAGAATATTCATAAAAAAAATAATTTTGTTTACATACTGGTTCCCAGTTATGATCTCTGTGTTCCATCTCATAGAGACATGTACATAACTTGGGAATGGTACCAGTAAATATACATGTGCAATTTGTTTCTATTGAAATCTGTGGTAACCTTTCATTCGAGGTAGGGGTAGTTAAAAAAATTAGTGTTAGTTTAATCTGTGAGAAGTTTGTAGTGCATATAAACTTTCAATTCTAGTAGGATAAGATTTTATCCAAAACTTCATAGTAAAGTGGTACAGTTTTAGCCGTAAAAGGAGCTCCTTTGGGAAATTGCATTGTCAATATTTACAGAAATGCAACCTGTATAGGGTGAAAAAAGAGAACATTCTTAACTTTGCTTTATCTCACAGATTTTAAAGAAATTAACTCAAATATGAAGTTTTATAAATATTTCATAAAGATTGATAGAATCCTGGGCCTCATATATGATGACTCAGCATAAATTTACAGTTTACAGTATGCATAGTTTACTTAAAGTCCTGAATACAAAATTAATTCATAATATTTGCATATATGTAAGTTAAATTATTAAGAAGTCTTCGCAGTCATTGAAACTCATCGATCCTCCCTGAATGTTATTTATGGGGTGTTTGTGTCCTGTTGATAGCCCAAAAGTAAGCAGTAACACCTACATCTGTTTTTTGTCACCACGGCATAAAAAATACAAGCTAGAAAGACAAAAGTATCTCAACAAAACTTACAATAGTGTGATCTATCCTGAATATGTACTTAATATTCATAATTGCTAGAAACAGCAGCCTAATTAAGGAAACTTCAGGCCCCAAGGTAAAAAAAAAACAACATAGAAATTTTTGCCTACCCCCTGGGTCATAAAACAAATAATTTAACTTGTAAATGCTATGATTTTATGATTTTAAAGTTCTTGATATAGAACAAAATAACTATGCTTTAGAGTTATGCAAACATCAGACTTCTAGTATATATATTAGCTAAAATGTGCCAGATATATGGTTACAGATTATACTGTTGTGACAATAATTCTAAATTTGAGGCAGAAAAAGTGAACTTTAATTGACAAATAGGCATACAGTAAGATGTGGACTGGAGACAGATGCAGGATTGGAGATTTATATAATCTTGAATGTTGTGTAATGATTGACTGCTAAACACATTTACATTTATAGTATTCTGATATGATTTCAATATGTTATCGAAACAGTTTAAAACAGATTCTAGGCATTTTAAATCAGAAAATATGCAAATAAGGTTAACTGGAAACAATTTAAGTCTCGTTTTCAAATTCTTTAAAAAAAAATGAAACAGGGGAGGGGGTATAAAATGTACAGTAAAGAAAAACTTCGAATATACACAGTGATTTCTGTAAGGCTATAATTCTGATTAATGAGTATTTATGTGAGAAAATTTTATTTTATAGAGAGTTTTCTATTTGAATAAATGTTTATTGCATAAGTTTCCAGAGATAGATTTTTTTTTATACTATGCTATTTTCAGTGTCTTTTTGTCACAGTGCTATTTTTCAAGCTACGAGTCGTTGAAAATTGTCTAAATTTGCTTCGAATGATTATGCAAAAACATATTGTGTGCATAAAAAAATCTATGAGATAGAATTTTGAAATAAATTGGGAGAAGATAAAAAGAAAATAATAGGTCACCGAACTTGTTTTCTTGCTAAAAGTAAAAATGTCTCCATCCAACCAGTATAATTCGTTACTAAAAGAGTTATTTCCCCTTATATGGCTCAGTTGGGGAAAAAAAGATTCTAAAACACAAATGTTTGGTATTTGGTTTAGATCTAATATTTTGGATAATGCAATAATTCAGCAAGTTTTCTTCATATAAATAAACAGTCTAACCAAACAAATTGCACATCTGTCTACAAATTAGGTTTGGTCATATAACTAGACTGATTGTGTACTGCGATAGTACAATCCAAGATGGCGGTATGTATACCATCAATCTACCTTAAACTAGGAATCAGAAGTCGGTTGCAAAAAGAAACTTACGACTAAGATTGGTCTTAAGTCAAGAACAAATCAGTATACTTACAATCAATCTTAGTTGTATTTTTTTTGTGAAATCGACTCCAGGTGTTCTATACAGTCCTTAACCATCGATTTGAAAGAGTTCTAATTATTTTGACTGGTCATAAATTTCGTGCTCATTCCGGATAAGTAGTAACCATACTAACTTTAACTTGTGCATCCTTCCATTTTCCCTGAGATTTTTTCCTAATGATCCATATTAAGAACGTGTAATTTTTCAGATTAAAATGGAAAGAGTCATGTTTAGGGAAAGACATTTATGAAGATACCAAGTGTTTTGCTGATTTCATTTGAACAAAAGGGGATGTGGAATATCGATAAGTGAGATACTATTACAACAACCTATAAGACAACAGATCTTCAGGAGCAGACTTCTTTTTTTAAATCTGTCGAGCTATATTATGTTATATGTGTTTTGTGCATGTTGGCTTGCATGGTTTTGATTGATAAAAGTCAAACACACAAACTATTTCAGGAATTTTTATGAAAATAAAAAAAAAAGATTTTAAAGAAATATTTTGAAATATTTGAAAATTTAAAAAAAACAACATATTATGAGGATATTAAGTTTGCTTGATTCAGTCGTTGAACAAGAGTAATTTTGATGATATAACTGTGACAGTGTCAAACTGAATTGAACAAATGTTAAGGTTTTCATTAGGTCTAGAATTAAGGAAAATAAGTGTGTGTGTGTGTGTGTGTGTGGGGGGGGGGGGGGGGGGGTATCTTTCATTTCTTAATTATATTTTAGGTATTTTTTCTGTATACTGTATTTTGCCATGCCAATTATTCTCTGTTCATTATATTTTAGCTATTCTTTATGTTTAAGCACCCGATTATTTTCTATTCTTTATATTTTTGCACCCGATTATTTTCTATTCTTTATGTTTTAGCACCCTCAATTATTCTCGCTTTTTCTTTATGTATTAGTACCTCATTATCGTTATTCTCTGTTCTTTATTTTTCTCCCTTTCTACCTCTATGACATTTATACTGCACATTTTGACTGTTATTTTCTATGATGTAACCCAATCAAGACCCTCTTTTATCTATCTATGTGTGTTTGTGTTTGTGTGTGTATGTGTTTGTTTTATCTTCCCGGACGAATTAGCAAATAAGACTCTTTGATACAGAAAAAAAAAAAATTAATAATGAAAATCAGACATTGTCGATCTTTGGAACTAAAATTATTCCTCTAAATTAAAATATCTACCTCTCATGTTTTCCACTGCTAAAATCTACTTTATTTTTGATTTTTTGTTGTTGCTGTTTTATTGACGTCATCCACATCTATTGTTCATTTATACTCTAACTGTAAGTAATATAATTATCAAGATATCATATGTACACATAAGTCTACAGTCGTGTATTTAATTTAGCAGAAAATGAGAACGCGCTGATTCGCGAAATAATAATCTTTATATACCTTAAATTACAAACCATACTTTCATAGGAAACATGATATACCGGTATTAAAAAATAATAAAAGACAGGTAAAATCGATCGATTTTAATCAGAGATCATAGTAGACAATATATACCATATGTAAAATTTTACAGCCACAATTATATCTCTATATCTCTAAAGAGAATACGGGTGGGAGAGAAACAGTCTTGATTCCTTATCAAGTTTGGTACATGACATGGCGAACGTTAAGGAAGAAACAGGTAGTTTGGAAAAAATTCCCGATGAGGATGAAACTATTAGTCCAGAAAATGCACCTTCTACGGACGAAACTGTCAATGCCGAAACTGTACCAGTTGCAGATGCCGAAAATGTTTCGCCATCTAACGAGTGTGAACTTTGGGAAAATGAGAATAAAACTGACGAAAAAACACATGAAGAAAACAATTCAGCATTGAATGGATTAGAGAAGTCGGAAGATCCGGAAAAGTCAGAAGATCCGGAACCTACAGATACAGTAGTAGAAGTCAGAAAAATACGAAAGGTAAGATTTTTGTTCTTGAAAGCGATATATGCAATCACGATAAATAATGGAAGTATTCTGAGGTGGATTTAGGGCCCGTTTTGTTGGAAAAACTTGGTGGATTATACAGGGAATCACTGAAGCATGACTTGGGCGGCCCCTTCTTATGCAGTCAGTGGGTCCCACGTATAAAAAATTCAGGTTCAGCCTCTGGTATATTTGTAAACCGCCCCACACATTGTTGGAAATGTCTAACGGTTGATGGAAAATGAAGTATCAGAAATAAAAATCAAGTGATAATTAAAATTTTCTGTTTCGCTAGAGTATTGTTATGCGAATTTAGGAAAGTCTTTTTCAGGTACACTTTTCCGTTTTCAGTTTCCTTCAACTTCCAAAATTGATATGTTGTTAACTTGTGATAAAATTAACATTGATGATAATACGGCAATCATGATTAAAATGTATAATTATGTTAATGATTTTTTTGTTCTATATCACAAGTCACAAATATTTTGATTATATTTTTAATCTTAGCTGACTATGCGGTATGGGCTTTGATCATTGTTGAATGCCGTACAAAGACCTACAGTTATCAATGTCGGTGTCATTTGTAATCATACCACATCATCTTTTTATACATACAACGACAATCTGTGGATCATTTTGACTTACTTCATGAAAACTACAGTGCAATTATGACATAATTTGCGACAATAATACCAAACATGACTTTTTTTGTAACAAATCATGGACGTACATCAGCAAGTTCAATACTTAATTATTTGTAATGACTTCACAACGAACGGACTTCGATAGTAATTGACCGACCTCACCAAACGTTGCATTTCTCGCCAGAGGTGCTCGTCATATATAATTTTGGGTAATTGAAAGGAAGAAACAAAATTATTATTATTTTTGAATATTCAAGAATGATTTTGTCTATATATATATTACATTAATTTGTAGGATCCTTTACTATAGATAATTTAGCTGATCTGTAACAATAACATCTTCATGCCTTACATATCATGTACTGTAGTACGCCGCTAGATTAAAACTGACAAGGAAAGGTAACACACGGCCAGCGAAAGCTCTTTTTTTGAGAGCCCAGGTGGTCGTGTGGTCTAGCGGGACGGCCGCAGTGCAGGCGATTTGGTGTCACGATATCACAGTAGCATGGGTTCGAATCCCGGCGAGGGAAGAACCAAAAATTTGCGAAAGCAAATTTACAGATCTAACATTGTTGGGTTGATGTTTAGACGAGTTGTGTATACATTATGTACACAGCCATGTATCACCATCATTGATGGCGATCCGATGGATACATCTGTTGTAGAGTTGTCACTGACTCAGACGTACTTATAAATATAATTATTTTCTGTGACTGCATATTACATTAATTTGTAGGATCCTTTACTATGGATAATTTAGCTGATCTGTAACAATAACATCTTCATGCCTTATATATCATGTACTGTAGTACGCCGCTAAATTAAAACTGACGAGGAAAGGTAACACACGGCCAGCGAAAGCACTTTTTTTTAGAGCCCAGGTGGTCGCGTGGTCTAGCGGGACGGCTGCAGTGCAGGCGATTTGGTGTCACGATATCACAGTAGCATTGGTTCGAATCCCGACGAGGGAAGAACCAAAAATTTGCGAAAGCAAATTTACAGATCTAACATTGTTGGGTTGATGTTTAGACGAGTTATATATACATTATGTACACAGCCATGTATCACCATCATTGATGGCGATCCGATGGAAACATCTGTTGTAGAGTTGTCACTGACTCAGACGTACTATAAATATAATTATTTTCTGTGACTGTATATTACATTAATTTGTAGGATCCTTTACTATAGATAATTTAGCTGAACTGTAACAATAACATCTTCATGCCTTATATATCATGTACTGTAGTACGCCGCTAGATTAAAACTGACGAGGAAAGGTAACACACGGCCAGCGAAAGCTCTTTTTGTGAGAGCCCATGTGGTCGTGTGGTCTAGCGGGACGGCTGCAGTGCAGGCGATTTGGTGTCACGATATTACAGTAGCATGGGTTCGAATCCCGGCGAGGGAAGAACCAAAAATTTGCGAAAGCAAATTTACAGATCTAACATTGTTGGGTTGATGTTTAGACGAGTTATATATATATCAGAAACACAAAATTCTGGCAGATAGAGTCTAGTTCAATATTTACTGGTCATAATGATTGCCAATGAGACAACTCTCCACAAGAGACCAAAAATGACACAGAAATTAACAACTATAGGTCACCATACATATAAACAAACGGCAACCCCTGAATTACAGGCTCCTGACTTGGGACAGGCACATGTATGATACATAATGTGGCGGGGTTAAACATGTTAGCGGGATCCCAACCCTCCTCCATACTTCATTTTGTTTTCGATAAACACCGGACTAGCGTAGGCAATTCCAGTGTACCTCTACATTTTAAATATGATGGAAATACACCTCAAAATTAGTGTGATGATATTAGATGGCTGCTATAATTAATGTCTAACAGCCAAAAAATATATACATATTCAGAACCAGAATTTAATGTTAATGTAAAACGAATATACCATATTCTAGACCGACACGCTGAGCACGGGGCTACTAAACAGGGAAGCAGTCCACAGGCAGACATGTCACCCTTCCTGGACACATTGTTTTGAATCCGAGATGTCGAAACAAACACGCTACACGAGACCAACGAGGCGGTTCAGACATATAGATCATGATCATTCTTGGCTAACGGGTTCATTAGTCGGCTAATCTCAAGCGTACATAAAACAGAAAAGATTGGTCATTATTAATGATGATATCCAATATGTCGTGAATATACGATCTGAACATTAGACCCTCATTAACTTTCATGTTAACTGTAATAAATCGATTCTCAATGTTATATATTAAAGGTAAAAGGTAAACCGCAAAGCCTATCTCCAATGATACACCAAAATAATTGCATTTTATTTCTAGAATACTATACAGCGCAATGTGTCGTGAATATATACTATCTGACAAATCACACCCTTGTTATATATATAACGTTCATGTTGACTCTAACAATTCTATTCTCTTTATTATATAAGATAAAGCCAATCTCCCAAGTTAGACAAAATAATTGCATTTTATTCCTACAATACTATTACAGTGTAAGGTTGTGAAAACCAATCTAAGCATATTATAACCTTGTTATTGATCAGCACGTGCAATACTTGAACAAGGGCGGTTATTTATAAAATAATCATTCTTAGCATAGCTTTGCTTTTAATCGTGTATACCAAAACTTGAAACCATTTAATAAAGGAATACTACTGAGTAAATTTTGTATTTTTTTTTTATTAATATTGCAAAATTTGTTGCTCATATAGACACCAAGAAAATACCTAAGGTCTTGGGCCTGTTTCCATGAGAATTCCGTCAAGTGATTGATGTTCCTATGACTGAAATGCCGTCAATAGTCCGGTCAAAATAAGTTTTAACCTCAAACTAATTGCAACAGAACATGTTTTAATTCTTATCTATAGGAACAAGTTAAAAAATATTTCTTGCATGGCCTCATTCTGCCGCCGTACAAGATATTATCTTGTGGGAACAATACATTATCTTGTGTGAACAATATACTATCTTGTGAGAACAATTTATTATCTTGTGGGAACAACATTTTATCTTGTGGGAACAAGAACACTTTCTTGTGGGCACAAGATATTATCTTGTGGGAACAAAATATTATGTTGTGGGAACAAGTTAAAAGATATTTCTTGCATGGCCTAATTCTGCCACCGTAATTAAGCCCTTAATATACACAGAAGAAAGTCCCATAAAATTTAACTTGAGGAAAACTCAAAATCTCCATTTTTAATTTCCTATGGAAATTAACATTGGAAAGGGAGATAAGATCGCAAAAATGAGTCTTTTTTGTCAGTTTTTGGTTGATTTTCTTAAAATTTATGTTAAGTATGGTACTTTGATTGGGTAATATGTTCGTATTTGACTTTATTATATAATCTTCTGTTCATGAAATGGACAAAACCAAAGTGTTATGGGTATTTTTATTTTTTTGGTGCACTTTTCCTTAAAGAAATTGGCTTTATGATCATTTTGTAAAAAACATTATGAAAATTTGGTATTGTTTATATCTGTATATTATACTTGTTCAGCATCTACCTTGTTTAAAGAAACTTTAAACCACAAAAAGAAGAATATATGCTTAGTTATTTTTATTAAATTTGATATTCTTTACCTTGACATGTTGAAAAATTCATTAATGGTCAACTTATGAATTAAGAAATTTAGATTATAGCTTGATAAAAGATATGAAAACACCTTTAGAGTTGTTTGTTATACTCTAAAGACGGCTAAGATGTCAAGAATCAGTACATTCTGTTGAATAGAAACCGTAAAGTTATAATTTTGTATAAATTTTAAGTGATATTTCTGCCTTTTTGCAGTGTTATCTCCCTTTGTCAATGCAAATCACTTATTCTCCGTAGGAATTTTAAATCGTGATTTTTTAGTCTTCCTAAAATAAAATTTTTATGGGAATTTTTTCTGTGTATATCTGGGGTTTAATACTAAAGATTAAAACTTTAAAATCTTCTGTTGCAATTACTTTAAGGTTAGGATCTAATTTATCGTAGATTTACTGGTCTACAAGTGACTGGTGTTCCCATGGAAATACCAGCAAGTGACTGGTGTTCCCATGAGAATGCCGTCAAGTGCCTGGAGTTCCCACGAAAAGGCCATCAAGTGACTGGTGTTCCCATGAGAATGCCGTCAAGTGACTGGTGTTCCCATGAGAATGCCGTCAAGTGTCTGATGTTCCCATGAGAATTCCGTCAAATGCCTGGTGTTCCCATGAAAATTCCATCAAGTGATTGGTATTCCCATGGAAATGACGTCAAGTGGCTGGTGTTGCCATGATAATTTCGTCAATTGAAATGGTGTTCCCATGATAATTCCGTAAAGTGACTGGTGTTCCCATGAGAATTCCGTCAAGTGCCTTGTGTTCCCATGATAATGCCGTCAAGTGATTGGTGTTCCCATAATTCCGTCAAGTGACTGGTGTTCCCATGATAATTCTGTCAAGTGACTTTTGTTCCCATGATAATTCCGTCAAGTGACTGGTGTTCCCATGATAATTCCGTCAAGAAATTGGTGTTTTTACTCTCTTATTCTCCTTTAAATGTATATTTAAAAAAAATACATACTTTAACTGATTAGATAATAATGTGTGGCTAAAGTGAATGAAGACCTATTGAAACACTACTTTATTTAACAGTACATGCAGACTTAAAAAGGAAGACTGGATCGGGGTCTCACATTTCTTTGTTTTTTTAAAATTCTATAATACCATTTTTTGTCCATTGTACTCTATTCTTTGTATTTTAGCACCCCATTATTATCTGTTCTTTTTATTCACATTCATTCTTTACTTTTTAACAATTATTCTCTATATTCTGTATGTTTCAGCACCCTATCATTACCTATTCTTTATATTTGAGCATCCAATTATTCTCTATTCTATATTTGTTTGGCCTTTATTCTGTCCCATTTGTCTATAAATCTACATTCTGTACCTTTTTACCAATAAAAAGTAAAATCACAAAAATACTGAACTCAGAGGAAAATCAATTCGGAAAGTCCATAATCACATGGCAAAATCAAAAAACAAAACGCATCAAAAACGAATGGACAAGAACTGTCATATTCCTGACTTGGTACAGGCATTTTCAAATGTAGAAAATGGTGGATTGAACCTGGTTTTATAGCTAGCTAAACCTCTCACTTGTATGACAGTCGCATTCTGTACTCATAAATCTACATTCTGTACTGTTTTACCTATAAATCTACATTCTGTACTGTTTTACCTATAAATCTACATTTTGTAAACCCCACCCAGGCCCTCATTAAGAGAGTGACACATTTTACAGACAATTATAGTCCGTTTGACTTCTATAAATCTTCAAAAAATAATTCTTAAAATTTCATTTTTAAAGATAAATATTTTTTTTCTTCATGTATGTTAATGTATGATATATACGAACTCTGACTATGAATATCATAATTTTAAACCTATAATCGAAAAAGTTACTCATTAGGTCTCTATGTTACTTCAATTTATTTTAATATAAAATACTCAATGGAGTACGTATGAGTAGTGTAACAGCCTTCCATTCAAAACAAAAACATTAGACATGTGCTCTAAACCTGTTTTATTGTACCATGTGACTTTACTCATTTAAATAACTTCATTACACAATAAAATTTACTATTCATGATGACACGAGATCCCACAATAAAGTTACAAAAAGAAGCATCCAATTCTTAAGTGTAGTTGAGCGATGAAGTAACACGGTTGTAAGTTTCAAGCTCTTATTTGATAATTTTGTTAATTTCAACATTGTTCAAGCAATATCAGGAAAATGTTGGTCCGTGTACTTCGTGAGAATTAAGAAATAATTGATGCAAGCTATACTTTATTGTAGTTTTAACATGGGTAGGCATTATATTCGTGATTATTTTTGCCCGAGTGATAATGAAGGCTAAAATAACACGAATATAATGCCTACCCATGTTAAAACTACAATAGAGTATAGCATGCATCAATTATTTCGATTCTGATTAGGACAATTAATATAATTTCTATGTCCGATGTGTATCAGGGTAAAGCGATTGTGTGGGCTCTTCCATGAACCTCCCTTCTTTGTTTGTAAAGAAGCAAACGGCTGGCACTGTGATTTTTCAGAGGGAGGAGTTTTTGAATAGCCAGAATGAACGGTTGTCGTATCTAGGTCAAATATGTCAATTTCGGAATGCAACACATTACAGCCATACTAAATGAATTAGTAACAACAAGTGCATCATTTAAGAGTTAGGAAGTGTTTTAAGTAGTCAATATACGCATGTGCAGATTTTTTTTATTGGATTTAGAACATGGGTTTATCATTCATAAAGCGAAAGAAGCACGTCATATTAGAATACAACATAAACCATGTCATGCCGATCGTATTGCACGTCGATTGTTTGCGTCAACTGCTAATTTATGCAGACGTGACTGTCATGAGTTTTAACATTTGTAACAGTCTAAATTAACGAAAGGAACTCGTTAAGTTTATAGTGTAGTTCATGGTCATACGGACTAGTGTTACTCATAAAATGTCGTGTCGGTTACCATAATTTAAAAGTTTTATTATTACATTAGATGTATGTTTCATTATAATACGCTATTCTGATTGGCTTACTGATATCTCGGGTTATTCCTTAATCAGCTTCATTTCAAAATGATTTGTAACATTCATGTTGACACGTGCTTCTACAATAAGGTGCACATGTAAATAAAGGAATAAAACTTGATAGTAATCGCACTTCTGCGCTTCATACAAAATGTACTTTAGTCAACGATTTTACACGACCCAAATGAATATACAAAAAGAAGCATGCAATTCTTAAATACATAGAAACAGGGTGATAGATAAAATATTTCAAAGAAACACAACCACGAAAGTGTTGTTATGTAATGTAGTTGGAGATGAATAACAGTTCCTCCTACATTGTCATAGTTATAGATTAATATTTTTCTGAGTGATTTTATTTACTTGTTCTTTTGATATTTATTTATTTATTTGTTAGTTTTTTTATTGATACTTTGTTTAACACCAGTATAAGTGAAGTATGGTTTTACATTGCATATAGTTATCAAAGGTACCAGGATTATAATTTAGTACGCCAGACGCGCGTTTCGTCTACATAAGACTCATCAGTGACGCTCATATCAAAATATTTATAAAGCCAAACTAGTACAAAGTTGAAGAGCATTTAGGATCCAAAATTCAAAAAAGTTGTGCCAAATACGGCTAAGGTAATCTATGTCTGGGATAGGAAAATCCTTAGTTTTTCAACCCATCTGGATACTAATATTTGTATAAAATATTCAATTGTAGAGTCAAACTAGAAAGAACAAAATGAAAGAAAGAAGCAAAAAGAATAAAAAGAATAAAAATAGCAGCATAGAGGAAAAGCAAAACGGAGAAAACAATTTGTCAGAAAACGAGAGTAAGCCAAGAGTTAACATTTTAGAAGAAGCACTCGTAAATGTAAATCCATCAATGTGAAATTTTACAAGTGGGTTTCTGACTAAATGGTTTGGGTTTTTCTTCATTGTTGAAGGTTGTACAGTTGCCAATAACTGTTTACACCCACTTCATTTGAACTTTGATGGATATTTGTCTGGTTGGCAATCATACCATATTTCCTTATTATTGTACATTTATTGTTATTTCTCGTTTTATTATTTTTGATAAAGACGACAAGCTTTAATGGCGATGCCCTCTAAGACATTCAATGAAACATACTTTATTTAGGTGACAAATATTGTGCATGTAAACAATTTCGTTTATTCCTTTTGATTTATCGATCCTTCAGTTATTTTGATTTCTTAAGGTCTTATGATGAATTTTGGTCCTTAGTGATAATGTCGATTCAAAATCTTTGTTGATGGGGAAAAAAATCGAAAACAGACTAGATTTACATGTATGACCTTAAATGATTTCAAAATACGTCATTTTTAAGGAATATCGTCCTTATAATCTGTGTATCGCTATTTTACCTATGACGACGTTGTCAATTTCATGTCAACTTCAATGACAACGACACGTGCCCCCTTAGTATCCAGCGATAATCGTTATATCACTCTGAATGATAATTTCCATTCTCAGCGAAGTAGAGTGATATGAACGTCGTCATAAGTAAATTCGGATAAACAGATTATCATTGGTCATCTCAACTCGATTACTTTTCTCACTTTCGCCGTGAGTGACGGCTCAAGCGAGAAAATCAATCTCGTTGAGATGATCAACGATAATCTAAAATTATCAGTCAGCAAGATAAATGGAAAATTTAGTAAAATAGCGATAATTGACATTATCATATACTTAGACTAAATAACATATAAATTTTACCGTATGATAATAGCATTAAATTGGCGTAAATTCCATATTTTTTTAATTGGTGCTTAGCGGGCTGATATGAAAAGTTTATCACGTGCTTCGATTGTTATCACATGCCTTTCCGTAACGTTATCACATGGCATTCCGGTAATACTCGGCCAATTCCGGAAAATACACCTCAGTGCTACGTTTTCAGTGAAAAACATTACAAAGTAGTGTACAAAACAATTACTTGAATACTGGAAAGTATATTGTTTAAAATAATAATAAAAATAAAAAAAAAAAAACAAACAAAAAAACAAATTATTTAATAAATGCATTTTTTAAAGTTTTTCTGAAACATAATTTAGAAAGTTTTTTAAAAAGTTGACTTTTCCAAACAATGATCATTATGTGTATTGTTGAATTATTTTTTTGTAGATTCGTCCATATTAAAATGTTTTTTTTCCTCTCCCTGTTGAGGCATACGATAGAAAGATTTGATATTGAATGTATCAAATTTTGGGTCTGACGGCCGTGAACTTTTTTACTTTTTAAACTTCGGGAACCACGTAAAAGGATCAATATATGAATCTGTTATTTTTCTCTACTGTTGAAGCATATGATAAAAAGATCATAACATGTCATTTTTCATATCGCATGTATTATCAGCCCTTGGGCAATATCAGCCCTCGAGCCATGCGGCTCTTGGGCTGATATTGAACCTAGGGCTGATAATACATGCGATATGAAAAATGCCATGTAATAATCTGATATTATTATATTTCATTTCTTTTTGTATTGTGACATTAACATATCTTTGCGTTCTAATCTTTTTGCTTATCTAAAAGACTATGTACCATTATTTCAACATCTTGATGCATTCAATAAACTTAAACACATTCTAAACCCCATCCCTGAACTTGTTTGTCATATTGGAGTCTTCATTAAACAGTCTTTAGAACTGAGGGAGTCAGACCCGTGTCAGGCAAGGTTATGATGGTGTTTTTTACATACATTTATAATTGAACTCTTATGTTCTATTATTCTATATATTGTATTGTATTATTATGTATTTCATTGTATTACATTGTATTTCATTGTATTGCATTGTATAGTATAAAATTATTGTTTGATTGTATTGCTTGACCCTCATGGGTGTAATTTTGCAATAAAGATTAAGATATAACCCTTGTTATTATTACAGAAAATGACATTGCTGTAGCAGTAGACGCCATAGATAAAATAAACGACGAAGAACAGAAAATAGAAAAACGAAGTTCCCGACGACCTATACTTATTCTAGGTGTTATAATTGTGCTCGTGATCATTGGAGCTGGTCTATTTCTTTTAGGTAAGGCAAAATCTTATCAGATTACAATACATATTTTATGTCCTAATTCTGTCAACAATTTAACTGTACTTTCTGTTTTGTGAATCATTGTCGCGGGTTATTTAATTTGATATCTACCCATAAAGTTTTGAAGGTATATGTGACGTTGTTAATGTCTGTGTCATTTTGGTCGTGTGGACAGTTGTCTCATTGACAATCATACCACATCTTCTTTTTTATAATTATAACTCCTTCTGATGATCCTGTAGATATCTTCACCAGAATGTAAAATGAATCATTTTCATATCCTTGTTGCGGTTGACACTAGATCTGAATGACATACAACCACCATATACAGCGAGCGGTTATTGTAATAGTCTTGATAAAACAAATATTGCGATGCTTTACGAAGAGTGTTGTAGGTTATCACTCACCAGTGCATTCGCTTAGTGGATCATACGAACTTCGCTGTCATTTTTGTATATAAATACTGATAGATATTTACATTACATTTACAAAATTGTATCCTTTCAGATTTTTACTTAGAAATTTTCGGATCAAAATCAGAAGAGATAGCACAAGTAGAAGGTAACCCTGTTTTTTTCCTATTTGAATATCTTGAATTTTTGTTTTGTTTATATTTTTTGACGTATCATGGCAACTTCCAAGCAAGGACCGAAGCTCATAAACTCGTCAGTTAAACGCAGGACTTCGGGAATGTCCGGAGAGCCGACAACCTTGCTTCGCAAGTTGGTATCATGGCAGACATCTCATGATTTAGGCAAAGAAACAAATATTATGTATCATTCTCGAAAGATATAAGATTGATAAAGTTGTTATGATAGATTTTCTTTTATTTTTTGGAAAAGATATAAAAAATTGAAAAACAACACGTTTAATAATTATATGCGTCCGAAGCGCTTTTCTGGATTTACCTTCACCAGGAACGCTCAAAGCCAAACATTATATATGTTGTGTACAAGTTATCGTTTTGTACAAATTATAATTCGTACTTTGACTTTGTACACATTGTAATTTGTACAAAAAGTGCTTGTACAAATTATAATTTGTACAAAATTGGACCTAAATTCACTTAAAACTTGTACAATAATTTATGGTATGGATCTTGTTATAAAAAAGCATTGATACAGTAACACTAACGAAATTTTTTTCCAAGACAACACAATAATCCCTTGTTTACAAAATACAGAAATAGTTCTGTATCATTGTTTGAGCATATGAGTGAATTATGGCATCGATAATTGCACAACATATCTTGCTATTTACATTCCTATTTGCCCTTCCCCTTTCCCCCTTTGCATTCACATGAAAGAAAACCATAACCACCAGTTTTTGAAAGCTTTTTATCTGCTTAGCGAAAGTCCAAGCGCAGAAGGTAATTTTTTTTATTCTATCAGAATTGTCACAAGGGCCAATTTCTATTGGGCTTAAGAACTAACTGGTGTGCATGTACCAATTACAGTTGCTGTCTCTGGGTATGTTTGCATTTTGTTAATAAGGTCTATCATTGGCTATATTAATGTACGTATCATTTTTTTATAACACAATCCATACTATAAATTATTGTACAAGTTATAAGTGAATTTTAGTCAAATTTTGTACAAACTGTAATTTGTATAGGCACTTTTTGTACAAATTACAATATGTACAAAGTCTAAATAAAAATTATAATTTGTACAATTTTTTTGTAGAAAATGATAACTTGTACACAACATATATAAGTCGACATTGAAAATGATATATAGAATTAAAAAACAAATGACAAAACGGTCGACAACGATGTTTTGTCATCGAAATTCTTGCCTGAGGTTAGAAGTTGTAACGAAAAATATGGAAATGGCACTGTACAAAGAAGATCACTAAATTACTGCCCTGTGGCTTCACATGTTAAATTCCAAAAAAATTAGCAGTCACAAGTATTGTTTTCTTAATAAGTTCCACTAGTGTAAATTTACAATCATCGCATTCCAAAGTAATACCCTACGGTGTTTGAACTAAGATACTCAACATACCTTTGATGACATACAAGACTGAGAACTGGTTCCCATAGCTTTGGAAGTACAAAATGATCCCTCCAAAAAACCAGGTAGTTCAGAGACAGTCAAAATCAACCCTGTTCTAAACTTAAACCTTTTTTATTATTCAAAATCTAAATGTGTACTACTTTCCGTTATGTTCTTTCAGACGGGGCCCTAATTAGTGGAGTGACAACTGAAGATTACCTGGATATCACAACAACCAAAGATTCTGTTCCTGTTGGTGAGTTGCAAATTAATTTAGTAACGAACGTAAAACAAAAATCAGTTCAGAAAAACAGCCAAAAAACATTATTTTCTAATGCTGATATATAAGTTATTCACACACATTACATAATGACAATGTTTTTGGCTAGGCTTTTTAATGATGTTAAGATCATAATAATCGTTTATGACTACAATTTGTTCACCTGTGGCAATGCTACATGGAATCTTTTAAAAGTACATAACACATGGTATGGCGTATAAAGATAAGAACACTTTTCATTAAAAACCAGAAGATGAGAGATTTGAACAAATACATTTCCCATAACAGCAAAGAAGGAAATAAAAATATGCATTAGTCAACTATCCGGTAGCAAGGCAAATACATGTACCATAGTAAGTTGTAAATTGTAGAATGGGACCGTTATTAATATCAAGCATTATATAACAGACTTCTGGCATGATATTGAGATATCAACTTATCGAATGTGGTGGAGTTAAGCATGTTTAACATGCATGAATGTCCACTTTTGATGAAAAAAAAACCGGAGATAAAATTGAGAATGGAAATGGGGAATGTGCCAAAGAGACAACAACCCGACTATAGAAAAAAAACAACAGCAGAAGGTCACCAACAGGTCTTCAATGTAGCGAGAAATTCCCCCACCCGGAGGCGTCCTTCAACTGGCCCCTAAACAAATATATACTTGTTCAGTGATAATAAACGCCATACTAATTTCCAAATTGTACACAAGAAACTAAAATTAAAATAATACAAGACTAACAAAGGCCAGAGGCTCCTGACTTGGGACAGGGGCAAAAATGCGGCGGGGTTAAACATGTTTGTGAAATCTCAAACCTCCCCCTATACCTCTAGCTAATGTAGAAAAGTAAACGCATAACAATACGCACATTGAAATTCAGTTCAAGAGAAGTCCGAGTCTGATGTCAGAAGATGTAACCAAAGAAAATAAACAAAATGACAATAATACATAAATAACAACAGACTACTAGCAGTTAACTGACATGCCAGTTCCAGACTTCAATTAAACTGACTGAAAGATTATGATTTCATCATATGAGATAGTTATACATGTATCTTCCTATATAACTATTACACGATACGTTTACACCCTATGTATAACTGTTACACGATACGTTTACACCCTATGTATAACTGTTACACCATACGTTTACACCCTATGTATAACTGTTACACGATACGTTTACACCCTATGAGTTTTTGTCTTTACTGTCCACACTCCAATTGGCTTATTCATTTACTTTAACAGTATATAGAACAATTTTTCTTATAGAGTTTTATTTGAATGTGCTCTTAAATAATGGTTGTCAAGATAATCTTATTATTATTTGTATGCTAAAATGGTTCTCGATCTATAAGCAGTTTTTTTTTTCAAACCAAGCCGTACAGTAATGGGGATAGTGCACAGTTTAACAATACCATGCTATATCTCTAAGAGGGGGCAATGGGGGTCCGTTAACATGTTAACAACACCTCAATTTTGGCAAAAACAGGTAACAACAAATGCAAAAATGCTGATAACAGTTAACACAGTGGGTTGAAAACAGTTAACAGTTTAAATTTATCTCAGAAAACAGTTAACATCACCTTGAAAAAGGCCAAAACAGGTTAACATAAAAAGATATTGCCCCCCTCCTCTAATAGAAGTATATGGATTTATTTCTAAAGCATCAAGATATCCATTAAGTCATATATATCCACAAGGGATCATATAATCTACGTGGGTGCAATCAGCTTTGAGAGGTTACCGTACGACTCTCAACAATTAGCAATAACCGTTATTAAAAAGCGAACCAATTCAAACCTGAAAACCAAAGTCCTGATTATGATAAAACAACAAATTAAATTCAAATATAAACTAAATCAGTTACAGATAAAACAAAATGAAAACAACACGTTATAAATTTTCAAACTCCGGACAGTGATCGTTTCCGTTCCGGAACTGTTTTCCTTTACTCAAAATTAGTGTAGAGTAGTATTCGGGCCCGTATGCGGATCGGAACTGGAACTGCCGGGGAGTTTGATAAATTTTATGTGTCCGAAACTAGCGCTTTTCTGGATTTACAATTTGGAACGTCTTATAGAACGTCGTTCTAACTGCAAATGAAAAGACTACAATATTATTATGTAAATGTTAAACAGCTAATGCACTTTTAAGATGTATTTAATCACGTTATAATGCTTTTAATTGCATGATCTTTTAACAGTGCCAAGTGTAAGGAGAGCACCGATTACAAGGTTCAAACGTTAACAAGCACAAGGTAAGTATTAATGCTTATGAACTATTTGAATGATGTACATGTAGATTGTGTATAAATCTTGTATTTACTAGATTGTGTGCATATTTTCATATTCATACACGAATTTAAGTGTTTATGAGGACTTTGGCTGTCTATATAAAAAAGATGTGGTATGATTGCCAATGAGACAACTCTTCACAACAGATGTTCTCTACAGTCGAGTATATATTCGTATGGCAAATTTTAAGATAACTATAAATATAAATGCGACATCAACATAAGAATTTGTGCGTTCTATGTCATATTAACTTCTGCGTATAAGCCACTGATCTGTTTAAAAATTTATAGAAAAAATATACATAGTAAACAATAGTTCTTGTTGCACAGCGTCAACATAGTAACTCACAAATACATGATTTCAGCTCTATTCTCCTTCTGCGAGAAAAAAATTCTGATAGGAAGACTGAAATTATGTTTCTGGATATCATATTTATTTATCAACAATTTATGAAATGCGGATTTTTATTTGCTATGGGCAACATGATGGGTGCTTCCAACCCAACAGGAATTACACACTCTTCTGAATAATCATCAAAACATAAAGCATTGAGATATAACATTTTTTATTAAAAGACTAAAAGTTAGAAATAATATCTTTCTATAAACCAGTGTCATATTTTTGATCGTAGATGATTGCGAATTTATTTTCAGGTTATTTATATGGCAACTAGTACAAAATCAAAACTACAGTTCAAGAACTTAATTGATGTTGTCCTGTGTCCTGTATTTAAGAACATATTTGTATCTGTACGACACCGGAAATGAACTCATGCGATTTTTATATTAAAAATCAGGTGTGTGTGGCAGGAGTAGGAATATTTGTCTTCTATACAGACCGACTTTCAAAATAGAATTGAGATTTTATCCTCGGTGTGATGACGAAGAATTATTCAGATTTTTGTGACTCGTTCTAGGTGTACATTATATATCTTTCTACTAGATTTCAAAGTAAAATTGAAACCAGTGCATATGATATTTGAGTCCATGGGAGTTCTTTGGATCTATATAATAATCCCGTTAATGTTTATGTGTATTTGATATATATTTTTTTGTCCCCCTTTGTTTGTTCATGTTATTTGGAACTCTTAAGACTAGGTTTTGGACGTTCGACAGAAGCTTATGTTTTAGCTCTCAACACTAGATAATTGAGGTATCGACCTTAGAAATTTGGGATCTATGCACAAGATGTCTGATATCTCGAAAGAAGGCGGACTAACTTTCGAAACAAGACGTATGAACGACATGTATTGACCATTGATCGATTATGTTCGTTTCTATATTGCGTTTGAAAATACCGCTTAATATTCATTATCTTATAAAAGCTGATCACAATTATAATCGACCCAAGTATAAGGATGTATTGATAGTTCCTTGTGAATTTCCACTTTCCGGGTGTTGATTAAATATCAAATATCAAAGACACACTGATAAGTTAATGTTAATTTTTGACAAATTGCCATCTTTGTAATAACCACTCTTAGACTAGTAAATAACGTTTGGATTGATATTCAGCCAAAATAACCTTGTAACTCGGTATTTTTTGTTACAATACTTTTTGAATTCGTGACGTCCGTACAACTTAATACGAATCTTAATTTTGAACTATTTAGTAATGTTGACATCTTTGTCCTCAAACCTCACCCTATTTGTAAAATAATAAGTATTACTATCTTAACTTAGAACAATATTGGAAGAGAAAAAACCCATAAAGCTTGATCATTTCTAATGATGTATCAGCAGATAATGAATTTTCAGACGAAATGTAACGATTACACATTCGATATTTCTGGATAAAACCTTTGGGACCTAATGAATACAAATTGGGCTTAATTTGCTATTTGTGTTTTCATTGTCTGTTCATTGAATTGAAAAAAATTAACATGTATACCTATTTTATGTTGAAAATTTATATTGTGTTATGACTTTTTTACCGTACTGTTCAGTATCTATGCCAATACGCGTGTCACTTGAAAGTCAGAATTTTGTCTATCTGTCGTCAAATATACGTAAGGTAACGTGATAAAATCTTCTTGGAATGTCAAACAAATTATAAATGTTAACCTACTTATGTATATATTAAATAAAATTTGGGGTTTATACATGTCAAACTGTTTATTCTTTATTTGTATGTTCATTTGATAATTGGTTTTTTTTTGTGTGTCTAACATAAAATAAATGTTTTATTGTGAGCCCATTTGATGGAAAATAAAATATATTCTTCTTCTTGTTGTTCTTTATATCTATATGATAAACGATAAAAAACGATAAAAAAATTGAAACGCTCGACATTAAATGAACCTTTCAGCTTTGTTTTTTTTGCGCTTTGTATTCACTGGGTTTACTACAACTATATGTAGCCATGCACTTCTGATATTATATTTAGATATTAAGTTGTATGATGTGAATGTATGCTGGGCAAGATAAGTTTGTCAGAGATATATTTGTACTGTATAGTTTAAAGTATGAACGTATAATATGAACAATGAACTAGTATATATTTGTTTAGGGGCCAGCTGAAGGACGCCTCCGGGTGTGGGAATTTCTCGCTACATTGAAGACCTGTTGGTGACCTTCTGCTGGTTTTTTTTTCTATGGTCGGGTTGTTGTCTCTTTGGCACATTCCCCATTTCCATTCTCAATTTTAATGAAAAGTAAAACCACAAAAATACTGAACTCCAAGGAAAATTCTAAACGGAAAAACGACATAGAACGGATTTGTCCTTAATAATCTTTTGAGAACAGAGTTCGATGATACATTTTTGATAAGTTGTAACATTTTGAAATATTAAACACAAGTGACCAATTCAACCTTTATTAAAGAAAAGGTATTGAAAATTATTAGAACTTTCATGAATAAATGTTTAGAGCTAAGCAAACAATCAAAATAGTGCAGGAATGGTTTAATGTAACCCGTTAAGAATAATTTCCCCATAATATTTTATATAATCTGTTTTTTACTGCAGTTTAACACATATGCTTATGACTCCAGTCTGGCGGTGTCCATGTGTCCGAAGATCATAAAATTCTGTCGATAATCTTTATATTTATGTATGATTGTTAAAATCAGTTGTTTCTCTATATCATAATACTCGTTTTAATTAATTACTTTGCTCATCATATGCCCTTTTATTGGAATAAAACTCCTTTATCTAATGTATATCTTATAAATTACCCACGAACTTAGTTCTTTCACTAAACAATTCAAAATTTGGTGACTATGTGGAACACATCTATCCAATCGAACTAGAGATAAAGGATACTACAGATACAATTAAGTCGGCTTCATATCTTGACTTACATCTAGAAATTGACAATGAGGGTCGGTTGAAAACAAAACTTTACGACAAAAGAGATGATTTCAGCTTTCCAATTGTGAACTTTCCATTTCTAAGTAGCAACATTCCAGCAGCACCTGCATACGGGGTATATATCTCCCAATTGATACGATATTCCCGTGCTTGCATTTCCTATCATGATTTTCTTGATAGAGGTTTGCTGCTCACAAGGAAGCTATTAAACCAAGAGTTCCAAATAGTGAAGTTGAAATCATCCCTTCGTAAATTTTACGGACGCCATCACGAGTTGGTTGACTGTTATGGAATAACCGTTTCACAAATGATATCGGATATTTTCCTTACGTCGTAACTACAATCCCCTTCCCTTTCATGAATATGACCTACCGAATTAGACTATTTACCGGATTTGTAATCACATAAGCAACACGACGGGTGCCACATGTGGAGCAGGATCTGCTTACCCTTCCGGAGCACCTGAGATCACCCCTAGTTTTTGGTGGGGTTCGTGTTGTTTATTCTTTAGTTTTCTATGTTGTGTCGTGTGTACTATTGTTTTTCTGTTTGTCTTTTTCATTTTTAGCCATGGAGTTGTCAGTTTGTTTTAGATTTATGAGTTTGACTGTCCCTTTGGTATCTTTCGTCCCTCTTTTAAAATGATCAATGTTTAAAATCAGTAAAACACGTCAGAAATACTCTGGCTGACATCTTGTGTTTTCCTTGTAAGCAGAATGTATATGTATCTAAAATATTGGAAACTATTGTTTTTGAAAATGGATACTTTTCTTCAGGCTTTTAATTAGTTTCCTACTCGTATCCATGCTTTTATGAGAAGATTGAAATTACATTCACGTTTCCATTGACAACTATTTATTATATTCTTTAAATATATAGTTTACATGTATGTATGAGTAACATGATAACTTATATAGACAAAATCAATTATAAATGAAGGCAATGAAGTAGTTACAGCCCATATACTTGAGTTTATAAAACAGCTAGATAACATTCCTATTAGATATGATTACTTAAGATTTGTAGTTTTCTTTGGTAGCAGAAATTAAGCGAAATATATAAAGGAACATTCAAAACTCGAGCTGCCAAAGAGAACCTGGAAAAACCGAGGAAAAGACAAAAGAGTCGATAAACTTTTTCATAGAAAACTGTAAAGAACGGACAACACGAACCACTAAAAACGTTAAAGAATGGGCAACACGAACCACTAAAAAGCGTTGAACGATGAACGTTTTGTATGCAGCGAACCAGAGTTATAAAATCGAGAAGTGATAATGGCGTGAATGCGGATAACATATAAGCTAAATGCATAATATTCATAGTATAAGTTTGCTTTACATTATTCTATATCAATTTAATGTGTTTGAGCATTTGATTTTGACATTTGTCTACGAACTTTCCGTTTTGAATATTCCTAGGTGTTCTGTATTTTTGTTATTTAAGGATGTAGACCTTGGTTAAGGGAAATAACTCTTAAAATCATCAGTACGTTTGTGTCAACCATTTTCAAAAATATATTCTAAGCTTCTAGGTTACATAGATTATTTTCAATCCGTTTCAGGTAAATGCTTAAAATACATTGATGAACTTGACTTTTACAAACGCTTAACTGATTTAAAGAGTTATCTCCCTGAACCAAGGTCTACCACCTTAAATTTAAATGTAGTGATTTGTATTTGTCTAATGACTAAGGTTATTATCACGTTTCTGAACACTTCCAAACATCATCTGTTACTAATCGCAACATGCCAAAGATACATGTATGAAACCAATTAGTTCAGAATTTAAAGGATTAAATTGCTCACAATAAAATAAGATTTATTTCTCATTTCATTATATGTAAACTGCCCATGTCTGTTTTCTAAAAAGAAAAAGAAGGTATAAATTAGTGACGTTTCATTTCAGTGACAACGTTAGTTTACAACATGATATATATTTATTCTTAGGATTTATAATTTCTTATGATAGACAACATACATTATTGAATAGTTTGTTCAGTATTCACGATTATTATATGGAAAAACATTCCCTTAATTTTGCTTCATTCTAGTTATTAGCTAATCAAGCAGGCAAACTTATCAATCATTATCACTGTGTTATATTTAGTTTAATGGGTAATTACAATGTCAGATTCATTTTTACATGGAACCACCTCTGAGATGATATTGTTTGATATTTGCCACCAAACAACAACACCACATACCTGTTATAAATGAAATCAATATGTCAACGTTATAACTGGCTTTGTTTCGTGACAAATATATAATATGACAACAAATTAGTGCAGTTCTAAATCGTGATTGAGTACATTTTTCAAAGGGTACATATTTAGCTTTTCATGTATTTTTCTAACAAATGGTAAATTTTCGAAAATCTCTTGTTATTTAATTCGTAAATATATGCACCCTAAGAATATGATTAAATGACGTCTACACCAATAATATCATTAAAAAATTGAGGCCTCGATAATGCAACAGCCCAGATGCGTCGATTTAGTTTCGAATGCTTGCTTTTACAAAGGATATTCAGAGGCCTGTACCAAGTCAGGGATATGACAGTTTGTTGTATTTGAGCTTTTGATTTTGCCTTTGATTAGAGACGTCTTTTTTAATCTTTATCGGAGTTCAGTATTTTTGTGATTTTACTTTTGTTCAATTGCAATTCCAATTATTTTAACTGTTAAATACATAGCCAGAAATTAGTAGTGGTTTTGCTAATTAATATTCATAATATGTAAATGAGAATTGTACCACGTGGTAGTACTTTGAACTGGACTGGCTTGATAGGCTTGATATCATTAAAATCTTTAAAACACGGATATTATAAGTTGCCCGTCACAGAGTCCTTATTTACAATCACTTTGATATTTCCGTAAAATTGTCAGGCGGTCAAAATCAAAACAATGAACTCGAATTCAGTGAATTTTTCGTGCTTTCGTGAGTTTATTCTTCTTGAAATAGTGACATTTTAATTTTACGTGGGAACCTAGAGTTCAACGACTACACACACAAGGTTTGGACTTGCTTATTCTTTGGAAATTCAAGTTTCATATTTCACCCCGGGAACCTGTTTTTGTAATGACCTTGTAAGCCAATTTTCAACACGAAGTTTGAAAATTTGACGTTTCAGCCATTTTAGCCTGTATTTTACACTGCAATGTTAAAAGCCTCTCGCTTCGATTTTTAAAATAGCTCAGGAACCTGTATTTTTGCAACAACAGTCATTATGTTTCGTTTAAATGGTGTATATTGTTGTGTATATTCATTTTCTGCCCCGGCAACCTGTCTATCACTTAAATTAAAATTAAAACAGACATTTTTTCAAAATTCCCTATCATTTTAATGTAATTTCCGTGACCCGTATCCGATTTCTTTAGTATAATATTCAAATAAGCAAAGTGGCGTTGATTTCTGGATATGAGAAACAGACGAAACGACTAAGGTGCTAAGAAAAGGGGCCATCTTAACCTTCTTGAGCACCGGTAATCCGCCGTGTTGCTCATGGCAAGTAAAAGACAGTCCTGTTATCGCATTCGATGATGTCATAACAAGAGAAAAGAGGACTGGATAGTACCTGCGTTTTATTAGATGCTCAACTGCATATTTCTCACAGTCAAATGACCAACAAATTTTATAATATTTAGACAGCTGATGTTATTTATTTTCTAAAAACACATACACTTGTGTTGGTTTGCCATACTTACAATCGTATAAACCTATTGAATTGACAGTTACTTTCAAATGATTATTTTAACGGAAAGTCCTTTATTAGAGGAGTAACCTGAGTAATTGACATTAATTATTTCGGATAATTATAATTTACACCAGTAATGCAGAATTGTACTGACAAAAACCAAAAGTGTCACTTACATTATTCACATAAGTTATGCGGGAATATACTGACAAACACATTTGCCATCAAAACAATGCCTCAAACGATCGGGGCACCACCAGTCCTGGGTATCTAGGCATTCCTGTTTACTGGAACATTCTACAACAATCAACATTATGTTTATCTATCGGCGTTGCTGTGTATTCCTTCTTTTTTTTATCAACAAAAAATACAAAATAAAATTCAAAACGCTCAAAGGCAAATAATGCATAAATATCGATTCTTTTAACTATATATGATGATTACATAGTTTAAGATGAGGTTCGTGTTGCTCAGTCTTAAGTTTTCTATATGTGTTGTGTAAACTATTGATTGTTTGTTTGCCTTCTTTTCAGCCATGGTGTTTATTTTTGACGTTGTTGAAATGTCTCTCTGATAACTTTGGCATCGCCTTAACAGAAAATTTCAATGATACTAACTTATTTATCCAAATTCAATGTTGCTTTTTCTGATGTAATAAACGTGTCAACCATGGATTAGTTTTAAAACAATAAGTCCATCTAACTCATGACTACTTACGTGAGTCGTTTAATTCACACACACAGATTCCGTTCTGGCTATCGCACTGCAATGTTGATTCACTGTCACAACTGGTGTGAGCACAGTCTGCAATAGTCGTACAACCTTCTCCATTGACGAGACCTACACAAATATTTAAAATCATTTTTAAATTCAATTTATTGTTATGTTCGGTATACCCTTATTTAAAAAATAAAATTAAAAAAACATAAGATTTTTAAAATTAATCATTCAGTTTTTCTTCGTGAGAAGTAAACTAAAGATCAATAAAAATAATGATTTTGTAAAGGTCTTATTAGAAAGTATCGGTGGTAGCCATACAATCTATATAAATATTCGTTCGATACTAGAAAATTTATCATGTTATATATGTAGTCAATAGTATATTATAATGTATATGTAATCATTGTAATGTGATATACATCTCTTTCTATTCATTAATTATACACTTGCAAAAAAAGAACTAAACGGACATGAAAAGAACAATTAGAATCGTGTTAAATTCACTTCGCATGGTAATTTCAACTTTAGTTTTAGATCAAATAATGATTTTATGAACTGGGCTGCGTTCAATATCGTAGCTGCTACGTAGCGCTACGTAGATTTTGACTATTGAACGTGTAGCTGTATACTAGTTGTTACATAGATATTGATAGCAGCTACGTAGCTGCTACGATATTGAACTTAACCCTGGAAAGGTACAAAAAAATGTACCGTGTTAATCATTCCTGTACTGAGGCACTACAACGGGGTTAATATTACAATCGAGGACTAATAGTCTACCGGAAGCTGTACCAACTAAGTTCGGAAAACAAAACAAGTTTTGTGAGCATTTATTAGCAAAACAACATAAAACAGCCAAACTTCGCTGAAGCTCAACTTAATCTGAGGTAGATAGTTTTTAGCCTAGGTTCAGGTTGTTAAAACCTCAGTTTAATTTTTTTTACAAACAAATGCATAGTTCAAATAATGGCAGTATTGAAATACTGAATACTCGTTAGATGGTAGCCTAATGGACTGATGATTGTCCATCAGCATTTGCAAAAACACAGTGATGGTAGTCAAAAGTTCGAAAAAGGGGCCTACATCACTGTAAAATGTTTTTGACAATAAAAACTGGAAGTGTTTATAAGAAAACCTAAATTGGTATTAAAGAGGATATCATATATATATATATATACAACTCGTCTACACATCAACCCAATAATGTTAGATCTGTAAATTTGCTTTCGCAAAATTTTTGTTCTTCCCTCGCCGGGATTCGAACCCAATTTACTGAGATATCGTGACACCAAATCGCCTGCACTGTAGCCGTTCCGCTAGACCACTCGACCACCTGGGCTTCACACATAATAAAGCTTTCAGTGTCCGTGTGTTACCTTTCCTCGTCAGTTTTAATCTAGCAGCGTATTACAGTACATGATATATAAGGCATGGAGATGTTATTGTTATAGATCAGTTCAATTATCTATAGTAAAGGATTCTACAAATTAATGCAAGATACAGTCACAGAAAATAATTATATTAATAAGTACGTCTGAGTCAGTGACAACTCTACAACAGATGTATCCATCGGATCACCAGCAATGATAGTGATACATGGCTGTGTACATTTTGTATATGCAACTCGTCTAAACATCAACCCAACAATGTTAGATCTGTAAATTTGCTTTCGCAAATTTTTTGTTCTTCCCTCGCCGGGATTCGAACCCATGCTACTGAGATATCGTGACATCAAATCGCCTGCACTGTAGCCGTTCCGCTAGACCACACGACCACCTGGGCTTCACACATATATATATATATACGAGTCTAAATTGAAAACTACGTTCAAACTTATGATTGCGTTGGATAAAAACCGCAATTTTTATACGTGTACACGTAGAACAAATTTCGTTGTAGAAGGGTCTAAAAACAGCACAAACAACATTTTCCAAAAGACCAAAAAAGTGAAAAGTATATTTAAACAAGACGCATTTGACTAACAGGTCGAACAACTGATGTTCTTTAACCCTGCTGACTGCCATTGGCGATTGCCAAATAAAATTGATCACAAGATGTAACAAAATGGATCTTAATATCAACGTTCGTTCAGAAAAGATAAACAGATTTTCAATACGTTTATATATATGTCTCAATGAGTTGAAATGCTTATAATTTTACAAAATGACAAGGATAAGGTCCAATTGTTTTGCTTAGTTTTTAGTTTTCTATTTTGTGTCTTGTGTACTATTGTTTGTTTGTCTTTTTCTTTTTTAAGCCATACTGTTGTCAGTTCATTTTCAATCTATGAGTGTAAATGCCATTCTGGTATTTTTCGCCCATATTCTTGAATCCAGTAGAGCCTAACCCTTTGATATATAAAAGAATTTCAGTTAAAGTTAAGCCTATACAATTGATAGTCTCATTCTGTGTTTTTAAAAGTCAAGTTATTGTCTAAAATATTATAATAAAAGAAATTCATGCTTAGGTGTATCATATACATAAAATATCCAAATAAGTTATTCATTAGTAAATATATTCTTACCAAAAATCAGGACAGCTAGAAGGCAGGCAGTCAGTTTATACATGGCTATGCCTTATGTCGGAATAAACTAGATAAGTGATCTATCTGCTTTTGTCTTATTAAATCGTGACAACGTTTCAGATTCTTCATATCTACTTTGCCCTCAATAAGGTCAAGATTTAAGGTCAAAATAAAATTTTAAATACTGATTATTGTGATTGTTACAGAGGATGATAGTTCATTCTCAGTTCATTGTACTAAATTTGGAGATTTTTTCTTCGATGTTACTGTTTTGATAATCCACTGGCTCGTACAGAAAAGATAAACAAATTTTCAATACATTTATATTACTGAGATAAAGCTATAAATTACTTATAGACTTGTGTTAATCCTGACGTCGTCTAGATCTAGTATGTTATATAAATATGTTAACGTGACAAGTCTATACGCCAGGTTACAACACACGAGACAATTACATTAACTATTCCGGAGAGTGGCCTACAATAGAGATATCGTTCATGTTCGAGATTTAGGTCTTAAAGTTCAGTTAGAATTCAATATATATTATAAGGAAAGTTCGAGTTAACACTTCGAAGTGATATGGAGATTAAGTAATATTTTGAGATAGAATCTAAGATCATTCGAGTTAAAGATTTGAGTGAATTTTATATTTTGAACTTTGAGATTGAGAGTTAATATGAGTCCAAGAAAGTAAATAATTAATAAAAGAAAGGGATACTGGCAGATCTGATCAGAAACAATTTTGTTTATAACTATGGAAAACAACGCACTGCCAAACCCGAGTAGAATTCATTACTGAAATGTAGTAAAAGTGTAGAACACCTTTAAAGGTATCATCCACTGATAAAAAACATTGTTTTTTCAAAGACTATCGTCCATGCTATCTTCTACAAATGTAGATGGTATTACATAATTTTCATGCGCACAACGTAAATTTATATTCAAAAAAAAAAAAACATCAACTAGCTAAATGTTTTAAAACAAAGAATATTTTAAAAATAACCCAAACCTGAAAATTCAACTTTGAATGATGCCAGAATCAGAGCTCTAGCACAATGGCCATCCCTCCTAAAATGTATGTAAGTATGTACAATGTATCAATAAAAAAGAGGTGAAGGATAACAAAGGAAAATTCAAACTCATGAGTAAAAAATACATTGATAACGCCATGCCTAAAACAGAAAAAGACAAACAAACATAGAACACCAAAAACTGAGTGATCAACATATACCCAACCAAACACTTGGGGATATCTCAAGTACTCCGGAAGGGTTAGCATATCAGATACAAATCGGATCATCGTAACAGTCATTGTCCTAATGGTTTTTATCACCTATATCTATAGACAGTGATTAATCATGTTGTATCCTAAAACAAGAATAAAATTTCACAAATCCATAACATTTAAGTACGGAAAAAGTAAAATCACAACAAAAACTTACCCCGAGGAAAATTTTAAACTGAAGGTCCCTAATCAAATGGCAAAATCAAAAGCTCAAATCCATCAAACGAATGGATGACAAGTGTCATATTCATAACTTAGTACAGACACTTTCTTATGTAAAAAATGGTGGATTAAACCTGGGTTTAAAGCACTAAACCTCTCACATGTACGACAGTCGCATCAAATTCCATAATGTTGACAACAAATGCTTTTAATGTTTTTAAAAGTTCTTAAATAGAAATATACGACCTGTGCGATAATGCCTTAACTTATCATTCTGATATTTTTATAAGTAAATCAAGAAAATAATCCTTCAGCAATGTTGTTGAATTACGTTTCTAAATGTGCCAAGACAGATACGTTTCCACTTCTGTTGCCATTTAAATATAATTTGAAAATATTTCGTATGACGTGCTATTCGTTCTGGGTTTTATCGAATAGCTAGACACTGAATAGTATTTTAGGCAACTTTTAATATTTAAACTTACAGGTGTCTTTTAATTTCAGATTCCTTGTACCACCAGGATCCACTTTCTAATCCGCCATTTTCTACAAAAGAAAATGCCTGAACCAAGGCAGGGAAACGACAGTTGTTTTTCATTCGTTTGATGTGTTTCAGCTTTTGATATTGCCATTTGACCAGGGACTATCAGATTTGAATTTTTATTAAAGTTCGGTGATTTTGTCCTTTCATTTTTTGTACATTATCAATATTTTCGGTATGCACATACTTTGAATGAAAATTATTATGAAAAAAGTTGTTTGTTCTGAAAGAGTTAACTGATGCTTCTGAAACGTGGGTAGGTAGAAGATTGTTGTCCTAGAAAAGTTTCATTTCTGTGCATAATTATATTCACAGTTCAATAATATTTATTAGCGGTTCCAGACTTTAATTTGATACGTCAGATGCGCGTTTCGTCTACAGTAGACTCATCAGTCACGTTCAGATCATTATAATTAGACAGTCAAACAAGTATAAAGTTGAAAAGCATTGAGGACCCAAAATTCAAAAAAGTTTTGCCAAATACGGGTAAGGTAATCGATATTCATGTAAACACCGAGGTGCTGACAACTTGGCTAGTGATACCCTCGGGGACGACACGTCCACCAGCATATAAGTCTGGTTCGGAGTCAGTTGAACAGATCGCGTGTTTACTTGAAACTGATACAGTAGTAGGTAAAACCCATTTTAATGATACATTTTGTCTGTGTATCTCAGAAACAGAACGCAATTGCATTTAAACACAGATAGTAATTATCACAAACCAAAGTGATTGTCGGCAGTTGGTCATGCCCTATGGCTTGACCTCAGTTTTTGATTTCGTACCCTTTGCTTTACCACATTTTCAGTGACAACGTATACTCTGTCCCATTACATGATGTGCACGCATCTCAATTTATATGTTATTTCCGCTGATGTTCACACTAAAGATACATTGTAGGTTTCGAATCAAATCAAATCAAATCATTTCATTAGTGTAAAATCTAAATATTGGATTGTTACCAAGACACACATGACAATCATTACAAACATATAATATCTAAATTTAAACAACATTCATATTCTATAAGACTATATTTAAATGTTTTGAAGGAGGTGATACATTTGCAAATTTGAAAGTACAAGTACAAACATTCATATTAATACAATTTTTATAAAATACATCATTACAAATACTATATAAGAAAAATATAAAATAGTCATAATCTTTTTACATCCACTAGTTTTTCTTATCAGCTAGGCTGTTTCTTAATAATATAAATCATTAACTTCCTTGACAATAATTTTAGTTACGTCATACTCATTAAAAGTAAACGTAAATACAAATTTTTCCTCATCAGACATTTTGGTGAAATCTGGAACTATATTCTCTACTTCTTGAAACAGATTTTGCCTACATTTTTCTAAAATTTGACATTTTAAAGTAAAATGATATCCATCTTCTACTTCCTTTTTAAAGAGAGGACTTAATCTTTTTTCCAACGGTAATTTACGGTGTCTACCCTGTTAAATATTTAGATACTTGTTCTTATTTTTATAAAATTTGATATCATGTACCGATCTAAATCTATTAATAAAAAAAGTTCTAATTTGTATTTTTTTTTTAATTTTCTGTATGTTCTTAATTTGTTTCCATTAAGGTTGTTTTGGTCGTTAAAAAGAAATATGTATACCTTTCAGCTAATTTTTTACCTACAGCATTTATAATGCATTTTTTTTTTGGAGAACGTACTTTGATTTTCCGATTCATGATTAAACCCTATTTTTGAAAGAGCATTTTTTTAATTTGACCGCAAAACCATTATTTAAATTTAAACTACATTTATAGGCATTTGAAGCATAACTATTTTTTTTTTTGCATTTATCAAATAGCACCAATAGCCAACAGAAGCCTTAACAGCATCAATAGCAATAGGTAACATACCTATGTGTGCTAAAACTGCTGTGTTTATTGCAGATTTATTTACACCAACAAGATACTTGGGAAATTTCATTTGAAATTGTGATGGTAAAAAAGACAAATATCTACATTCAAGACTTGAATTATCTTTAACTAACATATTAAGTGCTAATATTTCACTGCAATAAAGTAGTAAAGGTTTTAAACAACTTTCAAATAGTTTTAAATGTGGATAAATATTAAGTTTATCTGAGAAAAGAGCTTTTTAATGCAAAACATTGCCTTGGAAGCTTTTTTGCACAGATGATTGACAGCATAAGTGAAAAATTCCTGAGGGCTTAAATAAAATACCCAAATATTTATATTCATTGGTCAAATCAACTGTGTGTTCATTAAATTTAAAGTTATAATTTTTCAGGACTTTACTTGATTTATTAAATTTCATAACATTAGTTTTGTTTAGATTTACAGTTAGATTCCACTTATCGCAGTAAGTGTTTAGTTTGTCTAAACATTGTTATAAGCCAGACTCTGATTCAGATAATAACACTAGGTCATCTGCATATAACAAACAAGATACATTTTGATCATTTAATACAGTAGGGTCACAAGAGCTGTCAAATATGTTAACTACGTCATTTATATAAAGAGATAACAATGTAGAGCTTAAAATGCACCCTTGCTTTACACCAACAGAGGAGCTGAAGGATTGTGTTAACCCTTCACTAAACTTTACTGAAAATTGAACCTCTCTATACATGTTTTGTAAAATTTTAAAAAATGAGCCATTTAAGTGTAAAAAAGTGCATTTCTATTTATTGTGTCAAAAGCTATTTTAAAGTCTACAAAACAGACAAAAATTTTCTTTGATGATTTGAAAGCTTTGTCAATAATAGTCTTAAGTTTCCTAAACAGCTTGATAGGGCTACTCCTCTGTAATTTGAGGGATCATTGAAGCACCCTCCTTTGAAAATTGGCTTGATAAAATTTTCTCTACAACCAGGTGGATAAATCCCAGACTCAAATATAAGATTAAATAACTTAACATATATTTCTGTATTAACTAAACATGATATTTTTATCATCTCATGTGTAACTTCATCATCTCCACAAGCTTTATCATTCTTTAATGATTTTAATGCAAGTATCACCAGTGGGCGAACTGGTGATAAAATATTACCTCCCATGTAAAAAGTGCGCTCTTCAAACTAGAGGTAATCGGTACAGAAAAATGGATGATGCTGTAATTGTTTAGCTTGTTTAAAATGAGCTAGCACAAACGAACTAAAACGTGTCAACATTATGTCAATATGATAAGGAATCAGGTAAAATATTTATTGTTAAGTTTATCACCTCATCGTATCATCATATGATAGGTAAATGCGTGATTTTTCGATTTTCAGTGTCGTCAGGGTTCAAACTTGTAATCATGCCATCCTTTCAATATTTTTTTTTTAAAATACTATCAAATGGTCGGAACACCTTGATTTTTTTGAATTTGTAAAGTTGATTATGTTGCATGATATATATTTTTATTGGGGGAAAAAATTGATATGCAGTAAAGATTGGCAGTTTTTGATTTGTGTTGCTATGTGAATAAAGAGAGGTAAATTAAAGTAAAAGAAGGCACTCTTTTTCAAATAGTAAACAATTTAATTCAGATGCATAGTAATTTGTCAAATGATAAAGAATATCGTAGAAACTTGCTAGAGATTCATCTAATTTATAAAAGATATACAACATGACATACTGAAATCTGAAAATGGGTAAAACCACCATACCTTGAACAAATTCCGTAAAACAAAAGGGGGGGGGGGGGTGAAAATGCTACAAAATTTAGATTTAATTTATCTCGGGTGACAACCAAAAGATGATTGGACATGCAACTAACTACTTTTTCAATTTCATTGTAAAGTAAAATGGCTGGTTTTTTTTGGTTTTTTTTTTTTTTTTGCATCTCTGTTCAAACGTTGGTCTAATATTTTCAGGTTGTCTTTGGATTGCCAAATAATATTATAATCACCTAATTGAATGTTCAAATTATTTTGCAGCGATGGTCTGTATGGAAGGAAGACTGTCATAAAATCCAACAGTTCCGGATGGCCCTTTAAACTAATTGCTTAACATCAATAGCGATGTCAGATTCAAGTGTCTGATCCAGCACAAGTTTAGCCAGGTTTTTCTTGTAATTGTGTCAGAAAACCCACTAGACAGTGTCTGGCATTGAAAGGATATCAAACGGATGTTTTATGGAATGATTCTCGTACATATGACAATCATATGCATAGGAATGTGGAGCTAGTCTCTTTCATGCAGCAATTTTTAATTTCCAATATAAACTCCGAAAAGACACCAACGAGAAACATTCTTTGTGAATAAAATCATTCCAAAACTTAAATGTGTCATTAGTGTTGCATTATTTATCAGTAGAGATTCCAGTAAGATTGCCCAACTGAAGGTTTTTGTTGGTAATGTTTTGAAAATATTGGTTGTTTTGCAAGACGAGCTGGGCTGTGCAGGTTGCTCGGCCGCCCCTTTCAGTGTGAGACAATATTTTGTTTATTATTGTTTATTATAAACAAAATCACTGATGCAAGACTGGAGCGGCACCCCTTTTAAGCAGTTAGTGCGAATCCCCTTAGGTTTCAATTATTAAATGCAAAACGGTGGGTGGGGGAGGTTTTTTTTTACCGAGTCAAACATTTTTCCTAATAATAATACATTGAGATTCAACATATACTTTCCTATATGTAGTGTTTGTATTAAAGTATTGCCAACAAAATTCATTAAATTTGGGATCTTAATATTGTTTAAGAAAAAACCTTACCCCCTGTACATCATAAAAGTGCAAAATCTTCTTTAACACACGTGCATGGTTAATTCGGATCACATATTTTCTATTCTGATATTATAAGAATTCGGAGGTTCATGTCATTTACAATATCATTCAAAATTTTTCTGTAATTTTTTTTTACTATTAACGTTGAACCTCGAGGTTACATTGTAGTAAAACAAAATCCAATAAAACGTTGAATGTAAATGATATGAACCTTTAAATAAAGGCAACAGTAGTATACCGCTGTTCAAAACTCATAAATCTATGGACAAAAACAAAATCGGGGCAACAAACTAAAACTGAGGGAAACGCATTAAATATCAGAGGCGAACAACGACACAACATTAAAATGTAACACACACAGCAACGGACGAAGCATTAGATAAAATCCGATGAGAATAACCAATATAACACCAAAACCAAATACATGAATTTGGGATAGAAAAGTGCCGTGACACGTCTTATAGTAATGTGAATTCACACTGAAATATAGGAGAAAACAAACGACACAACGGAAACACAGCGTAAAAATGTTACACACACAGAAACGAACTATGATATAACAATGGCCATTTTCCTGACTTGGTACAGGACATTTTTAAAGAAAAAAAAATGGTGGGTTGAACCTGGTTTTGTGGCATGCTAAACCTCGCACTTTGATGGCATTGTTAAATATGACATTAAAATGACAACATAATAATACAGGACTACAAAGTCTTATATAGGACTCATGTTTTTCAAACATAATGTGTTGATCAATTATGTTATGATGATTTTGAAAAACTTCACATTAGGTAATCTGTCATGCATATTGATTGCATTATATCGAGTTGTCCCAACGATATACTTGTCGGTGTGCTCGATCATACGAATTTACCGACATTCATATAGACAAAATGACCCTACTTTGAAAAATTCTTGTGACGAAACTACATTTAGGAACACGCTAAAAATTGGATACTCAGATAGCTACATTATGAAGGTTTGATAAATATTATTTTCAAAAAAAAAAAAAGAAAAATATGCAGTCAAATCTGGCAGTTGTTTTACTCACCCCTATGTTGAATAATAGATTGTTAAATTAACAGCATGTCTGCCAATTAAAAAATCATACATTAACAAATGTTGATTTAAGATATACTTTACTTATAGTGGTTGTATAAAAGTTATATAATGGTTTTGTGTTTCAAAAGATATTCATCCCTATGGATAGCATATCGGTTTTTATGTGTAAATTGTCTCTTCTGTTGTTTTTACCTTTTCTATCTCTTTCATAAGAAGAGTGACTTTTTACTGGAAATCCCACAGTCACCTCCTCAGTTGTCATGTCATAATTTAGATTATCAGAGTTAAATTGATCAATAAACTTATTATCATTAGAAAAATTATCGTTCCGATTTACATTCATAAGCTTTTAAAAAGTATTCAAACCATTCCTGATGGGTTATATTTAAACTAGGATCAGAATTTGTATTGGATTTTAAGTATTTATGGCTTTCCAAAATTCTTCAGGATTGCGTTTTTCTGCCTCCAAAATATCATTCAGAACTTTTTGACGAAAATTTCTATATTTCTTTTTTACTAGCTTATTATACTCCTTTTTCTGTTGTAATACATATAATCTCAAAGTTTTATCCCAAGGTGTTTCACACAACCATCTACTTAAACATTTAACATTTCTGTACATAGTTTCACACTCCCAATCATAATATGGTTTCTTTATTTTTCTACGTTTCATTCCGTGTTTACCTTTACTCTTTGCATTACCCACAAAAGCTGCATTATAAAGCATAGAGGATACTTTTGAAACAGTTTCATTTACCCCTTTTAAAAGTGGACTGTTGGGATCCAATAAATTATGATCATTATTATTATTATCATTTTTCAATACCAGTGTGTCTATTTCTTTTATAATTAGACTAAAATTATAGCATAAAATATTAGCTTTACATACTTCTTCCCGAGCTCCATTTATGTTAATTATTTTCAAGTTATTTTTTTGTAAATTGAATATGTTCTCTTGTGCTGATTGAGATAAAATCTGCACTGATATTGGACAATGATCAGAAAGTTTTTGTCCAATAGATGTTTGTCGCAATTGGTACGAACAGTATGAGATGAGTTTGCTGGTGAAATATATAAAAAAACAAACAAATAAATTCCTTGTCAAACCAAAATATTTTTTATCAAGCTTCAACCACATGATATCATTAACAGAATTATCAATCAATTAAATTCCTGTCAAAATTTCTTTTCTAACGAATACTATCAATCCACCCCTACTTTTATTTGAATCAGATATACAATTGACATGACATTTGTATCCGTCTAATGCCAATATATCTTTAGAAGAAGCATGACAGTCCTATAATATCAGAGGACATAAAATTTTTAAAGTTTTCATAATCTAGTTTAGAAGTCCTAAGACCACCACTTAACCTTCTAAACAAACCATTTTACATTCCAACTTGAAATGGATTTTTTTTTTGACACTTTAATACACATGACAATAACCCCAAATTAAAATAAAAAGCATAGACCTGATACCTTAGACAGTATAAACAATTCTGTTTTAATATTTCTATTTTAAAGGTGAAAAATCTATGGATTTTTATTCACAATACTTTTGCATTGTTTTGTTTTTCTTAAAACATATTCATTTGAAACAAAAAAAGATGCTCTATGTCATCGTACAAAATTATATATATATAAGTATTAATGTTGTTGGGAAATACATGTAACATTTTAGTTTGAAGTTTACACAAAATCCCTGAATGCACCAGAAACTGCTGATGCAATAGTGGATGCAAGGTCATTAATGCGTTGATTTGATTCATGTCTCTTGTGATCTTCCGTATAATGGATTACTGGACTGACGACCATCCCTTCCTTGAATGGAATGACTATTTCCATATGGATTATACTTATGATTTTCTGTCAGCTGTGCCTGAAATGACCAACTGTTGTAATTTGTATTCCCTTCATTGTAACTATAGTTCTGGTGATTTCCCATTGCTTCACTTCCTACATACTTGTCCTTATTGTGACTTTGATAATTCTTTTTTGTTTCCCTATCATGATTATTCACAGATCTACGTTAAGAACGCGGAAAGGGTAACTTCCCTTTTGCCAGGTTGGAAGTTTACCTGAACAACTGCCTTCATAAATAAGCCTTTTAAACCTGTTATGCTGCCAGGTAGAATTCAAACTCTCAACTAACTTACAACACATTTTCGCAATCTAAGATCTTTTGTAAATTAAATTATATTACATAATTATAGTCGTCTGATCACTACATTTACCGATTGTGTCTCTTTTTGTTTGTTAGATGTTGATTGATTGTGTATTCGGATTTGACGTGACAACCATACCCCACTACAACTCCATGCATACGAAGCCGTTTTCTGAATTTATCTTTATCAGGAACGCTATATCAATTTATGAGTTTGAATACTGTAAATCAACTTATTTTCGCGAGCGATTTATTTTCGCGAATTTCGCGAGTATAAAAAATACGCGAATATAAATCGTCGCGAATATTTAAAATTTGGATCTCTCCTTATTAAACTACACCAAATGAATAAGAAGATCGCGAAATTAAATAGCCGCGAAGTTAACAAGAATAAGTAAAACGCGAAATAAAGTATCCGCGAAATTAAGTTGGTTTACAGTATCCCTTTGGTATATTTCGCCTCTCTTATTTTGTTACCCATTTTATAAAGTGTGTTTATCTTTATACACATTCCTGCGTTCACGTTTATGATATGCCTCGTGTAGATTTTTGTTCCGTATACAAGTGTATAAGTATTTTTTGACAAAACAATAAATTCGATGTGTCAATTACTAGTAGTTCATGAACATTAATTTTGTATTGATGCTGTTACACGTCGCATTGGTTAAAAGAAAGAAATAACGCGTGACTTCAATGTTTCTTGTTCTGATATTTGATAATATAATTTAAATCAAACACATCTCAATATTGAAAATGACTCTAGATAATGGCTGTTAGAAAATCACTTAATTGAACAAATACGTAACTACATTTCTTAAGCGGACATTAAAGTTTCTACTTAACCAACGTTAGGCAATATGCTATTGTTATTCTGGCAAAAGGACGATAATCCGAATGTTTTAAGAGTCAGATCTCCTCTTAGAAGTGCATTATTTCGTCGACTTTAAAATTATCTCGTAAATACTTTAAAAAAATATGGGAATCAATGATGAGATTATTTAGTAATTGGTTAGAAGCAGTATATAAAAAAATATGTGTAGGATTAGGGTATAGGGTACCTATTCCTTTCCACCAGATGCCAATTTTAACAATTATCCGGTGTAGTAAACTTGGAACCGTATAGATAATAATTTTTTCTTCAAAAGTCCAGAAAACTAATTTATAATTTATAATTTCATAATTATTCCCTTTATGCATGACAAGCATTTAAACAATTTTCCATGAAAACAAATTAACAGAGGAATTAAGTGATAACTGCTTGTGTATCTACTGATGCGACACTTTACAAGTTTTACGGTCACTCGTCACGATTTAGTGACCGATACCAAGTGTCTGTATCTCAACCCTTGAGAGACTTGTGGTTCTGGTACTAGATTTAAGAATACCAAAAGATGGACGAAAGATACCAGAGGGACAGTCAAACTCGTAGATTGGAAATAAACTGACAACGCCATGGCTAAAAATAAAAAGACAACTAGACAAATAATAGTAAAGAAGACACAACATAGAAAACGAAAGACTAAGCAACACGAACCCCACCAAAAAAAACCATTGTGTCATATACTCTCAGATCGTTCCAATTTTATAAGTGTAAACCGCATAACGGGTACTGTGTACATAACAGGAGATGCCTCCGGTGGAGTTCTTACGATTCCACCATATAGTTGTCTATCCTGATTTGTATATCGTTATTTAAAATGGATCAACTAGTTTTGAACATCGGCATACTACCGTTGTCTCGGTGACTTGTGAGCAGACACATTTTAGTATAACTGAATATGCACAACAATGACATTTGAAGTGTGTATGTATCAAATTGTTTTAAATTTGTTAGGTACATAATTATCATGTACGTTTTAAGTACTACTAAAATGAATGCAGTACTAATAGTATTTTGTTTGCATCGCCTACGATAGAACAATACCATTTGCCATCCAGTTTCAGGTTTAAAAATGAGTATGTGTAGATTTAGGTTTTAGATTAGGGCCATTTTGGGTCATATCAAGTTAAAAATTTTACAAATATCCTCCTATTTGGCAAACAATGAATAAATTTGCCAAATTTAGGTTTCGGCACACATTTCACCCTTTATTGACATGGATTTTGACGTGTTGGAGTTTTGATTACACTGTCTTTGATAGAAACCCATATAAGGAAATACCAGAAACTTTAAAATTGTAATTTGATGCTTCTCCACTAAACACGTTCCTTAAACAAGTAAACTAAAGGCCGTTCACATTGACCTAAACTCGGTGTTGTGTTAGTGTAACTCACACATGAACTAAACATAATTACTTTCCCATTGATAAAACTCAATGTTTACATGTAGTTTCAATCATGTTTTGTCTACATGCAGTCGATAGTCGATGTAGGCCTTGTGTAGGTTAAGTGTACACAAAACGAGACATACGCGCATTCAGATCTTAAATTGTCCCATGTATATTTAAAAAATCAACGATTTTTATATAAAATTGATACTTATAACACTTATTAATAAAGTTCTTTACAGAAATATTTGTCTGAACTATATATTTATTTGTTATAAAAACACTTTACGTAGCCTTATTAACCTCTTATCAAGACTCATCCATCATCATTGCCGATCACATAAGTCATTTGAAAAGGTCTTCCCGAATCGACTGGACGTACACACTGACAGAAATATTTGCCACTGGTATTTACTCAAACAACGATTCACTCATAAATGCATTACTGAAAAAGGGTGGGGTTAATTCTTTGTTTGTGTTGTCTTTCAAAGCCGTTTAAATACAATTAGAAATATAAAAAAAACATTACCCCCTCCCTATGCCAAATACTCCTTGGAGAAAAAATACCATTTGAAACAAACATAAAAGATAGAAATGTAGTGATCCTTAACAACGCAAATCTTTTACTTCGTCTGTAAGCACGTTGATGCAGCCTACATTTTTAATGCGTAATCGAGACATCTGTAAACTACTGCAAATCATTCAAAATGACTTTCTTAAAGGAGCAACCACTTTACTTTAAAAGGGGGGGGGCGGGTTCTGAGTCAGAATTTTTTCTCGCGCAGAAGTTTATATTGATTTTTTATCGATGGTACCAATTCAATATTTAACACTATAATGTATGGGGAAACTTTGGATTCAGAATATTTGTTCATTCTTATCATCTGTATGACCCGATTATTTTTAAAATCAAATTATGGAAAAATCCATCCCCCTTCTATTTTTAGTCAAATGGTCGTTCCCTAATTGCTAGAAAAGTTGTTTGGAAATTTGAAATCGGTTCTACGTAATGAACATTTAAATGACATATAGTTTACAAGTGTGAACAAATTTTATGTACAGGTAGCTAAACAAGGTGTATAGATGTGAACAAATTTAATGTGAAATTAGTGTACATAACATGAAACCAAATGTAAACATGTTTACTGTACACGGCTTTTGGTGTGAACACGGCCAAAGACTGGTTGTTTAATGTGTATAACACAATTAAACTAATTTTGATTTGAAACGATAAGTTTGAAATAACCCTGCTCAAAGACTGGACAATAAATTATAAAGTTATGTTCAGACTTAGTTATTGTAGTTATTAAGTATTAGATAAAATACAAAGGTAACAAAGAAACAGGCCGGTAACAACCGTTGCCGGATAGTTTTTCTGCACGAGTAGTCAGGTCAAGGTCCGAGGCGATAGCCGAGGACCTTGACCTGACTACAAGTGCAGAAAAACTATTCGGCTGGTTGTTACCGGCCTGTTTCTTTTGTTACTTTTGTTTTTTATCTGACTTGTACGACGTTTCAAGTAATAATACGTTAAGCAAGACTAAACATTTGAGAATCTTTGATAGCCATAAAGCAGTAAATGTAAGTTATAGTATAAACACATTTTTTTTTCATTTCCTTTCAACCGAGATTTTTTTTCAAGAAAAAAAATCAGGAATCTAATAATTTGATAAAAAAAAAAAAGAACCATTTCAAGTAAAATATAAATGTTGTACACATTTAAGACTTTTTAAAATGCAACTTCGTAAAAAAGTAATATATTAAGGAATATTTTAGTGGTAAGTAAGATAATGTTTGATTTTTATGAATAAAACGGAAAGCGGGGAGGGGGAGGGGGGCTAATTCATTTTAAAATACACAGGCTGTGATCTTTATATTTGATGAAAAAATGCAGGATGAGCCATTAAATCTCGCCATTCCCCCTTAAAAAAATCGTAAAAATCGCGCGTTTGTTGCCAAATACATGAATTTAATATGAAATGGTGGGGGTCCCGCGGGTTGGAACAACCCTTTTTTTTGAAGATCAATGCATTTAAAATTTAAATGGGGACATAAAGTTGGACCCCCCCCCCCCTGTTTTGTTCTGGATTTAGACATGGATCCGCCACTGATATAAATCCGATAACAATATAAAGGTATCAAAAGAATGAATTTCCTACTTCATTAGTGAATGAAATATTTATGAAAAAAATGGATTTTGTCTTAATATTATTTATATTCAGGAATATACTTTGATTTTTTTTTTAATTCATGCTCGTCTCTAGATCTGCAAGTGTTGATCGGGATTAAACACGTGTTACCATATGATCCAATCGCAGCTTACCGCCCAAAATTGATGACAAGTTGAATGATTTTCTTCTAGGTTTGCTGCTTATTTGGACGTGTATTACATGAACACTTTTTGTTTATAGGATCAATCGTGCATTGGTGAGTTGATAGGTATTTTATCTTTTGATATTAGATTTGATTTTTATTTATTTATTTCCTGTCTTATTTTTTATTGAAATGTTCACGTCAGTATCATCCTTTCTTTACTTTCAGCATTGTCCAAAATACTATTCATGTCCATATATTTAAGAAAACATTTATTGACCGAATATTTTGCTTCATAAAGGGGGCGGTATGTTCTTTTTTGAGTATATTAACTATTTACTTTTCAACGCCATCACCCAAATGTTTTTGTTTAAATTAGCACCAGGGGCGGATCCAGTCATTTTAAAAAGGGGGGTTCCAACTATATGTCCCCATTCAAATGCATTGATCGGCCAACAAAAAAGGGGGGGTTCCAACCCCCGGATCCGCCAATGAGCACTATTAACGGTATTTGGAAAATCAGGAATCATTCAAAACATTAATTTGTCATCTGCTTGACCATAATAATTTTTTTCTCATATAATTTGGGACCAAAATATCTATTTTAGGAGAAAATACCCCCCACTATTGAAGTTAAATGTCTAATCCCTTAGTGTACTGATGTGAATAGTAATTAACTGGAAATGTTTGAAAAAAAAGATATTGATGTTGTTCAATAAAAAGACGGGAAATAAGTCGGTGAACCAAAAAGTTCAAATCTAATTGAAAGATAAAGTGCCCATGAACTCACTGATCATGCACGAGTGATTCTATTCATAAAAAGTGTCCGTGTAACAACTAAAAAGAGTCCGTGTATCGTCTAAAAAGAGTCCGTGTAACACCCGTTAATGTACTGTTTTTCTATAGCTCTGCGGGGGGCAAAGTCGTACAATCAATTATAAACCAACTATCCACTTGCAGTAATGTAAGATCTGTTCAGCCTATTTTCAAGCTGTACAGTAGTTGTTATATACATAAACAAAACATTGAATTGTAAAGAAAATCACAAACAAACTGAAATCTGAGAAAAATTTCCTAATCAAATGGCAAAATCAAAAGCACAAACACATTAAACAAATGGATAACATCTGTCATATTACTGACTTGGTACATGCATTGTCCTATGTAGAAATTGTGGATTAAACCTGTTTTTATGGCTAGCTAAACCTCTTACTTGTATGGCAGTCGCATAAATTCCATTATATTGACAACGATGTGTGAACAAAACAAACAGACACAATTGGTAAACATGTGAATTATAGAAGTACAGCAGTCAACATTGTGTTATTATCTTAATCACTCTAGAAAGTTTTAACAAATAAATATATTAAAGTAAAGTAAGATCTGTCCAGTCTATTTCCAAGAGGTACACCAGTTGTTACATACTTGTACAAAATAACAAATTGAATTGTCAAAAAGCTACTGATCTGAACTAGTTAAATATAAACGAAATATCTAAACAGAATGAATTAAAAAAATGATAGATTTATTTGTGGTTATATTATCATCACTGTCAGTGCTGTATATATAGATAAATGAAATTAGCTAAAACTCTTAAATGACGTTTAAATGGTGTTGTCAGTTTATTTACGATCTATGCGTTTGAAAGTCTTTTTGTGTCTTTCGCCAATTTAAAGACTAACAGTTTTCAGATTATTTAAAGATCAAAATGACCATTTCCGACTGTCATTCATTTACTAGTGTGAATTACATTATGAACTATTTCGTTTAAACTGCAATCATAAGTTTGTTTTAACTGAAAGCAGGTTTCGTGATCAAATTTGTCTTAAAAATGTATAAAACAATATTGTATCCAAACATTTTCATTTACCATGCACCCATTCAAATCAATCACGCAACTGGAATGAAAACTGCATTGTTTGAAATATTGAGATATGTGTACATGAATAATTATTATATCCTTATTCTGAATCTCTGTGTATACTTGGATTATACATGTTATACTGTCGTTTTTATGTGTGACTACGGTTATATAATAATCTTTATGAATTATTAACAAAACGAGTAAATAATTTCAATTGCATGCAAAGTGCCGCGTGTCTTAACAACCCTAGCATTTTCAACCATAGTTATTGCTTTGAGACGGATGTAAAAGTAATGCTTCGTCAGGAATCAATGCATTTTAATACGTTTTATCGTTTAAATGAAATGAATTGATTTAAATCTAAAATCTATAAAATTTTAAAAAGAAGTAATGAACTTATAAATATATCAGTTCTAGTTGGATTTAAATATTTAAATGAACTCTATCCCAGAGATGGATTAAGTTTAACTTTAACGGGTAATAAGGCGAAATAATGGATACAAGCCGGAATGCTTGATTAATCGCAAACAAATAAAACTAAAATTAAATTATCGGATTATGATTTATTAAGATTGTTATTTTAGAGTGAAAATATTATAAATCGAAATCCAATATAACTTTATATGCTTGTTAATACACGGAACATACAAAACATTTGTCAACGATATATCATGTATGTACATTGTAGTGTACTTTAGTGTGCATACATATACACCTAATGGGTCGTGTTTATACATTGAACGTTAACATTATTACATGTTTGGATGGATCTTATGATTGACGGATTTCCATTACACACGAATGTCTGTCTAAATGGAACTCCTGGAACCATGTATACAGAGGTGAGTGTTGTCATTTATGTTGGTTACATATTTTGCAGGGGCGGATCCAGCCATTTTAAAAAGAGGGGTTCCAAGCCCAGGATAAAGGGGGTAGGTTCCAACCAAATGTCCCCATTCAAATGCATTGATCGTTCAAAAAAAAGGGGGGTACAATCCCCCCGGACCACCCTGGATCCGCCACTGTTTGGTGTTCAATTATCAAAATCATTGAATTGGTAGTGAAACAAATAACCAGGCTTATTAGTTGTCGTCTGGCGTATTAAATTATAATCCTGGTACCTTTGATAACTAGTCCCACTTGTCTATATCACTCTGCTTAGCTCTTGATAAAATTGAAAATCGTCCTTCCCTACGCCTATTTCATCCAGCTCAGTCGCTTTGTAATTATCGTATCACGGCTAGCGCTTTCAGACGAGAGCAGGCATTATCAGCGACGTCACAATGTCTGAGAAGAAGTTATCAGCGACGTCACAATATGTGAGGAGACGTTTTCAAGCTTGCTTTTTGTCAAGTGAAAAACTGTCTTGAGGAGGGTGAAAAGACCAGTAGTAGAACGATAAATAGATAATCAAAATTTTCACATTGATATCGAAAAATTTCAACTGCGAGCCACGATGGCGAGTAAGCATAGCGAACGGGATAAAATGTTTCACATTGTGTCGAGCAGGTGATATTTTACGATATCAATTTGTAGAAAACCCGATAAGCTATGTGTATCACAGCTTTGTGACGTCAAATATATTGACCCTGCCTTTATAACTTTGACCCGGACATATTAACGCTGCTATGAAGTTTGAACCGATGTTAATAAGTTTGACCTGATATTTATTTATATGTCTTCCGGTTTAATAGTGAAACAAAGAAAACATGCAAAATACTCAAATACAACTTGATACTAAATACGGAATATGCATAAAAAAATAATAAAAAGAGTGGCCCTCTATTCTAAAACATGTATAATTACATAAATCCTCTTCATTCGAACTTTTGGTGGATAGTTGTCTCATTAGATATCATACCTCATCTCCTTACTTTGGTGTTAGGAGTCCACACTCCTTGTCCCTAGCTGCATTTCTGCTTTCACTAAACACATTCATTGGGTTATCTGTAAGACGTATGACCTCGTTCACTCTATTCAGTGCTTCCCTTTGAGTCGTTTCCGTAATCAGCTTCTTTTTACACTGCCTGGTGATTAGCCATGCTAGAAACCTACTATCAGGATGGATTTTGGTTGTCTGGATTTCCCCTCCTATAGACGATTGCCTGCCATGGATGACAAGCTCTTTCTTCCTAGCTTTTCATTCTGGATATGCTCCCATAACCTTTGATCTCTCTATTAAAACCTTTAAAAGTATTTCCTCGATTTGGTTGTATCGTGGTAGCGCGTTCGCCTAGAGTACAGGAGGTCGTGGGATCGATCCCAAGATGTATAAAGCCTAAGACTTGAAAATTGGTATTTGCTGCTTCTTCCCTAGGTACGTGGCATCAAGGAGTAAGATCAAGTACGACATGGTCTAGTAGTCGTAGTAATTTGTTCAAGTATGTTGACATATCATCAAACGGACGTTTGCCTTTAAGTTAAACTAGATCTAGACTAGCACATTCTAAACCATCTCAGCATGGAGATCCAGATCAAAGGAGGTTTCATGTTCTAGTCTTGCATATGCATCACATTCACTGATAGACAGTAAACACAAGCATCTTCAGCTGCATCAGCAACAGCAGCAAAGTCCTGCAAACTTACTGATTGTATATGACGTTACTCTGATAAAGGGGGATAAGTCATTGCTTCTGATTTGATAATCGTAATCATGTTTTGTATCCGTCAACATTTTTCAATACTTTTATGTTCAGATTGTTTGCGTCATGGCTTTGCACCAAATCACAAAGAACCATTCTTCAATTTATAATGATGAATATATTCAAACATTTAATATGCATTAATAAATAAATATTTATCAAAATTAAAAGCATACTAACTCGTAAAGTGACATTATCAATGCATAATAAATTAGTAGCACAAGTACATTATCACTATTTAAATCGTTTTCTGTAACGTGACACGTGGGGTCATGGATGTATATAATAGCGATTATCTAACACATCTTTGTGCTTTCTTGTCAATTGTGTAAATCTATACACACAAGAACTTTAGTCTTCTTTACATAAACTATTGGTAAAATTTTATCGTGCTGGGATAAATGTACAGGTATTGAAATCTATAGTTTAAATCTATTGGCTTTTGAATGTTTGCACTTGTTGACAAGTCTGTGGGAAATGTCGTGGTTATCGCCCCTTAATATTTGTTAATGTGGTTGTCGAATCAAAGGATTTTATCTGTGGAAGGGAAAATATCTTAACAGTATTTTAAGAATGAAGTCTTTTAAACAAATACAAATTTTAAGGTTTCTGTGAATCACATTTAATGTTATGTTTTTTTAATTACAAAAAATTCTGTTACAACATGTACAACTCGTGTTACAATAAAGGTACAATATATTAACAAATTATGAAACTTTTAGAGTAAAATACAAAACAAAAAACATATTGGTAAATACATAAAACGTATCAAAGAATATATACATTGTCTTAAAACGACCTTAAAGTATTACCTGCTGATATATTTTATGAAAGACTGCAACAGAGCAAATTTGATAATTATGACAACGTTTTAAACAGTGAAAATACAATCTTGTACAATTCATAGAACAAACATGTACATAATATCAATGCTAAAAAAGTGTATGTCGATGTTGCAACAAACTAAGCTTGCAAGAATCGATGTTTATCTTTAACAAAAACCTGAGGTACACAATTACTGAACAACACTAACAGTATAATTACATAATCATTGTAAAATGATATGGTGTACAGTTCCTAAATTTGTTAGATTTATAAATGATATTGCCGTAAACAGGGGGCGTTTCTGCTGGTGAAATCATACTTCAATGAAGATTAATATTTTTATTTTTTGACAAATATAGGATATTATATCTCTCTGCTGAAATTAATAAATGAAAATTGTATGTTTCATTTAAATATAAGACGTTATTACAAACACGCGTATATCGAGCCACGTGCGAAATTTACACTCTACAATCAGAAGCTAAAGGAACATGACCAACAAATAATGGAGAAATTTAAAGGAAAACATATGTAGCTAACTTATTTTTGCAACGTTCGCGAGTAGAAAATAACGCGAATAAAAATCGTCGCGAATATGTAAATCTTTGATCAATTAATTACTTCAAATACATTGCAAAATTGCGAAACTAAATCGCTGTGAAGTTTACTAACACGTCTGGTTAAAAACAAAATAAATCATCCTCTAAAATCAGTTGGTTTATTACGGTGGCAAAATCCGTCAATGAAAGAAAAACAATATATGTTGTACAATGTCATTCTAGACGAAACGCGCGTTTGACGTACAACATTTTAAGCCCAGTATCTATCGGATAAGTTAATTAAGGATGTGCTTGGGTGAGGTTTTGGAATTTGTGTCAGATATTTCGTACTCCTCGGTGTTTTTCCATACAATACAATGTAAAATATTTTGCCCCAAAACACCCATTTATTTTTTCATAAAAAGACTTCATAGCTCATGAAATGTCATTTACCAAAATTTTATAGGATTCTTGATTTTCTTTCTTCTGTTTTGAGACCCAAATAATACCAATGCAAATATAAGGTAAAAGTCAGAGTCAGCCTTTTCCCGCCATATTTTAAATCTCGAATATCTCGAAAAGGAGGTCCATGACCTATCAATAATTTTAGCTTATCTTTATCCTTAATTGATGCTCTACAAACTTATAGTATCAATTTTAATTTCTTAATTTCTTAATTTTTACCTAACCTCACCTAAGTACATCCTTAAGTAGAATGTAGCGGTGCATTTTTCAAGTTATTGACCCCAGTACTTAGTTATGTATGATATATCATAAGTATTCATTCGTCTGTATCAAGCTTTTCATTAATATGAAATGTAGATATCTTTAATAAGCATAGCACTGATTCGTACCTGATTTGATTCAAATGAATTCAATGAAAAGTCTTTCCATTCCAAATTATAATAATTAACATAAAGACTCTGAGACTAATTCACAAAAGAAAAAAAGAAACATTTTGAATACCGCAAAGAACTTTGACTTGTCGAAAGCATTGCCATAACTGATTTAAGATTTAAATTGCTTGAATTTTCAAGCCTCATTAGGACCATGATCAATCAGTTAATGGTATGTTTTATTCAGTTGTTATTGAAATTTTGAATGGTAATCATGCAAAATATAAAATTAAAATATCATTGTATGGACATAAAAACACAGATCTATAGCTGAGAGTCAAGTCACATTTTTTAATTAAATTGAAAATACAATTCTAATTCTATTATAGTTCTCACATGCATCTTTTGTTATTCCACACCGGGATATTATATATTAGTAAAATAGTCCCAGTTCCACGATCAAAATTAAAAAGGAAGTTCGTTGAAATATATTAATTAACTAGTTTAACCCCGTCACATGTTCATATAACTGTCTAAAGCCAATAACTCCTTCGCTGGTTTCCTTTTGATTGTTTTTGTTATATCACAATACTTTTTTGACACATAGAAAATTTGAGAATTGTTTGTCGATCTTTGATAATCGCTGTTAAATTGATTTCAAAGTATTCTTAGCTATTCACGAAACTTGACATAGTGTGAAGACAATTTTTATTGATATAGACCGTACTTAGTTAACTTCTATAAATGTATCTGTTAACTGTTCTGATGTTGGTTTGCTGTCTCTGTGACATAATCTACACATCTCCTTTTATTTATAAAAAATGAGTAAAAAAATCATCCCATGGTCCTTATCGTACGGTACTTGCGAAACATTATATTATACTTTATACTTCATGTCAAAAAATGTCAAACTTTGATTGGTTAATACGACAGAGACAATTTACTCTATCCATGGCAAATACTCTTCACGGTGACGCTTGATTAAGGTGTGCGCTTTATTGAAGACGAACAGTTGTTATTTACAAGACGACATAGACTGTGTGTTTCGTATAATTTGAAAATTTGTAGACAGTTATTACAGAACATTTAGTGTAAAAAATTAAAAAAAAAAAACATATCTGAGAGGGTGATAGAACAGACTGTTAACCTTTGAAAAGACATTGTTAACCTTAGTTTCTCCTCAGTTGACCATGTTATTCATGTTATTTCGGGGTAATAATCTGATCTATCACACTCTCAGCTACACATGTAAAGATTGTTTGGTTTTGTATCGATCAGTTGTAACCAAGCCATGGTATCTTAAATACAAATAGACAAATAAGTTCGTTTATCATTAACTACATGTATTGAGCTTTTTAACCTAAAGTTTGATAAAGAGTAGAGGAAACATGTCATTTTATCTCCATTAGTTAAATCTATAGTGATTTTATTTTCATTGTATCACACAATCAAAGTAAACATTATACTAATACATCAGTATGAATTTGGCTTTTTGTTTGAAAATTTAGATTATTAAAATGACAGCCAAATGTGTAAAACTATTTAAACACAAAAATCAAAGGACATAGAAATAATATCAATACCGGTTTTAAAACAAAGGTTTATGTTCAAATACATAGTAATGGAGGGGGCTCGGTGGCCAAGTGGTCTGAAGTAGTTCTGTAATCCCTAACCAGTCAACACTGCGGTTGTGAGTTCGAAGTCCGCTCGTTCGGGTGTACTCGACTCCAATCTTAATTGACTAGGATTGTCAGTTTTCCTATCAAAGGTTGTTAGTTTTCTCCGAACACCTCGGCTTTCTCCACCCATAAAAACTGTCCTCCATGAAATAGCCCAAAAGTGGCGCTAAAAAGTGGTGTTAAAACATCAACAATCACTCAATCGATTAAATACATAATTTATAGAATGGAAACTTATATATGAACTACTCGGGAGCACCTGAGTTCACTCCAGATTTTTAAAGAGGTTTTTAATACCCTATCTTTGGTTTATTGCGTAATGTTTTGAAAAAGTTTGTTATTGTTTATATGTTTGGCCATGGTGATTGTTAGTATTACCGAGTTTATGTTTGTCGATTGTCATTGGTCTCTTTTTGAAGACAATGAATTACCTAAACCATGGCAGTATAAAAAAAATTAGGAGATTTAACGGATGGTAATACTTTCTTGAATGTAGACAACTATAATTGTATCTTCTTGGACTGATATTCCCTCCTTAATTGTATCTTCTTGGACTGATATTCCAACTATAATTGTATCTTCTTGGACTGATATTCCAACCATAATTGTATCTTCTTTGACTGATATTCCAACTATAATTGTATCTTCTTGGACTGATATTCCAACCATAATTGTATCTTCTTTGACTGATATTCCAACCTTAATTGTATCTTCTTGGACTGATATTCCAACTATAATTGTATCTTCTTGGACTGATATTTCAACCATAATTGTATCTTCTTGGACTGATATTCCAACTATAATTGTATCTTCTTGGACTGATATTCCATCCATAATAGTATCTTCTTGGACTGATATTTCCAACTATAATTGTATCTCCTTGGACTGATATTCCAACCATAATTGTATCTTCTTGGACTGATATTCCAACCATAATAGTATCTTCTTGGACTGATATTCCAACTATAATTGTATCTTCTTGGACTGATATTCCAACCATAATTGTATCTTCTTGGACTGATATTCCAACTATAATTGTATCTTCTTTGACTGATATTCCAACTATAATCGTATCTTCTTGGACTGATATTCCAACCATAATTGTATCTTCTTTGACTGATATTCCAACCTTAATTGTATCTTCTTGGACTGATATTCCAACTATAATTGTATCTTCTTGGACTGATATTCCAACCATAATTGTATCTTCTTTGACTTGGACTGATATTCCAACTATAATTGTATCTTCTTGGACTGATATTCAAACCATAATTGTATCTTCTTTGACTGATATTCCAACCATAATTGTATCTTCTTGGACTGATATTGTATCTTCTTGGACTGATATTTCAACCATAATTGTATCTTCTTTGACTGATATTCCAACCATAATTGTATCTTCTTGGACTGATATTCCAACTATAATTGTATCTTCTTGGGCTGATATTCCAACCTTAATTGTATCTTCTTGGACTGATATTCCAACCTTAATTGTAGTACCTTCTAAGACTGGTATTGATAATGATACATTTTCAGACTGAAATCCTATACAAATGGAAACTTCTTCGAAAGATTTCATCTTGTAGTGCAGAACAATCAGGTTCTTTCTTTGACTGATAGTCAATTATTAATGCAAGCTTCTTTGACTGATAGTCAACCAATAATGGAAACTTCTTTGACTGATAGTCAACCAATAATGGAAACTTTTTTGACTGATAGTCAACCAATAATGGAAACTTCTTTGACTGATAGTCAACCAATAATGGAAACTTCTTTGACTGATAGTCAACCAATAATGGAAACTTTTTTGACTGATAGTCAACCAATAATGGAAACTTCTTTGACTAATAGTCAACCAATAATGGAAACTTCTTTGACTGATATTCCAACCATAATTGTATCTTCTTGGACTGATATTCAAACCTTAATTGTATCTTCTTGGACTGATATTCCAACTATAATTGTATCTTCTTTGACTGATATTCCAACTATAATTGTATCTTCTTGGACTGATATTCCAACCATAATTGTATCTTCTTTGACTGATATTCCAACCTTAATTGTATCTTCTTGGACTGATATTCCAACTATAATTGTATCTTCTTGGACTGATATTCCAACCATTATTGTATCTTCTTTGACTTGGACTGATATTCCAACCATAATTGTATCTTCTTGGACTGATATTCAAACCTTAATTGTATCTTCTTGGACTGATATTCCAACTATAATTGTATCTTCTTTGACTGATATTCCAACCATAATTGTATCTTCTTGGACTGATATTCCAACTATAATTGTATCTTCTTGGACTGATATTCCAACCTTAATTGTATCTTCTTGGACTGATATTCCAACCTTAATTGTAGTACCTTCTAAGACTGGTATTGATAATGATACATTTTCAGACTGAAATCCTATACAAATGGAAACTTCTTCGAAAGATCTCATCTTGTAGTGCAGAACAATCAGGTTCTTTCTTTGACTGATAGTCAACCATTAATGCAAGCTTCTTTGACTGATAGTCAACCAATAATGGAAACTTCTTTGACTGATAGTCAACCAATAATGGAAACTTTTTTGACTGATAGTCAACCAATAATGGAAACTTCTTTGACTGATAGTCAACCAATAATGGAAACTTCTTTGACTGATAGTCAACCAATAATGGAAACTTTTTTGACTGATAGTCAACCAATAATGGAAACTTCTTTGACTAATAGTCAACCAATAATGGAAACTTCTTTGACTGATAGTACACCAATAATGGTACCGTCTTAGATTGACAATCCACCATCATTGGTATTTTCTTGGAGAAGAGATTAATCACTTATGGTATTCTTTTGGACTGATAGTCCACCTCTAATGGTACCTTCTTATATGTATATGGTCAACTACTAAATCTCACCTTCTAGGACTGATTAATCAGCGATAACGGTACCATTTTGAACGGAGAGTCAAACAATAATAATAGTACATTCTTGGACTGATAGTTCATTACTAATGGAATCTTCTTAGTTTAATTATATACCACTAATGGTATCTTCTTGGACTGGAGGTCCATTTAAGTTGCCACTGGACGTTAAAAATAGCCAACAATCCATGCATCTATCATCCCCCTCTTTTATCCCTCCCTCATTTGGTTGATTGTGATATATACCCGCCGCAGTAAGTTTAATGTTTAAACTTTAAAATGCATTTTGATATTGTTATTTTTAAATATTTCACTATCGAGAAAGAACGAAAATTTTGTCGTCAACGAGGGTTGATCTCTAATGACAGATCGGATTACAATATATCAATCTTATATGGATACAGAAATATAGAAACGTTTTCAAACACATATCGATAAAATATAATGAAGGTTATATATTCATGTAAATCATGTAGATAATAGATTTTGCAAATATCGATATTCATTTGAAAATTTGCATCAAAAGCGTAGCTATTCTAATCCATGAAACCATATTATTTACTGCAAAATCCATATGTCTAAACAATTATTTAACATATTAATATAAGATTACACGTAAGACTACATGAGGATTTGAACAACAAAATGCGGTTAAGAAAGCCAGCAATTTGTGAATAATTAAATAATTTCAACATAGACGTGTGAAAAGAAACAGAAAATTTCTTTCATGCTAATTATTTAGTTGGAAAATTGTTACAAAAATCAATAATCCTTGCATGTCTAAGGTATGAAAATCTATAACAAACAGACTTTATGAATTACGAAAAATGTCATTTATCAACGTGTAATACATATATGGAAAACAGAGTCAAATTGCCAAAGGCAAAGGCGTGATGGATATAAAGTGATAACTTCCAACATGCAATGTTATTCCATTTTATCATACATGTATATTTAGTAGTACATACAGTAGTTCTGAATATTTGATAAATAGCCTGCTGTTTAATCCATATCGCACAACTTTGATGCGCACCCTTTATCACACCCCTACCCTTTATCGCACCCTTCATCACACCCCTACTCATTTTATTTTTTTTAACTCCGTTTTAATTTATGCAAGCTTCTTCAGAAAAAAAATTCTTCAAAATTTTTTCAATTTTTTTCCCCTCAAAATTGTTCCCAAATGAACGGTCATTCGGACATAAAAAGGCTGATATTGGTATCTCGGGATGATACGGCATATGATACGGATTTTGCCATGTATTATTCTCTATTTAGTGAATTTTACATCAAAATAGTATCTGATATGTACGGTAACCTTATATGGTTGTTTGTACGGATTGAAACTAAATATAAAAACACGTGAGTTATAAATAGTAAGCATTTACGGCACTATTACTTGTTTTCAAGGGAAACACGTGAAAGGAAAATTTAAATGCTGATCCAAAAGATGGGGAAAGGAAAATCATAAAACGAGGAATTTCAAGCAGGAAAAACATATCAATGGAAAAAAACTTCAATTCGATCCTACCCCGATTTTTCGTCAAATTTTACATGTCAGGGTAAACTAGTACAGGAAAGCAAAGTATTACTGTTTTAGGTAAAATAAACGTTAATGGGCGAAGTTCAGTATTCTAAAATATATTTACGTTATTAGGCGGTATTTAAATTTTTTTTAAGGCGAAGTTCATGTATAATATTCTTCGGCCCTTTATAGCTTGCACCGTAGGTTCCGTGTTGAAGACTGTACTTTGACCTTTAATGGTTTACTTTTACGAATTGCGGAATGGATGGAGAGTTGTCTCATTTCATCTCAAATCACACCGTCTTATATTTATTAATTTGGCGGTACTTTTGGAGTAATACATGTTTTGATTTATTTGGTGGTAATTTGGATTTGTTGGTTTAATATGAATTTATATTGTGTGGATGAGTAATTTTAATTTCAACAGCTTATATATGCAGGAAAGATATTAACATATTTTACACCTCATGTGTTAAAACGTATAATAATTGGCATTAAGATGTCTTATTCATTTGTATGTACAAAACAGGAAAAATGGGACCATTTCTCCAATACATTAGATTGAAGGCTCCATTTCATACATTTAGCATTTATCAATGTTAACTCATTGTCGTCGTTTAACAGCTTAATATGCGTAGTTTAAAGTTTTTGCAACATTATGTCATATATTAATAAGAAAATTTGATAATTGAATAATAAATATCAAAAGATGAAGAAAAAACTGTAAAAATACTCATCTTAGATATCAGGATTGAAATTTAGTACGCCAGACGTGCGTTTCATCTGCGTAAGACTCGTTATTTTTTTATAGAATTTTACATAATATGAATAGGGAGGCATTCCAAATTGATATCGCACCAACAGTGTTTTTGTATAGGCTTTCAAATATACAATTTAATGTCATTTAATCATTTAAGGCCAATAACTTTGAATACAATGCAATATATACATGTAGCAATATTATATATAAGTGTAAATATTTATATTTTTTTTGGATGGAGAGAAAGAAAATGGAATCGAGGTTGCATAGTTTTTAAGTTAATGATTTTAGTTTTACTTTCATTTACTAGAAGACAAAAAATATTATCATTTTTCGGTCTCATTAGAAATGGCCAAACATTTTAACACATGCTCAAAAATCCAATCTTTGGTACACATTACGTATGAACAGTGTGGATAATATATACATGTCTCTCGTGGTGTCTGTGTTGTGTGGCTGTCTCCTAGACATATACCACCATAATAGATTTCTTTAATAACTAACGTGCTTGTCAATCTATCATTAAACAATATGTATTACTATCTACACTGCCTGTATTTTTCTTTCAGAATGTTATTCTAAAATATATGTGTGTAGTGTTTGCCACTGGACACCATACATGTAGCATAAATAATTGATATAATGAGTCGGCTTTTTTTCTGTCTGTGATTACTTTTGACAAATTCCAACTAATCCTTTTTTTTTATTCTAAGTATAAGAACAATGACAACTGGTGCAAATAAATGTAATAGAAATAACACATAACTCTTTAATATTCAGTACGGCGAAATTAATCATTTTCCTAATATTTGTTCAATGTATTGATATCATGATATATGAGAGATTAATAGACAATAGAATTACAATCAATCATTTTTCCATGTAAGTAATATATTTATTTACCATTTGTGTATGTAATTTTTGTCAACCTTTTCAAAAATATCATTTCGCTTTTAATGAACCTTTTTAAACAGTAATGTGTTTTCTTTTTGTGATATAACCAATTAGAATTCCAACTTATTGTTCGTTAATGATTTATTGTATCTGGATTATTGAACAAACATATTGAAATTATTGTCACAGTAAAGTGGAACAAATTATGTTTAGGCTTTTAGAAACTATGGCATTGTTTTTCACTTTGATATAGAAATAAAACTTTACATACATTATTGATCATTTAATGAGAATCAAATGCGAAAAATGTTGTGCAAACAAATTATGGTACAAAAGTATGAAAAAATCAAGAATAATCAGAGTTGAAAAGCAGAAAATATGACAATTCTCTATGTATACAGTGCTTAGTTATTCTTTTTTTTATATATATATTTTTTTGGGAAGGGGGGGGGGGGTCATATTACTATCAAGTTAAATAGTTTTCCTGTTCTGATTTTCATTGCACTTTCATTTTGTAAAATTTAGAATGAAAATGGGGAATGTGTCAAAGCGACAACAACCCGACTAGAGAGCAGAAAACAACAGAAGGCCACCAATAAGTCTTCAACACAAAGCAGGCGATATGCAGTGATAAGCGAGACACCGTAATATAGGGTTATTGCATGAATATTGGGGAATATTGTCCCGAGTAGAATTTTATATTGCACGAGCTTGTGAGTGCAATATATGTTCTACGAGGGACAATATTCCCCAATATTCATGCAATAACCCTTTTATTGTATAGCAATATAATATTTGAAAGTACAAATTGGTTTAAACTGAGATTTTGACGTTGATGACGTCATGAATTTTGAAGATTTATTGCACTAGTGCAATATTGGAATTTATTGCACGCTAACTTTTGGTTACTTTCTGTGGGAAATATTATATTGCTATACAATAATATCTTTTATTTTAGGACTTAATATATGTTTTCCCTTAATGCACATGTAATGTCAAGGTCAGGTCGTTTATAAACTTTGAACCTGATTCCATTCATAAAAGGCATAGATTTTATAATTTATTTATATCACAAGTTTTGGGAGAAATTATATAAGAAATACATAATATGTACAAATTATTGAATAAGTAATTCATTTAATTTAATAATAGATTTTAGTGAATGATATTAAAGAATGAGAGAGAATTATATCGCATTATATCTTGGACTACTGTATACATGTATTATATGTACAAGTCCCAGATTAAATTTTATTTAATTTCATGTAATAAGTAACACCTGATGATTGGGTCTTAATAAACACATTTTTATTGGTATTGTCCTAATCTTTCCTTTTATAAATAATGAAAAAACGTAATGGTATATTAAAAAAAATAAGGGAAACCATAATACTTATTCTATTATACTAGATAATGCTTCTGGCCTTTGTTAGTCTTGTATTATTTTAATTTTAGTTTCTTGTGTACAATTTGGAAATTAGTATGGCGTTCATTATCACTGAACTAGTATATATTTGTTTAGGGGCCAGTTAAAGGACGCCTCCGGGTGCGGTAATTTCTCGCTACATTGAAGACCTGTTGGTGACCTTCTGCTGTTGTTTTTTTTTCTATGGTCGGGTTGTTGTCTCTTTGGCACATTCCCCATTTCCATTCTCAATTTTATTCAGTGACTCCCTATATAATCAACCAATTTTTAAATTGTCAGCATATTTCTTAATATGATTTTAAAGGTTTGAACACAAGTATCTTTTTAAAGAAAATAATTATAAAAAATAAAATTAAAAATGAACAGCAAAGAAAAAAAGGGGGAGGGGTGTTCTTTTGACTTTGTTCTTTTCAATTTATAGACCCATAATGTTGCGGTAAAAATGAAAATCTGAATGATATATTGAAATTGAATATGTGATGTAAAATTTAAATAATTTTCAATACATGTTACTGTTTAAATCCGCGCTTTATCATGCTCAATGAAATCTGGTAAGACGTGTCACGTGATTTCACGAAAACGCGATGTCCGTTTGGCCCTCGTTCCCATTATGAGATTAAAAGTTCCTAATCTTTGATCAATTGACAATCTTTATGACGGATATTTAGATCTCGTTCGAACGTGACGATAACAACCATAAGTGATCTGTAATAAGAGACAAAGAACTTCAATGGTACATTTAAACGTGTTGTATTTCGAAAATTCCTCTAAGCCTAATCCTTGTTCTTCTTTCTGGCCCAAATCAATCTCATCTTTCAAAATATTGATTTGTATTTAGCATACAGTGGAGTTATAAATTAAAAATTTTAAATGACAAATTAAAATCCGATAGAAATAATACCTTCACAAGGAATTTTAAGCGACAAATTAAAACATGTATAGATAAAATTGACTAAGTTATAGGTAGATATTGATTTATATATACAAAACAACGTTTATGAGTTTATATCTCGAAAGGCCATTTAAGTTTATTTGTGAAAATTTGATACCGCAAAACTTCACCTCATATTCTTTTGAACAATCTTGTCAAAATTTAAAGGGGTATGAAAAACAATACGGGATCCGATATTGTTTTTAGTATTTACGATCATAGAAAGTATTGGTTTAATTTCATTTCTGTTCACTCGGCGTTTAAGGTCAAATTGTACACAGATCAATAGAGCTATTATGGCGAGAACAACAGACATCATAACTTGACTTGTTAACAACGGCATACAGACGTCCAAACAAATATTTATGTTAGGGAAAATTACACAAAATGAAAATCTGCTCTACGAGGACATCTTTTATAAAGAACTTGTGGTATGTAGATATTCATTATACATTTCAAAAGGGCTGTGTTGTCGTTCTGTATAATATTAAATGTCAATATACCAATAGGATATATATTAATTTAATTTAAATTCACACATTTATTATATTGTATATAGGAAATATGTTTTGGAGATTCACGTAGCAATGTTATTGAAGGTAGGTTTATGAGGCGAAAATTATTATCTTTAAATACAAATTGTAATTATGAAATTGATATGTAACCTTAATTATATCTATTACAATTGCTTTGTAATAGAGTTCGTTCATTTATGAATATTATACTACAGGGATCAATTCAACAGAAATATATGTTTAACTTGGTTATGACTGCCTGATATTTATTATAAACCTATCGTAGGCTAAAAATTTAATAAATAAAAAGTAGATATTCTTGAAAGCTTGTCGATATAAGCTTTATTTCTGTTCGATTAAAGTTCATAATGTTAACCCATTAAAACTCTCTATTTGAAAAAAAAGAAGATAAGATAACTAATTTAAAACGTTTATTATTTGTTGTTAGTTTCAGTGTAGGCAAACAATTTAGCTAATGAAATGTTTTTACCCACGAAAGCTTGTTAAAATAAGCTTTGAATACCGCCCCCCCCCCCCCCCCCCCCCGAAAAAAAACCCCAAAACCAACAACAAAAATAAACCAAAACCAACCCTACCAAAATAGTACCTGGCCATTGAAACTTTCACAAAAAGTAGATATCCTTGAAGCTTGTCGACATAAGCTTTATTTCTGTTCGATTAAAGTTCATAACGTTAACCCATTAAAACTCTCTATTTGAAAAAAAAGAAGATCAGATAACTAATTTAAAACTTTTATTATTTGTTGTTAGTTTCAGTGTCGGCAAACATTTTAGCAAATGAAATGTATCATATACCCACGAAAGCTAGTTAAACTAAGCTTTTAATACAGTTTTCCAAACAAAAAACAAAAAACAAAAAAAGCAACACATAACAACCCTACCAACAGAGTACATTGTACCTGCAACTTTCTGAGATTAAAAGATACAAAGTACTTCAGACAATTGATTGAGAACATTCTTAGATAGAGTCCATTACCATATATAACCCGAATAATTCAGTCATTAAATACCATTCCTCTGGTATTGCTTCATAAACCTCGCAAGTAGCAGAGATCGAATACGGCCCCTGGAGGGACTAAATTATGGCCATCAAATAGTCGCCATCACTCGAGAATACGTTAACTCCGTCCTATCACATGAGGAGGAACAAAGTTCTTACTTGACTTAATGTTTTATTCACTTACTAGTTCATCATATTAATATTGTTATTCGATACTTTGTGGTGTTCGTTAAATTGATTATCAGCTTGATAATTAGATATACGAAGATGAGGTATGAGTGCCAATGAGACAACTGCATCCAAGTCACAATTTATAAAAGTATGTTTACAATTATATGTCACCAATGTACGGCCTTCAACAAGTCACACCGAACAGCAAGCTATAAAGGGCAAAAAAATATTACTAGAGTAAATCCATTCAAAAGGGAAAACCCAACGGTTTAATCTATATAAAAAAAAACGAGAAACTAGAAACATTTATGTACCACATCAACAAACGACAACTACTTATGACATGTGCAAACTAGTACAGAGACATATTTTAAAAACAAGGAGACATGGTAGGATCGCAATTCAGACACAGTTTCCCCACAGACCAAATGATTAGGATTTTGAGAACTGTAGGAAACTGTACGATGGTCACAATGAGCAAAATCTATACTGTATGTCGTTAAGGGCACATGCTAAATGTCAAAGATCGCATGTGCTACTCTTTTGATAAATATGGAGAGGTTAAATAAATCCCGCATCAAGAGGCTTTTTATTTTCTTGTGCATGGTACAATCAGAATAAAATTTCGAAAATACAATATTTTTTAAATAATTAAATTATGATTTCCGGTAATTGGTCATGTTGGTTGTTTTCTTATGTTATAAAACCACTAATCCAGGGTCCGGCCAGGAATAACACATCAGCACTACGCCTCTATGGAACTTTTGAAATATTTGAAATATCTCAATCAATTTTGTATCAAATATTACCAGCGGGACAATGTTTATTTTGAATGATAACAAATGTGTACAATTTAAATAGGCGAGTATAATTTCTCAGGTCAGATGAACCTGTTTATGTTCTTCCGAACTTCCGAAACTAACGTACGTACTCAGCCTCTTAATTACAATTAAAGTACTTTTTTAGCATAAATCATAATGTTGTTTTGTCATGATGTGACATAACTTAGTGACAAATCCAGGTTCGAGGTGTTGTACCCCCCCCCCCTTTTGTTTGACAACTATTGATTTTGTATGAGGACATACATGTATGGTTGGAACTATCCTTTTTGAATGACTATCATGAGTTGGAACATCCTTTTAAAAAAAGTCTTGATCGGCGCTTGCGACTGTCTTTTAATTAAACTGCAGACAAAATAATTATGAACACTTAGCTAGAAAGTAGTGGGTGCATGAATGAGTTGGCTTTGCCTTGTCTTCATCGTTTTAACTTTTGTACACACTTACTTATAAGTAAAATATATGAATTACTAACAGCTAGCATTGTTGGCGTTCCGGCAATTTAAAGTAGCGAAATTTCTATTTATTTAACACATTAAAGTATGGCTAATACGGATTAGATTTAAAAGAGGTTTGACAAATATTAATCTTTCAATGAAATATTAATTAAGTTTGAAATGGATATTAATCAAATAATAGATCTGTATTCAATTATATGAAATATAAATTTAATGTACATATAGGTCACATAAACGAATGGCACAGAAGGGGTAGGAATTCAAAATTCATATATAATTATATAAGCCTTGGATGTTTTTGTTGATGAACATAAAATGATATCGTTTGATCATTGTGTTTCTGTCATGGGCTACATTTTTTTGGTTACCAAATTTACGGTGGTATACTTAAACAAATCTAAAACTCTGACCATCAACTCTGACCATCAACTCTGATGTAATTGACCACGCCACACTAACATCTAAAAGGAGATTCGTGCACTAGACATGGCTTTTTAAAGATTATTTTCGTATGGGTATACTATTATGTCATACTGACATACTGAAAATAACATCTAAAAGATGATCATTGCACATGGTCGTGCTTTTTTGGGGCTGTTTATCACGTCATAACGTAAATCTATTATGTGTATGCTGATTGAAATTTTAGTCTGTAAAAATCTAATTAAAGTATAGATCTCTGATTTCTAATATATAGTAAAACGAAATCAGAGATTTTAATAAGATTGAATCTGTAAAAACGTGGTTCATTTATTAGTTGGAATAGGCTTTTTAACTTACTTTCACTAACTGTTAGTACTTTTGGTTCGATACCTTGTGTTTTAAGTCTTTATTGTCAGGGTATTTAGGGGCTTTGTGTCTATCTGATAAAACGAGCCATTCATAAGGCTTACTCATTTGATAATTTGCTCCAATGTTGTGCTGTTACACAATTGTGCACATTAGGAGGGTAGTGATGGTTCTCATTTTTGTAAGGTTGTTTCATTGGTAAACAAACCACATCTACTAATCTTCATAGTAATTGATTATAATATCACGCAGGGTATATATAGTTGGTACAAATTAAAAGTACACTAATTATATAAACCTTTATTACCTAGTTAATATTCTTCTAGCTGACTTAATATAAATGTATTTAGTATAACATCGTGTTTATTCAATGAAATATGAATTATATTTCATTTGTATCGGACAAGTCAGGAAACTATATAAATGTTCCACTTAATTCGCTTTCTATTGGTTTTTAATTTTCACTAACACAAGAGACTTTTGTTAGCGGGTTTTAAATGGTTTGTATTGATGTAAGGGACTAAAACCATTTATAAGTTCAATGATTAGTTTTCTGTGAAAGCAAACCGTTGTCCATAAGTGCATAATATTTAATAGTTTTTTTTTGTATACTAAATGGCAGTTTATGTTGTACTCTTGAAAATAAATCGAGCAATATCATTAAGGTACACAACAATCGTTTATCAATGAATGGCAAAAAACAAACAAAATGTCCAATGATAATACATCAAACGATTTTAAAATTTCGCACAAAAGAAATTTAAAAAAAGATTTAGTTTGACAGGAACTACCTGCATTTGGAAATGAAGTCCTTACCATCGTCCATGTGTTCAATGAAACGTACGCATGGATTCTTGGACCATGTAAAGTAAGTTTTCATCTTTATACATATCCAATACATATATAATAATTACATTAGATATATGTTTCATTATAATACGTTATTCTGATTGGCTAACTGCACATCACATGTTATTCCGTAAGCATTGCATTAGACAATAAAATTTATCATTCATGATAACTTTATAGGGTTGTAAAAGCGTTGACCGTGCGTACATTTTTAGAATGAAGCGCTTCCGCGCTTCATACATTCATACAAAGTGTACTTCGGCCAACGCTTTTACACCCCAATAAATTTACAAAAAGAAGCATCCAATTCTTAAATGTATTGTTGTATGCACGCTTTGTAAATATTCTTATTTTATAAATTGTTCATGGGAGAAGACTTTATAAGTTGGATTAACTTGTGTCTCATCCCTTTTTATATTTAAGCAAATAAAATGTGTTTTAACTGGACAAAAACTAGCCTAAATTTACTTTTATCGATATATGCATCCCTAATCCTGACGGGAACTATTGGGTTTAATTTGAAACGGATATTTAACATCACTTAAGCAGACAACAGATTCTGCCCGTTGTCGAAGGCCGTACGGTGTCATACAGTTGCCAACTTCTACTTCATTTGATCTCTGGCGGAGAATATTTCAAACCATATCTTCTTATTTTTATATTTAAAAGAAGGAGGGTAAAGTAAAACATTTTATCATTTTTTGAGCTAGTTGATTGGAATAGAATTTACAATATATTATCATCAGATCGAATCTGGAACTGCCTACCCTTCCGTAGCACATAAACTTACTCCTGTTTTTAGTTTATTCATCGTTGTTAAATCTTTAGTTTTTAAATTTTGTGTTTTGTAGACAGTTTGTTTGTATGTCTACCTTCTTATTTTCATTTTACTATGTCTTTGGTCGTGCCTTTTAACACCCCCGAAATATGTACTAGTATTTTCTAATCAATCATTCGGACAAAATAAGCTTACACCCCATGATGTTTAATATGTTCATTTTTCCATTGTGTATATTGTATTGTATTGTTTGTATATGCCTTCAACCCCCAGGGGTATAAATGTGCATTTCATGAATAAATAAATAAATAAATAAATTAAAACACACGTTGAAGGCCGTACGATGACCTATAGTTGTTAATTTCTGTGTCAATTTGGTCTCTTGTGGAGAGTAGTCTCATTGGCAATCATACCACATCTTCTTTTTTATGTTTCATATAATAGGTTGTTTTAAAGTGATGAATATGGGAAACTAACTTTTGGAAAGAAATGTGTTGCATGTTATGAAACAGAATCATTAAACAGTGCTGTAAAATCATGCATCATACATGCTGATATAAGCGTTTTACGTTTTAGTTTTTTTTTGTTAAACATAAAAATTTCGTGTCACTTTTTTCATTCAATTGTGATTGACGAATTTGTATACTTACTATGTTACTTATAAATTTGTGTTGATGTATAACAATGCAATTTTTTGTTATTAAGACATGCTGATCAACTTGAGTAGTATGACATATTATTCACATTGCAATTTTGTGTGAATTAAAAAAAAAATCGAATATTTTAATGTTTATTTAATGCAACTGAAATCTTCAAGTTTACATTTCTCATGACTCTTTTTGTATACCGCCAGTCATTATAGATTTATGCTTTAAGAGTTTAATTCATTAATAAAAGAAACAGTATGGTTTGAAAGAGTAAATCGAAAATCGTTGTAAATATATAGAGGTCGCATTTCTAAACCGGAATCTCGGGGTTGTGTGAATCTGAATGAAGAGGGACTGAAGAGATTAAAATGCGTTTACCCATTTGATAAAAAAAGTGTCTTTGATGCTATGTTTACAAGAAACTGAACGGCGATATATGCTAAAAATGGCAATATTCAATCACCGATGATATTTTCTTTTTTCTTTTTTTTCTGTACAAAAAACTTTGATATAACCCTATTGAACACCGTTTTAAATCAATATTTGTTAAAATGATATTACGTTTAAGATATGCTATAGGTGAGATGTATACGGCAGTTGATAGTTAACAAGTTTACTTTCCAATTGATTTTAATTCTTCAGATTTATGAATCGTTATTGTACGTGTTTGACTTTGGTAGTAGCTATTTCTATAAGTGTTTGTTCATTGTAAAAATAAATCCTTGTACAAAAACGCTTTTAAGACTTAGCGGAGGAACACTATGTTAAGCCTTTATAAAGATAGATCAAGATTTTGTAAAGATAGAAATATTTTTGATAGCAGAACCGTGAGAATATATGTCACATTACTCCGAAAGAAAATGCAATTTGTTCTAGTAGTATATACATATAATTATACTCTTACAATCCAAAAGTTTGCCAAAATATCAACTGCAGGAACTTTGTGTTTGTCGCAATCTTTTCTGTCCCTGAACTTTTAATTTCCCATTAAACTTTTAACTAACAGAGAGTTTTCCTTAACTATATAAGCAAAATAAGTATATGTACACAAAACATATATATCATTATGATAAAGGGGATACACAGACATGCTGTTCTTCATCCTGAGTACCATCCTCTCCCTAAGCAGTTCTTTCTCTATTTTTCCTCCATTCAAACTATAGCCCCCTTCTATCTCTCTGTCTCTGCTAGACAGTGCTGTATCGGAATATCTTAAGACTTTACATTGTTACAAAAGTGGTAAATTATTTTACCATCTAACAACACTGTTAACGGGGCGGAAATCCTATTTAGCACTTATATGCATAGAATTTCTGGTTTCAATACATAATATAAAGAAAGAATTTTTATAAAACAATTTTATCATTGGTTTCGTTTCCTTTTTGTTTATTCAAAACATATGTATCCTGACAGATAAGGAGAAAGCATTTCAGCTGTTCTAGTTTTATATAGTTTTCCTTCATTGTTTTCTTTCATCTTTACTTATTATTTTGGGGTTGGGGTAGGGGTAAATATATTTCAGTTTTTCAGTGTTGATTCGCGTTTTCCCCCTCCATAACTGTAACCAAATAAATGCTACCAAGCAGTGGTTTAGGATAAATGTCAAGTAATACAGTTACAAATGTATAATTAATCAGGGATCATTTATTTCCATTTAACCTCTTCTCACTTACTTAATATTGTGTCGGACTAGGTTTAATATTTAATAATAACCATAGCTATTTATATCCATTGTTAAGTAATATTAATTCTTTGTGGGGTAGTATTGACATTTTATAATAATCCGATTAATTTTGGTTAAATATGTATTAGAAAACCTGTCTTAACAGTTCCCCAATTACATGAAGTAGACATGTATGTTTTGATTGACAGGAATATCTTACGATTTTAATAACTGATTGAATGTGCAACAGACATCTGTTGATAAAACAAGCCTTGTAATCATCGAAGACGAACCGAGCAAGCAAAATGAATTGTTTTTAACGGATTACCATTTACCACATTTAGAGTTACTATGTATACCACGTTAAGGATTACCATTTACAAAGAGGAATACGAAATCCAATGACGTAAATATACCATATTTTTACATATTTGAAAATTTCGATAATTTGTTAATTTGATAAATCAAATACAATGTAACAACAATTTCAAGAGCAAGAAAAACTTTAAACTTTTTATACAAAAGTAAAGAGATATGTAATAGCTGCCAATGAGAACACTACCCACCAGAATCTAAAAAAACAAGAATGTAAACAAATATAGGTCTTTAACAAGGAGCACACATCAAACAATATAGTCAGTTATGATAGACCTCGACATGACAAAATGTGAAAAAAATAAGAATAGTAATATATGGCTTAATTTATATGCTACAATACAAAATCGCTAAAGTTAAGGTAAACACAAGTATGACAGAGAGCAACAAACAACTAAATTACAGACTCCTGACGTAGGACACGTGTAGAAAAATATGACGGAACTTTCCATGTTCGTGAGTGCTCAACCCTACCTGGGGATGGTGTGTTGCAACAAGAAATGTGTTATATATCATTTTCTTTTTAATCATTTAGATTTATTTTTTATCTAAATCATTTACAAGATGAATGTATTTTATGCTTAAAAGTAACATTAAGCATAAACAGATATAAAGTCATCAAACCTAAGTTTTGAACGAACAAATTTCGGGTCATTTAACTATCAATTAAGAACAAATGAAAAATAAAACCCATTTACTAAAAAAATTGGCATGGAATATTGGTCTGTTTTCAAGTGCAACTTATTACTTTTCTGGAAATGACTTATCAATTTAGAAGCCTTCTAAAGGGGTTAGGGCGGATTCAAAGTTAGCTACTGAGGCTCCTACTATTCATTGGGGCTTCTAATTGCTATGGTCATTTGACCACTGAGGTAACTAACGATCAGGACGCACACACATCTACTTAAAAATATATTTAGGATGAAATGTATAAGTAAAGCTAGTTCTAATATTGTATGAACTGAATTATAAGATGGTGACTAAAATTACGGATTTAAAGGGTGCTACTCAATACACACTTTGTCATTCCAATAAAATAGAAAACAGGCCTGAAATGAAGTGTGCATAAGTATGTTCAAATGTTAGCGATCTTAGAAATGTCTTTTTAAAACAGATAATTTAAGTGGAGAGTTGTGCATTTAAAAATAATAAATGAATCGTCTCATCCAACATCGAACATAACACTTTTTAAATCAAATTCTTTGGGCGCTTTTACTGGAGTTTCCGTTATCATCAACTCTTCCAACTAAACATTTGAAAACCAAACGATGCTAAAACGAGCATCACTAAACTTTAAGATTAGAAGCAAATATTTGAATAGAAACTATTACATAGCAACGGTAACGATCGCATTGTGGAAACAGACTAATAAACCAAAGATATGCAAACACCAGCAATGTACGCAATAAGGTTAATAACAATATAATGACCTCAACCCAAGGTTTTGTCTGGCTGGTTGGCATAATATTTTCTGCTACATATAACTCATGAAATTACTGATATATAAATCACCCATTGTATTCCATCAGTTGTAATTAATTTGGTACATATTATGTATTTAAAACGATACTAATCTTATTAGACATGCTAAGGCCGTACATTGACCTATAATGGTTTACTTTTTTAAAATTGTTATTTGGATGGAGAGTTGTCTCATTGGCACTCACACCACATCTTCCTATATCTAATCATAATTCATCTCACTATTTCACTTTAGCTTATACCTATCTATGGCCATTTAAAAAAAAATGTTAAATTCCAATTCATAATTTGTAAAATTGTATTAATTCCAAACTTAGTTGCAAATTCCTCAGTGAAATTAATATGAATTTTGGCTGTTCTGGTTAGGGTTTTGGGGTTTTATGTTCTTGGAGTTTTTTTTTCGTAATTTTTGGCTTTCTTAATTTTGCTATCCATCGTTTTTGTGTGCTATTTTGGCTTCCTTAATTCCTTAATTTTGTTATCCATCGTACCCAAGAAAGTTATTGAAAACGTCACGGGTCACGTGTCGCATATCATGGAATTCTGTATCATTACATACTAAGTCTTAAATTGTATGTTGTTTCTCGATTGGTGTCTTAATTGGTGTACGAGTCGAACTGTTCAATGTCGTTGATAATTTCTATTATCTGTTTTATGTTTCACTCTTTGAAGCATTGACTGTTCAATTCAAAAAAGAGGCGAGAAGAAAAAAAAAAAGGGACATTCAAAATTCTTCAATGAAAGAGAAACCAACCGAACTATAGAACAAAACAACCCATGGCCTAGAAAAAAATGTGTCTGTTCCAAGTCATGATGCTGTTATTCAGTTGTGGTCATTGGTCGCTGTTTAGTATATTCTTTTTTTTTTAAATTAATTTCCTTATATTCATAACTCAGGCTGTAAGTTTGATCGAGTGAATGTAGTCATTTTGGTGCCTTTTAGCTTACTATACGATATGGGTTTTGCTCGTTGTTGAATGCAGTACGGCTACATACGGTAGCTTAAATCTATGTCATTTAGGCTCTTGTATCATGAATTATAGTTGTCTAATTGGAAATAACACCAATTGAAAATTCAAGGCTAAACTAATAACGGTTTAACTATCTTAGGCCAAAAATAAAATATTGTTTGTTTCCCCTCCCACGACCGACCCGGTAGAATCGCCGCGACTCGAAAAATTTTATCTGCCATTCTTGTCCAATTTTTTTTTTACTATGTTGGCTTTGGTGTTTGATGATATCTTTCTGATTCTGTAGTAAACGTGCGTTGTTTTTTTGTCATACCTTTCCGATGCTGTAATCAACAAGCGTTTTAAATTAAGGCATTTTTGCATTGGAGCGTCTATATGATTCGGAATCAAGGAAAACAAACTGCCTTGCTACACGATTTGTGTTGTGTGCAAGGGTGATATTTGAAAATAAAAAAATCTGAAACATCTTTCAACCCACTGAGTGCACCTTGATTGGCTTTGTCTTTTACCTCTGTTCCTGTTTAAAGGATAAAACCTTGGAGTAAAAATGGTCTGAATCGTGCTTTGAAATCAATCTACTTTGTCTTCGACTTCGAACAGGTTGGGCACAAGTCAGAAAATTCCCTGCTGTAACCTCTTGTGTAGACAAGACCAGTTTAGATGTGTTTTTATTTTTCAGTTTATGGCATGAAATTTACAAAAGGGCACGTTTTACATGATTTTAACTGCATCAGTTGAATTTGTAAATACTTTATAAAGTATTCTAGGAACAACAAAGCATATAAGTGAAGCCTTGTTTTTTCGAGAACTCGAAAAAACATACAAATCTTTTGTTTAGGAATTAATTGACGAAGCTGCATGATCCAGGTGCAACTTAACATAACTGAATTATGTTCACTTCTATTGAAAATTTTTATTCATTAAATTTTAATTCCCAAGTCATTAACATATCTTTTTGTCATCTCATAATTGATGATCAAGGTATGAATTTGTGAACACAGGAATTGTTTTGTTGTGAGTTATGCATCAAATTAGACTTGAAATAAGCTTTAAACACTTGCTTTCATTACACTTTGTTATCACATGAAGGATGTGCGCTTTTGTAGATTTCATACCATAAAATGAATAGGAAAAAGGAGGTCCCTGTATACTGCTTTTAACATCAGAAAACTGGGGTGTACACTGAATACAGGGAATAGCCCACTTTTCTTGACTTATCTTACCTGTTGAATTTTGTAATAGAAATTTAAATATTCGCAAAAATGATTTGTTTATAGTACATGTATACAGCAAATAACTTGTAAATTGAAAATTATCACGACTTTTTATTTATTAGCAATGTGTTTACTGATGTTGATAAACCGAGTGAACAAAAAAAAAGTGATAACATCTTTTTTTTACCAAGACACCTACGTGTTATTATACATTATTGTTACACAATTTCATTCATTACCAAAACAAATTTGATTTCATGCAATCATGCAATTAATACAAAATCGTTCTTTATAAGGCTTTTACAAAAATGTGAAATACAATTTGGATATTCTCTCTGGAATATAGAATACACCGTATATTGCGTAAAACGTTTTTCTTCGATCATGCATATAAAACATTTAAAAAAAAAAGAAGAAAAAAAAACCAAAGAGTGATCGGCTCTAGTGTATGGCAAGGAGTGAAACCGTTTGCTTTCGGGATAAAAAAACAAACCTCACATAATGCAACATTGTATGTGTACACACATGCACAAATAGTATTCCAGAAGAAGGTCCATGTGTTTACCCAGAAAGCAATTTGTTTTTAATCATAATGGCACGTGGAACAGGATACTTCGTGTCTTGATAAATATAAATTACCTCTTAACACAGCAGATACATTTAAGATTTAATTAGAATTTGTCAGATGTATGCATGTTCGAAGCTGTTAATGCAACAACTCAAATGAATATTTAATTATAAAGTCTAATGAAAATTTTCAAATAAATATAATTGAAATTTCAAATATTTATATTTCTTGATAGGGTGAAAAATTAAACCGATTAACTGCGAACTGGAACACCACCTTCTAGCTTAACCAAATAGAATGACAGTTTTAACTTGATAAACTGCCATAATACCCTAAAATTGAAAGATAAAACATGTTTACATGTAATTCAATCAACTATAGTCCGAATGTTATGAACTGAAATTTTATTTTGAGCCACTCGGGGAATAACCAATTGTCTTGTTTTCTTTAAAGATTTAGTTTTTGATTGTAAACGAAACAACAGACATAAATAAATTACAATATATACATGTATGCATGAACGGTAATGGTTACATTGCAGGACTGTCTCGAGAAATTCATCTTCAAAATGCTGTGGTATACATTGAGAACATGCATTTTTTTTAACTGTATTATTTCAGTTGTTGTTATGTACAATTGACGACAAATGTTTGCATCTCTATGAATTCTGTTTTATTTTAAACAAAATAAATATGAAACATTGTAGCAAAAACATTAGACAATCACTGAATACAAGTCTATTGCGTTTATCAATCTATTCCACGTGAAGAAGGTGGGAGGCTGCATCACCAAACTCTATTGTTGTGACTTCCTGGTTGCGTTGTCTAGACTTAAGTTCATCTAATCTGTTGTTGATTTCTACATACTTCTTTTTGGGGGCCACTCTCTTCCCACCGGCTGCATACTGGATAATGATCAGGCCGTTAAAGGCTTCCTCATGTTTCAGAAGTTTAATCAGTTGAAAGATGTTTGGATGTGGATGTGTGACATGTTCTTCATCTTGCTGTGTCATCCCTCTAGATGATCTGTTGTCATTGGTCCTTGTGTTAAGTAGTGGTTCCAAAGGTGACGGTTCTGTTCAACCCAGTAAGTTGTTACATAGTCTGTAAAGGCTGTGTAGTTGATGTTGGTATCAATCTGATCTATGTCTGTTAGGGCATTAAACCACACATCTTCAACTCAGCAAAGGGTATAAGTGGAAGTACAGCGGCACGGCGTACTAGTTGATTGATATTGTCGTCATCCTAGTATGGAACCTGAAGACCTGTTTCTTGTGCTTTTCTCCCGATACATTGCGTGTAGTGGAAGAAACAGTATTTTGCATTGATGCAAGTAAATAGAGAGTATGCTGCATTTCGGGTGGCGACTTCATAGTCCAGGAAGGTAGTGGTAGGCTGAAGTTGTAGTTGGTGTTGGTGGCAGATATCTTTAAGTAAAGTCAGGAACCTTGTATATACTAGTTTACTCTCGGCTGGAACTAAACTGTTTTACGAGTGGATACATTGCTTCGTCAACCATTGCGTGAAAAGTGTACAGTTGGAAGAAAAGCCTCGGACAGGTGTAAAATGTACCATCACCATATACGATATCTGCAGCTGATAAGTGTGTTAGATTCTTTTGCGTACTGAAGATTAGCATACTCCCTACTGTGTTGTCGTCTGTTAGCAGGATCACCTGTGATTGTATGTATCCAAATACCATCTATGTTGATTTGATCAACAGTTTTTGGTAAAACTGGAAGGTTCTTCTTGCGTTTGTTGCACAGTGTGTTCTTGCAAGATGGAAAAGTTGGAATGTTCTATACAAGTTCTTGTGTGTCGTCGTTCCATTCGTCATTATTTTATATCTTTGATTATTGGTCCAAGTAATTATATTTTTAGAATATACTTTAATTGCACATCTTAAGATTATACTTGGTTATAATATTATTTATATCATGATTTATTAGTACAGCAGACAATTTTTTAAGGTAACAAATTCACAAATTTAAAAATGAATATAACTCCAATCTATTTATCAGATTTTAAATTTTTTTAAGTATTTCTTTGATGAAAAAAGAAACATATTACAAATAAACAAGGTATTATACCTAAACAGTGTACCAAATATGTTATGCTTTGGAAAAAATACAGGTAAATCTTAGGTGAAATTCTAATTAACCTTGATTGTTATAGAACAAATTATTTATCAAAACATCTATTGTTATTTGCAAGTGGGAATAGAAGGAATAGCATTTTTAAAAAGTGGGAATAAGAGGAAACTCCGTATATTATCACACCTTACTATCATATAATATACTAAATGACTTTCTAGGTTAGATTTTACAATTAAGGCTAAGTGTCAAATTGGAACTGGCGTCATTTTGACTCAATCACTACAAACAAATAATTATCACACCAAAAGTCAGAAAGTCTACAACCAAACAAGGAAGCCGTGTACCCTACTTTGCGTCATCATGCCTTCTGTACTATTCAAACGTTATACCAAGTGCTGTTAGGTTGTCTTTTGCTGCCATGTTTTTCTTGCTATCGGACTCATGTTGATCACACTTCCGGTTTTATTATCACTTAGATATCATAATAACTGTACCATTGTCACGATATGCATCAGTTTCAAGCATTCACTAGTATTAAAAGGATACAAACGGAAATGAATTTAAAAGGTAGGTTGCTATTGCATTCAATATATCTTTAAGTAGAAGAGTTTTTGTTATAACTATTTAACATTTAGGTTTTATTTATTGCAATTATACTTTAAAAAAGTAAAATGTGTCGATTTGTTTACTTCAGGTACCATGATACCACATTATGAAATCATCTGAGTGCTTTGCCTTGTTTTTGGACCAAAACCTCTGGAATTTTGACAACAACAACTCTGTTTCGCATTTCGAAGGAAGTTTATATTTACTGAACAGTTCAAAAGACAATGTTAAAATACACCCTAGCGGGCGAGGACGGAACATTTTCGCCTTCACATCGACAGGATAAAACTGACTCATTCATGAAGGAGGCACTAGAAAGTCATAATCCGAAAGGAAAGACCAAATTATTGATGAAAAAACGTGCAAGACAGAAAAGACATGAATATTCACTTTTCCCGCCAATTGCTCAATCGCAGATGCGAAAAGACACTCAGACAAGCTTCAACACCCACCACGATGATAACAACGATGTGGGCTTTGTTAATGGACAAACCATCAGCCGTCTTAATGACGTCACGACGCCTTATGTTTTGCACAGTAATTATAGCCATAAGGTTGAAAACATATCACCTGTGCCAAATATTAATGCTGCTAAAGAGTTAACTCGTATTTCTCAACTGTCAAACGGCAATATTGTAGAAGTGCAAAGGATAACGAAGGACAATTCATTTTTGTCCGAAAATAAACATGCAACTTCACCTTATATTGAGAGAACGGACAGGAAAGCAAAAACCGACAGACGACAAAATAGTAGAAATAAAAATTTAAATCTTCAACAAAGTTACGAAAGTGATAGAAATCCTAACCTTTTACTAAATACTAATAAAATTGGATTAGTAGAGCGACTCGACAGGAATAGATATAGAGAAATTAAAAAACCGAAAGGAGATGAAAATTTTTCCATTCGGAAGAAAATTGAACAGTTTCGGAAGTGGCATGAACAAGAAATGATCAATCATAAGATTGAGAAACTTCACAAGGAGATCGATGATCAGTATGACGCGGATAAGAAAAAAGCAAACAAACCGCTTATTAATGTTGATGAACTGCCTACGGTATTTAGTCCGAAACATAGTAGTACACATGGTAAAAAACCGAGCTTAGAAGAAAAGGGACGTAATAAAAGTTTGCATGAGGATATGATTCAGGATGACTCTGGCAGAACGGAAATAGAAAGATCTCCATCCGAACAAACATGGCGGACATGGCGGGATGTGAACGATTCATATGCATATACGGATGTGAAAAAATATATTCGGGACAATGAACTTATGGGAAATGAGAAAGAGGATTGGATTAAAAAATGGGTTATAGAAGTTAATTCGGCGATGGAGTCAGATTCTATAGAAGGGAGTGTTACATAGTAGATATTATTTCAATTTAATGAATTGAAGCAATCTGTGATATACGATTTTTAAGCAATTTTCACATAATCATCAAATCATCTTGCCATGACAATTTCTTTTGTCATTTCTTGTTTTTATATCAAATTGTGCAAATGGAAGTATTTCATAATTTATTTGTTTAAAAATGGATTTCAAATCTTTAATGATCTCTTATTAATGGAAGTCCAAAGGATAAAAGAAAACAGAAAAAAATTTAGAATGGAAATGAGGCATGTATCAAAGAGACAACAATCCGACCAAAGAGCAGACAACAGCCGTAGGCCATGCAGTAATGGGTCTTTTTACACAGCGAGAAAATCTCGCACCCTGAGGCGGGCCTCAACTGGCCCCTCAACAAACTATGTACTAGTTAAAAAGAACCACCAAACTCCAAAATATATAAAAACACTAAAATTAAGAAACATTCAAGAATAACAAAGGACTGTGGCTCCTGACTTTGGACAGGCGCAAAAATGCGGCGGTATTAAACGTGTTACTGGAATTTCAGCCCCCTTATACATCTAGCCAATGTTCGAGACGGAATAGGTGTTCACTCAAAGATTTTTTTAATCACAAGAAATAAGTTAACAAAACAATTGAAGGCTAACAAATAATTAAAATACAAGATAAATAGACAAAAAACATACAAATGTAGTATAAGTATATCAAAACACAAAAAGTTAGAACTCCTTCAAAAAGTGACCATAAACAGAACCCGAAAACCGGATGGTAATCGATCACAAAGACCAATTAATGATGCATGCTGACATATCTATTCATTTGAGCATGTGTCAAGTCCGATTTTCAACTCTTTTAGGGGTCTCTGTTTTTCTAGTTTATACTAAGATTTGAGTTAAATGTGAAAGTCAGTAGATAAACTCATCGTTTATACCAGGATTTAAACCGTGTATACCAGACGCATGTTTCGTCTATAAAACACTCATCAGCAAGGCTCGGATAAAACAAGTAAAACCAGCTTACGAAGTTGTAGAGTGATGTTCGTATTTCTTGTTTTGCCACTACTCTTTTGGTAATAATATATTTGTAGTAAACCGTCTGCCCGTAGATAAGTTTTACGACCCCTTTGGCTTGTATACAAGTATACCACTTCTCAATGTTTTATTTAATCTGTATTGCACAGATGTAGCGACATACACTTGTTGCAATATTTGAGTATTTAGTGAGACTATGAGATGAACAACAGCTATACAATCGTTCTTCCTTTGTTTAAAGTTTAACCAGTGTATATAGGGATTGTTTTGTTGTGAATTGACACAGCGTGGTGTTACTAAGTGTTGTTTTTCTTTCAACTACATGTTATTCTTACATGCAACAATCTTAACCACAAGATTGAGAGAAAAATGACAACATAATGAACAAATTGACGACCAGACAAATACATATCTGTTTATGAAATGCTTAATAGGAAACTAGAGTTTATGTAACACGAGCCCTATAGAAAAAACAAAACAAAACAAAAAACGAGGAGATGAAGTTATGGTTGTCATAGAGAGTACAAAAATCGTGCCTAAAACATTTTATGAACACGAACTTTCTTAAAGTCAAGTTGTGCAGATTATAACTCTTCATTCTCTAGGTCAGACCAAATATTTTTATAAACTGAACAAGAAAAAAGATATATATCTTTAGGTTTATTTATAACGTTCGGCTATATTTAGTTTATGAAATTATTAAGTGCAAAATTATAAACATAATTATATTTCATTTTCAAATATCAGCACAATGCACTTAAACAAAACAACTGTCGTGTAAGGACTATCATGTAACGTTATAATTTAAGTTATTACCACAAAGCTTGTTAAAAAATAAATTTTACAAATTGATCTATTTATGAAAGTCTAGCGGAACAAATCTTTAAAAAATCTTTTTCTTTTTTGCAAATAAACAAAAGTAATCTATCTTTCTAAAAGTATGGATTAATAATTTAGAACAAAACAATATACATTATAACTCATTAGAGAATTGATCACTATAGGCTTATAAACATTGGTACCATTCTTGTGTTTCAAATTCAATGTTATTACTTACTGGAAGAATGAATTTAAAAGAACAAATATATATAATGGACCCGTCGATTCTCTTTTCATTCGATTGAATATTTGAATTTACATTTACAAAAACACTTTACAGTCGAAAGAAGAATATAAAAGAATGGAATGGTACAGTTGTCAAAGAAATTTACATTGATGCCCCTAATATGATATATTGTTTGTTAATTAACAGCTATTGTCTTTGGTTTGTATATATAAATAGACACGCCTTGATAAGATGTTGGAGGTATGCATGAATGAAAAAGGCAACACTAAACACAATAACTAAATGTTTTGTCACCAAGGAACCAATTGGGTCAATGTGAAAAATTCCTCAAGAGACCAAAATGACACAGAAATTAACAACTATAGGTAACCGTCCGGCCTTCAAGAAGTACATTCAGTCTCATACACAATTTGACACAGGGTTTCATTGCAGAATTTAGTCTTGCTTTAAATTATGAATTAGCGAATTCACTAATCAGCTAATTCGTGTCCATCCCACTGAATATATCAGACGTGTTATTGAAACAGTTTGAATGTAACTTTGGTCAACACAAAATACTCAAGGACGATTCACAAAACGTGTTAGCTTGGTGTGAAATATTATCGAATTCCCCAGCTGGAATCGAGCTTCTGCAAAATGTCTCTTCTTGTGTGATAACATTTCGTGATGGTTTTAACCGATTTATGAATGTATGATGTATCATTGCTGTAATACATAATTTAATACATGCTGTAAAACATATGAAAATTTGACATTCATCGACATCTTAGATATCGAAACGTGCGTATATCGAACGAACTGAGAATTACACATTGTATATCTTTCAATAAGAACTTGTGTACTGGGTTATTGACATATCGTCAGATTTCAAATATCTTATCACAATTGTGCTCTTTCAGTATAAATTGGATGGACATTACAAAAGAGTCCTTCTCAAACAGGGTACTGGAAAATTACTCGAGATGTTTCCTATCGAGCGAGATTTATGTCTTAAAATAATCCATGAAAATCGTATGATAAATAAAAAATATCCGAAAGAGAGGATTCAACGTGTACATTTGTAAAGACCGAACATAACAAATATTCACTCTCAGATAATTTATTTAGCCCTGGTCACAACGAACCTACGATACATCTACATGTATGCAGCGCCACGACATGAAATTTAGTTAAATCGCGGGTCATCTGTGATCGTCGTACGACAGTCTCACGACAGTCGCTCGATATTTTGAGCATCGTGGCGCTGTCTTGTGTCGTGGGAACAAAATTGGACATGCACATTTTTTGCTCCACGTTTTTTTTTTGTCGTGCCATTGTCTTGTGACTGTCGTAAGAGTGTCTTACCACAGTCGTGCAACTGTCGTGCGATAAACACATTGTCGTGGGTACCAACATAAACCATTTTAATAAAACAATCGTACAACTGTCGCACGACTGTCGTACGACAAACTAACGACTGTTGCAAGACACTCGTGATACAGTCGCACGATTGTTTCACTAATATCAAATTTCATACGATGCTCGCACAACATTGACTGTCTATCGTACCTGGTTTAAATTTGATGAACAATTATAATGTATACTAATACGAAAAAGTCGTTTACTTGGAACGATTTTATAATGACACTGAACAATACTAAAAGCAAATAGCAAATGTCACTCAATAAATCATCGGGCCTTCTTTATATACTAGTAGTTCGGAGTCAAACACGCAAGTGACCCACGACTGTTGTGCGACTGTGACACGACAGTGACACGACAGTGACACAACATTAACACGCGCATCCCATGACATGAAAACCTGAAAAAAGCCCCAAACAACACACGATTGTCGTACGACTGTCGCACAACCGACTTACGACAAACCCACGACAGTACAATTAAAATTCTTCTTTCGTTATGCCGTGAACCACTCGTGGACATGTCGTAGCTCATGTGAACACTTGAAACATTTTTTTGAAATTTTGCACAACATTTTTTATAGATCTTCTACGACAAAAAGTCGTACCAACTGTTGAGACCGGGGCTTATATAAGCAATTGTTCTAGAAATAATTGAATCAGTTAAAAGTATATTTCGATTAGAAAAAAATACGTTACTTTAAACGAAAATTTTAATCAGATAGGCAACAATTCAATGAATACAAATTAAAAGTTTTCACAATTTAAAAACGAAGATGTGGTATGCTTGCCAATGAGACAACTAGCCAAAAAAGACCAAATGACATATTAATGAACAGATATAGGTCACTGTGTGTCCTTCAACAATGCACAAAGACTATACAGCATAGTCAGCTACAAAAACCCCGTATTTAAATATAAAACAATTCAAAAGAGAAAACTAACGGCATATTTAATGAACAAAAAAAAACAAAAAAAAAACAAAACGAAAAACAAATGTGTAACACAGCGACAAAGGACAACTACCGAACTACAGGCTCCAAACTTGAAACAAATACATACACAATGTGACGGAGTTAAACATATTAGCGGGATCCAAACTTTCTCCCTAACATGGGACAGTGGTGTAACAGTACAACATAAAAACGAACTATAATCAAAGTACTGAAGTACTTAACATCTGATGACTGCAAGTTCTTGTAGATGGTACAACCAGCAGTTGTTTCAGAAAATCATCACATCTCTCTACCTGAAAGTGAGGTTAATGTACAGATTTATTTTGTTTCTGGGACAAGTTCGTGTGTGGATGATAAATTAATGACAGGGAATTCATCCTCACCGTAATGACTTTTATATTGTAGTGATACAAATAAGTATACTACTCTGGTGTATTGTTATAAATTATATTAAATACTTGTATTGTTACATGTATATATAATTTTCATGCATTTGTGTATCATTCTATTCTACTATATTAATAATAGTGCAGTGCAAGTGCATGGTGGATACGTCACTCTTCCGTAATAATTCGATTTTTCTAATAGTAAGAATGGATTTGAGTAGGCATTCATATTTTCACGCAAAATACATGCGGAGTTATCGTTTCTTGAGATTGCAAAGTTTAATGTTCTTGAGATATTCATCCGCATGCGTGTGTATAAATAATTGATGATTTTTTACTTATATGTATATACATATAACAAAACATTGTAATATTATTATTTTATCTTCTTTAAAAAGTATTTGATGAGTAGTTATTGAAGTCTAAAATGAATTTATAACAAGCGATAAGAAATGGTAGTTTGCACTTGATGATGTCTACATATTCATCATGTTTATAGATCGGTTAAAAACCCAAAACGAATATATATTACGTAATGGAAATCTAGGCGATACCAATTCACCAGAATGCCCTTACGGTCATCTGCTGTTAAAATCAGTTAAAAAATGTCAGATGGATTAAAAAAATGCATACAACAAAAGAAAAGAGTGGTCGTGACCGTGTACTTGTACATCCCACAACAAAAAATCATACATGTATCACCTGCGTATGCATATGTTTTTTTCAATGTCCGAATCGGTTTGCTTCCAAAAATTGAACAGTTTGTGAAATCTAGATGTCACTTCAAACACTTATATCGAACAAACTGAGAAATGAGTCTCCAAACTTGTTAACTTGTTGAGACTAGCACAAACTATATCATTAGAAAATTGTCTATACATGATAACATTAACGGAACAAATATTTCTGCACTAGATGCGCATTTCAACAACACATTTCTCTTCATTGGTACTCAGGGTCAACATATTTGAAAATGAAAATCAGTTAAAAAAGTGGTTACTTAATATTTATTTACAGACAGTTTTTTTAATGCCTATTTTTGAGTCATTTTAGTTGCTTCACTTTGCTGGCATTTTGTGGATCAACGTGAACTTATTCCGCCATACACAAATATATCTACGCCATTTTTGATATGCCTATGTGTACTAATATAAAATCTTGTTGTTCATTTTGTTTCTGGGATGAAGATATGGTATGATTGCCAATGAGACAACTCCACACAAGAGACCAAACGACACAGAAATTAACTATAGGTCACCACAAGGCCTCCAAAACAGTATAAAGCAATACGAAATGCATGTACCAATGGTTAATTGCTGAACAAGATGTGTATTATAAATCTTCTTTTTTTATATAAAATTGAGAATGAAAATGGGGAATGTCAAATACGAAAAGACAACAAGCCGACCATAGAGCAGACAACAGCCGAAGGCCACCAATGAGTCTTCAATGCAGCCAGAAACTTCAACACCCGGGGGCGTCCTTCAGCTGACCCCTTAACAAATATGTATACTAGTTCAGTGATAATGGATGTCATACTCCGAATTATACACAAGAAACTAAAATTAATAATTTGACTGACAAATTACAGCTTAAGGCCAGAGGCTCCTGACTTGGGACAGGCGCAAAAAAAATATACATAGACACTTCCAATATCTTATTGCTATTGACAGAACATCTAGTGCCTGTTGTCTGGGCTGCGACAAACTCCGAAACAGTGGTGACATCTGGTGGGAAGTATGACCCGAACAATAACGCTGTATGGAGTTTGGGGCTGCGGATGACGATGTCTTAAGAATCAAAGATATTTCGACAGGTTACCTTCTCTGTGGTAGGATATCGTGGTACTCGTTCAAGCAAGAGCAACTTAAATAAGTAAATTCAAGATTGTAATCGGTACAATAAAGATTGCTTTCTATACATGACTAAATCTTGTATTTATCTATGAAATCACATGAAGTATTAGTTTTAATAAATAAACAATAGTATATTATAAGATTTCAACAAATAACAAAATAAATATAACAAATATAGCACTAAAATATTACTGATCAACAGTTAGAAAATGACACAGTACTATGTCAGCACATAGAAAATACGAGTTTTTGCGAAACAATGCAATGTTCTATCTTCTTTACATGTGAGCAGTTCCTTTTAAGTGTTGATGTCTTGGATCGAAAATGGCGTACGTCTTCTTTATACTCGTCGTGCAACATCGGAACATAGTCGACGGGTTCACAGAAATGCTGAAATAAAGATTAGTCAGTTACTTATAACATAGTCAAATTCTTGTGTTAAGGTATTTTATAAGTTAACGATATGTTATTATAAATAGTCTACATTATGAGCGAAGGGGCAGAGTTTATATGATTATTCTAGTTTCATTTCAGTTATCTCTAACGTAAGCTGATACATGTTTGACACAAAGAGGTTTACAGCCAATTTCATTAAGTATGTAGCCAAAGGTAATATCTTTGGTTAGCTTGCTTGTAAGCTGAACCGTGAAGTCATTACAAGTTCAGGTATACTACCCTCCTTTTGAAGTAGCCTAGTCCAACAGACAGATATATTGGTTATCTGCTGGACTAGTCTACTCTTAAAGGAGACTATTTTACCTGACCCAACAATGACTTCACGGTTCAGTTAACAAGCAAGCTAACCAAAGGCATTACCTTTGGCCTCACACTCAATGAAATTGGCTGTAAATATATCTGGTCCCAGTTGTTCAACACTGAGTTTTTTCTGCATGTAAGAATTTAAAACTTTTAAATATTTAAAGTAATATTCTGCATATAATCCAGAAAGTACAACTTGGCCCTGGTCTAAATTCCGATAATCAATTCAAATCGAATGCAAGCAATAAACATGACTTTAAATACATGTTAAAAATTCCAAAAGCCAAGGCTATAATAACAAGATTTATCGTCCTTCCCTCCGCCTATATCACCCTGCTCTGTTGCTCCGTAATTTTCGTATCAAGACTTCAAAACGAGACCAGGCATTATCAGCGACGTCACAATGTGAGAGGAGAAGTTATCAGCAACGTCACAATGCGAGAGGAGACGTTATCAAGCTTGCTTTTGTCAAGCGTAAAATTGTCTTAGGGAGAAAGAAACGACCAGTAATAGAACGATAAAAAGATAATCGGGTTTTTGTTCGTATAGATATCGTAAAAAAGGTTCACATTATGGCTCGCGGCTGATATTTTACGTAACGATATCAATGTGTAGAAAACCCAATAAGCTATACATACCTTGTGAGTCTGAAAGAAAGATTTGTATCCTCCTTCAAGAAGGTATATCTCAGGGAAATGCAGCTGGGGATAATTTCTACCATGCATTTGTCGGTCTTTGCTTCTCAAATATCTGCACCTATTGGTAAAAATGTTTCTACTGTTATAGTTAATACAGAAGAAAATGCTAAAAGAATAATTATTTGCATATATATACTGATGGTCATCTCTGTTTTGCTTCTGTGTATTTTATTGCTTCTTGTATTTGCTTTGCTGCATTTTTGTTGAATGAGCACAATTTTAGTTTCTTAAAAATCAAATTATAGCACGAAAAAAATATATAAAAATATGCAGCCAATGAGACACCAGAGTACAAATGTAGTGGATGTAAGTCGTATGGCCATTTACAATGAGACAAACCCATATCGTATAGTCGGCTATAAAACAAAGTTTCATAAAATGACGTATGATTTTATTAATTTTCCTTTGTTTCATTTGACAGTGAAATAAATAACAATTTCGATTACATCTTGTTTAAAATTATCAAATTCTCAGTAAAACTTACAATTTTGGTCCTCTTTTGGAGGAGAACTCGCAGTGAAAAATAATGATTTCATCCGTTGTATTTCCTCTTTGCAGTGTTTGTAAAAGCAGCTCATCTATATGCTCCTCGAGGTAACAATTTTCTGCATTCTGTTTAATGAAAGTTAATAGTCTAAATATTATTGATTTCAATTATTTCATCCATGTCATACAAAAAAAAATCGTATAAACGACAATGCAATGTATAAGTGTAAACCGATAAACGGATTCCTATAATGGTTTTCATTTTAATAGTTGATTTTTGCTCCAGAGGCAACACGAATGAACCATTGCAGAGGCGGATTTAGGGGGGGGGGGGTGGGCAGGGGGCCCGGGCCCCCTTTTTGGGAAAAAAATTGATTGCTTATATAGGGAATCATTGAAACGTGACTGGAGCGGGCCCACTCTTAGGTCAGTCAGTGGGCCCCCACTTATGAAAATTTCTGGATCCGCCACTGCATTGTATTTTATTAAATTATTCAAAGGTAACAAATCGACATGTACAATGATGTACGTCGGTTTGCATACACCAATAAACGCCTATATATTGTTTGTATAATTAGAACTGGTTGTTGGTCGTTTAGTTGTATTTAAAACAAAAACTATATAAAAAACATCAAGTAAAACTGCGAGCTACTGCTCACTGACGAAACCCCGGCCGAAATATTTCGGTAAATAGGAAGTTTTTGAGTAATGAATTAGAAAACGCATCACACGGTATAGCTGAATTATATAAAACCTGAAACAAAACAAAAACAGAGTTAACGTGGTCGGGAAAGTGTACATCCCAACAACAAAAAGACGCTAAGAAATAAAAGTACAGATCTGAGAGTACTCGCAGTTACTGACAGGGTAATTCACAATAAAGGTGATTTTTCAATATCAATGTGTGCTATTCTTTTTACCGTAGAAACCAGAAATATATTGTTGTTTTACATACCTTAATGTGTCCGCCATTAAACTCGTATGGGTATCTACAATCAATGACTCTGTAAGAATTGATGCCACCATTGTATTTACCATTCAATAAGTCTTTCATCTAAAAAATGCAAACGTTTATGATGTCAGTTTAGAGCTTGTGTCAATTGAAAGAAAGTTCCGAAGAAAACAATTTGAAAGTATGTTTCACAGAAAAAATGATCTATCTATCCCTGTGTCACGTGTGTATACAGTATGATACGACGCTTCGGTGGGTAGTGTGGTTGTAGATAATGAAACAAGGCAATCGTCACAACTCGGCCGATTCCGTAAGGAGAGAAACGGAGCCACCCGAGGATTGCCGATTGTGAAACAAGGAGTCTAATACGTCATTTGTCGATATTCCAAATATACGATGCTGATCCAAGGACACAGTTATCGTCCTTTTTTTTTTCGTTGTCTCTCTCGTTGTCTAGTCCCTAGTGAGAACATGGATTTTTAATTTGAAACACTTTCCAAATTTATTTTTTAATATTTAATGGATGGAATATTTAGTAGGGGGATGAAATTAGATGTTAAAAAAATTGGGTGCTGAATCTTTATGTTAAGTAGTGATTAGGTCCAGTTCAAAAAGGTCAAATTTTATTACGCCTGCAGTTTTCAAACTGAATTTTAGACCCCCTTAGCACAGAATTGTCAATATTTTGAGTTAGAGCTGGTAGAAGTTTCTATAGTACACTACACTGTAAAAATCTTTTTGAGATAGAGCAGGTGCGATTTTTTTTAATTTGAATTTATTGTCTAAAAGAAATGCACTACGAAATAACTGTGTTCTCGGGCCTGCTGTCTCTGTCAACGGCTGAATTGTATTGAATACCATATATTTTCACTGGCAACCAATTTTTATATACATGTTAACGTACATATGATTCATTATCATTCTTTCTTCGTATATCTATTTAAAAAAAGTAGAGGCCAGGCTGCATCAATTTCAATAGTATTACTAATCAGTTCGATAAATAAGTAAAAACATGAGATTGTCTGCCTGAAAGCGGACAGCCCGACTCCTGATTTAAACTCAGAAAAAAATAGTTTTGATGTTGAGCCATTGGCCCACCAAACTAATAACAGACAGAAGAAAACATTTGTTCATGAAGCAACTTTCAACGAAAGAAATTTAGTAACTATTGTAATCACTAGCCAGCCAACACTGAGGTTGTGAGTTCGAACCCCGCTCGTTCAGGTGCACAAAGTGGCGTTAAAACACCAACAATCAAATCAAATTCAACGAAACTTACTGTATCAGCTGTAATAGATTTCAAATCTCTGTGTTGACCAGCAACAGTCGGAAGACAATAAGGACGACTTCCATCCGCTATATACGTTTCTTCAGACAGTAAGTCGTCATCTGACTCTAATGGTGTATCCTAATAAATAGAAAAACAATAGTTACAGTTAACACAAGTCTCACGTTTTAAAACACCATTGAAAGATTTTGCTACCCGATTCAATGATATAATTGATAGAGTTGCTATTGTCTGCATGGTTCCCCATGATCATACAGAACATAACTCTTTCAGTTATGGGCCATTATTATCTCGTATGGTGACCGTAAAAACGAGTATCCAATTATACAATCACATGAGTCTAGTTGTGTCAATCAGATTTGGAACATTGATAGGTATTTTTAAACCAGTTGTACTAAATTCAAATTTTACAGATTCATTGGTCATCTTCTTGTGAAATAAGGTTAACTTTGTAAATTTATTTTTGATTTTGAAATTATCATTAAAGATTAAACTGTTGCACACTGCGTTACTTTGCTATAAGAAGAATGTCAAGTGCTAACCAAACCCCGCGGGAATCTTTGCTCACCTGGCACTGCCGCAAAGAGGAGGCTGGGCAAGGATGACAGCAAACTTTGAAACAGCGGTTATGTCCTCTTTACTACGCTACGTTGATAGTTTAGCGAAGCAATAACACCACTGTTTCGGAGTTTGAGATGACAGGCCATAGGAATGCCAATCGTAAAACAATAAATGGAAATCTCGACTTACTCCAAAAGACAAATATCTTTTTAATGATCTACTATGTTTCGAATCCTTTCGTCTCTTCTTGCATTCTTTTAATGGACTTGACGTCGACTTGCGTTTTAATCCCGTATTTTCAGCACTGTTATATTTTGCCTGCAAATAGATTCATTTTAATGTAATTAGAAGCATATCTATAGCATTTAAGTTATAGGTCTTAGGATTTTAAACTTTTATTTAAATTTCTGATTTTATTGTTTTTAAAATTAAAAGAAAGAAAAATTGTATATAACTCCAACACAGATAGATACGTCATGCCTTTGAGTTTAAAAACATTTTCCTTTAGTATTACTGTTTTAATTTATTTGTATATCAGATCCCATTATTATAGCTTTGAATAATTATCACGTGTTATGTATGTGTATACTTGTGTACAGAGAATTAGGTATAATGAACTATGTATGTATATTTCTTTCTATCTTGTTCACCATTGTAAATTATTATTTGTATCATTTGTCTGCCTCTTGTTACAGTGTAAACTGTCTAGAGTGTTAATAAAAGATGAAGTTGTAAGATAAATAATGGTTTTATAAAGCCAATACATTATATCTATTATAAAAAGTACAAAACAACATCATAAGAAAGGATCAATACCCAGCATATACTTATATACAAATAAATTAAAACAGTAATACTAAAGGAAAATTTTTTTAAACTCAAAGGCATAGTCATGTTTTACAAACTAATTAAATATGAACAAATAATTACAGTATAAAAATTCGAAAAAAATTCAGTTAAAAGTACAGTAAAAATCGAATAGAAAGACTTGAAGAACAGACCAAATGAACACGATGTAGGAAAGAATAAATCACTTACCTTTATAATGCTTGCACTTTCTTGATCTAGACAACTAGATCCTCCGCTTATCGTAAGAGAACTAAAATCGGCCGACCACATTTTTTCTGAACTGAAAAATCTGAATAAGGAGAAATGGTAAAAAATTAGATTTAAAGAAAAAGTTAATGTAATTGAATGATTCCGAACGTTTATATTATGATAGTATAATTATTCTTGGAAAATTAATTCAAAAAAACTAAATTCAATGTACTCACAACTTAGATTATTGTTGAATGATGCTAAAACTTATTTTTTATGAAACTTTATACACATTTATGTTAATTCTGATTATTGACATAAATCTTAACACAATTCAGTACCTATCTTTTGGCTAAAATAAAACATATATTTTACAATATTGACATGTTAATTAATTTATCTGGTGACCAATCAAACATTAACCATCTGAACAATGTCATTTTCTATTGATGAGGTTCTCTGATAGTGTCAAATTTAAAACTATATCAGATTAAAATTAAGTGTGAAATTTAATATTTGATGTCAAAACACATATATGACAAGTAATTTGATTTCAATATTCTCACTTTCAATTCAATTTCAATTTCAGGTACATTTAATTGCATGGACTCGTTTAATTCATGTTCTTGATTTTAACAACTCTGCAAATGGTTACTCAAATTATTCAAAATTAAATAATTACATGCATTATTTTACAATTAGAAAGCTAAGGAAATATAACAAAACTTATACAAAGTTTAACATTAATATTTTTTTTTTTTTATGTATTCGTGTATAATATTATGTTTTGTAATATTACAATGTAATGGTTAGAAGTAATTAACTATTCGTATTAGATACATCATAAATATAAATATAAAATTAAATCAATGAAAAAATAAAAACTATAAAACAATTTCTTACTAAAATATAAATGAAAAATAATGAAAATAAAGATTAAATATTAACAAACAAATTGGCTAAATTATGATATGAAATTTGTGAAACCGTTGTATAAAATTATTCTAAATTAATATCTGGCGACCATATGAAAGCCATTGGCCCACACGGGCGTAAAGTGCTTTATTTAATAAAGTATAAAGTATAATAATAAAAAAAATGTTGATAATTTAAATACCTTAATGCATGTAACTGTTCTTCAAAACATGTCAATGAACATAAATGACAGAATTATTTCTTAGTTTTAATTTTTATACATGTTTTACTTTAAAAGGTGTTGAAAGATTATATTTCTGCCAGATGGCAAAACGATTGATTTGTTAATATATACCCAAGCTGAACAGTTGTACCTAAAACAACAAGCCTTTGAAAACCGCATTAACCATGTTTATCTTTGCAGTTTTCTGGGCGTGGGTGATATGAACCTGTTACTTTTTGTTTTCATAAACCCAAGCTGAAAACTTCACAGCTGTCTATTAGACATCCCTTGATTATATACACACAAAAATACCAGAAAACAAATATGCAATACATCAACACACAAGAACCACTGGAATACAGGCTTCTTTCGTCAATATCACTGTACTAGTGTAGTTACATATTTTTAGGGGCCAGCTGAAGGACGAGTGCGGGAATTCTCGCTACATTGAAGACGCATTGGTGACCTTTGGCTGTTGTCTACTCTATGGTCGGGTTGTTGTCGCTTTGACACATTCCATATTTCCTTTCTCAATTTTATTCTGACTTGGGACAGAGCATTAAAGAATAATGTACATATAATACGGACTGAATGTGCAGATGAGTTCAACAATCATACACAAATAAATGTATCCCCGGTATATATTCGGCACAACTACTTGCTCCTATGGTAGAAATTTAAATAATGTACAACTACAAGGGTTTGTTACTACAGAGACATTCAGTTATCGCGCTTTGTATGCACAATAACAAGTTGAACGTCGTGAACCTGAGATACAAGGTTTATCCATCCACGTAATATATTTTGTAATTAAACTTTCATCTACACAGAAGTAGAATACTGTAAAAGTTGATATCTTATCTACACACAGACAAACGCCCTCATCGTATAACTTTTAAATACATTGCCTCGCGTTAAGCATAGTTTTGAATACTTCCATTTCATATATTATGTTTTCAGATTGCTCCGTCAAGCCCATGTAGCTTTAGAAATTTGTTTTATACATTCATGACTGCACATGCTCTTCAAAGCAACGATAGCACAAAACATACACATTTTTGATTAGAAACAAACGAAGATCTTGAAACTATTGAAATTTATACATGTAAATCACATACCTTTCAACTCGTTTTTCGTTAAAATTGAATTGAAAAGTTCGAGGGAAAAACTTTGTTAGAAAAACACTACAATAATATCCGGACATATGGGCAGTGCGGATGTGAAAATACGGACTGTCGAACAAAAAAATGGCCTATAAAACATGATAAAAACAATCTTTATGTTCACACATACCCACTTGAAAGGCTGTATTCTTCAGCTATTTAAACGGCTGTATTATACTTCAGCTATTTAAAAATCAACATTATTGTAAAATTCTTTCATGTTTAAAAAATCCACCATGGCCAAAATGCGAAACTATTTTGACATTACACAAGTTGTATAGAGAAATCATAATTTGCGCTACCCCTAGCATCGAGCACTCGATTTTCTCTTTTTACCCATTTTTTGGATTTTTTTCTTGAGTCACATAATGGAAGGACAGAAACGAAAATTAAGGAACAAATAGATTGATATGTTCCGTGGTATTTCCAAATAAAATTAAATCGGGAGTTATGCATTTTTAGATCCAACTAAATAGACACCCTTGTCGTCGACTTGATATCTAATTGTTATACTTATTTATGTTATAGATAAATTGAAACCTTATGCCACTTGGTGTTTTTATGATAAAATACTTCGTAATTTAGACGAAAACTGTCACTTTTTTTTCTATTAACTTTTAGAATATTTGTTACTATAGTAAACATTACAGTAAGCATTTATCGCCTTCTCTAACAAAGAGATTTGATTCTTTTGTTCTATTTCAACTGGGTTTCCACCTGATACATTGTATCTCCCAGTTGATACGATATTCCAGGACTTGTTTTTCCTACCATGATTTCCTTGATAGAGGGTTACTGCCTACAAGAAAACTATGACTAGAGGTGTAATACCATAATTGATTTGTTATTTACACTTTAAAAAGAAATGTGCATGATTTGGTGGTATTACACATAAAGTTCCAAGTGGTTAAGTTTAAATCATCCTGCCCATCGTATATTTTTCAGACGCTATCATTAATTGGTTGGCCGTAATGGAATATCCGTTTCATTGATGGTCGCAGATACTTTCCAAATGTCATAAATACAATGCCGTCCCCTTTTCCCCGAATGTGACCTACCGAATTAAACTTATTAAAGCGTTTGTACTACCATGAGCAATAAGACGGGTGCCATTTGTGGAACAGGATCTGCTTACTCTTAGTTTTCTATGTTGTGTCTTGTGTACAGCTGTTTGTCTGTTTGTCTTTCTCATTTTTAGTCACGTCGTTGTCAGTTCATCATCGGCTAATGAGATGGAATATCCCTTTGATATCTTTCTCCTCTCTTTTAAATCATTGCTGACCCAAAATTCCGAAAGGTTTTGCCAAATACAGCCGGGGTATAAAATCCTTTGTATTTAGAAAATTGTAAGTTTTGCAGACAGTTTCTTTATCATTATTACCACATCAATGATAATTCATTGTCAAACAAGTGACACATATTTTGCTTTATAAGGATGAGATGTGCCTTTTCTACAGAGAAAATGGACACAAAACGTAAATCAAACAATGAAAACAAGTGAAACTGCGAGCTACTGCTCACTGATGATACCCCCGCCGCAAGTGGATAATATTAATAGTGTAAAAATATGCAAGTGTTCGGTAAACAGGAAGTTGTCGAGTGATAAATCTGAAAACGCATCACACGGTATAGCTGACTTATATAAATCCTGAAACCAAATTTCAGAAATCCTTGTATTGTAGTTCCTGAGAAAAATGTGACGAAAATTTTCAACTTGGCTATCATGTGTAAAATCATACAAGTGTTCGGTAAACAGGAAGTTGTCAAGTGATCAATCTGAAAACGCACCACACGGTATAGCTGACTTAGATAAACCCTGAAACCAAATTTCAGAAATCCTTGTATTGTAGTTCCTGAGAAAAATGCGACGAAAAATATTCATGGGACGGACGGACTGACTGACGGACTGACGGACTGACGGAAGGACAGACAGGGGTAAAACAGTATACCCCCCCTTTTTTTTAAAGCGGGGGTATAATTACCTTTGATATTTAACCCTTCGAAATAGCATTATCAGTATGGACATCTTAACTTAAATGAAATAAGCAAACGAAGTAAGAATTTATTAAAAAAATGTGTTGTGGTGAGTATTGTCTACCCATTGCTGTCCAGTCCGAGAAACAAATACAATGAATATTTATTGTGGTCAGTTTTGTCATCCCTGTTGTGGACGGTCGGGAAGGCAATCACAATGACCATCGATACAATGGATATGATGACGGTTATCTCTGCAATGGATGGTATTGTGGCAGTCTTGCATTGAAGTACATGCTGAAATGATAAAAAAACAACACTTGCACTAATCCCTATAGACATTCAAGTAAAACATAATACAAAAAAAAAATATTAATGAATAATATGAACTTCGATCTACATATTTTCCTGATGAGTTAAAAATCCCTAATTTTCAAATCTGGTTTACTTGGCATTACAGTTCTATTGAGTTATTAAAGGTCATGAGCTAGGCTACTTTTGAATTTGTGGATTCACATTTTTACCGGCTGTGATCTTTGGTAAGCGTCTCCTGATTGGAAACTGTAAATTTAAAACTGGTATATTATCCAAAGTATGTCAAAATTAACTTACTTTCCCTTTAGATAAAATTAATTGCGTTTGGGATATTTCGGTTGTTTGGTTGCTGTCTCATTAAGTCATTGATGTTTACTCTACATGTTATTTAAAGCTGTTTTCTAATTACACAGTTATTATGTAATGATTCTGTAATCAATTGGTTACTTGGACAACTTACAATAAAGACAAACGTTACCCTTTTGGAGACCATGCGATCACCCCAAGTTTTTGGTGGGGTTCGTGTTGCTATTTTTTGATGTTGTGTCTTGGTACTATTATTTGTCTGTTTGTCATTTTCTTTTTTAGCCATGGTGTAGTCAATATAAAAAGAAGATGTGGTATGATTGCCAATGAGACAACTGTCCATAAAAGACCAAAATGACACAGAAATTAATAACTACAGGTCACCGTACGGCCTTCAACAATGAGCAAAGCCCATACCGCATGATCAGTTTATTTTCGATCTATGAGTTTGAATGTCTCTCTGTTATCGTTCGCCCCTCACTATGCGCATATATCCGATAATTTTAGAAACACGTGCCTGTTCGTTTAAATAGTGACAATAGATAAAGTGAGGAAGCAGTAGACCGAATTATTTGAATGTTTTTCTATCAACATTTAAATTATTACTATTAAAATTGCAGTTTGAACTAGTTATTTGACTGTCTTCTTTATATTAACTCTCAGACGATCGATAAACATGTCAGGTGATTTATCAGTCGTTCGATAAATGTGTCATGTGATTTATCAGTCGTTCGATAAACATGTCATGTGATTTGTTTGTCGTTCATAGATATAGGAAGATGTGGTATGAGTTCCAATGAGACAACTCTCCATCGGAGTAACAATTTATAAAAGTAAACCTTTATAGGCCAAGGTACGGCCTTCAACGCGGAGCCTTGGCTCACACCGAACAGCAAGCTATAAAGGACCCAACAATTACTAGTGTAAAACCATTCGATACACATATCATGTGATTTATCAGTCGTTCGATAAACATGTCATGTGATTTGTTTGTCGTTCATATATAAAGGAAGATGTGGTATGAGTGCCAATGAGACAACTCTCCATCCAAGTAACAATTTATAAAAGTAAACCATTATAGGTCAAGGTACGGCCTTCAACGCAGAGCATTGGTTCACACCGAACAGCAAGCTATAAAGGACCCAACAATTACTAGTGTAAAACCATTCGATACTCATATCATGTGATTTAGCAGTCGTTCGATAAACATGTCATGTGATTTGTCAGTCGTTCGAAAAACATGTCACGTGATATATAAGCCTTTCGAAAAACATGTCATGTGATTTATCAGTCGTTCGAAACATATGTCAGGTGATTTATCAGTCGTTTTAGAACCACGTCGTGTGATTTATCAGTCTTTCGATAAACATGTCATGTGATTTGCCAGTCGTTCGATAAACATGTCACGTGATTTTTTAAATTTATATGTATCACTACTTACTTGTCATACGCTCAGGATCACATGTACAGATACCATGATGACAAGCAACATGGGACACATTGGCAGCACACAGTTCAAGATTACAGTCACTTGGATGTTGACAATTTTCAGCCCATACATAGACTGAAATAAGAAATTTGTATTGTGCCATAAATAATGATGAACAATTGAACACGTCTATCTATTTAGGACAGATAAGTAATTGCAGTACTTTTCAATTTTGAAATCGTTTTGAATTCATAACTAAGGGAGGGCAATGCACTTATACCTGGAGAGTTGGGAAGGAAAGACGGTGTTGCTTTATGTAATATACCTTTTCTTACCTACGATAGACATTTAAACTGTGGGGTCACCAAAGGTTTCGTAACGCCTTTAATTATAAAATAATTCAAAAAATTAATCAGGAATAACCTTTATGTTTTGATTCATATAATTGATATAAATCAAAACATCGTGTTATTTCTGATTAGTTTTTCGAATTACTTTATTAAGGTGTTGAGAACCTTTGGTGACCCCATTGTTTAAATGGCTTTAAAAAGTACATAGTTAGCAGTGGTCGTTACATGCAAACGTTCACCTAAATTGTCCCAGTCAATGGATTTAATGTGTCAATCAATGGCCACAGCCACACTGTTTTGAATTTCATTCTAAAATCCCTGAAATAATTAAAATCTTTTTTTACAGATTCACTGATTAAATTCAGGGAATATGTAAAATAAACTCATTTATATTTATTAAGAATTTTTGTGAAAAAAACCTATAACAATAAAACTCAATAAGTTTGAGGTTAATCTAGCCTTTATTTTAATACTTAGCAAGCAGCTTTCATGCAATATACAACTGACAGACTGTAGAAAAATGGCTCAGGCACAGTTGTTTTTAATCAAGAGCAAACATACACAAAAAAGTTACATCAAATAATTGAGGGAAAAATTGAAATGCAACATATGGAACTGGGGCAAGTATGATGAAATTTTGGAACATGTTGTCAATGATGCCACAAAAAAAGCTCTTATCACTACCTTGTTTGAACAAAGTTACTGTTTATTACAGTTTTTCTGTAATTACTGTAAAAAAATAAGACCAATTATATCATTTTTTTTAAATCAAATATAAAAACATTAGGTTAATTGCTGTCATTAGAGAAGAAAAACGCATATGTAAGATATAAGAAATTGATTGGTTAGGGTATGTGATCCAGTCGCAAATATTACATGCATATCCGTGTTTTATACTTGCATGTTTAGTTTACATGTATGAATAGGTTTTAACCAAGCAAAAATAAAAAAAAAAAGAGTTTTGCTTACTTTGGTCAGGTACATGTATTGATTCCTATCACAAAGTAATATAACTTTGAATAAGCTTCTAAACTTTCTCAACTCTATTAATCCAAATAAAGTAAGGTATTTATCAGACGAAGATGTAAATACAAATATTATGTATTTCTTAAAGACATGACTTTTGTACAGCAAATTTCAGAAAATTCACATATCAATAGGTCATGGTGGTAGGGGCAACATGGAAAGTGTGCAAATGTTTCATACAAAGCTTTAGAACTTTACAAGGAACTTTGAAAGGAATGCCAACTAAAAAAACGTAGAGCTGCTACAGTTAAGATATTGTCGTTAAGTCTATATGATAAACAAATAATTCAATTTTCTGAGGACAGATTGATTTGACACAGATATGCATCGAAAAGCAGGACAATTATATATGTAACAGTAGATGTAAACCAAACTTGCCTTATAAGTAAATTCACAGCTACGGTGGTCTAAATATCCATTTATATGCCTTTTTAGTCATTATCATTACATGTATAAACTAGTTCTAGCTCATTGTGTCTATTAAACAAATATATTTAAAAATCTTTAGTGATCATTAGCCTATTTTTATATTAAGAAAACCACATTTCTAATAGAAAGTTATACTTAATTGTAATCAGGGATTTTACCAAATCCCTAGCTCTATTTTCAGTGATTTTTTAAAATCCCTAACAATTTCAGGGATTTTACAAAACCACTGAAACTGTTAGTGATTTAACAAATCACTGATTAGTCCTGGACCAGTGATTTTACAAAATCCCTGATTTGACAAATTCCCTGTAACATATACACGTAAGGACATTTTTTTCACAAATTATGAATCGACTGTATACATAAATGCTGCATTTATAATTTGTAAAAAACAAATATCGACCAACTAACGTAAGGAAAATAATTTACAATACCTATAGCAACCAAGGCGATGGAAACAGAAACTAACAGCTTCATTTTACTTATTTAACAAAGTATGAATACTATATTATGGGACACTCTTGATTATTTATATCTAAATCTTATCTGTAATTACTGAGAGAGTTGTCACATATCCCACTTGAGCATGACCTTAGTATCTAAGATTACCTCAATGTGCATGATGTCAGTATACACGATGGTCAGTTATAAATAGTAGTTGTAGATCATTTCCACTGATAACATACTGCAGATATATTATTATTCTTTGGATACCAATTTTCGTGAATTTCGTGGGTACATGGGAACTACGAATTTAAAAGTTCGTGGGAAATGTGAAGGATACCAAATTGACAATGAGAGATGTCAAATTAAACGAAAGACAGAGAAAATCATTGTCAGAAAAAAATGAGTGAAAATCAGTATCAATAACAACACAAAACATTTTATACTGAGAAAAAAAAATTAGAGAAACACGAGCAACATTCTAAATGGAAGTTGATCTGTGTTCTCTGGAAGGATGAACCTTTCCTTACTTTTTTTTCTTCTGCTGTGTGAAAGTAGTTTATATCATTGCATTTTCCTTCCGTCTTCCTACGAATAATATATCAGCGCCGTATTTTGCAATCTGCCTAATTGTATTTTTCAAATTTAGAATGAAGGGTTAAATTTGAAATAATAAAAATCTTGTCACAGCCTTATCATCTTTAATCACATGTTTTATACAGGTACCACATGTAGAGCAGGATCTGTTTACCCGTCTGGAGCACCTGTGTTGCTTATTCTTTGGGTTTCTATGTTGTTTTGTGTACTGTTATTTGTCTGTTTTTCCTTTTAAACCATGGTGTTGTTAATAGATATAGGAAGATGTGGTATGAGTGCCAATGAGACAACTCTCCATCCAAATAACAATTTATAAAAGTAAACAATTATAGGTCAAGGTACGGCCTTCAACACGGAGCCTTCGCTCACACCGAACAGCAAGCTATAAAGGGCCTTAAAAATTAGTAATGTAAAACCATTCAAACGGGAAAACCAACGGTCTAATCTATATAAAAACGAGAAACGAGAAACACGTATGAACTACATAAACAAACGACAACTACTGTACATCATATTCCTGACTAAGGACAGATGCAAACATTTGCAACGTTTTAATGGTGCCAAACCTTCTCCCTTTTCCGAAACAATAGTATAACATCACAACATAGAAAAACACACTATAAAACATCAATTGGAAGGGTTAACTCAATCAAAAAACGCAAATTAACAAACAATGAACGAATACATTTGATCTTCAATACCTGAATGCAAATTCATATAGTTAATAAAATTTATAAGGGATAGATAATTAAGGTCAAAAGTAAATAAACAGGTTTAAACAAAGTTAAAGTAAGATACCACTGTGAAATATGTTTATTTTTGACCGATTAGTTTGGATGTCCCTTTAATATCCTTCGCTTCTCTTTGATTGTTTTATGCAAAAGATAATCAAATGAATCCAACTAGCCTTTACAAGTTCATTATCTGTTTTTATCCCCCCTATAGGTTCACGTATCTTTTACTATGTTTTGGCATGGAACCTCAAGTTTCTCGAACAGTTCTGCTAGTTTAGTGAATATAGAATACTTCTATATTTATAGCATACGTACGGAGAAATTACAATACTTTTGAAATAATCAGGAGATGTATTTTGATCTTAAATGCCCTTTCCAGGGTTGCGATTTACGTAAGGGTTTACGACAGGACAAAATTCGCTCACAACAAAAAAGAGACAGAAGATTACAATGGGACAATAGAAATTCATAAGTCGAAGAGAAATCGACAAAAAAAGAAACGACAAAAAGATAAACATTAGTCTACAATACAGTACATAGAGCTAAAAATAGACGGGACAATCTCTAAAACGGGTATGATCCTATAGGATATCCGGAAAAAAGTTCATCAAGCAGTAATGCGTTCCATTGAATGCGAAACAGTAATAATATCAGCAAAGTTAAACGGTTTGAAATACATATTTGTATATTCATGAAACGATTATGCACACAGGTTTTATAACAAAAGATCAGGCCCAGTTTCACGAAGCTGTCTTAGGACTAAGACATGTCTTAGGATGGTCTTACGACATATCTTAGTCCTAAGTGGGTTTCACAAAGCGGTCCTAAATTAGGACATCTCTTAAAGTTGGTCATAAAGTTAGGACAACGCGAGAGGTGTCTTATGATGGTCTTAGGATAGTTATACGTTTATTAATATAAATTACACTCAATTTTTATAATAATTAAAAAAAAAAATATCTTATTATTACAGTAGGACAACCGGATGTGCCTTTTCGGCCAAAATGTGATTCGGCGGCGCTCAGTAGTCCTACGCCGAAAATTGGACTATTTTGCGTCGGCCGACGTCAACTGAAAAATGGCGCGCTTTTGTATTTTTTTAAAATTCGTTTGCGGCAAAGTGCGGACGATAAATACTGTCGATTTTAAGCATATCTACATGAGAAAAATATATGAGTTTACATATTATTTTCATTTTTAATCATTGAAACATACGGAAATCTTATTTTTTTACATCTGAACATAGAATTTCGGATTTTGATTTTCTGCACTATAGGATTAAATGGCTATATCAAAAATGGGAACAAAAAAATACCTATCCTTCGATTTGCTAAAAAATTTTACAACCTATTCTCGCGAGTTTTTGGCATCGAAATTCGTAAAGAACAGAGGTGTCCAAGCCAGGGCAAAAATTTGTTCCCATTTTAAAGTAGGGGTCTCAATCTTTTATAGGTTTTTCCTTGCATGGTCGGTAGATTTGAAAATTGGAAGAGTTTCTGTTTTTAAAGAAAATATTTATTCAAATATCATGAAAAGGTGAACCATTAGGTATAAAACCACTTTAAATATAGCAGTTTGTGTCACTGAATTGTAAAATTATAGATTTTTTTCGAAATTGAAGAAGGCGCCATTTTTGGCTATTTTTCCATTACGTCTATTGATATGCTTAAATTATGAGGTGTTTCTAAAAAATCTCCGACTCAATTTTTTTAAAACTTTCATATGCTAATCTTTGGTACAAAATGTATGTGTTTTGAAAAAATTAGGCACTTCTATCGAGTAGAAATGGAGAATGGTCATCTTTACTTTGTATGTCCCCACTATGGGGGCCCTGTTCCTCCCTTTACCCTGTTTCTGAAGAACACGATAGTAATTCATCTCTCGAAAAAATTATCCACTAAAAATAGTTGAAACATATCAAATATATGTTAAGACATCAATAAATTTTACAGGATGTGATTTTTTAAGCAGAATTGTCGGAATCGACCTCAACCGAAGTTGTGTCAGTATATAGATAAACGTTATCAATTTCCGGTGCCGAAAATGCCAACGTAAAATGTCATTAAAAGTTGGATTATTTTCTTCTTTGTAGCAATTTTGTTAATCTTAATGCCAAGGAAGGCATGCAATATGTTGAATCCGTACCAACGTTATACCATACTTGGTACCCTAGAGTGTTAGGCTTACACATCATGGGACCCCGACTGATTTGTTGAAATCATGATCGTACTTTAACTAAAAGTTTACAAAGTAACTTATAAAAAACAAGATTCATTCCGTGAATATTGCTACCTGCCGCTGAGTTTTTAATGAACATTTAATCTGATTCGGTCATAGAAAAGCTGTTGATATTCCTTTCGTTAATGAAAATAATATCGTTGTGTGTTTTGTTTGGTTTCTTATTTTTAAAAGGGGGCGTTGGCAGGGGCCTGCTCTTTTTATTTTGTCAAAGGCATGTGTCATTTTTAGGGCTCATGGTTCTCAATCTCTGGTTACAGTGGAGGTTCAAACTGGCTGACCTAAAAGGGGGGCTCCAGTCATGCTTCAATGATTCCCTATATAATCAACCAAATTTTTCCCACGAAAGGGGGGCCCCCCCTGGATCCGCCTATGTACTTGTTCGCCCTGGGTGCTTTGCCCTTATACCCATTCGCCCTGTTCTTTTTTTTATGTTGTTGTCCTCTTTAATGTAAATTATTTGAATGAAGTATGTAAAATTTGGTTGACAATTTTGTGCATAAACCACATACGCCAAAACGTTGGAGATTTTGTCTGGATTGACTATTCATTTGCATCCATTGCTACACATGCATTTATTTCTAAACATATTTTCACTTTTGCATACAGATGCAGAATATTCCTTTTCAGCCTGTCTTGTGTCATGTAACAGGGTCTTTTATACATGTGGCTCACTAACTGCTTTTTGTTCAAGTTAATCTTTTTAGACATTTGATATCTGGTGGAGAGTTGTCTTATTGGCATTGATCATACCCCAACTTTCTAATTTTCATATTACTGAAAGGTAACTGTATTTATTACCTTGAATTGAGTAAATAACTACTTACAAAAAACAATTCCACATGTAAAAAAAATAAATGAAATATAATTTCAAATGATACAATTTAGCTAGCCTTATGGAATATTTTGTATGTTGTGCATCTCTTTTCTCCTTTTAGTGACGGGGGGCCTATTTTGTATGGTTGGCTGCTTCATATCTGGTGATGGGATATACATTTAGTTATGCAGTGTTGAATACTGGTCCCCACCCCCTAATTGATAGGAATAAACAAAACAAAAAATCTTTCACTCAATCTCAACAACAAGGCAAAAGTGAAGTATTAAAATCAATATAAGCATACTACTGGTTCTGCACATTGCCCATCTATATTCTCAATTTTAAAGATTATTTAAGTATGTGATATGTGATAAATATCCAAAAATGATCTTATTTGATAAAATTCAGCCTTGATCCATAATTTCTTGAAAAAGTACCAAAGCAAAATACAACATGTGGGTACATGTCTAATTTACCAGGAAAAAAGTCCAATAATTCTGGAATGGCAAAACTTGAATTTGCCCAAAACTAAAAGAGAGCTTTTTTAAATTACACTCATGCAAAATAAAAGGGAAACACTTGAGGCCAGAGGGAAGATATAATATTCGGTTGTCAGAAGTATAAAATAAACGTGGAATCTTATTAATTATATAACAGTGAAATTGCTTAAAACAAAATATTCATCAAAACAACTGAGTCAATAATGTGATTTTTTTTAATAAATATGGTGACATTTCACTTCTGCACTTTTTAATGTTGATGAGTCTCACATATTTAAAAAATCCTCTTGTTACTAAACTTTGGAGCCCATAATCTGTTAAACTTTCATTTATTAAATCCTGCATTAGTTCAACAAAAATGTCCGCTTATAATCACTTGAACCACCTCGGATACCATTCTGTACATGAATATATCTCTCATAACAAATTTCATATAAATTGCTGATTCCAGGTATCAAAATTTTTATCCACCAGTAAAATTATTCCTCTGACAGGATGTGTTGTCTACTGAAAATGAAATTTTTTGTTATTAAATTAAGTTTGTTAATTCAATCAAAAAGTAATGAAGAATAATAATTATAATATATTGTATTGTTATTGCCATCTATGACCTCAATACAGTCTGCTCAAGTCATTCTCTTATCTAAAAAAAACCAGATGCTCCGCAGGGCGCAGCTTTATACGACCGCAGAGGTTGAACCCTGAACGGTTGGGGGCAAGTATGGACACAACATTCAAGCTGGATTCAGCTCTAAATTTGGATTGTGATTAAATAGTTGACACATCATAGGTTTCTGACACAGAATGAATGTGGTCTAATGAACTTAAAAAAATTTTTTTTTGCCTTTGAGCAATTCACTATGCTGTTAATATTAATCCTCTCAAAAAAATGTTTGAAGAAATTTTCTTTTTATTTATGAAATCTGAAATGAAAAAAATTTACCCCCCCCCCCCAATTTTTTTTTCACATCCCCCTTTCCCTTATTCCAAAACTGATCTCAATTCAAATTTCTAATGGAGTTTGCAACAATAACTACTCATTTAAATACATGATAAAATATTAAAATGTAAAGAAAGTGTTTGTTATCACTGAATGGTAAAGATTGTTTTAATCTATTAATTGGTAGTAAAAGTGAATATACATTGTATATTGTATAAAACAATGATTTAAGTTGATTCAACTACTATTCTGAACAAAGAAAGATAAGACTCCAATTGAAAATTTCATGCTATTGCACAATATTGTGCAATTAGATATATTTCTTGCTATTGCACAATACTGTGCAATTGAAAATATTTGCTATTGCACAATACTGTGCATTTGAAGATTTCTTGCTATTGCGCAATACTGTGCAATTGAAAATTTCTTGCTATTGCACAATACTTAATATAATAATTTTGGATCCTGATTTGGACGAACTTGAAAGACAAGGCCCATAATAAAAAATCTAAGTACATGTTTAGATTCAGCATATCAAAGAAGCCCAAGAATTCAATTTTTGTTAAAATCAAACTTAGTTTAATTTTGGACCCTTTGGACTTTAATGTAGACCAATTTAAAAACGGGACCAAAAATTAAGAATCTACATACACAGTTAGATTTGGCATATCAAAGAACCCCAATTATTCAATTTTTGATGAAATCAACCAAAGTTTAATTTTGGACCCCAATTTGGACCAACTTGAAAACTGGGCCAATAATAAAAAATCTAAGTATTTTTTTTAGATTCAGCATATCAAAGGACCCCAACTTGGCCAAGGATTCAATTTTTGTTAAAATCAAACTAAGTTTAATTTTGGACCCTTTGGACCTTAATGTAGACCAATTTGAAAACAGGACCAAAAATTAAGAATCTACATACACAGTTAGATTCAGCATATTGAAGAACCCCAATTATTCAATTTTTGATGAAATCAAACAAAGTTTAATTTTGGACCCTTTGGGCCCCTTATTCCTAAACTGTTTGGACCAAAACTTCCAAAATCAATCCCAACCTTCCTTTTATGGTCATAAACCTTGTGTTTAAATTTCATAGATTCTATTTACTTTAATAAAGTTATGGTGCGAAAGCCAAGAAAAATGCTTATTTGGGCCCCTTTTTGGCCCCTAATTCCTAAACTGTTCGGACCTCAACTCCCAAAATTGATCCCAAGCTTCCATTTGTGGTCATAAACCTTGTGTTTAAATTTCATTGATTTCTATTTACTTATACTAAAGTTATTGTGCGAAAACCAAGAATAATGCTTATTTGGGCCCTTTTTTGGCTTCTAATTCCTAAACTGTTGAAACCAAAACTCTTAAAATCAATCCCAACCTTTCTTTTGTGGTCATAAACCTTGTGTCAAAATTTCATAGATTTATATTTACTTAAACTAAAGTTATAGTGCGAAAACCAAGAAAATGCTTATTTGGGCCCTTTTTGGCCCCTAATTCCTAAAATGTTGGGACCAAAACTTCCAAAATCAATCCCAACCTTCCTTTTGTGGTCATAAACCTTGTGTTAAAATTTCATAGATTTCTATTCACTTTTACTAAAGTTAGAGTGCGAAAACTAAAAGTATTCGGACGACGCCAACGTGATACCAATATACGACCAAAAATTTTTCAATATTTGCGGACGTATAAAAATGGTCAGATTTATTAAAACGATTCATTTGCATGGATATGATGCACATCATGTTAGAGTTAATTCCCTTATATTGTTTTTTTTATCATAAATTAAATTTAAATTATGGTACCCTTCATTCTTGAAATTAGGTTTTAAATCCAAATGTAACTATCTTGACATTTATACAGCATAGATAACAGAATAAAATCTTTAAACTATTAAAAGAATACCATTCCGCCTTAAAGTCTGTGTATGATTCTTTTACTTATCTCATTAATTATAATTTCCATCCTCAATTTATTCCATTGGCAACTTTTATACATAAAAAAGAATAATTTAGTATATAATTATGTCTGACTGTTAAATGTAGATATTTTCAGTCTATTCCCTTATGAAAACAGTCTGCATACCATGTATATTATGTTTTTGTTTCATATTTGTGGGATTGAAATCATAGCACACTGTAAATAACTGACTGTTTTTACCCTAAACAGACACTTTTGGATTACTTACCCTTAATATATTCTAGTCCTATTGTTTTCTATCAAAATCATTTTGCTTTCAACATTACTGGACACTGGTCGTTGACATTCCATTTTATTACTGTTTTCTTGTTGTATGTATATCACACATACAAATGTACATGTACAAGTGTTTTTTGTTGATATATAAAAGTCCTATGTATTGAATTTTTGATTCATAGTGAACATCTTTCTCCTTCCTGTAAATATAAAGCAAATGTACATACAATTACTAAATAAATTATATACTAAATTATTCAAAGCAAAATTAAACTTTGCATTGTTATTAACACATTAAAACAAATTTGCCATATGAATTACCAAGGAAATACATGTTTTTACTAAGTATTATAAATAATTATGCCTCAAGCATTTTGCTCAATACATAAAAGTTAAAGGCAATAATGGGCAAATAAAATATTTCCAAGTCTTGAAAATTTATTTTTTATGTAATATATAAAAAAAAAAGATGTGGTATGATTGCCAATGAGACAACTATCCACAAAAGACCAAAATGACACAGACATTACCAACTATAGGTCACTGTACAGCCTTCAACAATGAGCATAGCCCATACCGCATAGTCAGCTATAAAGAACCCTGATAAGACAATGTAAAACAATTCAAACGAGAAAACTAACGGACTTATTTGAAAAAAGGAAGAACAAATATGTAACACATAAACAAACGACAACCACTGAATTACAGGCTCCTGACTTGGGACAGGCACATACATAAATAATGTGGCGGTGTTAAACATGTTAGATAACAATGTTTAATATCATAACATGGAGCAGATTTGAGTGTTAACAATCATTTCATTAACATTTTTATATTCAATTATATTATAGTGTACATAAATATCATAACATGTACAATACAAGCTTAAATTATATACATTTTGGGGGCACTCACAATTCAGTTTTTCTCAATTAAAATCATGGATCCACCACTGTCATGACTATTGGGACCTTGTTGGAAAAAATTTGGTTGATTATATAGGGACTGAAGCATGACTGGAGCCCCCCCCCCTTTTCTATGAAAAGTTCTGGTTTTGCCACTGAAATGTGTTATTTTTTGGTCTGACATGTAAATATATGTCACTGTGTAAGCTCTCAAATGGGTGACAGGTGATTGGTTAATTACAATGGGGATACTACATGTATCTGGTTTATTTTTTTATATATGGGAAAGAAGAGTATGGATAGTGAACCCCCATTGTCAGAAACAAGTGCCTATATAAATCCCTTTCCCTTTGTATTGTGTATCAATTTGTGTCCATAAAAGATTTAATTTTTATAGATAAAATATTAAACTTGAGTGTAAATGTATTATATAAATGAAATCAGGGACATATAAAAGTTCAAAATTCTTTATTTTCCAATTAAGGGCCCCTGACGGGCAATAATGACAACAATACGCAATACATTCTGATTCTTAACACATAAACATATAATGAGTTTTGTCTCTTGCTTGTTCATGTTGTTATAAGTGTCAAAAGTGTTGGCTGTTATGTTTTATTGTTGTTTTGTTTTGTATATGTTTTTATATGTGTTCATGTGTTTCAGCGATGATCATTTTGTACTGGATTTTATCCTGAATAAAATTAGTTAGTTAATTTATAATGAAGATGGAATTAATTGTTCCCAGATAAAATGGGAATTTATTTATATAAGACCAGGTATAAAGTAGCCAAGAGTTAAAGTGAATATGTCTTACATTCTAATGATTTAGTACATGGACGTCTTTGACGTGCAGCAGAATTCATGGAGTACCCACCCACCCCATCCCCCCTTTTTTTTTTTTTTAGAGAACTCACAGTCGGCATGAAACATGATCATCCACGCTTTCAAATTTGATTCGTTTTGGTCCGTATTTGCAGTTTCATGTTTACAATGTTCACAAAGTGATAGCGTGAATTATTTCCAGGGAGATCGTTAAGAACACTTTTTCTTAATTTTGTCTGTCCAGTTTGAAAACGGATGTTGACAGTGGGTATAATATTTCCGGAGACAAGGGCGGATACCCCAGACCGAAATCCGAATGTTATAAAATAATAAAAGTGATAAATAGTTAATTCATTACATGAAAAGGAAATGATGAAAACTTGGATTTCAATATTCATGTTTCATATTATTTTACACTTTATTTTTGCCGTTTAAATCATTTCTTGGGATACGACTTCTTTGAAAATAATTACCTGCAATATCTGGAATAAAGCTTTACCTTTTATGTTGTGTGGTACAAAGTTTAAGCATCCAAGAATATCATAAATGCAACTTTCAACGAGGAATGCCAAATCCGACGTCAAATAATGGCCGCCATTACGTGTTGACAACGTCGTCTAGTGAACCGTATCACTGAGCGCCGAAATCCTTACTCAGGCGCTTCCGGTTGTCCTAACAAGTATGAAGAACTGGTTGAGCACTTAGTTAAAAGTTACAAAGAGATAATACAAATACTGAAGGGGCTATCACCAGGAAGCCAAGCAACAATAGTTGAAATACCATATTTTTCAATCGAGGCATGGAACAAAGCGCATAAGCACAAAAATCCAGAAACATTTCGTGATCAAGATCATCAGCTAGAACATCAATTACTTGAGGTTAATAAGGCAATAAGGAACACCAACCAAGAAAACCAACACTTTTCACCAAACTTCAACATCGACTTATACAGAACATCAACCAGACAACAACGCACGTATCAAAGAGAGACAACCAGCAATAGACACGGTGAAACCAAAAGCAGAAGACTATACAACCTAAGCCTGCTACAAGACGGGATTCACCCAAATATACACCTTACAAAAGCCTGGCTTATGAAACTGACCAGACAGATAACGAGAGACTGTTGGGCTAAAGATAAAGAAGACAAAGATACCGACATCAATAATAATAGTTAGGGAGTACTTGGATGTATTAGACTGATAATTTGAGACAGCACACAGGATAACAGGTTAGTGTGGGTTGTCCGCGCTATACCACAGGTTAATTCAGTGTGCCTATCAAATCCGGTACTATATAAGGTTAGTGTGGGTTGTCCGCGCTATACCATTGAAATATTATTTCGATTCTGCTAGTAGGACAACAGGTCAGTGTGGGCTGTCCGCGCTATACCATAGGTTGTCTGCTAGCAATAAAATCCTCTTTCTAAAAGATACAAATACTTTCAGTCATATAACATAAAACTACTCCCTGGCTATTATTACTAAAGGTGTACAAGATGCAGGTACAGAAATTCAGAAAGAACCTTTCCACTGGAGATCTTCGTCCAAGTAAAATTACTACAAGATCATATACGCTAGATAGGGAAAGCGCTATTCAGAAAAAAATTAACGCATGTCAAAAAGAACATCTGAGATTTGAACTAAAACCAGGTAAAAATTTTGTAATAGAACTAAGCACTGGAGCATATGAAACGGTGAAAAATGAAATACTAAGCATTTTACAAAGACCCGAAATAGCCGAGAACTTAGTAACCTTACCAATCCAGGATGGAATAGAAAAATCAGGGTTAACAGTGGATTCATGCTATAAAGTGTATAACAAAAAACTGAACGGAGATGCTGGTAGTCTATTAAAATTTACAATCAACTTATATCATACAACCTGTAAAATCAATGTAAATGGAGGCAGGATTGATATTTTTATCAACAATATATTTGACCAAATTTGTGAGAAATTGAGAACTAAATATAGAGACATCAACATTCTTAACAACAGCATTTACTCATATTTATCTCAGCTAAAAAGTTCCTCCTCAAATACCATACATAGAGCTATAAAACAGGAAGAGAACGAAAATGAAAATAAAGTAAAGGAAATAATCTGTGAAGAGGAATATGTTTCCCCACTTAAAGTGAAGGAAGGAAACAATGCTGATACAAACCAAGCTATAATGGGAACGATTAAGAATAATCAAAATATAAAGGAAAGAAACAAGGCAAGTAGCTCTCCATTGAAAACAGATACAAATAATACACCTGACAATTTTATGTGTCCATGTTGCAACAGATACGTAGAGGAGGGAATAGGATGTGATAGATGTGATTATTGGTATCACTTCCAATGTGAAAACCTTACTAGTAAAACTGGAGAAAAAGAATTTATACACAAAGACTATATATGTACCCTTTGTAACGATGATATTCTCTATGATGCAAGGAATCTAGTGGAATCTGAACCAATGGTACAGGAAGATGAAGTCTACAATACAGAAGAGAAACAAAATGAGAGGCAACATACTGAATATCAGGGTGAAAATGAAAGAGAAATAGAACCTGAAGATATGGAAGAAACAGAACTTAAAACATGCATACCAATCATGCCAACTGGTATAAAAAACAGTATAAATCAAGAGTCAGAAAAGAATGAGCAAAGAATAGAAGAGAGAATAGACTCTAATTTAACTATGCCATGTATACCAAATGGGAACCCATCAAAACAAGTGCATGGGATAACCCCTACGCAACAAGGAGTAAAGAAAAATCATAAAGGAACTTAAAACAAGAATGACAAGGAAGAAATAATAACAGCTCAAAAAACGAGAATACTGAATTTAGAAAATGAGATCAAACATATGAAGACAGTGCTTGACACAATTGTTCAAAGAGGAGAAAACAAGGTTAATGAACAACCATCAGTTCAAGGCACCACAGAGACAAATGAACAAAGTAATACTCAACATGCATTTCAACAATTGCAGAGTCAAATGAAAGAGATGATAATGGAAAACCGTCTGAAAACAATAGAAAACCAAATGATCCAGAATATGTGCATGCAAACAGCTATTACCACACAGATGGCATTACAAACAAGGAACTACAACCCACACCCATGTGGAATTCAACAAAGTATGCCAGGAGCTGTACCTCATATACCACCAAACCCAATGCAGCACTATACACATCTACCACAAGGATTACCAGGAAGGGTACCTCAGATACCACCAAACCCAATGCAGCACTTTATGCATATACCACAAGGTATACCAGGAGTTGTGCATCAAATAACACCAAATACTTCGCAGCACTACATGCATTTACCACCAAATCCAGTGCAAACAGGCATGTATATACCACCCAATCCATCACAAAACTTCATGCATATACCACCAAATCTAGGGCAGAATGTGCATCTAAATCCTACACACAGATCTATGCATATAGCACCAAACCCAGTGACATTGCAAAGGCAAATGAATATACCATCAGCATATCATCTCCCCACAATGTATGGAATACCAACAGGAACCTACAATCCCCTTAGTGCAATGAATGCTGCAACGCAGAATACACATGCCACCTTGCCTCATCCTCCTGAATACAGCAGACCAGTCACGATCAACAGACAACAAATCCCGCATCATATGTCACAGAACAGAGATGAGATACGGATAAAGCCGCAGCAGTTAATACAGCAAGAACCTGTTCCACATAACTATAACATGAGAGAAGAATTCGTACGAAATCCAAATGACCATTTGAAGGATGATAAAACAAACAGCTACCAGCAAAATTCAAAAACTGACGACAAAAAAGGAAACTGCCAGCAACATCAAACACTTAATGAGGCGTCTTCTTATAACACTTTATATGATCAGAGCAAGGAATCATCTCCAATAAGAAATGAAAGACTAAGTGATCAGGAAAAAGGAAAAGAGAATCAAATTAGTACACAAACAGAGGAGAAAAATATAAGAGAAGCCAATAGCAAGCCCATATCAAATAGGGAAATACATGAAAACAGTATGACGACTCAGGAAGAAGATCAGAAATTATACAGGAATCCAAAGGAGTACCATTTTCGTCTCAACAGCCTAAGAGGATGGCCCCCGGAAATAAACCACCACCAAACAACAGACAAAGAACAGGCGATAAAAACATCAACATTATAACATGTAATATTGAAGGACTGAAGACTAATATTGCATTTCTCCACACGTTAGATCTTTCGAAAACAATATTATGTCTACAGGAGCATTTTTTATGGGATTTTCAAAAGAAAGAAATAAAGATACTACTCCCAAAAATGGATGATCATACAAGGTGCTACGATACAAACGACCCATTGGATAGTTTTAAATTGCCAAAAGGAAGAGGAGGGGTATCTGTTCTGTGGCCCTCTCAGTGGTCAAGTAGAATCAAGAAACTGAAGGACGGAAACGAAAGGATAATAGCAATTCTTATAACAGCAACTAAGGATATCTGCCTGATCAATGCATATATGCCAACACATAATTCTGACTCTCTTTCAGAATATACAGAATGTTTGGACATTATATTCGATATAATACAAAAATATGAAAATACGCACAGAATTGTATTAGCTGGAGATTTAAATGGAACACTACAAACTTCAAGAACTAACAAACATGACAAAATGCTTAGGAATTTTACCAAGAACATGAACCTGACAACTGGAGTAGAATTAATAAACACTCACACATTCTTCCATCATGCAGGCAACTCCTCATCCCAAATCGATTACATTCTGGTTCAAGATGAAAATTTGGTAATGGACTATAAAATAGAAGAAAGATCTTGTGCAAACACTTCGGCACACACAATTGTTAAAATGGAAATAGCCTCTCAAATGACAAATATCAGAAAATCAAACCAACAGAACAAGAAAGCAAAGTACAAAATGCAATGGGAACAAATTGACAAAGAGGGTTATAATAGTATCATTCAAAACAGTATAACCTCCATAGAGACCGAAAAGGATGTAAACATACAGTTAGACATGTTAGTGGAAGCAATGACTAAAGCAGGAAAAAAAACAATTCCAACTAAATTGTTGCAAACAAAGGGTCCAAAATGGAAAGCCTCGCCTGAAGTGCTAATAATTTTAAATGCATGTAGAGAAATATACAAGAAATGGCAGAGTGTTGGAAAAACAAAAGATCATGTCTTAGCAATTGAGTTAAAGAAGGAAAAAAAGAAATTAAGAAGCAAACTTAGAGCAGAGCAAGCAGTGGATAGACAAAAACTTTATCAGCAAATAATAGACAATCCCAACACACAGCTATTTTACAGGCTAATAAACAGAGGTAGAAATAACAACCGTACAACAACAAATTGCCTCAAAATCAATGGTGAATATATGTTCCTACCAGAAGAGCAAAGAAAAGGTTTTGCACAGTACTATGAAGACCTAAGCATACCAAAAGAAGAACAGTACGACTGTAACTATCTGAATTTATGCAAAGTTAGACAAAGCTGCATACAAGAGGCCATACAGGAATGTACAGATATCCCAGAATTGTTTTCAGAATCAGAAATAGAGAAAGCGATAGATTGTCTTAACACCAAAAAGAGTCCGGATGAATACGGACTCGCAGCAGAACATCTAAAAAATGCAAAAGAAACTATAACACCAGCTTTAAAATCAATATTTAACAACATCTTACTATATAGGAAAGTTCCAACCTCATTCAAATCTGGTATACTCACTCCAGTGCTCAAAAAAGATAAAGATTCCACTGAATTAGGCAATTATAGAGGCATAACAGTTACACCAGTTACAGGAAAAACATTTGAGTACTCATTCCTAACCAAGCTGAATTTAGAATCTAAAACAGACCTCCAGTTTGGCTTCACGAAAGGTTTATCACCAATAATGGCAAGTCTAATTATATCAGAAGCCAGGTATGAGGAAAAAAAAGGATCCGAAAATTTCTTTATTAATATTTTGGACGTGAAATCTGCATTTGATGTAGTTCAGCATTTCATTCTTATGGACAAGATGATAGATCAGGATATACATCCAGTATATTGGAAGATACTTACAGAACTCTATAATGACTTGACATCAAAAGTGAAATGGCTAGACGGTATCAGTACCCCATTCAACATCAAACAAGGTGTAAGACAAGGAGGAATACTGTCCACTCATCTTTACAAAGTTTTTGTCCAGGACTTGCTTGTGGAATTAGAAGAAAATGCTCTTGGATATCACCTAGGAAATATATATGCAGGCACTCCAACATGTGCTGATGACATAGCATTTATCTCTAACAATGAAAATGAGCTTCAGATAATGTTAAATGTCCTCAGCAGATATGCCAATGAACATCATTATACCATACATCCAATGAAAACACAAATTATTGATTGCTCAAAGACAAAAAGCAACTTTAAGTGGAATCTAGGTGGAAATGAAATAAATATAGCAGAATCAGGTGTACATTTAGGTATTATAAGAGCTGAAAAGAATGAATGCCAAGTCAATATACAAGAAAGAATACAAATTGCGAGAAGGACGAAATATGCTCTAATGGGGTCAGGAGTCCATGGAACAAATGGTTTAGATCCTCCAACATCATACAGTATCTATAAAACATATGTTGTACCAAGGCTTATATATGGACTGGAAGTATTACCCATGACAAAGGCTAATATTGAGCAACTTGAAAAATTCCACAGGAAAAATCTCAGGCATATACAATCCCTACCAGAAAGAACATCTAATGCAGCAGTCTTACTTTTAATAGGAGCCTTACCGATAGAGGCAGAAATACACAAAAGATGTCTATCTCTCCTTTTATCTCTGTTAAACTGTGGAAATGATAAAATACATCAAATACTAACCAGACAAGTAACTACAAATTTTGACAACAATAAGAGCTTTTTTACAAGAATAAGGAAAATATTAGAAATGTATGGGCTACCAAGCATCACCCAATTACAAAATAACATACCAAAGAAAGAGCATTGGAAAAATTCTATCAAGACAAAAGTGGATAAATTTTGGAATGAAAAGATCTTAGCTGATGCAGAAAACAAATCAAGCCTAGCATTCCTTAATACAAGCAATCTAGAACCAAACAAACCACATCATGTCTGGAATATTAAACAACTTCCACGATTCGAACTACGAAAGGCAATCATAAAAGCAAGAGTAATGACTGGGACATATATACTGCAAGTGGATAAACACAAATTCACACATTACAATGTGGAAGCAACTTGTCAACTTTGTTACAGTGGTAATGAGGATGTGACACATTTCCTAACAACTTGTCCAATACTAAGTACAACAAGAGAAAAGTACTTCTCAGAAATAAGAGAAACCATCACCCATGAGATTACTGCAGAAAATTGGAACAATGTCTTTAAAAACAAGGCAGCAATCTCTCAGTTAATAGTAGACTGTACAAAATATAAAGAAGTACTCAACAACTCTAATAAATTATTGAACGTGATTGAGAACAAAACAAGAAACTTGATCTTTCAGCTACATATGGACAGATTGAAAATTCTGGAAAAAAAGAATGAATAAGAATAGACAGGATGATATGTACAAATGTATATGAGTAATTCCATAATAAACAGTATTCATGGATCAGGACAATATGAGGAAATTCAGTCAACAGAATATAGTGCCTTAATATGATACAAATAGACATTAAGCCCAGCACCGAGTCTGAAATATGATAAATAAAGTATATAATGCAAAAAAATATATATAAATGTACATAATTTACAAACAAAGAAAAGAAACAAAATTAAGCACATATATTTTAAAATCTATTTTAATCTCATTTAAAAATCACTACTGATGCCAAATTATTTTATTTTATTTTATAATTACTGCAATATTTGAATAAAGTGAATATAAGACATATATATGTTAAAGGAAATATCTTCACAGTTAACATCCCAAACCACCATATTTAAAAAAAAAAATAAATAAATAAATTATCTTTTATTGTTTTAAATCACCAAATCCATTAGGTATTTTACATTAGTATGAAATTGCTACTTAATATATTACAACGTATTTTACCAGTTTTTAGCGCATTTGATCATATATTACTTAATTTTATCGTTTAACATTAAATGGTTTGCTTTTATTCTAAACTTATATAAAGCAATAATAACAGATTTTTAACCTAAACAGGAGATAAGATAGTTTTAAAAAAAAAACCACCCAAGTCCCTGTATATATGCCATGTAAAAAAAAACCCAACAACTTTCTTTCTTTTATATGCATGTGCTGTACATATTTTTAATGTGTTTAAAAATTTTAATACGACATTAAGGGTATATACTCCATTCGGAGGTGCTCCTACTTAAAGGAGGCTAATACACAGAAGAAGAAGAAGTATGGACACAGACGCAAATTGTCAGTGGGGTTAAAGGTCGTTACAAATGTATTGAAAGCTAGACTGGAAATGTGTATTAACAAATTGAGTTGATGTGTACATGTCTTCATTCAAATGCATTGACTGATAAAAAAAAAAGGGGGCTTCAACTTCCAACCCTCTCTGTGAATTTGTTGTTTGAGTGTTTGAATATGGAGTTTGTTAATAAATAGCTGCACTGTAAGCGCATGATATGTCTTGATTCCTTTTAAGCTTGCTTAAAGGTTGAACTATTTTGTTTTGTACAATTATTAGTCTATTTGTTTTCTCATTTCATTTGTTTAATATTTGTCATTTTAAGGTCTTTTATAGCTGACTGTGCTGTATGAGCTTTTGTCATTGTTGAATGTTGAAGGCTATTTGGGGACCTGTAGTTGTTAATCTTGTTTTAAATTTTGGAATGTAGCTGAAGTCAACAGACATAGACAATTCACCCAAGTTTTATAAAATGATGTGGAAGTGTTTATGTGAATAATTGAGATGGGAAATGAGGAAAGTGTCAAAGTGACAACAACCCAACCATAGAGTAGACAACAGCTGAAGGCCTCCAATGGGTTTTCAATGTAGCCAGAAACTCCTGCACTTATTGTCCAAAAACTATAAAATCCCTTCTTTTTTTTTAGCATATATAAAAATTCATAACACAGAAATGTATAATCTGAAATTTATTACAATCAAAAGGGACCTTAGGTCAATAGTGTAAACAATTCACCAAAGTTTAATTAAAGGTGATGGATGCATTTTTGTGTTATTGTTCAAAATTGGAAAATTCTCTCTTTTTTAAGGATAAAATCTCTCTTCATAACATGGAAATGAAAATTCTAAAATTTATAAAATCGATGTGGAGCTTATGTCAATAGATATAAACATTTCAACAAATTTTCTTGAAAGTAGGGGGAAGTGTTTTCTAGTTATTGTCTGAAGTGTGGATGATGGACTGATAGACAACAGTATACTATATTATGTTGTGTGTGAGACATTGGTATAATAAAATGGTTTCGAATGAATAATGATTAGAAACTGTTTAATGCAGTTATTGAGGGAACGACAGTGAAGAAATTCCTGAGATCAATGCGTTTGAATCCTAAGAATTCAATTTTTGTTGAAATGAAACAAAGTTCAATTTTTGACCCTTTGGATCTTAATGTAGACCAATTTGAAAAAGGACAATCCTGTGCAATTGAATATTTCTTGCTATTGTGCAATACTGTGCAATTAAAAATTTCTTGCTATTGCACAATACTGTGCAATTGGAGATTTCTTGCTATTGTGCAATACTGTGCAATTGAACATTTCTTGCTATTAAACAATACTGTGCAATTGAAGATTTCTTGCTATTGCAGAATACTGCGCAATTGAAAATTTCTTGCTATTGCACAATACTTAGTATAATAATTTTTGACCCCGATTTGGACCAACTTGAAAACTGGGCCCATAATCAAAAATCTAAGTACATGTTAAGACTCACCATATCAAAGAACCCCAAGAATTCAATTTTTATTAAAATCAAGCTTATTTTAATTTTGGACCCTTTGGACTTTATTGTAGACCAATTAGAAAACAGGACCTAAAATTAAGAATTTGGACATGGTTAGATTTGGCATATCAAAGAAGCACAATACCGTAATTCATTTTTTTGATGAAATCAAACAAAGTTTAATTTTGGCCCCTTATTCCTTGGGACCAAAACTCCAAAATTAATCCAACCCTTCCTTTTGTGGTCATAAACCTTTATAGATTTCTATTAACTTATACTAAAGTTATTGTTCAAAAACCAAGAAAAATGCTTATTTGGGGCCTGTTTTTGGCCCCTAAATCCTACACTGTTGGAACTAAAATTACCAAAATCTATCCCATCCCTCCTTATGTGGCCATAGACCTTATGTTAAAATATCATAGATTTCTGTTTACCAATACTTAAGTTATAGAGCAAAAACCCAAAACAATGCTAATTTGGCCCCTTATTCCTAAACTGTTGAGACCAAAATACCCCAAATCAATTCCACCCTTCCTTTCATGGTCATAAATCTTGTGTCTAAATTTCATATATTTCCATTTTACTTTTACTGAAGTTAGAGTGCGAAAACCGAATATCTTTGGATGAAGACGATGATGCCAACGTGATACCAATGTACAACCAAAAAGTTTTCAATTTTTGCGGTTGTATAAAAATGATGTCAAATCAAATTTTTAATGGAGTTTGCAACAGTAATTAATCAACTACTCATTTTAATACATCATAAAGTATTAAAGTGTAAATGTCATACAGTCATGGTGATGATGCCTCCGCTAGCATATAACGTATAAAGGTACATAAATCAAGAACTGTAAAAGTGAAGCTGCTAAAAATTGAACTTAAACCAAGTTTAGAGGTACCGGTAATAAGCATTGTATACACATTTTGCTAAATTTAGTTGAGACAAACTTGAGAAATTTTTCCATTTGTGAAAGGGGATAACCCTAGAATGATAATCAAAGTGCTTGTAATCACTGAATGGCTATTAAAGACTGCTTAAATTTATCAGTTGGTAGTAAAGTGAATTTTGCATTGTATATTGTATATATAGCATTATTTTAAGTCGATTCAACTACTATTCTGGACAGAGAAAGATAACTCCAATTTTCAAAGAAGATTTCATAAAGCAATGGTTTTAGGTAATATTAATTCAACAACCATTCTGGACAAAGAAAGATAACTCCAATTTATTGTCTTGAATCTACAAAAATGTTTGTTTTAGGCCCTCAATTCCTCGACTGTTTGCCCCATAACCCACAAAATAGACCCCAAACTTCTACTTATGGTATTAAATATTATGGTACAGTTTCAGAACAATTGAAATACTTATACACAACTTTTTGTACTGACACAAGATTAATGCTTGTTTTGGGCACCTTTAGAACCCTTATTCATAAACCTTAGGGACTATATATATATATACATGTATAACCGCCCCAAAACAATCCCAAGCTTCCTTTTATGATTATAAATATTATGTTATAATTTAATGGCTTCCTTTTTACTTATACTGAAGTTATTATCTGGAAACCATCCGTCTTGGGAAGACGACGACAGGATACCTACATGTATTTCAACTGCAAAAATTTCTGTGGTTGTATAAAAATTTCAAATATGTACAATGAAATATAGTTTCAAAATTGATAAGCCTAGATAGGCCTTTTAATTTTTTCCCCACATAGTTGAAGGAACATTTACACTCAGGACCGAGTCATAAGTAGGCAGTACAGTCTACAGATGTATTAAAACAACCTAGCATCATATTGCTAGTAGTGGGAGTAGCATTCTCGGGTAAATTTGTTCTTTTTTTTTTTTTATAATATGTTTGGTTCAAATCAAAATAGAATGCTTTTATCTCCCTAATACTTACATTGTAAATAGAGGTGGTACTACTTTGACAAATCCTTGTACATGAGAGTTTTCTGTCAAATCTTTATTTCACAAAGAATGAAATGCATAACAATGAACTGAGCTCAAAGCAAAGTACTTTAATAATACACTTAGACAAAGAGCTAAATCCAGTGATATACTTTGTACTACAGGTCCTTCATTAACATCCATTGACCAAAACCATATCTCAACGACATTCCATACTACATGGTTGGATTCGGAAGTCCTGAAAAAGACATGATTTTTTTTAACATATTTTAAGTATATATATACACAGGTTAAAACTTTCTTGTTGTATAATCATTCCGTATCTAGCAACTATCAATTTGCTTGCACATATTGATATATGTTGAGTGTACCTCTGTCGGAAATAAGAACACACAAACCTCCACCTAGTTTTAGTCAATGGACAAAACATTCAAAACTATAAAATATTATAGATCTAAGACTTGTCAGTGTCTATTTACCATTGCCACTGAATCAGTGATATATGTATTGTACACACAATTGTATACATGCAAGACTAAAATTATAAAGTACATACATGTTTGTATATAAGACTAAAACTGACATTCAGTCTTTACAACATCTTCATTCCCAAAGTCATTTTCAAATCTGACTTCATGGTAAAATAAGATTCCATATCTACAACCAATTAAAAGGAAAAATCCCTCTGATAGACTAGCATTTAAATCCGATTTCTAAAATGGAAGCTAGGTCACCTTGGAACTTAGAACTAAAAAAAATCAAACAATATATCTGATATATTTCAAATGCATGTACATGAAATAATATAAATCTCTAAAATTCACCATATTGTTCCCTTTTTCATCTTCTGTTAGATACTGTATATCCAGTGGCGGATCCAGAAATTTTCTTAAGTGGGGGCCCACTGACTGACCTAAGAGGGGGGTCGGGTCGCTCAAGTCATGATTCAGTGATTCCCTATATAAGCAACCAATTTTTTTCTCAAAAAGCAGCCCCCCCCCCTAAATCCGCCTCTGATATCAACCTCTAGATGTCTTTCAATTACATTCAGTTTAGTGTGGGTTGATCTTTGATTGTTGTACATGTTACAACCAGATTCCCGGCAGGGGGCAACTTTGTAAGACCGCAGAGGTTCAAGCTTAGATTTTGAAATAAGGGGGAAAATGTAACCTTTTCAATTTATAAAACAGGTTCAACATCATTTCTATACATATATAAACATATTCTGAATTGTGGACACACCTTCATTAAATATTCTACTTCAATTAGTGGAGGAGATCAAATTAAAAAGTTGCAATGGTTAAATACTCCAATCACAGTCTTTCCTGCTAAAATTTCATGTGTAGAATGTGATAAACGGTTTTTGGGTCTATATATTGTCCTTGATATTGAGGTTATTTTGACACAGCAAAATATAAAGAAAATGTAAACTATGATCTGGAAATTGACTTCGTTTTCCCAAAATAAGCCCACTTAAACTGAACTTTAAATGCAAAAGACCTCTAAATGGCTAACAGATATTGCTATATAAAAGATAAGTCCTTGATTATACATGTACATGATATTAAAGAATTCATGAATTTTACACTGATTCTGTCAGTTGAATGGACTAGAATGAGATAAGTTATATACATGATAGACATAAAGGTTTTTTCCAACAGTTGTGGTGTAAATTAAATTAGTTGTATTTTATGGATGATATATTTATGTATATACATGTATGTAAATCATTGGCTCTTCAACCAATGATATTTTACAATATTGATTATTAATTTTGTTTATTTTTCTAATGTTGGTATTTTTCAGCATACTAAAAATGTTTTAACACAACACGAGCACAAGCTTGATAGGGTGTCCTCACACAGTGTTTCCGTTGGCTGTCCCCATTTTCCCAATTTGCGAAAAAATAATACTTGTGGCGATAAAAATTCGTCATTTGCTAAAGAATTTGGCGAAAGAAATATATAGAAAGATTTATTTTCCTCCTTCTTGTTTATTTACTTTTTTCGAGTTTCTCAGACTTTAACTTATCAGACAATACTCGGAATTCACCTTGACCTCATTAAGATTTTGACAGAAAATCAATTATCAGGCTATCAGCTGATTGCAATTTACAGCTATCGACAACGAAGGACTAATTAATAAAGGTGTTGATTGAATTGTTTGACAAAATGATATGGTTGAATGGCTTCCACTAAATGTCACATACAGGAGTTATTTACCACTTTTCGACTCACGTGTTTGAAGAACTCTTTTGACGTCTCCTCTCCATGTAAAGTTAGTTTAGAAAAGAAAGCTGTTGTTGTGACAATAAATGTTAAAGGGCAAGAAAAATCTCCGATTTAAAACTTGAATTATCCTTTGACTTTGATGTAAGTAATTGATCAGGGAGACTACTTTAAAGTCGTTTGAGTGACACGCGTGTTTCAAGCATAGTTTTACGTCTCAACTTTTTCATTTAAGATGGTCAAGATGGTGGTTATGAAGAAGGGGGGGGGGAAAGCATTCTGGCGTCACAATTTCAAATGACATAGGATAACATATGATCTGTCCATATATATGTATGAGGGTAGAAATGGGGGTATCTTATTGAAGTATTCTTGCCAAATGAAGATTAAACAGTAATTCTTAGACATGACCATAAAATGGGGGGATAGAACCTTTATCGGGACTCCAGTATCGGGTGTTTTTAAGCTCGGGATTATCCCCCCTCATAAAATTTACACTTTTTTCAAGACGATTAAAAAATCAGCTGAATTTGACAAATCACACTATTTGTTTTCCAAAAATAACCGTAATTGGATGGGGGTTCTGTGTATTCACATTATTTGAACAACTCTCCTTGGGCCGAGAAAAAAAAGATCCGTGTTTCAGGTAACCTGACCGACCCTGTTTTTTAGCCCCGACCCTAACTTTTTTATTAGATCTTTCAAAAAAAAAAAAAATGATAATTATCAACCGACCCTGTTTTTGACACAGGCTTCTGATAAATGACATAATATTTTTTCTCTCTTGCTTCCTCTTGCACAGAAAGCCAGTAAAATATTTTATTAATGTCAAAAGGTATTCCAAATAGGTTAAAATCCAAGAAATTTGCACAGCAGGTGCTTCAAATATTGCAAATGGCCCAAGACCACAATTAATGACCCCGCTTTTCGTTGTTCACGAATGTAGTTCCTTTTAATTAGAGTGTATTTTTCCTTAATTCTTTTTTTTCCCTTCCCCACTCATTTCTTAGATTTTATTGGGTGGAAATGAAAGATGAGAGGTAAAATAATTTTTTGGATGTTGTATTTAAACTCATTTTGATATGGAATGAGTGATTAGGCCAAGTGCAAAAAGGTCATATTTACAGTTTTCGGAACATCTCTTGACTTGTCCATAGGGGTATGGATGTATATTGGCTAAATTTGTAAAAGTGATTGCTTCAATCTTTCTGAATTTTGGATATATTTTTAGACTAGTGCTATACATAAGACACACAAAAAATTTGACAAAAGTGCATGGTGCAATTTTTTTAATGATACAAAATGTTCTAAAGAAATGATAGAGAAATTAATTGTGGTCTGTGGCCAAATGGCACACTTCCCGTTTTTGAAACTAATTATGGATCTGGACTTGGAAAAAACATGATAAATACTCAATAACTCAAATATGAAATTTTGAATCATCACCAAAAAGTATACAGATATTAAGATTAATGTAACTAAGAAGTGTTTAAAGATTTAAGCCATAATCAAGAATTGTTTTTGAGATACGGTGTAACATGTGAAAAAAACACCCCCCTGTTTAAGTTACAATGTGCCGTAACTCAAAAAGTTTTAATCTTATTTTCACCAAAAAGTATACAGATCATGTGACCATCATAAGAAACAACTATATTAAGTTTCATAAAATTTGGATAAGTCGTTCTCAAGTTACGGTGCCACATGTTTACGCTGGACAGACAGACGGACACCTGACATTTGTATACCATAATACGTCCTGTCTTTGAAGGACGTATAAAAAGCAGTACTAAGCGTGCATGTTACGCTAGAAACATATTCAAAGAATAAAGTTTTATAACTTCTTAATGTCATATCCAATATTTATCAAAACCTATAGGGGAGTTACATGTATCTTACTTCCTATATTTTTTCGTGGATGTCAATACACCTAATCGCTATTTATTCTAAAATTACACAACTTTTTCATCGAGTTGAAGCTATCTGGGGGCCGTTGAAACAATTCACCATGCACAATACTTTTTAATGAGACCCGTTTTAACTTATTGTAAATACTTTAAACAAAATAATTTTTTACTTCAATTTTCAATTTCGAAAAATAGTGGATCATACTCTATTAAAGTTTCTTGATGATCGCTTTCTAAAGTTTTTCCTCCCTCAGCTCTCTAGTAAAAAACCTTTATTTTCAGTCGCATGACCCAAACAGAAAGTTGTACATACAGTGTATGACTGTTTTTCCCAGATTGGACTAAATAGCGATAATTAAATAAAGTGTAATTCCGGGATTGTTGAAAACTTGCATATTCATCACTATCTGATTTTGCGGTTTTAACAATCCAGACAGACAAATAGCAATAAGGTGTTTAGGAAAACATGACCTAAAACCTCCTTCATATAAGACAAAAAACATGGGAACTCATACTGAATGGTCAAATGTGTTCAATATGAAAATTTCTATTAAGATGGTAAAATCACAAATCAGCCGTTAATGTAAATGGACTATAAGTATGACTTTTGAGCAAATTTAAAGGGAAATGACGGGGAAGGGGCAAATTAGCTTTCAAGGGGAGCAAATGCTGTTTAAATTGGTAAGCGGGTTTTAAATATAGAGGGAAAGTGGAGTCATCTTTTTGGACTTTAGTTACATGTAAATATAACTTATGTAGACTTACCTTCTAATTCTATAGACTATTAAAAAAAAAAAACACACACAACTCGGAACTATTTCTAATTCACTTGGACTACTGATATGCAAACCTAAAAACAAAAAGAAAAATATCATAAAATAGTGATTGAAAGATTCATAACACTTTGAAAGGATAATTCAGACACGTGTTACACGGGGAGCATGTTTGTTTACAAATAATAATGTCACGTGATCGCGCACTGACCTCGCATGCTGCATCGCCCTTACAATTCACTAATACATGTACATAACCATTTTCATGCAAACATGCAAAGTGAATGTGATTGGTTATCAAATAATACAAAAATAATGCATGAACCGTTGAAGAAGAAATTGTTTCATCAAATAGATTGGATTTTCACTTTCGACACGAATAGGTCGAGTTGACATTCCTGTCATCGGAGATAGTATTGAGATAAATGGGATAAAACGGACCGTCGAAAAGGTCTAGAGTACCACATCAGTAGAACCCTAACATAAATAAGTAATACTTACCAACATTTCTCTAATTAATAACCTATAGAACTGAAATTTCACAAAAATACCGGTAAATAATTTTGTTGTGATGCTGGTTAAATTGGCTCTAAATAAATATTCTTACTCCTATTGCTTCATGTAAAAAAAAATGTATAGAATTTAATTCGACTACAGTTCAGAATAAAAAAAACGTGAATATGCAAAAGCCAGGTAATATGTTAATGATAAAGTGTGTATAAATTTTCGTAAACGAAGTTACCCGTATACTTCACCAAGAATTACATTTGAGCGCAAAGCCGTTCTGTATGTGTGATTTGGTTGGTTTATGTAACATAATTTAGACTGGGATCCTGGCTAATCTTGACCTTACGACGCGCAGCTAGATTGGGCCGGATCCCAGGCTAATGTATCATCGTAGAACTCAGGGTAACGGAATTTTTTGCGTTGCTATTAGATCATTGAGGCCATCTATTTTTATTGCGGGTTCCACATATTTAAATCGGAATTATAGAAAAAATGGAATGTTGTGAGCAGAATCAAAACAGAAATGATGAACACTGCAACATTTCCAGCAAAATATAAATAGGATGGAGGATCTGTGTATTGACATTATTTGTAAAACTCTCCTTATTCATGTGAAGCGTGTGCTTTACATCGAGGCTTATTATGCTAATCATTGACGCCACAGTACTTCAACCAATCAGACAATGTTTATTTGGGGCATTCGATCGATTTTAACTCAGATTTTGGAATATTTCAATCGAAATTATAGAAAAATGGAATGTTGCTGGTACATATAAAATAGAAAATGATGAATACTTTTAGCTAAAGATAATTTGGATGGGGGTTCTGTGTATTCACATTATTTGCACAACTCTCCTTACTGATGCCATATTTTGGAATTTCCGTGACCTAAATGGTTCGCGAAAATTAATATTTTTATATATAGTATAGTAATTATCTATTCTCCTGTTCCTGCTTAAAACATATATACATTGACGGATTATCAGGATTTGTCAACAATGAAAATTCGATGTATTGATATAAAAATTGCACGATTTTATCTCTTAACCTTTTATAACCAATAAAGTCGGATTTCGAAAAAAATGAATTCAACTCACTTGTACCAAAAACAATGTCATCATTTTATATTCTTTTTTTCTTAATTTGGCATTGAAAATTTCATATTAATAATGATGTATTGTTTAAAGATAATTTATATATAAATTACTTTTATTTTTTTATAATTATTTTGCAAATTATGTCATTATATTAATCAATACGTTTAGAATAATTTATGGTAAGACATACTACATTTACATGATTTTTTTCCGTAGATCATATTTATATTTGAAAATTTAAAGAACTTGCGACAGGTTTATGATGTCTTAGCTAAGATGATCCTAAGACAGCTTCGAGACGAGGTCTGAGATATGTCTTAGGATAGTCATAAGAGGATCATAAGACATGTCCTAAGACATGTCTTATGACATGTCTTAGGATAGCTTCGTGAAACCGGCCCCAGGAGAAAAAAATATGACGAATAAGTCTTCTAGACAACAGTTAAGCTTTTTTAATGCGCATCAGTTTTGTGTTTAAATTGTTTTCCAAGTGTCTGATTCTAGCACCGCTGGTGATTATTGTGCAGACAAAACGCACGTATGTCATACACATTAATAAGTTTGGTATATTAGGTGACTTTTGTTCATAACTAGACCGAGACTTACATTGATACAAGAGCCATGATTGTAGGGCAATCTAGTATACGGAAAATGAAGGGTTATCATTCAAACTCCTTGTACCGGGAACAGTCCCTGTAAAAAAGTGGCGCGATTGTCGTCATTTTTTACACATGCATTTGTTAAGCAATACGATGAAGCTACTACTACTACTACTACAATGTACTACCAATTGAGTAAAACAAAAACAAAAAGCATGACTATAAATTCAACCAAGGAACATACATGTAAAATCTTTTAATATTTCTTTTTCTGTTCATGGTTAAAATACATTAGTGATATTAATTTACAAAAATTAAATTGAAAACCTTAAACAATATACTCAGGTCAAGAGGTTAATGTGTATTTAGTCGTTATTGTCTTCAGTTACATACTAAATGCTATTGATTAATCATACACCCTATGATGAACATATCAGTTGTTGTCTGTACATAATTATTTATGAGTCCGGGAACTCTTTTCCATTGATCACTTTCATAAATCCAAATTACTTCAATTTCACCAGAGAACGTTGGACATTCCGCGAAAGCAATTGTAGCTGTTTTATTCTATTTCAGTGCTGAATTTAAAGATGTCACAGCCAATGGTACTTGTATATTCTTTTCCTGGAACCAAAAACCTTTCTTTGGATCCTGAAAATCTGTCGTATTCGATTTTTATACCCGATGGACATTCTTTTTCTAAATCAATTCCGAAGGCAAGAACAGACGGAAGTACTATAGACATTCTCGCTAAGCTAGACGACGTTCAGAAAATAAATGTATAACAGTCTAACGTCTGATGAATATAGTCTAAACTTGAAATAACAGTTTTATATAGCAAACATGTTAATTAAGTGATGTTTTTTCTTTTGTTGCGTTTCCTTATTTGGTCTATGGCACCATCACTGACATTTGACTAACTTTCATATCTTCGCGACTTAATCAAAAATAGATTTGAAAGTTGAACGATGTGATAATAACAATAAGTTTATGTCGTTCTTTTTACAGTAAGTTTTATTTACCCCAATTGCATCTGTTCTATGGAGCAGGGTCTTTTGATCAATTACGGACATTGGTATCTCCTGCTTTCTTACCTTGTGGACGGGTGCTACAGTTAAACTTAATTACGTTGATTTGCTATTGTGATAATTAGAAAAAAAAAATAAAAAAAATCCACTTTATAAATTTCATCCGTTCGAACCGCTTTTCTGGATTTACCGTCATCAGTGACTCGAAACAGTTGAAGAGTTATACGAACAAGAAGGACATAACAATAATAGTCGAATCCATCTAATAAGGAGACCTAATAAAAGCATAACTGAAATTCAAGGGCCCTGAAAACCAAAAATATTATATATTATATTGTAGACAAAAAAAGAAACGATACCCAGATTTAATCAAACATATTTATTGAAGTTTTTAACAATGTAGTTTTAGTTATGTATTTTATAATAATAACATTAAAGCATACACACTTAACAAAGAAAACAGATGACAATTGATTTGCCTAAATGCACAGACTGTTTGAAGATGTCATTGTCGAAACTTACAGATGGAAAGTTAATAAAGTGTTTGACAATCTCCTTCGTTGAAAACAGCACTTAATCTCCGAAGTAATAATCCAATTAAGGGTTGGATAAAGGCTGGAGGAATGTTATTCAACTCTTCAAACAATACGACTTGTAACTGGTTGACTGACTGTGGCTGCTGATGACATATAATAATACCCTTTTCAAGTTCATCCCATAAATGTTCAATGGGTGATAGATCTGGCGATAGAGCGGGTCATGGACGAATGTCAATGATATTCTGATCAAGATATTTAATTTGTGCATACACGTGTCACGTGACAACTGGTACTGTCCTGTTGAACAAGATTCCGATTTCCATGCCTTGCAATGAAGAGAGAATTTCGTCATGAAAATGCACCCCAGTTAGACTTTTGTTAATAAACTTCGAGTCAGTGCCTCCATAATGCGTTATTCCACACCACGTCAATCAAAGCAATCACATTCATTCACAAGTGCGACTGCATATCATAATGTTCAAATCAGTGTTCGTTAACTCTCATTCTGCTATCACTGCTACTCAAACGAAATCGTGACTTGTCACTAAAGATGACAGTTTGCCACCTAACTCAGTTCATGTATACAAGTGCGTTTGCCCAACGTAGACGTGCAGTCCGATGGCGTTGTTTAAGGTTGGCTTCTTCTTCATGTCGTCGTGAACGTAAACCATCCTCTCTTATCCTTTAACGAACAGTTCGGGGGGATATTCTTGGATTACCCACCCCCACCCCCAGGCTGGTGTTTGTCTTGACGTAATTGTTGTAGGCAAATCCCGACCCTTGAGACCTTGAGATGGATGAATCTTATTCGACAATCTTGAAGTTACGTCGTTTCTCTTGAACGTCCACTACGTGGTCTCTCATTTGAGGAACCAGTCTCTCTTAAACGTTTTATTAGTCGTGGTTTTGTGAATTAGGAAACCCCAGTATGATGTTATCTGCTTCCACCAAACCCTTTGTTATGTCGAGTTGAATTTGGCGTAGACGAGGCATATAAGACCGGCTTTTTGGGTGGTCACCTTCAATCACTTTTTTTTTAACTGTGTTAATTGGATATTTAAGTATCCTTATTAAATGAAAACCCGTGTTCACACCACATAAATGCGGTTTCGCTCTAAATTTAAGTGATGTTAAGTCCAGGTAGAACAAAAAAAAAAAAGACAGTCATAAACAGACTTATGACTACTTTTGAACACACAGTTAGAGGCAATAATAAATTTTGGGTTGTAAAACGTTTAATGCCAAAAAAGTCGGGTATCGTTTATTTTTTTTGGCAAGTTTAATATATGAAATGAAACAAAATATTTTAGTTGTTCATAGCGAATTGCATTCTTCTATTGTTTTCTACATGCGCATGTCCATATATGATGTTTTATTCAGTCATCTCGCTTAAAGTTTTTAGTAAAGAATAGGTAAAGCGTATTTTATGCAACATGACTTTTTGCGCCTTTATTAAATATCTAATAACTTGCAAGCTATCATCGTATTGAATATACCGGTTCTTAATAGATTAAGTAGGAACTAGTTTTTACTGGGACAAGAGCTGACAACTATTTAGAAACTGCAATTCGCTTCTGAAATGTAATCAATGAAAAAAGGTAAATGGTAGAGTCAATCATTCGAAAACATGCCTTATCCAGCCACATACTATATGTCCATGTCCCAAGTATGAAACATGCCTTATCCAGCCACATACTTTATGTCCCTGTCCCAAGTATGAAACATGCCTTATCCAGCCACATACTATATGTCCCTGTCCCAAGTATGAAACATGTTGTCCTTGGATGCTGTGTGCTATATTTGTTTTTCCATCTTTTGTTAAATCATTTTTTGTTTTTAATTGTTTAAAGATTTGTGTTAGTAGGGTCTTTTATAGTTTACTATAAGGTAAAGTTTTGCCCATTGAAGCTGCGATTAATAGTTTTGATTGTCTCTTTGATAACTAACTTGTCTAAAAGTCACGAGTTTCACGTGTCTGTACTTGATTGACTGACTGTTTTCGAATTTGTAATCAAGTATTCATATTTTGGCTGTGGATTCGGAGAGCGGGCGATGATTGGACAGGAAAAGACGCTTACCCTGTCGACGCACCCTGTGTCTCTCCTTTAGGAGCTATGCGTTTTTGTTTTATCTTTTTTGTGTATTGATAAGATTTGATAACATCAGTCGATGCCACTGCTGGTGGAGATTTATTTCCCCGAGGGTATCACCAGCCCAGTAGTCAGCATTTCTGTGTTGACTTGATTTATCATTGATAGGTTCATAATTATAAATTAACTGTTAACAAAACGTTGAATTTTTAAAATACTAAGGCTTTTCTACCATAGGAATAGATTACCTTAGCTGTATTTGGCAAAACTTTTAGGAATTTTTGGTCCTCAATGCTCTTCAACTTTGTACTTTATTTGGCCTTTTTAACATTTTTTTATTCGAGCGTCACTGATGAGTCTTTTGTAGACGAAACGCGCGACTGGCGTAAATATAAAATTTCAATCCTGGTATCTATGATGAGTTAATTTAATTCAGTCCTCCTATGATAACGATTGTAAAAAAATCCCAAATCCATGATGTTATGTAATTTCAATGAAATGGGCGACAATAAAGGTATTTCTAAAAAATAACTTCTATTTAAGAAACGTTAAATCGCACCTCCCTTTTATATTTTAGAGGAATACCTTTTTATTCGTCTTGAAATTTTTTTTTGATTTGTTTTTGTTTTATATCAATTGTTTTAGTTTTGTGTTTTCCATGACTTTTAGTTGTGTTTGTATCCTAGTTTTTTGAAAACTATTTCACTGTCAACGTTCATGTCATTTCAAATAGCGTAAGTCACATACAGGTAACCGAACCATTTACTCTTACATTTATTCTTATTGTTAGACCTCAATTATGATGAATATTTGAATCATATCGATACGTATTGTTGTATTTAATGGACATTACTAAATGACGTCTTTCGTTTCATATGATAGAATAGCCAAGCACATACATACAAGTTCAAAAGAGTTAATGTATTATATTGTTGTAATTTTCCTGAATATGGACGAAGTTTTTGTAGTTGAGGTTTAGGAACCAAAAATTGAATTCAGCTTACATACAGCTAAAGCATCGATCATTCATCTTCTGCGTGTGTTAGCTGTGGGATGTTTTCGTTGGAAAGGTTGGTGGTTAAAATAAACAGAAACTAAGTGTTTGTCCAATAATATACAAAAAAAATTAATGTTGTTAACATTAATGCTGTCTTTACTAATTTTCAATAGAAAAAAAAAACATTTTGCGTTTTCGTCCTTTTATCATGTATATTTTTCCAAAAGTTTAAACACAAAATGAATTATCCTCACATAAGATCGACGAACAATACTTTATTGTTGACTATAAATGTAGCTTGTATGTGCTAGTGACTTCCTTTGATCTTTAGGGAACATTGGCAATGGAACTAAACGAACTATTGAAAAGGTTTAATACTAGACCTACTGTGTGTAACTGTAAGCAAATAAAAAAGATATATCGTAATCTAGAGTGCAATACAATGGGTGTACAGAGAAACAAGACAGGGAAGTTATAAACAAAGATATCAGAAAAGCGTCAGCTTAGTGAAAATATACGCCAACCAAAAAACGGTATGGATATGTATACAACCATTGGCATTCGAACTTTGGGTTTGGATCTGCTGATGATATTGACTACTAGAATGTAAATCCACATAATTTGGACAATGAGATTTCAAACCAAAAGAAACAATTGATTAAAAGACAAATAGAGGTATGCATACAGTCGTCAAAAATATACAAGTGTCTGAACAAAAATATTAAGCTCTAAGTCGCCCTGAGTCTAATATATTGTGATTAAATTTAACAAATCTTCTCAACGATATATTTTCAATTAGTAACCATGGTCATTTAACTGTTATACAGACATTCGATATTGCCATTTTCTATTTGAACTTTCGTTTTGGTACTCCTGGCTGTTATGGACATCTACAAGCCTTCATCAAATATTTCATCGACTAGATGTTTACATGAGGTCTAAATACAGACTGTTGACATTTATTCAAATACAAAAAAAAACCTGTGAATCGCACTATGAACTTAGTATGAACAGTTATCAAATGTACCAGGATTAAAATTTAGTACGCCAAACGCGCGTTTCGTCTACACAAGACTCATCAGTGACATTATATTTCTTTTCTCACTTTAGATTGTGTTTTGGTCATATATGGTATCAAGATAAATCATATAGATTTCAACTTCTATTGCACAACGTGTACTAAATATGTTATGAAACTTGTTTATATCTTAAATCTTATGAAGACAGATACGCACTGTTCAGTTCAATATTTATATGAGAATGATATTTAAAAACTTGCCAATTTTTTTCACACTAAAAGATCACATAAAATGATTATTTAATGCTCCCGATAATGTCATCGGTAATTTTAGCTCCGTATTTGATATAATGGAAAGGATACTGTCCAGGAAATTCTTCGAATATATTTTTTTTTTATTTAACTATAGAAAAAGTCTGTTTCCAGCTGTTATTTACTTTATTTTATGTTTTTGATATTCGACTTCTCCAGTACTGTGCATTACTTTGTACAGTTTTCATTTTCTGTATGGTCAGTTATAAAATAATATTCATTTCACTGCTTCCCTTCACATTTTACACCATTATTGGGTATACAAAATATGTGTACATGGTCACTGAATCAAGAGAAATGGCTATTTATGAGTTCAATACATACGGTACTTTCCTAATAACTGTAAACCAACTTATTTTCGCGGATACTTTATTTCGCGTTTAGCCCTGTCTAGTCCATTTGGCGGCGGTTTAATTTCGCGATTCTCAAATTTACTTGATATAGTTAAGTAAGAAGTCATCCAAATTTTATATATTCGCGACGATTTATATTCGCGATATTTTTCTACTAGCGAAAGTCGCGAAAATAAATCGCTCGCGAAAATAAGTTGGTTTACAGTATATCATTTTTCTTTTTGTTTTAAGTTTTTGATGTGTTTTGTGTTGTGTTTTATGAAATGTTTCTGATGGGTTTTGTGTTGTGTTTTGTGTTGTGTTTTATGAACTGTTTTTTGTCTTTTCGTCGTTTTTCCGGTTTTTTGTTGCCATTGCATTGTTATTCTGTTTTCGTTTTACGAGTTTTCGCCACTCTTTTACTGTAGATTCAATGCTCGTCAACTTCGTAAATTATTTGGCCTTTTTATCTTTTTTGGATTCGAGCGTCACTGATGAGTCTTTTGCAGACGAAACGCGCGTCTGGCGTATATACAAAATTAAGTCCTGGTATCTATGATGAGTTTATTTATTAATTTTTGTGGGTACCAATTTCCAAGGACTGAGTTGAAAAATGTACTTTGATAGATATCTTTGAACTTTCAAAGTCGTGGACTACCCATACCTATGAATTCCACGAACATTGGTATCAGACCAAAAATAAAAAAATCCAGAGTAATTGGAAAAGGGTACATAAAAGAATTTTTGAAAGAAGATATCTCATTAAAACAGCTTCTTTATTGCAGTTACTGATTTTATCATATTGGTGGACCGTCAACAATTACAACCTAAACATTTGACATAGCTTACAGGAAGGAAAATACGTTCTTGCGTACCGTTTGATGTTAATAGATAACCGCTATATATGTCTTTGGTTGAACATGTAGGGATACATGTTTTAATATTGAATAACAATTATTTAATCAAGTTAACTAGATGCAGTAGCGTATTTAACCTATGATCTTACATCATTTTCAGTAAACGTTATGTGGCCTTATAATCCCAATCCAGTCTTCGTACATATTTTATCACAATTTAAAAACACAATGACATCAATAATTTGAAAACGAAATTTTGCAAATTTAATGAGTTGATTAACTGTAGACTTTTGAAAGGAAAAGCTACAATATGAAAATTCAACAAAGACATGTTTATAAATTTTTTTGAATAAATAGTTGTTCTAAAATTTAACAAGATACTAAGTGAAAAAATATAATTTAACAGATACTTTATTTTCCATTCCTTGTTTTTCTCCGTCGACAAATGAGAAATTAAAATGACAAAATCGAGATAATATATTCATTTTCTCATAACAAGAATCACAATGCAAATATTCACATAGTAAACCATTTACATGTAATCAACCTTGCAAATTCTATGTACAAAAAAGGGTGGTTCTTGGAAAAATATACGATACTAAAAATATTAGTTTGCCTGTGGATATCAAATAAACTGTATGAATGCGACGGCAATCATTTATGAACAACTATTTTTAAGTCAAATAATTTGTGCAAAAAAAACCCCCCATTAACATATTTCCTTATAGATTTTATAATTCTACATTTTAGAAAATACTTTATAATAAAAGTTAAAGATAGAACTGACATTTCATTATGTATGTTACAAGAATTATAATAATTATGCTTTAGAATTGTTAATTTCTCATCGCCTAAACTTGGTTGATCATATTGATTTGATGCAGAAGCTTTAGGTATGTCCAGATAAACGCTTCAAACCCACCAACTTATAAAAGTGTCTTCATACCACTATGAATTTTGGATGTGATGTTTTATCTTTTCAGTTAAGGTTTTTCTGGCCATATATAGTATTATTAAATCATATTGATAACACATACAATCTGTTGACCTTTATTAACATCGTAAAAACGTACGCATTGCACTAGGAGCTTCGTATATAATGCTGTTCTATTATCATTTTAGGTTGTTCTGGTCATATATGGTATTACAATAAATCCTATTGATTTTAACATCCATTGCACTACTTATACATAGTTATATAAAATCTGTTATGAAACTTGTTTACATTTTAAATCGTAAGACGATGGATAAGGACTGTCAAGTTCAATATTTATGTAAGTACGATAATTAAAATACTAATACATAATTCAAAATGATATTTAAGTGAACTACTTTCCTTTATTTTTTGAATACTTATTTTTACACTTGCTTCCAACAGTGTTCTGGAGACTGAAAGACAGTTATGATGAAAAAATACTGCAATCGAAACTTCATGAGTTTGACGGTCAACATCACGAATTTGTTGAATGATACTATGTGTCTGCGTCACAATTCACTACAGACAAGTTTTCGGAGTCTTACATTTTTTGATACCGGAATAGTCTGCTCTGCACATGGATGTGTCCTATTCCCGATTCTGACATTTTTATTGAATGTGGATTCGCATGGAAGTGATTTCTTAAGTTGTTATGTGTTTTTTTTCTGACCTTGATTTGTATCTTTTTAATAGGTATCATAGTTAAAAGTAAAATCACAAAAATACTGAATTCCGAGTAAAATTCAAAACGGAAAGTCCCTAATCAAATGGCAAAATTAAATGATAAAACACATCAAACGAATAGACAACAACTGTAATATTTCTGACTTGGTACAGGCATTTTTAAATGTAGAAAATGGTGGATTGAACCTGGTTTAATATCGCTTTACCTCTCACTTGTACGATAGTCGCATCAATTTCCATTATATTGACAATGATGCATGAACAAAATGTCACAAATAGGGGTACAAAAACAACACGAATCCCACCAAAAACTAGGGATGATTTCAGTTGCTACGAAAGGGGAAGCAGATCCGGTAGTTACGACATAAGGAACATATCCGATATCATCTGTATAACGAATATTCTATAACGTTCAACCAATTCGTGATGGCGTCCGTAATATTACGGAAGTGAACCATAATGTGTTTTATAAATTCTTGTTTTTCTTTAATTTTACACATCCGGAAATGTATTTCAGTTTTGCTTATTATAGATTTGCAAAATTTTATACCATTGGCATGCATCATTGTTGAACATAAAAACTTCATATCATTGGCATACCTCATTGCTGAACATTAAAACTTCATACCATTGGCATGCTTCATTGCCGAACATAAAAACTTCATACCATTGACATGCTTCATTGCCGAACATAAAAACTTCATATCATTGGCATGCTTCATTGCCGAACATAAAACTTTCATACCATTGGCATGCTTCATTGCCGAACAGAAAAATTTCATACCATTGGCATACATCATTGCCGAACATAAAAATTTTATACAATTGGCATGCTTCATTGCGGAACATGAAAATTCCATACATTGGCATGCTTCATTGCCGAACATAAAAATTTCATACCATTGGCATGCTTCTTTCATACATCTATTCCAAACCTAAAAATTGTCTTAAATCATATTTTCTACCATAATGTTATTGAAATATTCAAAATAGACAAGTTTGACATCACAAAATGTGTGTCTTCGTTAAATTGTTGGCCTATTACTTATCACTGAAGAAAATAGGGAGATGCAATATACTTGTGGCATATCATTACCATTGAAATTTTACATTGATCGTAATAAAGGTTTCAATTCTATTGAAAGCGATATGGCTGTGGAGAGAAACAAATCAAAAATAAACTTGAAAAGTTACTTGTCTGAATTTATATCAGATCAAGATGTTGTTATAAAGTAAAAAAAAAGTCATCTTAAACTTAGTGTCTCTATATGTGTATACGTAATACCATCAAAACAATGACGTCCCTAGTGGATGTATGTTTAGTGTAAAGCAATTAGTAAATTAGATCCTTCATATCATTGCAAAACATATAGTTTTATGATTACAAACAGGTAATAGGTACTTGTAGATTTGCTGGAGATCCTGCATAATGTTCTGTCTAAACTTTATTGGATACGATTACCCTTACACCTAAACTTGATATTAGCCTGATATAAATAAGAAGATGTGGTATGAGTGCGAATGAGACAACTCTCCATCTAAGTCACAAGGTATAAAAAGTTAACAATAATAGGTCAAAGTACGGCATCTGTAATCTCTGCATTTTCCTGAAAACTGTATTTCTTTACTTAATGTATTACTTCAAAGGAACGATTTGCTTTCCCAAATAGCCATTCAAAAGGCCTAAAGGGTCTATTGAATCAATGTTCTTCAATCTAACAAATAACATATGCAAATGATTAAAGCATTGCGAGAAATACTGATAAATCCGAAAAATCAATTGCTTTAGAAAAATTCATAAAGACTAATAGACCAACGTTATTGAGACGCTCAATCGTATGTGTTTTTTTTTTTACATAAACGGAAACACGTGTCTTCTAAACTTTGATAAATCAATTTATAAATAGGAATATGTATATCAAGGTCGGGCATTAAACCAAAAGCAATATATTGCAGTCTGCCATTGGATCCTACTACAGATTAGCCTTATTTATAAATAATAGTTGTAATCAGTGTATTACATGACCAAATATGGTGTTATAAACCTGAATTGCTGTAAATAAAGGTCATGCAGTAATAAAAACAAAAACAATAATTCACATGACCAAATATGATGTTACAAACACAACAACACTTGCTCTTTATCAAGGTCATGCAAGGAAAAAAGTATAATTGAAGGCTGTAAAAATATATATAAACTGATATTTCGACCTTTAAGGTCTTGCACAATTTACATTTGTTTTATGGTGACTAAGCTCCGAGTGCTCCAAAACCGGCAATATTGGTATAGATACAGAAATGTCAGTTTTTTTTTTATATATAAACGAAAGTTTTATTTTCTGGAAACAAATTGAAAAACTGTCAGAATACAAATCTGAAGGGGTTAGACACAAATGAATTTAGCCCATAGAAAAAGTAAAACAAGTCCCCGAAAAATACACAGAAAACTAAACATTCAGAAGAACGACTCTCAACCCTCTCAATACTCCCGAAAATTTCGGTTGACCTCATGTGCTATACTGAAGAATAGGAAGTTTCTGCACAAGAGTTACACCCATCATTTTACTTTATACATCCTGTGATAGGTGGCATTATGCAGAAAGGAAAACGAAATTATTGCTTCAATAATTGGAATTAGCCAGTGGTAATTTGTTATAATGATATTCTGTAATGGTCAACTTAGTAACGACACTTCCGTAAAACCTTCGAAGAGATAACTTCAATTTTACCACTATAAACACGTGATTTGAAAGACCTTTGAAAGCAGCAGCGCTTTCCATCTATTTTTTGCCAGGATGTTGTCTTTTAACTAATGGTTTTTGATTGTATTTATTTCGGTATCTTTTTATTTGTTTTAAAGCAAGCTTTTTGTTCCTTTAGTTTAATTCGATATTAAGGAGTAATAACAGCATTGTTTTCCCCTATTAGTCTTTGTTAAATAGGCATTTTAGAAATAAATGTGCATTTTTTTTTATTGAAATAAAGAAATACTTGGCAAGAGCAATGTTTTATTCTGTCAGGTAATACAGTGAAACTTTCAAATACAATATCATTGCATAAAAGATAATAACCAATACCAGAAGTAAACCAATCCAATTTACACTCCTGTTGACCAGCTTATGTAATCATGTCATCTCAAGTTTCTAAAATATTCTATAGAAACCCCAAATACAAAAAGAAAAATGCTTTGCAACACTCAAAATATACTCAAAATATTCTCATGCTTGTTCTGCGAAGAAATGCAGGGTTAATTTCCTATAACTGTCAAATTCAAGTGAATATTTTTTTTTGACCCTTTTTCGTATGAAACCGGATGTGAAGTACTATGATTTGGTGGTATAACACCTACATTGTAAATAAGACATTTTTGTTGATTCAACTCAATGTGATTTTTTTTTGAAATACTTGTTATTTCCAGCATTACTGTCAAGTTTTGTCATAATCAGTTCAATAGTTTGAGAAAAATTCAGTACAATTTAAGACAATATCATCAGCGATCTGAGAAAAATCGAAATCACGCCGCATCATGATAGAATATAGTGTGAACCGATAAATTCACCAATAAATGATTAAATATTCATTTCATCTGCATAACAACAGTTGAATAGTATACAGAAGATGACCGTAAGACTATTGACACCCCTAATGTACCTCTTTGTCTACATTATAAGTTACCTATTGATCCATTTAAACCTCTCATTCCCCCAATTTTTAAAACTGTAGGCTAATAAATCAAAATTTTCGGGTAACTATCACAAATTTATGTAAGAAATGTGATTATAAATGAGTAATTGAAGTGTTCAAGCTGAATAAAAAATCCAAATAAAAGTCTACTGTCTCCATGGAAGTTCCAATAAATCCTAAACTTAAGGATGTACTTAGATGAAGTAAGGTAAACATTAAGAAATTAAGAAATTAAAATTGATACTATAAGCTGGTAGAGCATCAATTAAGGATAAAGATAAGCTAAACATATTGAGAGGTCATGGACTTCCTTTTCGAGATATTTGAGATTTAAAATATGGCGGGAAAAGGCAGACTCGGTCTTTTACCTTATATTTGCATTGGTATTATTTGAGTTTCAAAACAAAAGAAAGAAAATCAAGAATCTTCTAAAATTTTGGTAAATGACCTTTCATGAGCTATTAAGTCTTATATGAAAAAATAAATGGGTGTTATAGGGCAAAATATTTTACATTATATTGAATGGAAAAATACCAAGGAGTCCGAACAGTTGACACAAATTCCAAAACCTCACCTAAGTACATCCTTAAGTTTACACCGTGTATCAGAGAGGGGCATACAATGGTTCCCTTTTAGTTAATGATTTGTTGCTACTGCTTCAAAATACATTTCATTTACTTATTACCGTATATTTCGTTGAGAATTATTTACGAAAAAGTGTTCGTTTATAGCCCAATATAGAAAATAAGGAGAAAAAGTCAGAAAAAGCTCCTAAAACATCTGAGTATGGCATGCTCTGCATACTAATATTCATAGTAGAGCCCTTTGTCTACAAAATTTTCCCTCAAATAGGTTTTTGAGACTCAATCCACTGAGGATATTTCTTGTTTACATATTTCTGTGAATAGCACGACATGTTTAAAAATGAGAGTACATACAAGGTCAAAGGTGCATGTGCAGCTTCCCTAAATGGAAGTAAAACATGTTAATTCATTGTTTTCCCCTATTAATCTTAGTTAAATTGACATATTTAAAAAAATTGTGCAAAATTTATCTTTGTTTTAAATAAAGAAAACTTGCAAGACAAAAGATTTATACTGTCACGTACTACAGACAAAATTTAGGCCCGGTAATATAAAAAAGAAGATGTGGTATGATTGCGAATGAGACAAGTATCCACAAACGACCAAAATGACACAGACATTAACAACTATAGGTCACCGTACGGCCTTCAACAATGACGCCTTTTTGGCTCCAAAATAAAGAGGTTTTACAAAGTTGTTAGAAATGTAAACTATTAGCTATTTATTGTAAAGTATAATACTTTTGTTACATACAAATGGGCTGTTTTTGACGATACAATGAACATGCACCAGGTACTAGCATCATTATGTCATGCACAAATACTTAAATCTTCACAATTTTTGCATTTGTGCTAATTTTAAGACGGCCTTTGTCTTAAATGGAAGTGGCCACACTTGTTATCAGTCTTAATATTTAAATATATTTAGTATTGATGATAAACCATTACATATATAAATGTTGAGAATGAACACGAATGCGGCCACTTCCATATTAGGCAAAAACCATCTGAAAAGTGCCGTTTTATGGCATATTTGATAGATTTTTCATGTTAAATCTTGAATTTGACCATATCAATTCAAATTTTTAACATAAACTAACTAAATCGACTGAAGTAGACACTTAAATGTTTCAAAAAGGTCACAAATCTTTCATCAGATGTACTTCGAATTTTTGGTCGGCATATCCATTACCGGACGTTCTCCTTTCACATACATTTCATTGCATATAAGAAAATAACCAACACCGGAAGTAACCCAATCAAATTTTCTCCTGTTAACAAGCTTGAAAAGCCATGTCTTCTGAAGGTTCCAAAATATTTTATAAAAACATCAAATGAAAAGAGAGTGCTTTGAAACACCCAAGATATAGTTTTATGACTCAGAAATTTTGTTCTACAATGAAATGCAGGGTTAATTTCCTACAACTGTTAAATTTAAGGGAATATTTTTTTCGACCCTTTTTCGTATGAAACCAGATGTGACGTTCTATGGTTTTGTGGTATTACACCTGACATAGACATTTTTGTTAAACAAACTAAATATATTTTTTTTCAATTTGAACTACTGGTTGTTTCAAGCATAACTGTAAAGTTTTGTCATAATCAGTTCAATAGTTTGAGAGGAATATAGTACAATGTAAGTCGGCATCTAGATTTGAGCAAAATTTATTAGAAAAATCCAAATCACGTGGCATCATGATCAAATATAGCGTGAATCTAAAAAATCACAAAAACAAGATCATCTCATCTGCTTAAAAACAGTTGAATAGGATACAAATAAACTCTTCATAGATACCAGGATTAAATTTTGTATTTACGCCGACGCGCGTTTCGTCTACAAAAGACTCATCAGTGACGCTCGAATCCAAAAAAGTTAAAAAGGCCAAAAAAGTACGAAATTGAAGAGCATTAAGGACCAAAGATGACTCTAACATGATGAACACCACTAATATACCTCTTTGTCTTCATAATAAGGTCACTTTTGGTCCATTTATTCCTCTCATTGCCTCAGAATTTTAATTTTTTAGGCTAATAAATAATCTAAATTGTTGGGTAACTATCACACATACATGGGATAGTTAATGAGTAATCGAGGTGTTCAAGCTGAATGAACTATCCATATAAAAGTTTACTGACTCCATGGAGGCTTCAATAAGTCCTTACGTAAAACCTTAAATTTACACCGCATTACAGAAAATGTACATAATGGTTTCCCTTTTTGGTATATAATTTGTTGTTACTGCTTCAAAATGAATTGCATTTACTTATTATTGTAGAACTTAGGAAAACGTTTTCTTTCATAGCCAAATATTGAAAAAAAGGAAAACAAGTCAGAAAAGCTCCTCAAAACACCAAGTATGGTTAGCTATGCCTACTAATATTCATGGTAGCGTCCTTTTTCAAGGCAATTTTCCATCAAATGTGTTATTGAGACTCAATTAAATCAGAATATTATATGTTTGCAATATTTCAGTGAAATAGCATGACATTTTTAAAAATGAGAGTATATACAAGGTCAAAGGTGCTTGTGCAGTTATTTAAATACGTGTAAAACCATTATTAATGTTTCCCTATCAGTCCTTGTTAAATTGGCATTTATTTTTTTAATTTGTAGAATTTATCTTTGTTTCAAATAAAGAAATACTCGGGAAGTGAAAGATTTATCCTGTCCAGTACTACAGTAAAATATTTCGTATAACATTTTATTGCATATAAGATAACCAACCCCGACAGTAAACAAATTTTGAAAGAAATTCAATACAATTTAAGACGACATCTACAGCGTTTTGAGCAAAATTTCTTCGAAAAATCTCATCTGCATAAAAATGTTATATTGTATACAAAAGATGACTTTCAGATGATAAACACCAATAATGTACCCTTTTGTCTACATCATAAGGTCTCTTATGGCCCTTTAAAACCTCTATTTTTTCTAATAAAATTAAATTTGTAGGCTAATAAATCAAATTTGTGGGGTAACTATCACACTTTTAGATAAGAAATTTAACCATAAATTAGTAATTGATATGTTCAGGCTGAATGCACTATCTATATAAAAGTTTACTGACCCAATGAAGGTTTCAATAAGTCCTTAAGTAAAACTTTAGTTTACGCCGCGTTACAGAGAGGGATATATAATGGTTCCTTTTTGGTATATAATTTGTTGTTGCTGTTTCGAAATACATTTTATTTACTTTTTACTGTATATTTCATAAAGAACTACTTAGGAAAAGTTTTTCTTTTATAGCCCAATATCAAAAATAAGGAGAAAAAGGTCAGAAAAAGCTCCTCAAAACTCTGAGTATGGCATGCTCTATCTACTAATATTCATGGTAGGGTCCTTTGTCTAGGCAATTTTGCCTTAAATGTATTTTTAAGGCTAAATCCACTAAGAATATTACATTTTTGCCATTATTCAGTGAAAAAGCATGATTTATTTTTATAAAATGAGAGTACATACAAGGTCAAAGGTGCTTGTGCAGCTTCCCTAAATAGGAGTAATACCATCATTTATTTTCCCTGTAAATCTTTGGTAAATTGGCATTTTTCAAAAAATTGTGCAGAATTTATCTTTGTTTCAAATGAAGAAATACTTAGTAAGAGTAAAGATTTATCCTCTCCAGTACCATAGTGAAAATTTCACATAACATTTCATTGAATATAAGATAATAACCAACACCTGAAGTAAACCAATCAAATTTTCACCCCTTTTTTACCTGTTAACTAGCTTTAGTAACCATTCGTTCATTGTTTAATCATACGTTTTTTGATTGAGTTAAGTCTGCCAATTGATATTTTATCGTATGTTTTTCTTTGTTGTGATGTTATGCTATTGTTTCAGAAAAAGGGAGAAGGTTTGGATCCATTAAAACGTTTAATCCCGCTGCAAATGTTTGCACCTGTCCTAAGTCAGGAATCTGATGTACAGTAGTTGTCGTTTGTTTATGTAATATATACGTGTTTCTCGTTTCTCGTTTTGTTTATATAGATTAGACCGTTGGTTTTCCCGTTTGAATGGTTTTACACTAGTAATTTTGGGGCCCTTTATAGCTTGTTGTTCGGTGTGAGCTAAGGCTCCGTGTTGAAGGCCGTACTTTAACCTATAATGGTTTACTTTTTAAATTGTTATTTGTATGGAGAGTTGTCTCATTGGCACTCACACCACATCTTCCTATATCTATGTCACCGGAAGTTTTCAAAATATTTTATAGAAACACCAAATAAAAAGAGAAAAGTGCTTTGAAACACATATATATGTTTATGACTAAGAAACTTAGTTTTGCAAGAAAATGCAGGGTTAATTTCGAACAACTATCAAATTCAAGGGAATATTTTATTCTATCCTTTTTTTATATGAAGCCGGATGTGAAGTACTATGATTTGGTGGTATTACACCTAAAGAAGACATATTTGTTGAATAAACTCAATGTGATTTTTTTCTTTGAAATACTGTTTATTTTTATTTCAAGCATCACTGTCAAGTTTTGTCATAATCAGTTTAATAGTTTGAGAAAAAATTTAGTACAATGTAAGACGATAACTACAGCGATTTGAGCAAAATTTTTTCGAAAATCCAAATTACGCGACATTAAGATTAAATATTCATTCTGAAACTTACATCACTGATGAGATACCTACAAATCAAAAAAATATATACAAGTAATACGATAGAGAAAAATAACTACTTACCTGTAGAGTACGTATATAGTCCGGCAGTATGCACTTATATTTGTCCACCACAATTTACTTTTCAATCCGATAAAAAATGCACAAAATATATATCAAGTGCACATGTATACAAAAAAAGCACCGAACCATTTCCATTGTATTGAATTGAAAAACATTGCAAGTAGCGTAAATCCTACGATTGAGAATATTTCGAAACATGTTATATGCTGTGTTTCTGGTTCTACACTTTATAATCGTAAAAACATGAACGGCATTAAATTGTCCACCTTTCAATCGTGTCAAGTTCATGCTGTTAATTTGATACATATTTACATGATAGTATTTTCCTTTCAAACACAGACATCGAATTCTAAATTAATTAATTACGTTTACCAAGCGGTAATTCCTACACTATCAAACTATCCAAATTTATTTACAATGTGTTTTAAAATACACATTACTTTCACGAGGTTTAATAGCGGAACAATTGGCTTAAGGTCACACCAGGTGAAAGGTAATTATTTTGTAGGTTGTATAGACATGATAGATATGTGTAACAACTATGCATTATTGACTGAAATAATGAATATGTATTTTAATTGTGTTCCGATTGATGTAACTGTATTAAATATTTCTGAGTGTTATAAAATTGTAACTGTTGTAAATTTGTATAGTATGTTGAAACTTAAGCATAATTTATATACTATTAACTATGACATTTACAAATACAGTTAATCTATGTAGTCTCAACGTAAACGGAATTAATTCAAGAGAAAAAAGAAATAGAGTAATAGAATGGGTTACCGCTCAAAAAAGTGTCATAAGTTTTTTGCAAGAAACACATTTCGATGAAATTATCGAAAGGGACATAAATAATAAAACAGCATATGATGCGTTTTGTAGTCATGGTACTACGGCTAGTAGGGGTGTAGCTATATTAATTAAAAAATCATTAAGCTACGAACTAATTAATAAATTTATTGATAGGGACGGAAGATTGGTGCTTATCAATGTGCAAATGAATAACTCAATTTTTACATTTATTAATGTATATGCACCTAACTGTAAAACATCACGAAATTCTTTCTTTAAAAAAGTCAGCGATAATTTAAAGGAACACGGTCTAGGAATAGCAATACTTGGGGGCGATTTTAACGAGACAATAAAACCAATTGATAGAAAATCTATACGTCCATGTAAATTTACTCAACCTGTACATGGTTTAAAAAACTTGATTAAATCTAACAAACTAACAGATATATGGAGAAACTTACATGAAAATAAACAGCAATTCACATGGAGAAGAAGAGATAAGTCACAAGCTAGTCGAATTGACATGATTTTTATTGGGTCAGATTTTTTAACACTGGTAGAATTTTGTAAAATCAAACCAGCTGTTATTCGGTCTACTGACCACCAAAGCGTATTTCTAAAATTTAAGCCAGGGGTATCAGAAAGGGGCAATGGGTATTGGAAAATTAACAATTCAATTTTGCAAGATAAAGATTACCAAGAACTGATTAATACTTTGATTGATAAATATAATTTTGAAAAGGAAACATTAGATTGTAGGCTATTATGGGATGGGTTTAAAATCGCGGTAAGGGAAGTAACCACAAACTATTGTAAAAATAAAGCAAAGTTAACCAAGGGACGGAGATATACTCTGGAAAAAGAATTAGAAGAAAAAATAAAATTAAGAGATGAGACAAATATAGATGACGATAATATAGAAAAAGAAATTAATGGTATTGAAGAAGAGCTAAATAAGATATATGAAGAAAAAGCGAAGGGAGCTCAAGTGAGATCTAGGGAAAAATGGGTAGAGTTAGGTGAAAAAAATAATTCTTACTTCCTTGGGTTAGAAAAAAAAAGACAAGTTAAAAAATCTATAAGTAAGCTAATGGGAGATAATGGGGAAATAATTTCGGATCAAGAGAAACTTTTAAACAAAATAAAAGATTATTACGAAAACTTGTATAACAAAAAAGGTTTAAATAAAGATTTAACAGAAGAATATATCACCGATACAAAATTAGAATGTACCGTTGATGAAAATGACAAACTATTATGCGATGGGAAGATTACAGTAGAGGAATGCACATATGGTATCTTTAAAATGAAACTAAATAAATCTCCAGGTCTTGATGGACTTACGGTAGAATTTTATAGATGTTTTTGGAATAAACTGAAATCACTATTGGTAAATGTATTAAATACAGGATACGACAGAAACAGTCTTTCATATTCACAACGAACTAGTATATTAACTTTGATATTTAAAAAGGGGGATCCATTACTTTTAGAAAACTATCGTCCAATATCACTTCTTAATATAGATTTTAAAATTTTGTCATATGTTCTTGCGCAACGTTTAAAAAAGGTACTTCCAAAAATTATAAATGAGGATCAAACCGGTTATGTTAAAAATAGATTCATTGGGTTTAATCTGAGGCAAATCCAAGATGTAATAGACTACTCAGAAACATACAAAATAGAGGGAGCAATTGTTTTTGTGGATTTTACAAAAGCATTTGATTCTTTAGAATGGGATTTTATGCTTGGAACTTTAAAACATTTTGGGTTTAATGAATCATTCATTAAGTGGGTTAAAACTATGTATACAGATGTTCAAACATGTGTTATGAACAATGGGTGGGTATCAGAAATTTTCAAAAATTCACGGGGAATCCGACAAGGCTGTCCTTTATCAGCATTATTGTTTGTTTTGGCTGTTGAAATTATGGCTCTTAAGTTAAGGAACAACAACGAAGTAAAAGGAATCACTATTAAGTTAGATGGGAAAAGTCACAGCATTAAAATTTCACAACTAGCAGATGACACAACATTATTTTGTAAAGATAAAAACGATGTAATATCTGCAATGAATATAATCGAAATTTTTGGCTCATTTTCAGGACTATTGGTAAATAGAAATAAAACAGAAGGATTGTGGATCGGAAAATTAAAATCATGTAAAGATAAAATTGCGGGGATTAATTGGGGAGATAAACCCATTAAAGTATTAGGGGTGTTTTTTGGACATGATAAAGATGAATGCGAAAAATTAAATTGGAATTGTAAAATAGAGAAAATGATGAAATTATTCAAGACATGGGAAAAAAGGAATCTTTCAATTTTAGGGAAAATACTAATTATTAAAGCATTAATTTTGCCGTTATTTACGTTTTTGGGAAGTGTGTGCTTAACACCTGAAAACTATATTAAAGAAATAGAAACAAGAAGCTTTAAATATATTTGGGATGGGAAGCCAGACAAAGTAAAAAGAAACCTGTTAACACTTCCTTATGAAAAAGGAGGCCTACAAATGGTCGATTTTAAAAGTTATGTTATAGCGCTTAAAGCATCATGGGTATATAGACTAATTAATGGTAAATTTGCCAACTGGAAGCTAATACCTTTTAAATATTTAAAAGTGTCTAATAATATTTTAGTTATATTTAATATGAATTTAAATGATATAAAACATTTAGAATATTTTAAACATGTTCCAGAATTTTATAGAGAAGTAATAAAGTCCTGGATTTTGACTGGGGGTGGGCAAACAAAACAAGCAGTGACATATGCTGATATAAGAAAACAAACAATTTGGGGAAACAAATTTATTGCATTTCATAAGAAACCAATTATATTTGAAAACTGGATTAAAAGTGATATAATATACTTGAATGACATTCTAGATGACACTATGTCACTATCAGAAAATTATATTTTGAACAAATTAAAGTGTAAAGTAAACTGGATTGCTGAATTTCATAAATTGAAACAATCCATTCCACAAAATTGGATTGACATAGTTAAACAAGAAAATTCTGTCCAAAGTAAAGTAAATATCCAGAGAAATAAGATCACATGGAAAGATCGTTATCTTGAGACTACATTTTTTTCAAATAAAATGTTATATGACTCTCTAGTGAATAGTAAAAAAGAAACGTCAATAAGGATAAACAGATGGCTCAATATTTTACCATTGCAAGAAGAATCAGATATGAATTCATTATATAACTTTATTTTCAAATACTTAACTGAAAATAAATTAAAAATATACAGATGGAAACTACTACAGTTTATTGTACCATCCAAAAAGCATTTATTACAATGGAAAATAACTAATAACAGTCTTTGCAATTTTTGTAACTTAGAAGAAGACTATGCTCATTATTTTTTCAATTGCTCTTATTTAACAAGATTTTGGCAACAATTTAACGAACTTTTAAAAAAGAGTAATTTACATTTTTCAATAAAATTACAACACATGATATTTGGATACAAAATTACAGACAGCAAGTATTACCCGATAAATTTTTTGATTACAATTATTAGTTTTTCAATATACAAGTCGTACTATGTATCTGAACAGAAAAAAAAAAACATAGACGTATTCAGAATTTTTATTAACGAATACACAAAGAGAGTAGATACCAATCTTAATGGACATAAGGCAATAAGTCCAATGTTACTTTCAATAAAAAGACACATAGTCAATGAATAATATTTTTAAATTGTTAATATAGAGATTTGTAAAAAAATGTATGTCAATTAGTTTAATCAGCTGACTATTCCCTGGGTAGTCAGTGGATTGTAACAGGGTACGTCAAGAGAAGCTTGGAATCTTGATGGTTTATGTAACAAGCTATATTTGATGAATAAAATTATTATGTAGTTAAAAAAAAAAAAAAAGATTAAATATTCATCTCATCTACATAAAAACAGTTGCATTGGATACACAAGATGACTACTTTGGCTGATGTTTAGGTAGACGTCAAGATATATAACCGACCTCACTGGTATCTAATATCTCTTTTTCTGAGTTTTTTTTACACTTAATTATATGTAACATTCTCAAACAAGAATGATTATGCAGGTTGGCTTATCTGTTTGATGACGACAAAAACTGAACTAATTCTTTAACAAAATTTACAGTTAGTAAAACATTTGTGAAGAATGGAAATCATAAATATTTGTATACGTAAAATTGAGAAAGAAAATGGGGAATGTGTCAAAGCGACAACAACCCGACCATCGAGCAGACAACAGCCGAAGGTTACCAATGGGTCTTCAATGTAGCAAGAAACTCCCGCACCCTGAGGCGTCCTTCAGCTGACTCCTAAGCAAATATGTATACTAGTTCAGTGATAATGGACGTCATACTAAACTCCGAATTAAACACAAGAAACAAAAATTAAAAATCATACAAGACTAACAAAGGCCAGAGGCTCCTGACTTGGGACAGGCGCAAAATTGCGGCAGGGTTAAATATGTTTTTGAGATCTCAAACTTCCCCTATACCTCTAGCCGATGTAGAAAAAACAAACGCACTAATACGCACAGTACATTTTTGTACTATTGCATATTGAAAAACACTTTGATGATTTTACTAGAGACGTCAAAAGATCTGAAAATGAATACTCGGATACTCGGTCATGATACTCGCGAGTACTCGAGTACTCGGTTAAATCTAAATCTTAAACGTCTATTGATAAGTTTAGATTTTTGGTGGGATGCGGTATATTTTTCTTACCTTTCATAAGCCTAATTATAATATTATGACATCGCTTGACATCTTAACGAAAGACAAACGTATTATTGCAGAACTCAAAATGTATTATTACTAAAATGTTTAAAAGTTAAAAGTTTTCAGCAGAGTTAAAAGGTTTGACAACGGTGTTTGTCCTTCAACGACTCAATTTATTGCTTCAGGAATAGAAGTTACTAGTTTCAAAAGATGTTTTGCAGACCACACAATCGTGATATTTCTATAATATGAGTCTAAAGTAGTATGAAGGAAGATATGCATATACAAAAACGTATATATAGTATAAATTCAAAAAGAACATGGATTACCCATGTTTTCCAGGTTTCCTCTTTAGTAAGTGTCGTTGAGTTGTCTGTGTATGCCCTTTTTGGAATTTGAAACCAGATAAATGACTTAAGACTTTGTAAATGTCCTTTAAAACAACGTTGTATTACTGGGTCTCAACATGTTTAACGAACACTCTTCCGAATTATTGCCCTCTAGTTTATGCAATAAAAACTGTACTGGTACCATTTTTCCAATTAAGAAAAAAAATATCGACATTGACGACAAGTCACAGTATGAGCCCATGTTAAGTTCATCTGTACTCAGATAAAATGTTCACGCAACATTATCGATTATGAAACAATGTGTGTAAACAAGAGACTTCTGAGAGAAAAAACAACAATCGGACGCAAGTGACATCCAGCCGATGTTGTTTTAAAAGAATTATCGTATACGTTTTGACCTTATAAGTAAATGTTTAAAAATCGGTTATGAAACAATTTCACCTAAAATAAACATGTGCTAATAAAAGACGATTACAACAGGTATAAATTCTGTGGCATCTGATTCTTCAATATCAGATCAAACAAGATGCAAATAAACATAAGGTAATTTAACTTATTTATGAAACTGGTTATCCTTTTTCTTTTTTTAAATCAATTTTAATATCTTTTTGATAAGCAAAGTTGAGCATACATGGTTTTCTATGCTCTATATGAAGGCCCTTTTTACGTGTATGAGCTTAAACGTTTAATTTCATGTGTTTTGGTTGTCAAGTAATCGATTTATTTATTAATTTCTTTTAAATTTTGTTTTAGTGTATACCTTGTTTTTTTTTTTAACTTTCCAAACTTTTTGCGGCGAAAGCCCCTGTTGCAGATTAGTCTAGGTAATTTATCGCACGTATTAATTTTGCGTATAGATGAAAGACCTTTACAAGTTTAAAATGACCATCTAACTATTTGGTTACCTTGTGTAATTGTAAATTTGCCAGAAATGTCTATTATTCATCTAGTCGAAAGACATGTACAAGTTAAAAAATAACTTTTCAATTATTTGTTTACCTTATGCAATTTTACATGTTTCGGTTATTGTTTTGTTTGTGCAATATTATATGCGTCGGTCATATTTATTCTTCTTCTAGTCGAAAGACATGTACAAGTTAACAAATGACGTTTTAATTGTTGCAGGACCTTGTGTAATGTTACATGTGGCTGTCATGTGCATCTAATAAGAAAAAAGACCTGTACAGGTCAAATAAAAAGCTATCTTATTGTTTGGTTACCTCAAGGAAAGTTAAACAAAAGATTTGTTTTAACATTTACGCCGTCGTTACAAAAATCTAACATCTTCTTTTGTCACACAGTAGGATCTCGTGGTCACCTTATCAATTGGACGTCGACTGATTTATTTCTTAAAATATGGATATTGTTATAGCAATCGTTCTTTCGTAAACAATTTTTGTAATTTCATTTAATATAGGACTTGCAGAAAAGCCTTAAAGAAATGATTTTTAACATTTCAGATTTTAGTCATTTTGTTTACGAAACTTCACAAAAAAAATTATTCTACAGATTTATACTATGAAAATAACACTATTAAAATTTGATGCGTCCTGAGCTTTTCTCTAGATACATTAGAGAAACTAGTTTGAGGGAGTTGTAAGTTTCTTCCAATATCATAAAGTTGTCAACGAAGAATTATCCGGCATATCTCCTTTGTGAAGGCGGTAGGGGAAACTAATAAAATACAAATAACCGATATCGCTGCGTCTTTGTAATCAGTGTGTCAATTAAGACTGTATAGATACCTAACAAAATGAAGCACTATTTGACAAAAAAAAACTAAATTTAATAGTTTACTTCACATACGATTATCTTCGTCTGAGAGAGGAGAACTCAAGTGTCTAAGAAATTTCTATCTTTTTCAACGAAAATTTTTAGAAAGGTATGTTATATATCAAGTCAAGTCGGAAGAACTGGTTACTGAGTTGTATTTGGATGTTACTTATTGCTAGCTAAATGATATTGTCTTTGTTCATTGCTGAAGGCCGTATGGTAAAGTTGCTTGCATCCACGTCAATTGAACTCTAGTGAATTGTTGTCTCATTTTGAATGTCAATGATACAACATCACCTTATTTTCATAATGTCCTGTGAACATCAAAAGGAGATTATGTGATGAAATTTTTTAAAATCTTTAAAATGGAACTTCAACTGTTCCAAAAGTGGGATTACCATACCTTCTTCATCCTTTGTTGAAAATAATTACTTTACTAAATGTCTATTGCGTCATAAAGGAAAAGAGGAAACGGGCAATTAAGGCTATTTTTCTGGTCCAAATATTAGTGCAAATTAAAAAGTAACTATACTGTGGATGTTTTTCAATCTGCCCTTACAATACAAAGTTAAAAAGTGTTAAGAAAATAAAAAAAAAAAAACAATTCGCATTTGATGAATCATCATGGAAATTATCCATAACGAAATTTTTATATATTTTGTAAAATACTAGATGTTGTTTTGTTTTAGATAAACTTTAAAAAATATTTTGCATTTCAAAAGTATTTGCACTACTAAGAAACAATTTGAAAATTGGTGAGATTATGTAAAAAGTTTCTGTAAATTTATTTGGTTGTCTCTTGGTTTCCACAAAGGGCAAATGTGTAGAAAACTGCATACATTTCGCAACTCTCTTTATTTGAATGAAAAGGGACATATTTAAACGTAGTTATGACGTCAAATAATATCAAATCTTGTGTAATTTATTTGCATTTTTTTCTGATTTTTGATAGTTAAAAACTTCATTACGCAGGAAATTATAAGACATAAGGTCACTTAAAAATATACAATTACCGACTGTTAAGTAGAGGTAAAAGGAAAATATAGGTTATTTCTCAATTTTCATAAATTTTAGCGTAAATGGATCATTCCCGATTTTTTACTAATCATCAAAATATGTTCAATATATCATAAAAACACATTCACAAAGTTTTGAATTTACATTCCCTCTAATGACGGTGAAAATCGAATATTTGCATTTTTTTTTGGTTGACATACGTCATCGGGTTTTGACGTTTTAGCCCGATTTTGAATTATGGGTATGAAAGAAAATGGACACACGTGTAACGTTTTGCATTTATTAAACAAAAATTCATATGGTCATGGTATATATTTTTGATTTAATTTTATAAATTAATAGATGAGATTTTTTCCGGAAATATTGAACACAAATTAATAACTGATATTGAAACGAATTTTTTTCTTTCTTTTATTTACCTTGATAATTTCGACAACCATTTCAACGCAAAGTCTGTGTGAATAGAATGTGTCTGTAATTTCGGAAAGGCATTGTTGAATTCTCGAATAGATGAGCATTTTGTAAAATAATTCGTTTTAACTTTACATGAGAGCAATATAGCCTCATGCGTACACTGTTACAAAATTTCTCGTTGCATTGAATACCTGTTGGTGACCTTCTTCTATTGTCTGCTCTGTGGTCGGGTTGTTGTCTCTTTGGCACATTCCCCATTTCTATTCTCAATTTTACTGTTACACTTGTAAATGTTTTCATTTTGAATGGAATATCAGAAAGAGAATACCGAGTTTAGTACACCAAGACTAAATATCCGATGACAAAAAAAAAAAATAAAAATAAATAAAATAGTTGAATAAATTCACTGAAAATAAAAGTAGATTTTTTAATTCCAACAGTGTATAAAACTTGGCACTAACTAGTATCTAGTCAATATATTATGTCCCAGTTAAAACTTAAAACGTAACATTTTTCTATAACTCACCATACCATGAATAGAGCGTGTTTTCTTATATGAGGTGTTATAAATGCTCCATCAATATATCTTTTATGTCAAATTATCAAATAATTGACACCGGGCTATCGGCAAGCAATATCTAATCAAAGAGACAGGAAATTTACAAACGGTATTATTAGAACCCCACTTTATAAAAGATAGTGACGCTAAGTCGGAATTCACGTGTTATTTCACCAGGTTCACATTATTATACAATATAACTAACAATAGTGATGACAAATTTCGTAAACTGTAATCTAATTACCTTAGCCGTATTTGGCACAACTTTTTGGAATTTTGGATCCTCTATGCTCTTCAACTTTGTATTGTTTGGCTTTATAACTATTTTGATATGAGCGTCACTGATGAGTCTTGTGCAGATGAAACGCGCGTCTGGCGTGCTAAATTATAATCTAGGTACTTTTGATAACTATTTACACCACTGGGTCGATGCCACTGCTCGTGGGCGTTTCGTCCCCGAGGGTATCACTAGCCCAGTAGTCAGCACTTCGGTGTTGACATGAATATCAATTATGTGATCATTTTCATAAATCCTGATACAAAACTTTGAATTTTTCGAAAAACTAAGGATTTTCTTGTCCAAGGAATAGATTACCTTAGCCGTATTTGGCACAACTTTTTGGAATTTTGGATCCTCTATGCTCTTCAACTTTGTATTGTTTGGCTTTATAACTATTTTGATATGAGCGTCACTGATGAGTCTTGTACAGATGAAACGCGCGTCTGGCGTGCTACATTATAATCTAGGTACTTTTGATAACTATTTACACCACTGTGTCGATGCCACTGCTGGTGGACGTTTCGTCCCCGAGGTTATCACCAGCCCAGTAGTCAGCACTTCGGTGTTGACATGAATATCAATTAAGTGATCATTTTTATAAATTTCCTGATACAAAACTTAGAAGTTTTCGAAAACTAAGAATTTTCTTGTCCCAGGAATAGATTACCTTAGCCATATTTGGCACAACGTTTTGGAATTTTGGATCCTTTATGCTCTTCAACTTTGTATTGTTTGGCTTTATAACTATTTTGATATGAGTGTCACTGACGAGTCTTGTGTAGACGAAACGCGCATCTGGCATGCTAAATTATAATCTAAGTACTTCTAATAACTATTTACACCACTGGGTCGATGCCACTGCTCGTGGGCGTTTCGTCCCCGACGGTAACCCCAGCCCAGTAGTCAGCACTTCGGTGTTGACATGAATATCAATTATGTGATCATTTTCATAAATTTCCTGATACAAAACTTTGAATTTTTCGAAAAACTAAGGATTTTCTTGTCCAATGAATAGATTACCTTAGCCGTATTTGGCACAACTTCTTGGAATTTTGGATCCTCTATGCTCTTCAACTTTGTACTGTTTGGCTTTATAACTTTTTTGATATGAGCGTCACTGATGAGTCTTGTTTAGAAGAAACGCGCGTCTTGCGTACTAAATTATAATCCTGGTACTTTTGATAACTATTTAAATCACTGGGTCGATGCCACTGCTGGTGGGCGTTTCGTCCCCGAGGTTATCACCAGCACAGTAGTCAGCACTTCGGTGTTGACATGAATATTAATTATGTGATCATTTTTATAAATTTCCTGATACAAAACTTTGAATTTTTCGAAAAACTAAGGATTTTCTTGTCCCAGGAATAGATTACCTTAGCCGTATTTGGCACAACTTTTTGGAATTTCGGATCCTATATGCTCCTCAACTTTGTATTGTTTGGCTTTATAACTATTTTGATATGAGCGTCACTGATGAGTCTTATGTAGACGAAGTACCAGGATTATAGCTTAATACGCCAGACGTGCGTTTCGTCTACATAAGACTCATCAGTGACGCTCATATCAAAACATTTAAAAAGCCAAACAAGTACAAAGTTGATGAGCATTGAGGTAAAATAGTTATCAAAGGTACCAGGATTATAATTTAATACGCCAGACGAGCGTTTTAAACCTTTGTTTAAACATGTTTTCGTATCAAGTTAGTTAAAAATAGTTTGCAGATAGGTATCATAATGTACATGTAGCACAACCATGTCTGGTATAATTCTTCCAGGTTTTAGGATACGAGAAACTGTGTATACTTTTGTCATTACCATATCGGACTAAATAACCGTATGATTGACAAGATAGTTTTTGACACTAAATTTCAGCTACGTTAGTCCCTGCTTGTTTTGGTACTTTAGGTTTTATAGATTTCACGTTGTTTTTTTTTAAACCGGGAAGTCATCAAGATGGCTACATGTAAAGAATTGATATTCTCAATTTAAAATCGATGGTGATATCTTATCTAAGAGAACAAAACAATAATATACATACATAAATTTGTGTTTTTTATACATAATAAACATATTAATATCATTTTTTTTTATTTTTTTGCGAAGTTTCCCTTTAATTGTAATATTGCTTTAAAATTATGGTTTTGAAATTTAAAGCACATATGTATCACAAAAATAAATTGAACAGTTAATTTTTATGAAGTAAAGCGTTTCTGAAAATCATTATTCCAAAACACATGTGATGCCCACAGAAATAATGTCAATTGTTTTTAAGATGTGGCAATATTCATCTATCCGGACACTTGTATTATTCTGAGTTCCAGCCGAGAAGTCTTTGCTTTTACTATAAAATATCGCGTGTTTAGCTGAAATGTAGCAAATACCAGTGGTCAAGTATCCGATTTGATCCGATTGATTGCCGTTTTGACAATTTTTAAGTAATTAAATTAAAAGTACTGCAATATTGTATTAAAACGTCAAACAGGGTTCCTGATAGTTTTTGTTCAATTTCAGCTCGTCAGGGATTGTCAACACACTTTTGACAAGAGTAAACACTACTAAGTTCAATACTAGTAATGAAATATCTACAGACGAGGATTTATCTGAGTCAACACAGCAAGTTGTTGGGACTGTTATATGTGTCCTTTCAGTCCTTGGTGTAGCTGCTAACATCACAGTTCTTAAAATGGTCTTAACAAACAGACACCAACTCAATTCCTCTACTGTTTTTATTCCCGCATTGGCCGTTATTGGATTTATCGTATCTGCATTTTTTCTGCCTTTACATGCGGCTGCAGCTTTCAGGAAGAGTCTTACCTTTGACCAAAGTGAATGCATGTTTTATAAGTTCGTCTTTAACTTAACAGGATTATTGTTCAGTACTCTGTTAACCGTAATGGTAGTTCAGACATACAGACTGATCGTTTCCGTTCATTCCGCGAAAGCAGGATTTGACAAAGGGCGCGTTGTTCTAGTGTTGGCAGGTTGCATCCTAGTTTGTGTAATTGTTGCAGGTTAGTTTAATTTTTAGACAAAAAAAATTGATGTTTCATATTAGTTTTTGAAACAAACTCTGATAAAATAATTGAGGGGGCGGTTCAAAAACTATAAGTCAACAGACATACAATAACCTAACAATACAAACCAACAGACATACAATAACGTAACAATACGAAAAGAAAAAGAAAAAGGCAAACGACTGTAAAAAAAAAAATACCATCACTAATATACATACCTGAGCATTTTGCCCCCTATGCCCCCTAAAAAGGGAGTGTCTTGAATTTGTTCTGAAGGTGATAAGTATATTTTGAAATGAAATCGTTGTGTTGCATATGACTTTGTCAAGTTAAACTCCTACGATAACACGCTTTCTGTAATATCATAAACGAAAAAGGGTTAAGGTGGTACCTAACACCTGAACTAAATTTAATTTGGCTCGTTTAATTTTCTTAAAATTTTGACAAAGTATTTACTTTGACCCTTTGACAAAAATATAAAAAAATCAAAAAAATTGAACCAATCGTTTAATCAGAAAAAATACACTGGTAATATAGCAGTTTGACAAAAACTCATTTTGATCATTGAGAAGCTTAATATTCCCTTAAGAACACATCGTCATTAAAACGTTCTGCTGATATTACAGAGTTATCTCCCTGTAGTGTTAGGTACCACCTTAAATAGAAATACAAAATACATGGAGCAAAGTCGAAAAAATACTACTAACTCCTAATGAACTAAATTTGAATTCTTGATACTTTTCATTGTACAAAACCTCAAGTAAATCTTAGACCAATATACAGCATATAAAATTATTATATAACATAAATCCTTACTTGGTATTTGAATTCTTGATACTTTTCATTGTACAAAACCTCAAGTAAATCTTAGACCAATATACAGCATATAAAATTATTATATAATATAAATCCTTACTTGGTATTTGTAGCTTTACCATTTGTTGGAATGGCTGAATATGCACCATACAGACGGCCTATCTTATGCCATATAAGATGGATACCATTTGAGTATGCTAATATAGCATATTTTACAAGTCTAGCAATAGTATTTTTTGTACTCCCAACAATCTTGATTTCAACATTATACGCTTTTATATATTTCAAGGTAAGAATTTCAGTTGTTATTGTTTGTTTATTAACACTTCTAAAATTAACTTTTCTAAACTGTTACAGCGTCTTTTTTAATGGGAGATCGTATCAATATAATTCGTTTTATTATTTTGACTTCAAAATGAGAGGCGAAAGATACCAAAGGGACATAACGCATAAGTCGAAAAAAGACTTCACCATGGCAAAAAATAAAAGAAACAAAAAAGAAGACGAACAACAGTATACAAAAAACAACAGAGAGAACTAAAGACAAAAAGATGAACAACACTATACAAATCAGAAAATAGAAAACAAAAGTCAAAAGACATACAACAGTATAAAAAACACAACATAGACAAACTATAGACGTGAACACACGTGTTTAACAAGCGTAGAAATATTTTCGAACTCTATTTTGTTTTAGTGTAAAAGACATCAAGACATTGGGTACATTAGTATATGGGGACATTTAAAGTGTTCTTATTAATCATTTATTAATTTTTCCGGGAGATCTCGTGTGGCATTGTCGTTGTTTGTAAAATACTTTTCGGATAAATGTTACCGTCATACATTGTAGTAATAAAATGTTTTAAAATTTGAATAAGTAAAGCACCAAAACATAGGTTAAGTACCATCGACTCGGACTTTAATTCAAATTCGTATATTCATGGTCTTGTCATCTCATTCTAATTTCGAAATCGTTTCTGTCGTAGTATATAAAACTTATCTTAACTAAAGTTCTGACAATTGAAATCTAAAAATAGTTATACGGTACTGTAGAAGAGCATCAGATTTCATTCTGAAATTTATTTACCCGTTATGATTCATTCGAAAGAAATCTGTACGTTAAAACAAGGTGAAAATACCGATTCATTGAGTTAAGCCAATTGCAACTGATTTGTATAATTTGGTTCTATGTTGTTTGATCATACCACTGTCCCATGTTAGGGGAGGTTTAACATGTTTAACACCCCCATATTCTTTATGTGCCTGTCCCAAGTCAGGAGCATGTAGTTTCGTGATGGTTGTTGGTTTATGTGTGTTATATTTGGTAAATTATTTTGTTATCTATAAGTTAGGCCGGCCATACGGTGGCCTAGTATTACTTATTTGAACTCTGGTAGATAGTTGTCTCATTGGCCATCCATCATACCACATCAACTTATTTTCATATCAAATATTGCCTTTTATGAAAACATCATAGGCTTTCGAAAATCGATGATGTAATAAAGCAGTGGCGTCATATCCCCGCACACTTGTCTTACAACTACATGTACATTTACTAGTTAAAAATATCTATATTTCCCTTTCCAAACCAAATATGAATATTGCACATAAAAATAATCCTCATTTGTCTGGGGTTAACAATAGTGTACCATTATTACGAAAGGATACGTTTCTACATCAATTGCCAGGTAACTGTAACTGGACCTCGACATACAGGAATGAAAAGGAGAGAAAATATCAAGATACAATAAAAACATTTGTCGACAAAAGACAGACCACACAGAGTTTACAGGAATATGACGTGCAGGCATGACATTTCACAAAACGGCATCCTAAACACCGAGCAACACAAACTTAACCACAAAAAGGGTTGATTATGGATATCCGGAAGGATAACAAATTTCTGTTGTACTGAAGGCACCCGTAACAAAATTCTTGTTAATTCAAGCTTCGACAGAATGACCAATATTATTACTTACAGCCCCTAGTACGAGCTTTTTCAATGTTAACAGGTAACACCGGTAAGAAATCTTTCGTATCATTTGTTGCAGTAATATATCTTTCAGTTTTATTTATTAATTCATTTTTCAGACTAAAAAATCTTCCCTGAATTCTCTTTCTTCAACAAGAGGTAAACATCGGCATATATTCATGCTAAAGACATTCCTTGTCATCACAGGTACTGGTTATTATATTTTTGTATACTTTTTTATTCAAAACTCGCTCGTATAAGTAAAAAGTGCACACGTAATGTTCTATTTGCAGTTCAGATCAATCTAATGTCAGGTTAATTATGAATCCACATAAAATCCAAGTATTTAGCACGTGTTTCGAGAAATTACCATTGTAGATCCATTAGTAAATACTTTTTTTGTCTTTAATGGTCACTTTGATAAAAACAGGATATTAAAAGGTTGAAATAAAAAATGTCTGGTTAACATTTTAACGAAAGTTTTAAACTTAAAATTCTGAAAGTGTGCCTATCTTTAGTTAAAAATTTACGGTATAATTATCAGATATCTTATTGTTGTAAATTTCTGTACTGTTCTTACATTTTGCTTGCAGTCAATCGAGTACTTAAACGTTTAGTAGCTTTTCAGAAAATTCAGTATGTTGCTGTGCTGGATAGGTTAATAAATCTTCTAAACAGTTTGAACACCCTGTCCTTAACTATATAATTGATAGATTTCATTTGTAGTTCTGAAAACGACTGAAATTAGCCGTTTAAGTATGAACATATGTGTTTTCTTTATGTACTGCAAATATAATATTGACTTAAGATATGCAAGAGAATAATATCTTGTTTTAAGTAGGTTGTATTTAATAGCAAGACGATTAAATGAAAACAAAATGTATTTTATTTATTTCAGTTGCCTACATATTGACTTGGTCTCCCTTTGTGGTATGCATTGCTTTGGATTTAAGTGGAATTGATTACCATTCGTATTCCCATTTTATTTATCTTGTATGTACAATGGTAGCAAAAGTGTCTCTCACTTGGATTCCTGTCATATTTGTTATTCGTCACAGCCATTATAAGAAGGAATTAGATTCTCTTACCCATAATGTGATTGAAAAAGTTGGACAGCTAACCATGTCATCAGCGGAGTACAATTTAGATAGTACAGATAGGGCTGTTGAAGGGGAACTCGCAGTAGAAATGTATTTGATACCTTCCAAACCAGTTCTTATATCGTACAGGACATCAGATGATGATTTGTAAATGATGATGCATGTGTCAATATTGTTCAGATACCATAGCGCTGTCGTAAAACTGTTCTATCCTTCACTGTTTACTTTCTTGTTTTATATGTTGTTCAAATTCATAAAAGAAATTGATCGCATGTTGTTTATAATAGTGACGTGTACTTTAGACCCAAATGTTTGAGTCAATTTACATTATTTGTGTTGACCTGACAAGGAAAAATCGTCGTTTCGTCTACAAAAGACTCATCAGTGACGCTCGAAATCAAAAAAGTTAAAAAGGCCAAAAAAATTACGAAGTTGAAGAGCATTTAGGACCACAATTCCTAAAAGTTTTGCCAAATCCATGTCTCAAATAAAGGATACCAATACCTTGTTATAAATATTCCGTATCAATTTCACAAATAATACATGATGGCCTTGAAGTATAGAAAATTAAAATCACAAAAATACTGAACTCTGAGGAAAATTCAAAACGGAAAGTCCTTAATCAAATGGCAACATAAAAAGCTGAAACACATTAAACGAATGGATAACAGCTGTCATATTCTTGGCTTGGTACTGGCATTCTCTTCTGCAGAAAATGGTGGATTGAACCTGATTTTAAAGCTAGATAAACCTCTCACTTGTATGACAGTCGCATTAAATTCCATTATATTAACAACGGAGCGTGAACAAAACATACAGACATAATAGGTAAAAAAGACCAAAACAGGGGTATAGCAGTCGAGATTGTGTTATAATCCTAATCACTATAAAACAGATATGTACCAAAGATGCACAAAAAATTAATTTATAAAATTAGCTGATAAATGAACCTCATTCATTGCTTTTTTATTATACGAATTTATTTATCTAGATTTTGTCGAATGAAGTTGTTGATAATCTTTATTGGTCTGTTTTTGTCTTTGTATATTTTAAATCTCAACTATTTAGTCCATGTTTGGTAATATCTTTTGGTGTCGCTCGGTATGTATACATCCCGCGATTGTGTTATAGTGCTATGATAATTGTTTGTTATCTTGTTCACATTATCGCGTATCAGCCTTGTCTATATTAAATTTCAACTATTTAGTCCATGTTTGGTAATATCTTTTGGTGTCGTTCGGTATTTATACATCCCGCGATTGTGTTATAGTGCTATGATAATTGTTTGTTATTTTGTTCACATTATCGCGTATCAGCCTTGTCTATAGAGTGCGAACGTGACATTTGTTTTTTTTTCTCTTTTGACAAAGTGGCTTGACTTATATTAAGATCATTAGAACACACTATTGATAGATGTTCCCACATGTTTGACATTCTTAACTATTATTTATGTTTTGTTTTGCTCACATATTGTCGTCAATATAATGTAGCTGTATCAGACTGTTATACAAATGAGCTAGCTTTTTGTTTATCTCACTTAAGGAAATGCATGTACTTAATGTTTTCAATTCGTTTGATCTTTTTGAGCTCTTGATGTCACCACTTGTTAAACATGTTAACGAACTTTAAGTGTTGTTTTTTCATTTGAATTCGGTATTTTTGTTTTTATGCCCCACCTACGATAGTAGAGGGGCATTATGTTTTCTGGTCTGTGCGTCCGTTCGTCCGTCCGTTCGTTCGTCCGTTCGTCCGTCCGTTCGTTCGTCCGTTCGTCCGTTCGTCCGTTCGTCCGTTTGTCCCGCTTCAGGTTAAAGTTTTTGGTCGAGGTAGTTTTTGATGAAGTTGAAGTCCAATCGACTTCAAACTTGGTACACATGTTCCCTATGATATGATCTTTCTAATTTTAATGCCAAATTAGAGATTTTACCCCAATTTCACGGTCCACTGAACATAGAAAATGATAGTGCGAGTGGGGCATTCGTGTACTGAGGACACATTCTTGTTTTAACATTTAATCTGATTTATCTGATCGAATTGATTAATTTGTTGAATTTAACTATGATCGAGATTGGATAAATCAGATAATCCACGAGTAATTATTTACTACTCTTCCATTCCCTCTGAGTCTCCCTCAAATTGAATTTGACCGCTATCTAAGTGTAGTTATACTGGTAAAATTCCCAAGCGTACTTATCTGGAAACCAGTGGTTAAACAAAAGAAACTACCTATACATATTTGATATCTCCATAAAAGAGGCGTGGTTAGTGAAACAGCAGCACTTACAAAGTGCAACAAATAACAACTATAAAAAAGTGACTTCGACGCACAAAATAGTTTCTTTAGTTAAATAAAGAGATACCAAGGGGACAATGTCAAATATCTGAGTTCTTCTGTATTGATTATGAATTGTTTTGAAAGATAAAAGTTCATAATTTCAAACGACATCTTTAAAGATAACGATTTTAATCAAGAAAAGTAGTCCGCAAGTCAAATTAATCAGATGATACGAATGTGTTTTGCAAAAATGTAGAAATTATGTCCTTATGTCTGTCTGTCTTTATTCTTTAAATCATTTTTTTTAGCAGCACTGTTTATAAGTAGTGCTGTCATGGCTGTGGTTGCATTTATATCTGAACTGGTTATGTGTCCTTGTTTTAAAGAAGATTTAACAAAGCAAAGGGAAAATTTCAGTTTAAAAAACCCAGCTACATTTTGTAATAAAAAAAGCATTGCTTTCATCTTCCTTTTCTGTTAGGTAAAATTAAAAAAGATCTGAAATCTAGAATTGATACTATACATTTATAGAAGAGCATTTAGTTAAGGAACACAATAAGATAAAAGTATTGAAAGGTTATGACACTCTTTTTCGAGATATATATTATATTATAAAAAATGGCAGGAAAAGGCTGACTCGACTTTAAACTACTAATAAGTATAACATTATTAATCAGCCTTAACATAACCGATTAAATTATAATCACGTCTTTTCGTCAGTGCCTTATCTCTTTTGGTGAAACATAATTTTCGTCACGTGCAATAACTATCTAATTCATTACATGGGTCATAAACTCTGACTTTAATAATATGAGAATTATAATAGAAATAGGACTACTATGTGTCCATTTGACGTGGCTCTGTACTTATACATCCCGTCATTATGTTATTGTGCGATGGTTAAATTTTTGTATTCCTGTCTTATTATATTGGTTTGTTCACATATCGTTGTCAGACAATATAATGGAATTGTATTTGTTTGCCACACAAGTGAGAATTTAATCTACCTATAAAACCAGGTTTAATCCATTATTTTCTCCATAGAAAATGTCTGAACCAAGTCAGGAATATGACAGTTGCTGTCCATTCGTTTGATGTGTTTGAGCTTTAGATTTTGACATTTGATTAAGGACTGTTAGAGAATTAATTTTCTAGAAGTTTGGTATTTTTTTTATTTATTTTACTTTTTATTTGCCAACAAGACATGTACCATGAACGTATGATGAAAATAACATTTTTTTTTAAATATAGTTATCTTTCTTTACCAATCAGTCATAAAGAGATACCTCAGTTCTGTGATAATAAACGACCATCCGGTCACAAAGTTCGGGTGACCCTTCAGTTCTATTCCAGTCTGTTGCTACTAGTAATTATTAATTGGTATATATTTATATGTACAAATGTATGTTATTGACACCAAGCGAAGTATGGTAACATGGGGGGATGTAGCAAAACGATACGTAGAATATTAGATATTTATTTGCCAAGACCGAATAAACATTTGCAATTTCCATCTACACAATGAGCCTGGTGACGGTCCCTACATTTAACTCTTGTGGAACATTCTGAGGCGCTGGAACATGCTTAAAAGAGAAAAACAAAACGATGTGGTTAGGTTAAGTTATTTGTTTAAAGATAGAGGCACTGAAACATGTTAAAACAATAATACTAAACGATGCATTTAGGTTAAGTCACTTGTTTAACGATAAAATTAAAGGGCCTTTCATTAAACCTGTAACAACTTATCAACTAGGTAACTTAAGTTTTTTTTTTATATATTTGAATTATATACAATATACAATATACAAGTTGATAGTAATTGGACGGCCGAATAACAATATAATTATTCTACAAAATATCTGTAACTGAGTTCTGGACCTAATTCCATGCTTGTATGACTGATTGATTTATTTGTGGCTATTTTACGTTAGTGACAATAGAAATTAAGTGCAAGATCGGTTCGTCATGATAATTGGTAGGAAATTGGCACTGTGTTGTACAATTAGAAACCGCGGGTAAAAATATATCGATTAAGGACAGAACAAAATTTCTTCAACACTCAACCAATATGTAATCTACTGATCCATCAAAGAGTTATAGTAACGTTTTTAGTAACGCAATAAGAGGGTGGCACTTACATAAAATGTACCCTTTATGGTGTAGCGAATGTAACGTCCCCATTCCTACCGGCCGTGTCTATGTATTTATACACTTTTTCACTGTCGGACGGTGGACGGTAACGGATGACAACATTTTCATTCAACAGTCAACCCTTCGAAATGTCTTTTCATAAGTATACTTTATATCTACATATGACGAACATAGTCCTGAACATGCATGCAATATTTGCTACTGGACGTTAGGCAACCAAAAATCATGAGGAACAATCATGAAAAGTAGAGACGCCTAGTTAATTTAATATAGATTGTGTATTTCATTGACCTTAACAATTAAATCTTTAAACTTCCTTAGACCAAGCTGTACTTTTTGAGAAAAGTTCTATCAAGGTGAATATAATTTAAGTTTGAAGTGATACACAAAATTCAAGCTTAACATGATTGACCATCATTTAAGCAAATACAATGAAGCTTATTTGACAAACACGGAAATGGTTTATTTTCTTTTGATTTGTTAAAAACCATATAATTTATCAAATACTATTAGATACTGTTTACATCGAATTAGAATCTTATCTGATAGATTTTTTTTTTAATTAAAGAGATGTACTAATAATATCAAGACATTGCGATACGTTTTAATTTTAAAAAGGAAGATGTGGTATGAATGTCAATGAGACAACTCTCCACAAGAGACCAAATGACACAGAAATTAACAACCATAGACCACCGTACGGCCTTCGTCATGAGCAAAGTTCATACGGAATAGTCAGCTGTAAAAGCCCCCAAAATGTCAATGTAAAACAATTCAAACGATAAAACTAACGGCCTAATTTAAAAAAAGAAATGAATTCCTGTCTAAAAAAACGAATTCAAAACTTACTGTTTCCAGACTGGCTGTTTGCGTCACATGTACACACGTGGTTATGACAAGCGATGTGGGAAACGTTTGTATCGCAGTTCTCAAACATGCAGTCAGATGATTGTTTACATGGCTCAGCAACAGCAACAGCTACAAAATATAATGTAACAATGAGTAATAACTCTTATCATATTTGTATATCTACTTCATAGTCGGATCCAGGTGAGGAAGTGGGTGTGTGACACCCTCTTTTAGTGGGAAACATTTGGTTGATTATATAGGGAATCACTGAAGCATGCCTGGAGTGGGCCCCCTCTTAGGGCAGTCAGTGCACACACCCCTTTATAAAATTTCTGGATCCCCCATTGTTCTTATACTCGTATGTGATTATTCGGTCAGAATTTTATTGTTTGCACTTCTATAGAACATGTTGCCGAAACTACTTTCATTACATACATGTATTTAAACATTGTCAATCTTATGCGCGATATATAAGAACAAATTCCTTTGGTTTTACGAAAGTTGAAATGTTTATGAAAGTAAGAAAATTGAATTATACAGATTAAATAGGTTTTTTTCTAGTTGTTATTTAAATATAAACTTAGCCAGTCATAGTTCTTTTTAAGTTGTGAAGTAATCGGTCAATTTGTCCATCAAAAACACTAGTAAAATATGTTTCAAATCCTATAATGAAATCACAGTTGAAAGGAAGCTTAAATAAAGATGCAATTTGCTTGTGGTTCCGTTTCCTGTAGTTTAATACATGTATACTGACAAAAAGCAAGAAGAAAGATATCTGGGACGAAAATATTCTATCTATTAGTTCCAGATAATATCGATTAGCAATATAACAATATTGATTTTTTTGGATGTAATAACAAAGCAACAAGGCGAAAACAATATTGACACACCACTATGCGGACAATTTAATATTATATATTTTTATTTTAATTAATTTATCGCATGAACACAACAATCCTTGGACGTAAATGGGGTTGTTCCGTTAAGGACCGGAACACGTTTGATTTTTATTCTCTCATTCGCATATATTTTTTCTTTCCATGACTTTTTGTGTTTATCCTGTCTGAGCTTCCCTGGTACTATCTATTTTAAGAAAATGCTTCTGTACGAATAAACTCATCATAGATACCAGGACTAAATTTTGTATATGCGTTTCGTCTACAAAAGACTCATCAGTGACGCTCGAATCCAAAAAAGTTAAAAAGGCCAAATAAAGTACAAAGTTGAAGAGATTTAATACCATACGTGTTTGTTTTCTATGGAAAGCAATTGAAAATTAATTTAATACTTGCCTACTAATACTGCAAAAACTATCAGCAATTTCATTTTGGGGAATTCTTGTTGATCACCAGTAAAGAGTGACCACTAGACAATATGCTGTATATTTATACATGATACATATTTCTTATTTCTATAAATAGAAATATAATAGAATGATAAGGCATGGTCGGTGTGAAATTTGGACATGAATTTCTAATTCATCTGTGACCCAATTTTCATAACAATACGCAACGGTTGTTAACTACTAAACGAGGCTAGTTAGTAAAACTACACCTGATCAACATAGATTTCTTAAAATTGTTTAACTTCGTATATTCCATAAAGTTTTCCATATATTCTGTTTTTCTGCTTTTAATTATAACAAGATAAGAAAGGGATCTTGCAAGCTTCATAAGTTCAAATTTTTATATTGCACTGTTACGCCACTGTTCAAGTTTAGGGAAAGGGTTTGTCACAAGCAAACTAGTTTAACTTCACCACTTGTCACAAGTCGGTAGCCTGCCTGACATTTAGTGGTTGTAGTTCGTTGCTTAATATATATATATATATAGCATATATGTGTTTTTATTATTTCGTTCATAAATTAGGCCATAATTTTTTTCGTTTAAATTGTTTTACATGTGTCATTTCGGGGCCTCTTATAACTGACTGTATGCGGTATGTTTTTTTGTCATCGTTGAATGCCGTACAGTGACCTATAGTTGTTAATTTCTATGTCATTTTGTCTCTAGTGGCAATCAAAGCACATCTTCTTATTTTCATATAAAAGAATATGTATAAAAAAACCCATCAAAAGACTTACAGTAAATTATAAGATATTGTGATTCGTTAATAGATAGTATGAACTATTTTATGTGTCCCTGTTATGTTAAACCAACCAAATAAGGAAAACCCCGGATAAATGTGCTTAAACGTCAATAAACGTTAATTTCCAAATTCTGTATGAAAACTTTAGAAGAGATATAGTGATCACCTACAAATGTATACCCCAACCGCAACAATACAGATCATCATTTTGTTTAGTGGTTGAAAATACTCCATAAGAATGTTCATAAATTTAAAAAAAAAAGGGGTTCTCGATTTTACCCCACAAACGTAAAAATTAGATTTTTTTCTTGTAATCATGTACCATTACTCTGGAATGAAATGAAAAAGGCGATAATCAAATTTCAACTGGCAAATGTGTTCAATGGTTCAAAACAGTACATTAACTACAAAATTGTGTATATTTCAAACAATGAAGTACCACATAGTTCTGGAAAGGTAAAGTGAAAACGATAAAAAAACTCGAAATTTTCTAGTGAATTCAAATAATTTAAAAAACAGATGTTATCTCTTTATTATTTGAAAAAAAAGTGACGGACGGACTAACGGACCGACATGGAGATTCCTACATGTACATGCCTGAACTCTATCGCGCTTGGTATATTTACAAGGGGTGTACAGCAATCATGTATAGCTTTACAAAATTAGTCAGCATATCGTGGTATTACTGCAGATGATTTTTTTTTTAGATTATCCCTCAAAGGACCATCAATGTTTTACTTGAGAATATGACGACATTTATTTTTTATTTTCAATAGATCAAACACATTTTAGTTCGGTGATTTAAAAGAAAAATAAACAATTTTTAAATATCTCAACAAATTATATTTTTTTTATAAATTTCTAACTGGCAGTGCATGAATTAATTTTATAAGCTATTTTCATCCACAAATTCTTAACTCTATTCATCAAAATTAAAATAAAAACTGCTTTCTCAAATTGTGTACATTGATTTCATAATGTAAAGGGTATATTTTGTTTAAAAGGAAATTTACAATCATGCAATGTACATCTATATTTCTTTTTTGTTAGATCTACTGAAAAGCTATTGCGCATGTCCGCATTACGACATACGTAGAAATCGATCATGTCTCCCCTCCGTTTATAAAATCACAAAGTGAAACGGTCTTTTTAAACATCAACACAAAGACTTACCCAGTCGAACAATATATCGCATCGAAGAAGTCTTTCAAATATTATTTCGTCTTTATTAACTAGTATATAATCAAATCTTTGTACTACGTTTAATATATATTCCTATTTAAAATTTTATTTATATGATTTTTTTTTTCTTTTTAAACTTTCATAACCTATACAATATTTGTTATGAATAACCGAACTTAAGCACACATTCTACATTAACGGAAATAATCATGGTGAAATATCCAACTTAGTATTTTGTTTTTATTTTAATTTCGTTGAGAATTGAATGATTTAAGACGATAGTGTTTGGACTTTTTACATTCGATGGATATATATCTTAATTTGTTGTTTTTTGTTTTGTTGTTCTGTTTAATTAGTTCCAATTCAGGTAAGTCAATATTTAGAGATCGCTTCGAAATAAGATTAGATCTAGAGGTTCGTCTCACGTATATTCTGCTGATATTCTAATATTATATGTATAAATCCAAAAACATGTTAAAAATAAAAGAAAACATTTTAAACATTAAAAGCAATTTACAAGAAGTAGAAAATAAATGAAAAAAAAAGAAAATCAGGAACGGGATCCATGATCACGGAGTATTAGTAGAGTTAATAGTGTAAAGCTATATAATAACCAAATTAACAACCAATTTAAATTAGAAAATGATGTTGTCGACTATAGCCTTCCAGATTAAATTTTAAGTTATTAAGAAACTAAGATTTTTATCTAAAATCCCCATGCAATCTCGACATTTTAATTTTTAACAAGTATTCTCTGAAGGTACCTTTTTGTCATTTAGCTCTTCAAATATTTATTAAAGTACATCCTTGAATTAACAGAAGCCAAACAGCTTAGCAAGGTATTAAAAGCCCCAACATGACTTATTCAAATCATTGTTACACGAGAAAACTAACGACCTGATTTATTATTTAACGAAGTGTTAGCATACCTTGTGTATGATTTTAAGATTACTGAATTCTGAGGAATATGTTTTATTTTGCCAAAAAAACCCCAAAAAACTGTATTTATTTTTTAAAGTCTTCTCTGAAAAAAAAAATAATACTACCTGTATTATTGGCGCAAATGAAAGGTTTTATTTTTGGCGCAAATGAAATATGGTTTGTGGCGCAAAAGCAAAGCACCGTTATGTACAAACCAAATATACGAGAAACAATTATGATACACAACAACATACGACAACCACTGAATAACATGCTCCTGAGCTGGGACAGGCACATACAGAATGTAGTGGGGTTAAACATGTAGGGGGAGGGGCGTCAACCTCTTTCCCTAACCTTTGACGTGGATCAACAACAAAACACGACAATGAACTTTATGTATCCCCACCATTAGTTTCAAATTAATAATTCACATATCAACGGAAAATTAAGAAAACTTACCATATGTTTTTGAATGATATTAGTAGGGACGCATTGACTACCGAGATAATGATACACTAGGGTACAAAATATGCTTGGTTACATCATGCATGGTGTATCGTTTCAAATGCTTACATCGGTTTGGACATGTTGGATTGATCCAAACATACGTTAAACTTTGTGGGTCATACATCATCATCAATCATCATCATCAATCATCATCATCATCATCATCATCATCATCATCATCATCATCATCATCATCATCATCATCATCATCATCATCATCATCATCATCATCATCATCATCATCATCATCATCATCATCATCATCATCATCATCATCATCATCATCATCATCATCATCATCATCATCATCATCATCATCATCATCATCATCATCATCATCATCATCATCATCATCATCATCATCATCATCATCATCATCATCATCATCATCATCATCATCATCATCATCATCATCATCATCATCATCATCATCATCATCATCATCATCATCATCATCATCATCATCATCATCATCATCATCATCATCATCATCATCATCATCATCATCATCATCATCATCATCATCATCATCATCATCATCATCATCATCATCATCATCATCATCATCACTGCTAAATTGAATCACTCTTAGCATTATTTATTCTTTATTCATCATTACTGCTAAATTGAATCACTCTTAGCATTATTTATTATAATATCTATTTTAGGACAATGTCCAAACAACGGAGTGATTGGTGAAAAAACTCCAAAAGACAAAGATAGGAGAGTTGACACAGACATAGGTAAAGGATATATTGTTTTCTTTGGTCGACAAGAAAACTGACAAACTAGTTAATTTCCCTACTATCGAAGTTTAAATATTCCGCCATTTCCCCCGTCGATTTTGACGATTAAAAATTCCACCGGTGACCGAATGTTGATTTGCTAAGTGTAACACCAATATTGCACTAATGGAACTCCTGTCATATAGTTACGGTTAATGTTGATCATGCTTAGTTTTTATTTTTGTGTTATGTCGACTTCTGCTTGTCTTTGCGTCGTTTTTCTTTGATCATGTTGTTTTTCGTTTTACTTAACAATTGTTTGGTAAAGGTCCCTATGGTATTTTTTTCCTCCTCTTTTACGATTGAAGCAACACACACATACCAATGAATTATAACAAAGAACAAGTACGCTGCATACAAAATCGGTAACTATGAGAAAATATAAAAAGAAATTAATTTTGGTAATGCACATTACAAAAAATTAAATCAAAATCGAACAGTGTAATATAAATGAAACGATTTGATTATTCACATTACAATATTCCTGGAATAAAAACTAAAAAAAGTCAATGACACGTTAATATCCCATTTTGTTCATTAAGCTGTCACACAATATTGGGAAAGCGGTAGTTTTTAATTTTCCCAGTATTAGGTTGGCCTTTTGTGTACCCAAGGCAGGTGAAGGAAGTCAAATTAGGAGCGCTGTGATTGGATGTAAGGGTACAATATATTTTTTATTTATTTATGAATAACTGCAGTGTGTATATTTACAATATAAATTTTGAAACCTATTGAAATATTTTCTAGAGAATTATTCGAAAAGACTTGCTAAATTGCATAAATTTGGTGCAAAATGACGGTGGGCATGGACAACATAAACAAGCTCCGTTGGAAGTTGGTCGTGATACTATCAGGCTTTAATTTTTAAAACACAATAATAAATTACTAACATAACATATAGCTGTTTTATCCAGGTTTTAATCTTAAAAAGTGGTAAATTAAGAAAATGTTAACATTGTCGCCTATGGCAGAATAAATTGTACCGTTTTCCCTATAATAGACACCTGTCTACGGTTTCGGAACAGAAACGATCAATATCCGGAGTTTGGTAATTATTTGTACGTTATTTACAGGCTTGAGTATTCTTGGAATAGCGAATGACAACGAGTACAGAATAAACTGTTGTGGCTTTGTGAAGGAGTGGAAGTTTTATGCTAAAACAAACACAGGAGAACTTCGACTTCAAGTATGGAGACCAGGAACTAATCCATCGTATTCATTGGTTGGCGAAAATATTGTTAATGTTGCAAGTAAGATGAATAACAATACTAATTAACATTTTTCAAAACGAAATACTATAATGATGAATAATAATAACTTAATGTTAAGAAATAATGATAATAGACAGCTCTATATAGAATATGTGTTTTATTGGACCTTCGAGTTCTGGGTACACACGAACTATCATCTAAAGCCGTCACAGTGGAAGAAATGTTTCTCAAATATTTATGATTCAAGTGTGAATGAAAAACCTTTCAAAAATTAACTAAGCTCTCATGCTATTCGTTGCTAACGTTTTTTTTTGTTTCTATTGTAATTTTTGAGACGTATTTGTCTTTATTCTGTATACTTTGACAAACGTTGAGTTAAATTTGTTTCCCTGACTCTTGGTTGAGAGTGAATCCTACGCACACACACATGTGTAGATGCACATAAACACACACATTTTTACACGCAAATTAACGCATACAAATTTATACACGGACATAAACAAACACATTTGTACAAGCACATAAACACATACATTATTTTGTACGTGCACACATACATAGATCTATATATTTTGATAGGACAGACTTAATTTAAAAAGCTTATATATGGACATTGTTTATTCATGTCAAAAGGGAAATTATTTGAACAAATAAAAATTTATCTATTTATTCAGATGCAGAATTGGACACTACAGTGACGAAATCTATTGCAAATAGCGCAGATTGGATTGCTGTTCAAAATGGAGATATTTTAGGCTGGTGAGTTGTGGTAAAGTAATGAAGAAGATGCTTGTATGTCCAATCTTTAAAGGTTTAGTTTAAATTGTTTAAGGTTAGATTAATTAAAGTACCGATGCAAATACATGTATTTCCAAGGAAAAACTCCTAGTATACAAATAGTGCACTTTTTGGGCTAACATACATATTGGCATGCAATTAATATACAAATATAAAAAAAAGGTTAATCATATTATAATGAAAACATGACAATTTGCAATGTATACAGTGTGAAATTTAATCTTAAATGCAACCAATTTGAGCGAGTTACACAAACAACTAAAATCTTGTCCATTTTGTTTAAATTGATAATTGAGAAATGGGCAGATTTAAAAAAATGCTTAATATTATGTTTATATTGTTATCCTGTTTGTTACTGTAGTGTATTGTGTTGGTTTCTGATATTTAATTTATCTCGATTATGCTCGACTACGATAGTAAAAAGATATTTTCTGATATACGTCCGTCAGTTAAGGATTCCATCCGTTATTCCATTCATTATTTTGTCCGCCTGTACGTCTAGCTTTAAGCTAAATATTTTGGGTATGGTAGGTAACCATGATGTTGTGGTCACATGCGCATGACTAACTGTGTACACATGTTCAAGGTTCACTTCCATGGCGAGGGAACGAACATTGACTTTGGGGATTTAGATTTTTTTGCCATCAAATTTAATGTTAGTTTCTTTAAAAAAAAATATTTGATGCATTCGGAATACGAAAAAAAATCAGAATAAAAAAAAATACACGCCCATCCACACTCCCTCAAAACTAAATGGTCGTTTCCTTAAAAGATCGTGTGAAACCAGTATATGCTCAGGTAAAAAAAAGATCTTTAGATAGTTTATAATGTAGCTGTAGTCACTACATCTTAAAATCAATTCATTTATTTTGTCATTAACGTGTTTGCTTATATGTTAATAACATGAACGGTACCAATGTTTATGCACCACCGTAGTCGAGCATAATTAAGATAAATTAAATTTCCGAAACCAACATTATTTTTAGAGGGATACTCGCAACAAAAATATGAATTTGCATGTAATGATTTGCCTTTTAGGTATACTCCAGGTTCACCCATGGTAACATATGACAACGGACAACAGGTGACGAGAGTTACGGGAAGTGCTGTCGGATCATCCTCGCCATATGATTGGGGCGATGAACCACAAACAACAGGTAGAGATTACGGATTACATGCAGTACTTTCGCCTGGTATGTATGGTCGACGAAGCTACTCGTTGCATTATAGTTTGCGTAATTAAACAGCAAAATAGAGACGGACACAACGTTCCGGAAACACACAACAGCTTCCTTACCTTGTCATTCAGAAATAGGGTTTCTATGTTATATGCAGGATGAACAGAAAACATCAAAAATATTTAAGAAATAATTCTTTCATGCCATGCTCTATGCTCATTTTAACATGGGTAAACATTATATTTGTCAATATCTTAATACCAAGGCGTTATCGAGGTTTTAAATGTTTACAAATATTATGCCTACCCATGTTAAAATGAGCATAGAGCATGGCATGATAGAATTGTTTCGATTCTAATAGTAATATATTGAACTTATGAACTTCAAAGCGGACCTATAATTCACGCTCTAAATGTCGCCATTTTGATTTGATGTACCAAAAAAACGTCATAGAAAATCAACAGTTTAACAATAAAAAAAGAACAGAAACATTTAAAACTTACTTTTAGAATGTTTTTATTTAATTTCCTAGCGAGCAACACCAACATGTCCATTTTTATCTCCGTTGTTGTCAATAATTCATCTGACGTTACAATTTCGATTGTGACGTCAATCACGTGCAGTCCATGTTTTATTGGAATTAGAACATGGCTTTGTATCGAAAGCTAAAGAAGAACCTCATAATAGAATCACGTTTAATATTTGAAACAAATAAGTCATCATGAAATGAATAATTATTCAGTAATACCACTATGAATGAATGCTCTAATACGCTTTTAATTCTACTACATTTAAAAGCAAATTATACTACATCAGAATGTAGACTCAAAATATTAATATAGTGACAATAAATAATTCCATGATTATTGCTGATTGAAAGGTGCACCGAACCATACTGCTGGAGGTTTATTGGGGAAATGTACCAGTAAGTCAGAGATAAGAAGTTCAAAGGAAACTCAGGAGCCTGTAATTCAGTGGTTGTCGTTTGTTTATGTGTTAAATATTTGTTTTTCGTTCATTTTTTTACATAAATAAAGCCGTTAGTTTTCTCGTTTGAAGTGTTTTACATTGTCTTATCGGGGCCTTTTATAGCTCATTATGCGGTATTGGATTTGCTCATTGTTGAAGGTCGTACGGTGACCTATAGTTGTTAATGTCTGTGTTATTTTGGTCTTTTGTGGATAGTTATCTCATTGGCAATCATACCACATCTTTTTGTTTTATATCCAAGGTAAATTTTGAAAAATGGAAGGCCCATAAAAACTGCCAAAACCAAAAGTTAGACTTTGTCAACCAAAAACACGAAAAGAAAACAACTAATATTTTTGACTTGTACAGGCATTTTCCGAAAATAAAATGATTGGTAAAACATGGTTTTATAACTATGTAGATAAACCTCCCACTTGTATGTCAGTTGTTTAAAGTTCTGTTATATTGACAAAATTAGGTGAGTAACCCAAAACAAACATTATACGTTTGTATGTAAAACATACATCAGAGACATACAACACAATTGATTTAAAAATTCCAACAAACATACAAATAGATATAAAAAAAGACAAAATAGTTATTTAAGGAATGACTGTAATATTTTTTCTGTCTATGAAGAAATAAAATAAAAAATGTGGTGCACACTGAATAACCCGCGTAGCATGTTATTTTTACATGACAAAATTATGTCTATGAGCTGATAGACAAAACACTGTCAGCCAACCAGAAGACGCGTTACATCTACAATTAAATTATTGTAGTTGATGGTAAATCTTGAAGTTAATCTTTATCTTATACATATATAGACTATGTTGTAATAATGTCTGCATGGTACTTTAATGTAGCATCACACCTATGACAGAGGTTGACCTGAGGTACATGTTTGATAAAGAATTAAATAAATTTATTAACAAGTTTACTTATCCTAAACTGTTAAATTATCTATAATCTAATACTGCTATCAAACAAGCTCATTGCTCATCTGAAAAAAAGAAATATTAACATAAAATATATAACAGGCTACATCTAACTAGAATGAAATTCAAAACAGTGTGGCTATGGCCATTGATTGACACATTAAATTCATCCATTGACTGGGACAATTTACGTGAACGTTTGTCTGTAACGACCACTGTTCACGACGTACCTACGATAGACATTTAAACTGTGGGGTCACCAAAGGTTTCTTAACGCCTTTAATTATAAAATAATTCGAAAAATTAATCAGGAATAACCTTTATGTTTTGATTTATATAATTGATATAAATCAAAACATCGTGTTATTTCTGATTAATTTTTCGAATTACTTTATTAAGGTGTTGAGAACCTTTGGTGACCCCATAGTTTAAGTGTCTTTAAAAAGTACACAGTGAGCAGTGGTCGTTACATACAAACGTTCACCTAAATTGTCCCAGTCAATGGATGAATTTAATGTGTCAATCAATGGCCACAGCCACACTGTTTTGAATTTCATTCTATCAACAATTTCAAGTGTATTTTGATTTGTTATAGTACTTATAAGTTATATCCAAATAATATTTTCCCGATAATTCATCTCCTTTAGGAACAAAATCCTAAGCTAGACACATAACTCAACTTATTGAGTTTTAGGATACAATGGTTTTGTCAATACTATACTTTTTTTCACTATCAATTTCTAATAATGGCAAAATACTTAATCTACACTGATTTTAATTAAAAGTAATAACATCTAATTTCCGAATTGTTTGTTGAAAACTTGCTTAAAATCTTCGGAACACTAAGGTTTTTCTACCTCAATGCATCAATGGCTTTATGTGGTATGGAGTTTACTAATTTTTGATAGCCGTACGGTGAAAAGTGGTTGTTCATTTCTGTGTCGTTTGGACTCTGGTTGAGAGTTGTTCCATTGGCGATCATACCCCATCTTCTTTTTTTTAAAGTAAGTATATTTGCTAAATTTTTCGGATTTTTAGGTTACAATGCTCTTCACAGTTTAGTTGATTTGGATTTTAAAAAAGCTGTGATGAATTCGAAACGAGACTATTAATGATTTTTATTAATTTTTTTACCTTTATTTCGAAAAAGTGTTCCGAATTCTGGATGGAAAATATGTTGAAATTCGTATATATCGTCGTTTTTGTTTGTTCGTGGAACAAGTGAAAACATTTTCAATCATCTGATTTCATAGTAATTAGATCCACATTTACAGTGCTATTAAACCACTATTGTAATTTAAACAGAGTAATTATGTATCATGTGTATATGAGTTAACAAAATTTACATACTTATATAAATTAAAAACAGTACCTACTTTTGTAGTTTATCATAATCATGTTTTCTCCTAAAAGTGTATGCATTGGTAGTTAGATATTTGATGCGTGACGTTAAAGGAAGTCAAATCAATAACTTGATCCTGCAATTTTCCTTAAAAGACGAGTACAATTATTGAATTTTCTTTTCAGGAAATTCGCCATCCATAACCAATTTAGCTACGACATTAACCCTCAACTACAATGATGATGTTGCAACAAATACTTTAGTTATTACATTGACGGTTTCGGATGCCGACATTTCAGACACACTTACCACAACTATGACAACATCAACTGCATATTTCACCTTTAGTTCGACAACATGTAAGCAAAAGCAAATGTCAACCTGAAAGATGGACTTTATTAGAGAATGCAGCATTGTTTTAGTTCTAATGCAAATTTAATTCACCTGCTCAATTTAGAGATACTTAAAAAGAAACCCGATTATGTAATCGGGCAAATAGTTTAAAATGATATTAGCATTGCTCTTTCAAAGTTGTATTATGTGCATAAATTTAACCAACCTTCTGTTAAATACTTTGGCTCAAACAAAAATGTATTCTTAGAATCTGCTTTAATAAATAAATGTATGCCCAGATGACACACATGTATAATCAAAATGAATTCTTAGCATGTTTACCCTTACAAATGTTTGAACTGTCTTTATTTGAAACCTTTAAGTTTCGTACGAATATTTTTGCATGTCTTACAGTGGAATTGAGAACTGCTCAGATTTTGTCCATTGGAACGCACACAATGAACTTCCGGGTAACTGATACATGTGGCCATTCAGACACTGGAACAGTGAAAGTCACAGTGACCAACAATGTAAGTATACATAGACTATTTTGGTACATTGTCGTATCTTAATTAAATGTGACGGATTCCGCTAGTGGAGTATAACTGCGTACATTTCCAGAGCAAAACATCGGAAAAACGTATCTACCACCAAGTCAAGAATAATTATGTGCAAAACCAGTAAATAAGTTATCACATTGAGTAGAGTTTTATATCCAATTCTAAGCTGTTAATCGCCCCTGTACTCAACAAGTAGGGAATCGATATAAGAGAGACTATCATATATGCGAGCAACACTGACAAATACTCAGATACTACTTAAGGTGGTACATAACACTACAGGGAGATAACTCTGTAAAGTCAACTAAACGTTTTAATTATGTTGTGTTGTAAAGGGAATATCAAGCTTCTCAATGATCAAAATTGGTGTTTGTCAAATTGCTATATAACCAGTGTAATTTTTCTGACAAAACGGTTGGTTCAAAATTTTTGAAATTTTTATAGTTTTGTTAAAGGGTCAAAGTAAATACTTTGTCAAAATTTTATGAAAATTAAACGAGACAATTAAATTTTAGTCAAAGTGTTGGGTACCACCTTAATAAAACATTGACGAGGTATCTGACAGTCGTATACAAATGCAAGTGACGGGCTTTGTCTTAAGCTCTAATTTTCTATTACACTTCAGACTGTTAATGATGTTTTATGCTATTTATATAGTGTTTTCACAGTAATCTTTTGCGTTAATTTTTGTATATATGTATCATAAAAGAGAACAAACGCTTGCACATTTACACTTAAAGTTGAAATATTTAGAATGACTAAATTAGGTGATAATATAAACCAATGTTAAGTAGTTTATTCAAGTACTTAGCTTATAATTTTATAGTGTTTTGCAAATTTGTCAATTTTGTGGAACTATACACACCGTCAAACAAAAGACAGGTTTAGCTAGCTATAAAACCAGGATTAACCCACAATTGAATTTTGGAAAATGGCTGTACAAGTCAGGAATTCAACAGTTGTTTTCTAGTCGTTCCGTTGTTTTACAAAGCCAATCGTTTGGTTTTCTCAGGTTTAATCGACTTCCCCCTTAGAGTTATTGAATTTCCTTTGTGTTCGGTATCTAAACGACTGACTTTTGTTTTTTTTCTACAGCCACCCGTGATTCATAACATGGCTTCTGCAACGGCTACAATCAACGAAGCTTTAGTTATAGAAACAGAGTTATTTGCCATTAATGTAACAGATGCCTCCGCCGGAGACTTTGTCACATGTGAAGTCACTGGGGCCTCTACGCCAGCAGATGCAAATACAAAGTTTTTCATAAAATTTATATCTGGAACTGCTGGTAAGAAGTGTTTTGTTAATGTTAACAGCGTTTTAGCAAATGACCATACCGTCTTTAAACAAAAAACATTTGTAATACAATATAGGCCTTTCTCACTACATAAGAACGTCTCATTTATCGAAAAAAATATTATGTAATATATAAAAAAAAAGTGCATGTTTCATTTGAAAAAAAGTAATACTCATAGCAATTAACAGGCGGTTTCAGACCTTGAACGATTTTGTTCTTTTTAAAACATATCTTATGATAAGATATATAAAGCTTTGTCCTAAAAGTTTAATTTTCAATTATGCTTCACACTGTAAAGGATTTTTTTTATATCATATAGTGTTTTCAAAGTCATGTTTTGCTTGATTTGCCGTATATATATATACTAAAACTATATGTAAAAGAACACAAAGTACTAAATTATGTGATAATATAAACCAACGTTAAGATTTTCCCCTTCAAATTCCAACATTTACCAAAGCGAATTTGAGTTCAAAGAATGTTATGTTGAAATGTTAACAATTCAATCGGCAAAGATGAGTTAAAAGGGATGTTGTTGTTATCTTGAGGCTGTTAGTGTTTGTGCTTGCAAACCTAATTTATGTTTTTGTTTCATACTGTTGTACTCAAAACATCATACGCTATCTATATATAAAAAAGAAAATGTGGAATGATTGCCAATGATACAACCCTCCAAAAGAGACCAAATGACACAGAAATGAACAAGTATAGGTTACACCACATCTTCTTTTTAATGATTATTATTAGATGGAATATAGATTTCATTCTGTTTGTAGAATATGGAATTTTTGTAAAAGACCAACCTGGGTTAGATTACGACACTGCTAACCTGTATAATCTAGTTATCGAATGTACAGATACCAAAGACGTCGACACGAAGGGTTTTACTGTATATATCACCAGAAACCAACAACCGTCGTTTGATAATTTACAAAGTAAATATTTTTAGACCTGTCCTAAGTCAGGAATCTGATGTACATTAGTTGTCGTTTGTTTATGTAATTTAAACGTGTTTCTCGTTTCTTATTTTTTATACAGATTAAACCGTTGGGTTTCCCGTTTGAATGATTTTACACTAGTAATATTTATCCCTTTATAACTTGTTGTTCGGTGTGAGCCAAGACTTCGTGTTAAAGACCGTACATTGACCTAGAATGGTTTACTTTTATAAATTGTTATTTGGATGGAGAGTTGTCTCATTGGCACTCGCACTACATTTTCCTATATCTAATTAATGAAAGTACTACTTTTTTCAGGGGAGTTAATTGATCTGGCACAGTTATAAAATGTATTTAACTACAGCATCAATCGAATTTTAGACCTTTCTATCGTTACATAATTTCAAATGATTAAAAAGCAGCCTACCATGACACCCCCCCCCCCAAAAAAAAAAACGAAAAAAAAAACACCAGGAGAACAGACAAAGAAAAACCAACAATACTTTACTTGGTAAACTAAATTTCAACAAAAAGGAGTTGGAATTATAAAGGTGAGATATCTTTGTCAATGTTAATAATTGTAGTATTGCAAATCACAAGTAAAGCAAGTTGATGTGTCGTATGTCGTAATTCTAGAGTAACACATGAACGAGGAAAAATGACGGGATTATGCTGATAACATATACATGATATAGTAACACAATTTCATATGAAACATGTATTCCATAAGAGTTTAAGGGCATACGATACAGTTACAGGGGAGGTAATGACGTTGCTAACGTAAATTGTTATTTTCGCGACGTCAAAATATGACTTATCGGGAAAAGATTCAGTTATCGACTGATTTTTATCATTCAAACTCATTGAACTTGAAAACCAGTTCATGGACCCCTCTTTTTTAAAACGTCATTTAATTTGGTAACGCGAGAAGATTATGTGTGCCGATTTTCATGAAAACGTAAATACTGCAATTTGTTTTAAATTTGATAAATATTCAGCAAAAAATTATGCTTTTCTTTCCTACAGTAATGAACATTTGATAAATATAAGTTATTCCTGAATAAAAAATGTATAAATTTTTAGGATACTTATAAAATAAAGAAATTACAAATTATTTAACAAAAAACAATTTGTGTTTATCTTTAAAAACAAAAAAAAGTTATGTCTTTCTTTCGAAAGGGAAAATACGGCCACAAATCCGAATTTTGAGCAAATTTAATATACAAAATTTCGACCTCATTTTACTCAAAAAGTGCACATGAAGGTATATTTTTGATTGCATATTTGATTTAATCACTACAGGTAAAACTTAGTCTATTTGGAAATTTTTATGAAAACTGTAAATACGGAATCAAAACTGTATCATATGCCCTTAACAATATATGATTGTGTCCGTAATTTATATTAATAATAAAAAAATATCTTGGACTTGAGTAGCTTGGTAATTTTTGCAAGCATACTTTTCAGCCAATTAAACTAATTCTGTCACTATCATTGGTTTCAAAAATAGAAAAAATAGATTGATACGTATTAAAAGGCTACAAAAATTTGACATATAGCAAGGTATCATGATCCCCCACCAACCTCTACAAGGATTTGTAGGTGTTTAATGCATGAATAACCGTTACGAATCCGTGTAAAGTTAACACGCGTGATTTGCTTTCCATGTGGTGATCGCATAGCAAGAAACGATTACCTTATCTATGCACTTAGTCTCGTTACTTTTAGAGTACATGCAATTCTCTCAGTTTTATTTTTTTGAACCTTGATTTGTCTCACCGTTATCGAGTAACGAGATTTGAACATCGGTAAGTTACTGTCGCATTAATAAGCTTTTATTAATAACGCATTTTATAGATCAGATAACAGTATCAACAACAGCTGTATCCATTGGAACTATTGTCTTCAATGTCAGTGTTAGCGACCAGGAAAATGATCAGTTGTTTTATAGTATGGACTGTATACCGGCAGGCGGTTCATTTATTATTCACAACTGTAAGTATGAGATGGAAAAGTTGACACAACAGTATTGTTCTTGATGCAAAACTTGTCGCTTAACCACCCAATTATTTAAGAAGTTCTAGATACATGTACATACAGACCAGCCACACAATACCAAAAATCATCTTTCCCTAGTATATCACAACATTGCATTTCCCATTTAATTCATGCATATGTATACTATATAACTTAACTGTTATAAGGCAGCCAGGAACATTGCTGAAGATAAAACGGTCGTCAGGTTCAATTTTTTTTTATTATCAAAACTATGATGTTTACATCTTTTGATAAACGCTACATTATTACATTGTTCATAAATAGAATATAAAAAAGAAGATGTGGTATGATTGCCAACGAGACAACTATCCACAAAAGACCAAAATGACACAGACATTAACATTTATAGGTCACCGTACGGCCTTCAACAATGAGCAAAGCCCATACCGCATAGTCAGCTATAAAAGCCCCCGGAAATATAGTACAAGGGGATAACACATAGTGTCGCTATAACAACATATTTAAAATAAAAATAGTACATGAAGACAAATAGTTTATCACGAAAGAAGCGTTAAACGGACATTGAAAGCTAATAATTGATCAATTATAGTTACATTTCGGTCTTTACCATTTCGAAAGAAGCATTATTTATCAAATGTTTTATCGGATGCAGTTATATTAGTTACGTTTGATGTTATTTGTTATGAATAATACTTAGTGAAGCATTATTCATAACAAATAACATGATACTTAGTGAAGTATTATTCATCACAAATAACATGATTCCTAGTGAAGTATTATTCATAGCAAATAACATGATACTTAGTGAAATATTATTCATAACAAATAACATGATACTAAGTGAAGTATTATTCATAGCAAATAACATGATACTTAGTGAGGTATGATTCATAATAAATAACATAATACTTAGTGAAGTATTATTCATAACAAATAACATGATACCTAGTGAAGTATTATTCATAACAAATAACATGATACTAAGTGAAGAATTATTCGTAACAAATAACATGATACTTAGTGAAGTATTATTCATCACAAATAACATGATATTTATTTAACAGGTCGAGAACTCTAGATTTTCTGACGTCAGAATATATTTGCATAGTAATTTCCAAAACACAAGGCCAATATGGCCTTGAAAAACTGACCAATCGACTCAATGAACTACAATGCATTGTGGGCTACTACGAGTAAACTACTACTTAAAACACGTGGAATTAGTGGGAAAACAGTCAATTAATATATTGTCTGGGACTCTCATTACCAAAGTTTTTATTCTGCAAATATATTTAATGTAAAATATATAACGTAATCTTCAATTTGCATGCTCAGATTAAAAAAATATTGTTTATTGGCTTCACGATTCGACTTTCTTTTTCGCCTTGCAAAAGTAGTTGAACCGGTTTTGTGCATTGTTATGAATTGAACCTGCATTAATTTCACGACATGACACAGTGAAATATCCAATGAAGTGACCACTGTCCAGTAAGAAAATCATTTGAGCTCTTTTAAACCTGTATAATGTCATTGCAAAATCATGTCTGCCTAGAAAAACACGAAACTTTCATTGAAACACTTCTTTCTGTACTGAATGTGTATTTTTTTTATCAGGCCCTGAACTAATAGTAAGAACATCATAATATTCAGTATGCTAAAAAGAAGTGTTATGAAAGCGGCAGGGGCGGGTCCAGCCATTTTAAAAATGGGGGTCCTAACCCTGGACAAAAGGGGAGTGGGTTCCAACTACATGTCCCCATCCATATGCACTGATCGTCCAAAAAAAGGGGGTCCATCCCCCGGAACCCCCGCCCCCTGGATCCGCCACTGAGCGGGTACGGTATATAGCTCAATACATTTTTTATAGTTTCATCCATCGATAATATCCGTTTGTTGCTAATTTTATCAGAAAATATACCTCAGAAGTTTTTTTATCGTTCGGCTGCTGTCCTGTTGATATATGTAAAATATCTCCAATATTAAAAGTCTCTGGATCATAGTGGGTGCCATATTACCTATTATTTTTTTTCTAAAACGTGCTTTGTATATAGAAATAAGAAGATGAGGTATGGGTGCCAAATGAGACATCTTTCCAACAAAGACATAATTTAGTAAAGTAAGCAGTCATAGGTCCAATGCTGAAAAGTAAGCTATTAAAGACCCAAAAATTACTTGTGTAAAACAATCCAAAAAAAAAAAAAACAAAAAAAACCCAAAAAAACCCGGCCCAATTAAATATATAAAAGGACAAGAAATCTATCCCATCAAAAATATATATATTGTATAGGAGCCTGTATTTCAGTGGTTACCGTTTGTTTATGTGTTGCATATTTGTTTTTCGTTCATTTTTTTTATATAATTAAGGCCGTTAGTTTTCTCGTTTGAATTGTTTTACATTGTCATATCTGGGACTTTTATAGCTGACTATGCGGTATGGGCTTTGCTCATTGTTGAAGGCCGTACGGTGATCTATAAATGTTAATTTCTGTGTCATTTTGGTCTCTTGTGGATAGCTGTTTCATTGGCAATCATACCACATCTTCTTTTTTATTATAGATCCAACGCTGCAATTTTTACAAAACATATCAAATTTTCCACCTTGTCGCACATACATATGGATAAAATCATTACAGCTTATTTCCTAATGCATGTGGAGCAAAACTTTGGTTAGCTTGCTTGCTTTGTTTGTATATTGTACAAAATATAAAATATACAAGTTAAACTATGCCTATATATATATATATATATATATATATATATATATATATATTGTTTACAGGTGTCAATCTTATTTTCAAAGTTTGTATAAACAACTATACAAACAAAGCAAGCAAGCCAACCAAAGTTGTACTTTGCAGGTTTAAGAAATCAGCTGTAATGATTTTATTCAGTTTGGCAAATGTCCGAGACCGTTAAAAAACGAACAAACTGAAACTGCAGTTGCTGATTTCACTACCTTAAAAAAAAGGTAACAGTTTAGAAGTCCCATATACTGAAATGTGACCAACAAAAATACTTATAGATTTTGTTAACACTGCCATGTATGTAAATATTTCTTTCGCCTTTTTTACGAACACAAAATTCAAGGATCCCACATTTGCCTTTAATTATCTATACGAACATTGCTGTACTCTTGAATATCAGCACCGGCTGTTATCGACGGCTTACTTTACACCAGTAAGTTTGTCTCATGGGTAATTGTGTTTTTTCGCTGTTGTCTCGTTGCTTCTGGTGGACAAATACATGAAATCTCTGTGCCATCATCAAACACGTTAATGGCTATATATCGGGTAATTCAAACCCTTTTTTCTTCGCATAGAAACAACTCTTCGTTAATCTGAGCATGGACGTAGTACTTTATATCACGAACTATAAATGAGGATACACAAAATGAAAAACTAAGCAAAATTGTGAATCCCGCATAACACGAAAAAATGTGTTGTATTTCAGTAAATAACACGTGTTCTTGGTTGATTGTAAACACGTAGTAGTCCATCATGCATTGTGACTCATCTAGTGGATTGGTCAAAAACCTAGGTAAAACTAAATTGCGTCACATGTAAATAAACAATTACATGTGCGAGAACATAAGTATGCTAATTTATGCATTTCCATATAAGGTAGTGGTCCCGATCTGTTTAAGTATCATTCATAACAAATAACATCGGACATTACTAATGTAACTGTAGTCGCGTTAAAATGTAAAATCTGAAGCGAACATTTTGTTATCTTAAATATTTGTTTTTACAGTAGATTGGATATTGTTCCATGTAAAGGTACCTCCATATCCATCGATTGTCATAATTCATATATTGTTTCACTGTAGATTCATATTTAAAATGAGCAGAATAAGCAGTGTTTATTAATGCAAATTATCACAATATGTTCTTTATAATTTTAGCTGGGGCTGTTGTATCAAATGCCGATTTGACAGGGTCAACAGTGACAGGCTATGACTGTAATGTTTATGTCAACGACAGCTACACCCAAGTCGGACCTCGTATACTAACAATAACTATAGCTGGTACGAACACTATATCCTCAGAACACTGCACCTTTAAGATGTTTAAATATCGACAACTGGCATTTTTTTCACTCATTTACTGGTAGTTCTGAAAATATGTGTATACATTTAATTTGTTTTAATTCTAAAACTTTTTTACTGAGTGAACATGTTTATGATGACGGTTATTCCAGAAACATGTGTCTAAAACAGGAAATAAAATTGAGAATGGAAATGGGGAATGTGTCAAAGAGACAACAACCCGCCCAAATAAAAAACAACAGCAGAGGGTCACCAACAGGTCTTCAATGTAGCGAGAAATTCCCGCACCCGGAGGCGTCCTTCAGCTGGCCCCTAAACAAATATATACTAGTCCAGTGATAATGAACGCCATACTAATTTCCAAATTGTACACAAGAAACTAAAATTAAAATAATACAAGACTAACAAAGGCCAGAGGCTCCTGACTTGGGACAGGCGCAAAAATGCGGCGGGGTTAAACATGTTTGTGAGATCTCAACCCTCCCCCTATACCTCTAACCAATGTAGTAAAGTAAACGCATAACAATACGCACATTAAAATTCAGTTCAAGAGAAATCCGAGTCTGATGTCAGAAGATGTAACCAAAGAAAATAAACAAAATGACAATAATACATAAATAACAACAGACTACTAGCAGTTAACTGACATGCCAGCTCCAGACTTCAACTAAACTGACTGAAAGATTATGATTTCATCATATGAACATCAGGCACAATCCTTCCCGTTAGGGGTTTAGTATCATACCATCATAACATATATGAGAAGAACATAACCCGTGTCATGCCAACAACTGTTTTTAGAATAAATGTGTTTAGTTCCGATGCAAAGACCTTATCAGTGACTCAATATTAACGCCAAAATATGCAATCTTTAATGACTTGACAACAGTATCGTAATTATATCCCTTCTTAATAAGTCTATTCAAAGGTTTTGTAAGTTTCTGAGGTGAATACTGACACCTTTGTGCTTTATAAAGAATATTACCATAAAAAATTGAATGTGAAATACCTGAACGTATTAAAAGTCTGCATGTTGAGCTATATTTACGAATAATGTCTTTATACCGATGATAAAATTTAGTAAATGTTTTGACTAGTTTGTGATATCGAAAACCCTGGTGTAATAATTTTTCAGTAATACATAAATTTCTCTCGTTAAAATCTAAAACATTGTTACATACACGAGCGAATCGTACAAGTTGAGATATATAAACACCGTAAGATGGTGACAAGGGAACGTCACCATCTAAAAACGGATAATTAACGATAGGAAATGAAAAATCATCCCTTTTATCATAAATTTTAGTATTCAGCTTTCCATTAGTGATATAGATATCAAGATAGTTTGAAATAGTTTGAATAGTTTGAAAAGTATGCAGTACACTTTATATTGCTTTGGGCAATTGTATAATACATTTATCATCGATGCAAAACAAAATGAGATGGTGCCGTTTCTAAAATAAAATGTGTTTGGAAAATGAAAAAAAAAAAAAAACCAAACTATAATATGCAATTAGGAATCACTCAAATTGAATACAGTTTGTAATTAAAAAATGACGGTAGGCATTGATCACTCACTCTTTATTTCATTATAATATAAAAATGTGTTTTATAGATATAAACCACGCCCCTGTGATAGACAACCTTCCAATAGGAACACCAGTTTCAGTAGCAGAGAACGAGGCTTTAGGGGCATCAGTTTACCAAGTGTCAGTTTCAGATCAGAATTCCTTAGATACTCACACCTACACAGGTGCATTTGTGCCGGGACTTTTTGCAAATTATTTTGTAATTAACTCAAACAGTAAGTAAATATACTATGAAACTATATCAGTTCATATTTGGAGCAAAAATGGAGAGATACAGTTCCTTGCGTTCAAAGATTTGACTTTTTTTAATGTAATTAGGCTACGGTACAATATTTATACCTTTTAATTATTTTTATACACTGTTGGAGATACAAAAAAAAAAACAGCACCAATTTACCAAGAAAAAGGTGACACTACAACATGTACAAGAAGAATTATTTAGAAAACATAACGTTTTCATGTGAATACTTACATACATAATTATATGGAGAAACCGATTTCAAATTGTTTTAATGTTAAAGGTATCGAATGTCTAAGGCGAAAAACATACCATGGTCAAATGCCATTGGTCAAATGACAGTGGTGAGCATAATATGATACTGCTAAACCTAAATTGATTCTAAATGATACATAATTTCTGTACCATATTAAAAATAAAAGATGTCAGCCGAATGTATATATTTAAAAATAAAGGAAGCATAACATTAATGTTTAGTTTATATCTCATTAGTCCAGGTATAGTAACAACACAGTGGTAGTGAAAATATTTCATTGGTAATAAAATTAACGGTACCAATTTTGTTGCACCAGATGCGCATTTCGACAATACATGTCTCTTCAGTGATGCTCGTGGCCAAAATATTTGAAATCCAAAGCTTATATAAAAGATGAAGAGTTATAATCCAAAAGGTCCAAAAAGTATAGCCAAATCCGTGAAAGGAATCAGAGCTTTGCATGAGGGAGATACACTTACTCAGTTCAAATAACATGCATCATTCATTATATTTGACCGTGGTACCGTGGTTCGACTCGAGTACGGGCGGACGTGGGTTTAAACCCGGGTCTACAAAAATACTTTACATTGTTATTTGCTACTTCTCCTTTCACACGCGACATTAAGGAGTTAGAATAATGAGTTCCGGTAGGTTGGTAAGTTGACATGTTTCCCAACGGGCTGTTACCTTGTGAACTAGCACATTATAAAATCTAGCTCAGCGTGTCGGTCTCGTACAAAGCAGGGTACATGTTCATATAACATTAATATGTTATCGTCCAGAATATGCATATTAATTTGTCGCTGGATATTATATCATCATTATCATCATTATCATCATCATTTTCATCATCATTTTCATCATCATCGTTACTTTATCATTATATTTAAGACCCATTTAATTAATTATGACCGACCATATGTCAATCTTTTACTAGTTTTGCTTATTCTGTTTGTATAGCCGGCCTTATAACAACGTCAACAACAAACACCATCGACTACGAGTCATTCACGGACAAAACAGCAGATATAACAGTTACTGTGTCAGATGGACAAGAAAGTGATTCTGAACTTATACAGATTACTGTAACAAACGTTAATGAGGCGCCAGTGTTTATACAAAATTCATATTCCATCAGTGGAAATGAGGGATTAGTAAGTAGCAACTGTAAGAAGTTTTTAGACAATAAGTGTAAGAAACAAATGATTGCATAAGAATTCACTATACAAGAACTATAATTCCTTTTGCAAAAAGGTTTGGTTTGACATCATATTTGGTGGCTATTTTAGTTTAATATTCAGTATTCAAAACATTACTCATCTTTATTTATATGTATGTTAAAACAAATCAAAAACCATTCAAATTGATATTACATATGATGCAATATATCAAGGAGAACGCACCGCCGTCCTTGAGTATACTGTTCATTATCTGACAAGTTGATTTTCCTACCCAACAATCATTTCAAACAATACTTCTTCTGTAACTAAACTTTATTGATCTGATAAGATACAACTGACAAGTTTAATTTCCTAAATAACCATAAGTCTAATCTATATTTTTTTAACTACCCTTCCTTAATTTAATACTACTGACAATATTTCAGGCTGGTTCAATCATCGGTATACCTAGTTTTGAAGTAAACGACCCGGATGCAGATGCTCTATTGTATTCAATAGATTGTACTGAATTTTCAATCGGTGCTTCTACTGGTCAGATTTCATTGGCTGCTGATTATGATACCGACGCTGCCAGTATTACCACGTCAACCACGATCCAATGTAACGTCAACGTCAGTGACGGCGTTTTGCAAGATACAGCAACATTACAAGTCACGTTGAGCAATATCAATGACAACACACCGATCTTTAGTAAAGATAACTACGCCTTTTATGCTAATGCCAATGATAACATTGGAAAAATTCTCACTGGAGATGTACTTGCTGCAACTGATGGTGATGCTGGTGTTTACGGTAAAATTATTATTTTTTGTTTTGTGTAAACAAAGTTTTTGAGAAAAACGTATTACCTATATTGCTAGCTTTACTCAAAATATCTTTTTTTTAGGTTTTGTGACATGGTTTCTTCTTCGAAAACAGTATATCAAATAGGTTGTATTGAAGTTTAAGCTGATACCTATGATTATGTTTCTTTTAAAACAATTATATGTTCTTTATATAGACAATGATTTCATCACATGTATGTTCTATAATAATCTATACTTTAATTGGCTAGTTGAAAGGTGTTCCAAAGTTTTATTTTGAATAACTTTTCTCAATAAAATGAAACCACCCTGACTGTATGTGCTTTTAATTACAACGGCCAAACAATATTCATCGGAACAAAATTGACAAGCTAGATATGACTTGTTTATTCATAGATGTAGCATTTGAATTTTATAATAAGCATAGGATTATAAAAACAGCTGATGGTGAGTAAATTCATTTGTTTGAAGGGATTCCGCTTAGACAATTGTGTTTCATTTCAAGGAAGAGGTAAAAGATATCAAAGGCACATTCAAGCTCCAAAGTCGTAAAGAAATAACAACGCCATGGTTAAAAAAGACGAAGAATAAAAGATAGTACACAACATAGAAAAATAAACACGGAAACATAAACCCCTACAAAAAATGGATTTATCTTAAATGCTCCGTAAGGGTAAGCATATCCTGCTCTACATGTTAGTACAAACCCGGTTACAAATTAATAAGTTAGGTCACATTCGGGTTAAAACTGATCGGGATTGCGGGAATGTAGTAACGACATTTGGAAGTATCCGCTATCATCTGTGCAACGGATAATCCTTAACGGTTAACCAACTCTTTATGGTCTCCATAAAGTTTACGAACGCACTATTTCAACTTCAGAATTGACACTCTTGGTTTAATGGCTTCCTTTTAAGCAGTAACCCTCTTTTCAGGCAATCGTGATTGGAAATACATGCACATATGTAAAATTAAATATTGACATCAGTTACATATATTACTGTTTTGCAGTACAAGCGTTTTCTTCTCTACGTAAATTTCATGTGTATATTGGTTGAATTAGCTTTTGTCATTTCCTAAGCTTAATGTTAGGGTAAGAAGATTCCTTTTAGTTTAGTACCATGTTTTAATTATTTTTACGTTTTCATCCAGGAACAACGACGTTTTCGTTAGATCAGACTGGTTTGGGTAAAAATTATTTCGAAGTCAGTGACAGCGGAGACATTTATCTTATCCAGTCATTAAATCCGGATTTCTATGCGGGAACTGCCTTGTCTTTTACTGCAACGGTAACAGATAGCGGAGGATTGACCGACACTGCTGGTATCGCTGTAATAGTGTCAGAATATACTACTACTACGCCAAGCACAACTACAGATAGATTCATTACATTTTGGGAAGATTCTAAAAATGTTGCATGGTTCACCTTTTTAATGTTAATTCTGCTTGCACTACTTGGTCTTCTGTTATTCTGGATATTGACAGGCGTTAACTGGACAAAGTTATTAGCAGCCTGCAAACGAAGACCGTAAGTATAGAAAGAGAATTGTAATGAATCATGTTATTATAATGAAAATTATGAGCGTCAGTTTTGATAATAACCTACTACTTTGAATTGATTCAGTCAATTTTAGCAGTTAAGGTATATAGTGTTTTTGTACAAAGCACTTAAATGGCATTGACAAATACACCATCAACAATATGAATAAAAGAACATCTGTTGAAAGGGTCCAATATAACAGCAACCAAACAACTGAAACAAGCAGAAAGCAATATGGTCTTTTAATAGACACATAGAAATACAAAATATCTGAAAATAAAGGTTGTTAAACATTCATTTTAATTTTGGCTATTTAGTTTTTTTATCAGACATTGTTGAAAAATTAAGTTAAAAGGTTAGACGGAAAATAAAGACATGTCAGCTTTTTTGTCTATCATTACTGTTTAAATAGTTATCAAAGGTACCAGGATTATAATTTAGTGCGCGTTTCGTCTACATAAGACTCATCAGTGACGCTCATATCAAAATATTTATAAAGCCAAACAAGCACAAAGTTGAAGAGCATTGAGGATCCAAAATTCCAAAAAGTTGTGCTAAATACGGCTAAAGTAATCTATGCCTGGGATAAGAAAATCCTTAGTTTTTCGAAAATTCTAAGGGACGACATCAAAAGATCGATGTAGGATAAAAAACTTAAATCAAATAGTTTGGGGGTGGGGGGTTAAAATTCTGCAAGTTTTGTATATCTAAAATCAATTTTTACATATATCTCTATTGGTAAATCAATTTTTCCCAAATTAAGTTAAGAGGGGGGTGGGTGGGTCAGTGAAAAAACTATGTGAATTAAGTTTTTTATCCTACATTGAACTTTTGATGTCGTCTCTAAGTTTTGTAAACAGGAAATTTATAAAAATGAATACATTATTGATATTCATGTCAACACCGAAGTGTTGACTACTGGGCTGGTGATACCCTCGGGGACGAAACTTCCACGAGCAGTTGCATCGACCCAGTGGTGTAAATAGTTATCAAAGATACCAGAATTATAATTTAGTACGCCAGACGCGCGTTTCGTCTACATAAGACTCATCAGTGACGCTCATATCAAAATATTTGTAAAGCCAAACAAGTACAAAGTTGAAGAGCATTGAGGATCCAAAATTCCAAAAAGTTGTGCCAAATACGGCTAAGGTAATCTATGCCTGGGATAAGAAAATCCTTAGTTTTTCGAAAATTTTAAGTTTTGTAAACAGGAAATTTATAAAAATAACCACATTATTGATATTCATGTCAACACCGAAGTGTTGACTACTGAAAACCGACAGGCAAAAGGTATTAAAATGAATATATATATATTCTTATTCTCAGTAAAAGGAAATGGAAATGGAACCCAATGGTTGAGAGAGATCCTGGTCGTCGGTTACCTCCGCCACCTCCACCTCCGAAACCACGTAAGTAAATACTTTCCTGCTAGTCTTTTTCAGAATCAAAATTTATCAACGTTTTTGGTATAAGAATGAAATTTATGATAATCCTCTCAATATTACATAGTGACGTGTGGAAAAACCCTGATTTTGTAATTCGGTTTTCGATTCTTATATTTTTTACCCTTTTCCCTTTTCCCTACCTTTACTTTACAGTTACAGAATGTTGCAGTTGCATGCAATATTTTGTCTCATGTGTTGACGTTATTCACAAATTTGTAAGAAATCATCCCTTGATAGATAATAAGGACGCCATCACGAGTAAGTTGACCGTTGTGGAGTATATGTTTCACTGATGACGACCGATATTTTCCAATTGTTGTAACCATACTCCCGATATCTTTACATCGATTTTGACCTACCACATTATATTTATTATTAAGTCTGTACTTACTTATGCCGTCTGGGGAACAGGATTTCAGTATCTTTCCGAGCAACTGAGATTACATCGGTTTAAGGTAGAGTATGTGTAGCTCAGTTGTCACATGTTGTGTTTTGTAATGAACAGACAAAACATGTGTACTTAGTTATATTCCTCTTCTTTAAAATAAGTTGTAATAAACGGTAATATGACTGATTTAACAGGTATAAAATTTTTCTACTAAATAAAAAAATAAATAATCAAGTGTTTTTAATAATCATATAAATGTCAGATCATTTTATTGCACTTTAGATGAACTAATGCAGTTTTACTCAAAGAGGTAAAATTATTATATGACTCAAATTACATAACAAACCCTTTAACATTACTATGTTTAGCTTAATTATTTTTTTTTGAATTTTTCTGACTATTTCAACACAATATTGACAGATATCAAACCATGATTAATCGTTAAAATGAGTTATTCAACAATGTCATTTTGGTTATTGTTATCGTTTAGTTGTTGCCTCATTGTCACACGTCATATCTCGTTTTCTATTTAATATCAATAAATAAAATTCAAAAGTAAGAAAGCAATGAATGCGGTTGTTAAATTTGATAAATGCAATTTTATGCTTCTTTGTTAAATATTTGTTTTTATAGTGATTAAAATACCTTTGGTACTTGTACATCCTTTCATTATGCTATTGTTTATGATATTCTCGTATTTTTGTCTTCATTTTTTCTACTGTGCTTTGTCTATATGCCTTCTGATGTTACTCGATGCATATATCATGGCTCTGTACTTACACATCCCGTTATTGTGCGATTGCTAAAAATGTCTGCTTGTCTTTCATTTTGGCTATGTATTTTGTCTATAAGCCTTTTTTTTTTTAAATTTTTCTTTGATAAATATATGACGTTGCTCTGTACTTATACATCCCTTCATTGTGTTATTGTGCAATGATAAATTTGTGTTCTTGTCTTTAATGTTTAATATTAAGCTCGGTCTATATGCCATTTTGTGCTTCTTTGTTACATATTTATTTGTTTGTGTGTGTGGTTTTAATAATTAAGATTATAGCATAATGTTGACTGCTGTACCCCTATAATCGATATCATAGTGTGTATCTATTATGTTTGTGTGTTGTGTTGAAGCATCATTGTCAATATAATGTAATGCTACTGTCAAACAAGTGAGAGCTAGCTACAAAACCAGGTTCAATCCATCATTTTTTACACAAGAAAATGCCTTTACCAAGTTAGGAATATGACTGTTGTTATCTTTTCTTTTGATGTGTTTGAGCTTTTGATTTTGCAATTTGATTTGGAACTTTCGGTTTTGATTTTTCTCGGAGTTCAATATTTTTGTGATTTTACTTTTTTTATACAACTCTGTCATAGTCTTGGTAAATCATCAAACAATGCAAAAGTCCGTTTAAATGACAAAAAACATCCTTTCACATTACGATGTTTAATTACCTTTTTTCCAATTTTCGGACTAATTAACACAATCTTGACAGAAGTAAAGGAATGTAAAATTGTTAAACTGAATTAATCAACAATGTCGTTTAAGTTATTGTTATCTTTTAGCTGTTGCCTGATTGTCATAAACGTCATATCTCGCTTTCTAGATATTTAAAGGTGTTTATACAAATGTATTATTTTGTTAAAATACAGCGGAATTGATGCGAATATAGGCATTTATCAAGCACCTACGAACCAATGCTTAAGTAGGAAAATTGTATTCTTATAACTGTTAAGTTATTGGATATTTTTTAATTCTTCGATGTTAGTTATATATATACTCTCCTAGATGATAGCCAAATAGTGTACTTTCATTTGTATTCTTTTCATTACTAAATGACGTTTAATTTAGGTTCAATATTTTGTCAATTTTATCATTGATACTTTTAGAATACATACCACCACCAACACCTCCCCAAATAAAGCCGTCAGGTATTAAGTGGGAATATTGGACAGACCAAGATTTTTCAACAGGGTTAGTATGGTTATTTCTTATAATAACGATATAAGAAAAACGAAATTGTTATATAAAGTGGAAATCTGAATAAACTACATACTTATTGTTTTAATTAAACAATATAATTATTAAATATAATAACCAAATGAAACTTTGTGAAAATATTGTTAAAAAAGGCAATGTTGACTCTATAATATGGTGTATCCCAAGAAACACATTTTAAAATCACCTAACAGACGACATCATTTCATTGTTTGTTTGTAGTTGTTTGTAGTTTTACAATTTGATGAAAAATTAATTGGTGCATTATTTGATATAACCTTCTCTTATACAATCATATATAATGTAGTAACTATTTTCAATTTTAGAAATCTTGGATAATAATATGCAGTATGGAGGAACATGATTTTAGTGGGAAGATGTTATCATGCAATTCAACTTTATATTTGATAGAAGCTCTTGTTTTAAGGTGGTACCCAACACTTTCACTAAAATTAATTTAGCTCGTTTAATTTTCATAAAATTTTGTCAAAGTATTTACTTTGACCCTTTAACATAAATATAAAAATTTCAAAAATTTTGAACCAACTGTTTTGTCAGAAAAATTACACTGGTTATATAGCAGTTTGACAAGCACCAATTTTGATCATTGAGAAGCTTAATATTCCCTTTACAACACAACGTAATTAAAACGTTAAGCTGACTTTACAGAGTTATCTCCCTGTAGTGTTAGGTACCACCTTAATGTCATTCATACAACAAATTTTATGTAATACTGATACAAACTGACTAATGAGCCGTTTTTTCATTACCATGTATATTGACATTATTACACAATTAAGTAGTTTTCGTAAATGATAATACAAATTGTTAATTCATGTAAAAAGAAATTATTGCTTGGATCTATATATATTTATTTCAACCATTAATGAAAATGTAAGGGTACAAATAATTCACTTCTGAATAGAATCATTTCCGAAAGGTTGAATTGCATAGAAAATGTCCTTATGGTTTCTGACACGACGATCCACTAGAATGTTGTAAAATTAAACACACTGTTTCGTTGGGAAAATGCCTTTTGAGACATTTCTTATGTGAACGTTAAAGACAGACAAAATGTGTTATACAAAATGTATGCAAGATCGATTTTCGCTATCACAATTATTTCACGTTTGTTTTGTGTTATTTTATTTCAAAAGTTTGTGTTGAATGTTGTTTTTGTGTTCTTTATTTTCATTTTTGCCCCGTATTACAAATGTGCTACATAGATCCTTCTTAATATAACAAAATATAAATTTTATGATATTATAATTTCAATATATAAGAAAGATTTTGAACTAATAAGCCAGAGCAGTTTATATTTTCGAATAAGTATCGATTTTTCCATGTTTCCATGGCATTTAGAATATGATCTAAGTTACCAACCAGCCTCCCAAATTGAAGCCATGTATTTTTTATTAATAGCTAAATAAATGAATATTATCATTATGCTGTTTGTCACATGTTATTTGTTCAAAAAAATGAATCGTACTGTAATATATACGGATAAATGAATCCATGGATTAGATTAATATTACAAAAAAGGACTTTAAATCTAATGTTCAAAATCAATAGTATTTGATTGAAATGGATAATGAAATCCAGACTATGAAATCAAGTATTCATGTGACCTTAACTGGATGTAGTCAAACAAAATGATGACAACCGGTTTCATTTTGAGTATCCGAAATATTCTGAGTTTATGAAAGACTTGCAAATATATTATTTTTATGCATAATTAGGTGAACAAAAATATACACAGAGAATTTGGATGATAACACGACAGTATAACCTGAACCTAAATTTCATTGTTTTTATTCACATTTCTTGTCCCTTTTTCAACTTCGTACTTTGTTTGGCCCTTTTAACATTTTTTTGCTTCGAGCGTCACTGATGAGTCTTGTGTAGACGAAACGTGCGTCTGGCGTAAGTAGAAAATTTCTATCCTGGTATCTTTGATGAGTTTATTTGTGTTCTATTTGAAATGAATTGAAAATGTTGTACAACAGAGCTGGTCTGTATGTAACCCAAATTCAACATAACAGTATAAAAGAATAGAATTATACCAAAGTATATTTCAATATCTAATGATCATTATGAGAACTTGAGAAATATCGGTTAATACATGTTTCTATCGACCAATGAAATAATATTATGTTTGAACTGCGTTTTCATACCAATCTATCAACTACCAAGTATTGTTATGAAAATTAGGAGGTATGGTATGATTGCCAATTATACCACTATCCACCAAAGCTCACATGGATGAAAGCAGTTAGAGGCAACAGTACGGTCTTTAACAATGAGAAAACCCCATACCGTATGGTTAAAAAATTGTGTAACATTAGCGTATTGACTTCATAAAAAAAGTCTTAAATTGTACATTGTTATTAAAATGCATATCCATTTGAAAAGATGTGCAAAACAAAAATATGTGGATGTTCAGAAATGTTTTAAATGATCTATCTATAACTACCTGCCTGAAAAAAAAATCTCAAAATTTCAACTGCAGTATTTCAAATAAATATCATATTATTTATTATTAGATATATACCTCAAAATTAGAAAATGACATTTGAAGGATTCAAATGTCTATATGGAAACATTGTGTTTTGTAGTTTATGCGTATAAAATATAATTTCAAATATTGCCAGCAAAATGTTGCAATTTTCTTCAATATATTTAGTACTAACAGGTGATAGATAGAAATGTACTATCAGTGAAAAAAATGAATGATATTACGTAGTAATGTCAGTCAATGAAAATTGATAGTATTAAGGAATTAAACGTACCTATTCCTGTAGACGTCACTTTTCTAGATGAACGTTCGTCAGAAACTCTCCAACCGGTACATTTGAAAGTCAATGATGCATAAATGTTTGAATACGTGAGGCGTTATATAATATAAAAAGTCTGTATGCAAAAATTTATATATGGCCAACTCTGCCTGAGCATGCTGAGGGAGTTTAAACATTAGATTTTTAATAATTCGTAATTACTTTAGCAATAGTATGCTACCGAAGCACTTGTTAAAATTAATGTTGTTTTTAAAACATGCCATACCGGATTCATTATGAACCAAATTTTCAATTAATCGACCGATGTTTCTATAATACGAATGACTGGTGATATAATGTCCTTTTTAATTTTGTCGTTATTGACATTTTTTTAATAAACGAGAATTTGTAAAAATAAAAGAATTAGAATTAAAACAACATTTTACAAATAAATGTGTTTTCTGGATTTACATTCATCGGGATCGATCAAAGCCGAATATGTATAACCAATAATGCACAATAACCTAAACTGTTAAAGTGCTTCATGACAAAAAAGACATAAGATAATAGTAGCCAAATCCTTCTAAGGTTAAATTAGGCTTATAAAGTTGAAACCTTTTATTTCGTATTTAAAAAAAAAAAATCAAGATTCAAATATTATGGGTTGTGTACAAAAACTAAAACACTAATCTAAAGGAAATATAAAGTTACAAAACGTACAAAAGATGAAGAATACACTTTATGTTTTGACAAATGGTGCGTCAAAGTATATTAAACATTTACTGTTCCGTGATTACAAAACAAAAGAAAACATGAAATATAACTTTAATGTTTTTATATGTTTTAAGCTTCAAAGTTTTTGTTCTTTTTCTCAGTTTTAGTCTATGCCTATAATAAATCACACAATAAAATTCTAACACTTCTGCGAAATAAACGTTTGAAATGTTGATATGGTGTATTAGAAATACTACGATATAAGGTCACTTTGTACTTATTGTACCACTGGTAAGGATTAATTTTATCGCAGGTGGAGTTGTTCGTCCCTCAGTGTATCCTAGTTGGTCATGCGTTTGCTATTTTTGGACATACATTAATTGACCCAATTAATCAACCAATATATCGGACTAGTGTTAATATGTTTTCACAACTAAATCTAAACACGAAATATTTGGAACAATTAGTTTATCAAGCAACAATGAATGAATTATGTCTAGTATGTATTCGTGGTTAGTAGCACATTACTAACATATTGATACTTTAAAAACGATGTTCGACTAACAAAAAGATGTACAATTTTGTAGTAAAACTGCTATTAGTATACTATCGATGTACAGGTGGTACAAACTTTTGTTTGGATGTTTCTTTTTTGTCTTCACTACCTGCTTTTGAAATTATCATTTTTTGTAGCTCTTCAATAATAAGTACGTTCGAATTTACAAAACAGACAAGAATTCGGATGAGTTTATGGTGCATGTATTGTACTAAATATCTGGTTATAATATACAACATCAGAGTTCTTTTGATCATATGTGCTTGTATTATGAAAACGTTTGTCGTTGAACTGTTACATTTGCTCAGTTTTGGTAGCAAATATAAAAAACAGTTGTTGACGGTTTAAACCAAAAAAAGTGCATATAATAGAATACATATATATTAGATAACTCTTAATATATTGAAAACCGTGCATGTTTTTTCATGGTTAATATGTTGTTTGATTGTCGTCTCGTCTCAGTGATGTTAAGCTAAACAGTTTTATCATTACAAACAAAAAATAACCACAGTTTGATATAATGGATATTGTAAAAATCCCCTCGAACAATTAGACAAAACTCCTCTTCTCACAAATGTAACTGCAATTTGTATCATCATGCATTCATGGGACGATTTCCATGCGTTATCTAAATGTTGATCATGAATCATGAGCAGTCGGTTTGGTAAGTGTGTGGTTTGTGCGTCTGCGGCCCAATTGAAATATGAAAGTAGAGTTTCATCATTATATATCCATTTTTCTCCATTGTATTTACCTTGAATGCAGATTGCAGCATCGAAGACCATTTTTGTGACAGCTGAAAAATACGATCAGAGGTAAAAACAACAGCACAGTAAAAAATCAACAGACTATTTAATCGATCATAGTCTATTGGCCAATAATGTCATGCTTATTTAGAGATCAAATTAATAACACATTTAATTTATAGGTTAGGATTGCTGGAAATGACACAAATCGATATTTTCTTGAAAATACGCCATTAGGTACGCCCAATCTTGAAATTATAAAACAAGAGGTGATAAATACTTAAACACGTCAGTAACTACATGCCAACATGTAAGCATGCACACGGCTTTGTACTCTTTCTTAGACGCATTCAGAAGAATGAACGACACATTCTGACTAAATGTTGCTGGCATTTGTAATCAAGCACGTCGATATAACTTTTATCTATGCGGATGAGAACAGATTAGGTGGCCATAATTGGTAAACTCCTGACAACAGTTGAGAGAATCAATATCAAAAGAGAAAGTAAAACGACCTAAAACCAGGAGCAATATAAATTGTCGTGTTAATTCATCATTTGTTCATATGATGCTTTTTGTTTTAGCTGTAAGCGACTAAGTCGTCATGACAAAGTCTTTTTTGTCCATTTTAAAATTTCCAGTTGATGTTTGATGTTTTTTTTTATTTTAGTATTTTTTTGCAAATTTTTGCTACATGTATTACCATGTTTAAACAAATCTGATAGAAATTGCATGTTATGAAGGTTTTAATGTATGTAAAGTTTTATGAAGTGCATCATAACCTATTCCGAAATCCAGTTCACATAAAATGTCAAATATACTTACAAGTGAAATTATCATTTAGATAATTCACTTACAATACATCTTTGTCGCTCTGTTAGCTTTGTATCGGCAGGCATATAGTTTGTCATATCAATGTGGCATTTTCCTTTGCAAGTAATTGATCATGAATACGTTGATTTTGGTTTCATTTACGTCCAGATGCAAATATATAATGCATGTAAAGGACCAGAAAACAATTGAAAAGAAATAAAATTGGTAATCGTCAAATTAATCTTTTTTTTATTTTTTAAGTTTCGGTCTTTTGTAGTTGACTAAACTGTACAGGATTTGCTAATTATTGCAGACTGCATGATAACATAATATTTCCTAATGAAGTCATTTAAACACGGATTGAAAGTTGAAACATTGAAAATTAAACCACATTTCGTTGTGTTCCGTAAATGTCCTTTGTTTTTTGTTGTTTATAAAAACATACCTTGACCTGAGTCGAATTTAAAGTTATCTGTAGCATAATGTTACAAATGTAGATACCCCATATGGCAAACTTCGGGATCCTAGTTTGCATAGAGGCCATATTGCTTTTTCTTGATGACAACCTTTACAATAGAATTATAAATGCCTTAAAATAAATATGCAAATATTCAAATTCCTAAGTCGAACAGCAATTTGTCCGCATATAAATGAATTATAAAGTTTTCTTCCTTCTTTTCGTGTACAATTAAACATTGTCTACTTTGAAAACTTTCGGCCTTTTCAATGTCAATATCGTAAGTGTATAATAGCTATATGAAATATCGGAAGATCGCAAAAAAAGCAAGATTAAAAATAGAAATAAGAATACAATAAGGGATTGTTCATGATTTTGTCTGCCTATAGGGAAACACCTTGCATGTTCAATTTTCAGATTAATTAACTTTATCTTACAGACTTTTTTTCAAGTTTTCGCCCAAATTGTTTTCAAAACATGATAATTTCGTTCTTCCTAATTCGTAAATAGTAAAATTTTAAGCATTTTTCCTGTCAAAATATTAGTAAATACCCGCTGTTAGGTTTAGATCCACGAAGAGAAAAAGACTAAGGGAAGTAATTTAAACAAAAGTGCCAAAGTCACAAGGTAAAATCATAGATTTAAGGTACTTGGCTTGTGCCATATGTTAAGTGTTGGAATTTTATTGTTATGCATGTATGTTAGATACCTGTTACTAGGTTAATATATAGTTTTGCTTTGTTTGAGAATCAATCCTGCACGAGTTCCCCATGTACTGGACAAGAAATATCACCGGCTCTGGTCGATAGTCCGAATATGAAACAAAGATCAAGTTCAATGTAGAAGTACAAATCAATTAAACAACGACCAGTTCCTGGTTAAAAAAGGAAATTATAAAATGCATATAATTTTTATATATTATCCCAGTTTAGAGTTGATATAGAAATAAGAAGACGTGATATAATTGCCATTGAGACAACTCGCCACAAGAGACCAAATGAAAAAGAAGTTAAGAACTATATAGGTCAATGTACGGCATTCAACAACCATCAAAACCAAATGAATTTTCAACTGTATTTTCAAATATAGATATTGATACAAAGTTTCAATTCATATCATTAGTTTTATACCTTTGACGTGGGAAAATGTTAATTTGCTGATTAACATGTACTAAATGATAACAGATTTTAAGGACCTCAAATTTAATTTGAAACGAAACGTATTGCACAGAACCACAAGGAGCGTCGTATTGAAAAAGTCAAATGAATGAAGTATTTCAAGAGAAACAGACTATACCACGAAACAAAAACCAGTTTTAAGTCCCATAAAATATAGACAACCCATAACGGAAAAGAAAACAAAAGAAGAAAAAGACAATCAACAAAGGATAAAGCAACACGAATTTAAGGGGATGGATTCTGGTTTTCTGGCAGGATTAACAGATCCTCCTGCACTATAGACATATCCTTTAAAAGTATTTAAGTTATACTAAGCTAAAATTTAAGCACCCCCCCCCCCCCAAAAAAAAAAAAAAAAAAAAAAAAAATCAACAATTTTTCAATACGCTTCGCTACGATTAAAATCACTGCTAAATTTAAATCAATTGAAAAAAATGTTCATGACCCTAAAGCAATGACAGTTTGATTCTATTTGAGATGTAAGTGTGTCATTACAATGCCAATAATATCAAATTGATTTGAATTTGTAACGCTTTAAAAAGTTAAACATTTGAAATATATGTAAGTTGATTTTGAAAAATTTACCTATAAGTACGGTGACCGAGTAAAGAAAAGTCGCTTATTTAAGGAGTTTAATTGTCATTCGGACTATACGGCTATAAATCACAGTATTGGTAGTTGAAAAGTTAATCTTAACATTTTTACTTGTCGTCAAAAAATCGTACAGTGCAATTTTTTGTAAAATGGGCTTCGAAATACGTGTATTGTAAAGGGCATATGTCAGCAGAATTCTTACAGGATCTTGTGTTTTCATTGAAAGGAAAATCTCCATGTAAAATAGTCATGTGTTTGTTCACAACAACACCCTACATGTCCGGAGCTTTGCTCCTGGAAAGTTCAGAATTATGTAGACATTTCAAATCATGTTCCTTGATAGATGAACCAAAACATACTTCTGGCATAATTCTGTTGTGTGGATCTCTTTGATTGGCTTTTTGATTGCAACTGTTTTCGAGGTATTGAGTGCTTTTTAGTTTTAATGAATTACATGAATGAGCTTAGTCAAAAAACGTTTTCATGATAGTAGGCTTCAGTTAAAAATAATAATAGTTATCCTTTATTGCTGACGTTGAATGTCAACCAGCAATATAACTTCTGTAACTTTAACAGAATATGTGTATCATAGATCAAGTGTTTGAAAAATGCCAATTTACAGAATAAATCGATTTCCTAATTCTTTTTGTTTTACATTTTCGAGGTAATTCATTGTTAATAGATTTGTAAAAATGTCTGTATCTGAAATTTAAACTTAATTGATGTATATATCTTCAAATTTTAAAAGTATGGAAGAAGAAAAAAGAAAAACAGAATTTGATATTTGACCTTATTTTATGCAAAACTGTCACCACATTTCTTTTTGACGACGACTTCGATATTTCAAAAGTACTCATTTTTCCGAATCCAATGATATATGATATAGCCATAAAGTATGTTTGACGATTAAATCTAAAAAATATTGGGTCTGGTCACCGTACTATATCAAGACTTGGAGTAAGTATCGGACAAACTGCCGAAAAAAATAAAATAGACAAAAGAAAGCAAATCACTGGCTAATTTATAAATAAGATTGAACATGTACACCCCGTATAACCCCGATACAAATGAATCCGGACATTGACGCGTTCGAAGCGATAATCAGGACAACATTTGGGATGACATCAATTTCGAATGCCTCTCTAGAACATATTTGAGTATAAATAAATATGTCAATGTGCAAGTTAGTTTATTTATTCAATTATACAGTTTTTGTAAGTTTTAGATATAATTGCTTAGAACGTTTGATAAAACTGCTAGACGCAAAACGCACATACATGGTGTAATTTCATACGTTTTATGAGATAAATAATGCTGACTATCTTTTTGTGCATACCCTTTTGAGTATCAATACCTTAAGCAATAATTAATAACTATACATTGAATTACTACGTGCCTTCAAATGTTCCCTAAAACTCAAAATAAACGCAATATCATAATTTTTAAGATTTCTCTTACTGTATCGTTCGTCTCACCAAATGTGTCGAGTTCGTTGTGCGTTTTTAAATAATCACTGTACAGTTCGTTGACAAAAACTGTCATAAATCACTTTCTTATTAAGGTATTCGAGATGGCATCGACGACCCTTTTTCTGTATGATATTGTAAATTTTTATCTGTTAACTTAGTCGAAGTAGTTGAACATAACATATCAGTCATCCAAAGCCAAAATTACAATGTTTAACCAGTGTACATCTAATAGGAATGTTTCTATTAAAAATTGGGACTTTCAACGTTATTCCAGATGAAATAAACTGTTAATAAATATATTCCAGAGGAAATAAAGTTTCAAAAAGTATAGTACTGCCAAAAAAAACCAAAAATTTAATGACTATTTCTTTTCACAATTTGAGGCTCTTTCAAATGCCGATGTTGGTCCAAATTCGCCTTAACGAAAGCAGCCATAGGAACTCGTTGAACTTAGTTTGCCGAGTGCCTTAGATGGCATTCCAACTGTTTTTTTTTACATACATATAGATGTGGTGTGTTGGCCAGTGAGACAATTTTCCACCAAAGTTTAAATGAAGTACATGTAGGTTTATAAAGCAATTATCATAGTTCAACATACAAAAGTCAACAATGAAGTAAAACTTTACCGGCTGCTATAAAAGGCCCCAATATATATATTTATATAAAAGGTGAAACATATAAAACTAGAAAACTAAGTAAGGAGTCAGTAATTCAGTGGTTGTCGTTTGTTGATGTGTTACATATTTGTTTTCGTTCTTTTTTTTTATACATAGATAAGTTTGAATAATACTACATTATCATTTTATTGCCTTTTATAGCTAACTATGCAGTATGGGCGTTGCTCATTGTTGCAGGCCGTACAGTGATCTATTAATCTCTCTGTCATTTTGGCTTCTTGTGGAGAGTTGTCTCATTGGAAATCATACCAACTCTCCTATTTCTATTTTATATATAACATTATAAGAATTATTTATCAACGAAAAAAAATATGACAGACCTATATAACCAATGTACTAGAGGTTCCAGACGATGGACAGACACCAAAAAAGAATGCGGCGGGATTAAACATGTGAGCCCCAACCCTCTCCTTAACCTGTGACACTGGTGTAACAGCACAACATGATAAAAACAACTGTATAATTGCAATTGGACGTATGACATTCGCGCCGTTTTTCAAAATTTTCATTCTTTCATTTGCGCCGATTTCATTTTTTTATTTGCGCTGATTTTAGAATTGCTCCTAATTAGATTTACAGGTAAGTTAAAATTTGTACATGTACTATACCGTGAAGGTATATTGGTAAAATCTGGTTATAAATATAGGTTTTAGTTTATGTTGAATAATATTATTCCGGAACTTTGCTGTAACACAATGGACATATTGCACACTGTGCACTACGAGCCGAGGAGTCAATTTTTTAACTATCGACGGCCATACACATAAATAAGTATGTGACCCAGACAAAGAAACGATGGACTTCGTTATTGACAATTACGACAAATAAATAAGAGACAAAATCACAAGAAAGGAATATATTAGATGTGTTGCCTATAAATACTCAGCAAGAACAGATTTGTGATTTTAACGTATTCCGTTTTTATTCATGGATTGGAATGCAGTAAATAGATTATCAATTCGTCATTTTAGTATAAACAGAGTGCTTTAATCTTATGTTTGTATCTCTTGATTTTAAAGTATGTGAATATAGTGTGCACCTGGCTAACCGAAGAGGTCTATAATAGTAAATGAAAAATAACATGACTTGGATTGAGGGTTGTCTTATTTGCACTCATACCACATCTTCTTATATCTATTCACCTGTAATTAACCTGTAGTTTACCTGTAAAAAATCGGCGCAAATGAAAAACAAAATCGGCGCAAATGAAAGAAAAAATCGGCGCAAATGAAATGCTGATCGGCGCTAATGCAAAACGCCGTTACAATTGGCTCAACTCAAAATGTCGGTGGTAGCACAAAAACCGTATACATAAAATATTGACAAAAGTGTTATTGAGGTAACTGGAATCTATTTCAAAGCACATTACAACTAAGAGGTAAATCATGTTACTAGAGTATCAGTCAGTATATATCCTACGCAAACAGATAAAGACGTAATAACACGCATTTTAATTAAAACTTGACGTGCAATGCCAAATATAAGTAAACAGTATCGAGAGTATATACGATCTTATGAGTTCTCATAAGTGTGCATATATTGTAATAATGTTAAGTGACATTTTGATTTAACAGGTACAGCAAAACTTTCTACATTGTAGCCAAATCATATTTGTTCATCTATGTAAGAATTCGGTAAAGGGTGACTGAGAGATCTACTAGTAGATATGGTCACTTTGGTCTTTTTCCGACCGGCAGTAAAACCTGCCCGAAGTTGGTCACCCGTTTAGATGTGTGGGATGTAAAAGTACGCAGTCACGTCCAGTCCGAATGGGGATACAAGATTCAATGTATCGTATAGAGAGAGCACTACGCTCACTATACTGTACCAACCTTGCGAAAACGTTATGAGGGGTGTTGCAAGGCAAAATTTGTGTCCTTATTCAATATACCTCATTTTATCAAGTGGCAGTCCAAACTTCCCTGATGTAATCCCAGAGGGCCTCCTTCCTGGACCTACTTGACTTGAAGTATGTGTTGCTGTTTTGTTGATTATCCTGAACATGGATGGAATATTTGCAAATGAACGTTAAGCAACCTACAATCAGCCATTACGTAGGAGTGTCATTAACAAATAAAGGGGTCTAGAAATTGTACAGTACCAACTTTGAAACGTTTCATTTGTTATTGATAACTATAAAGACATGCAAGATGCAACAAAGCAAATGTCTAAGGTAAGGTAGTCTTGATGATTGATGCTTTGCTCTACCGCATAATTTACCGATAACGCCAAGGGTAACAGTGGAATATAAATTTTGTCCCTTAAAGTTTGTCTTCAAATAAATCAAAATTACAATGAAATGCATATGAATGGGTATAGACTTTAAGATGCTTAAAAAAAAACAAAACTGACCAATTAGTTAGATTTTGGCACCACAGTAGAAAGACTGAAATGTTGGAGGAAATTAAGCATAATCTTTATACCTTAAAAATTAAAAAAAACCACAATCGAAGAAAGCAAACCATTTAATATTAATAATTATCTTTTCATCTGTATACCTCCACGTTAAAGAAACTTTATAACTTATCAACGGTGGCTATAAATTACATGTTTAATATATATACATACTCTTTAGCCTTATTGTAACTCTATTGTAATCCATGACCCCCTTAGACTCGCCTCTGCTATTCAGGCCAACAGCCTATAATCCTTTGATTATTTTTGATTGCTGTCTATATAAAAAAGATTTGTTTTGATACAACTCTTCACAAGATACTAAAAGACACAATAATGAACAACTATAGGTCGACGTACGACCTTCAACAATGAGCAAAGCCCATACCGCATAGTCAGTTATAAAACACACCAAAATGACAAATGTAAAACACTTCAAACGAGAAAACTAACGGTCTAATTTATGCATAAAATAGTGAACAAATATATATATATATATATATATATATATATATATATATATATAACCACCGAATTACACGGCTTCGGACAGGCACATACAGAATATTGCGAGATTAACATGATGTTAGCGGCCACCCAACCCTTCCCTAACCTGGGACAATGGTGTATCCGTACATTGAATGTCGTATGGTAAACACTTTAAAAAATAATATCAAATTAGAAATCGGACCTGTGTATCTGTATGCTTAGTCAGTGATATTTGCATCTCGAGTAATTGTGTTTTCCTACCAATTTATACTTTCGTATACATAAGGATTTTTTTTTTGCATGTACAAAATACCTCCAAGAGTCTTTCGACAATACAATGGACATTATGGGTTGCTGTCTGCATGTTATGGTGGTAAATTATTTTTTTTAAAAGCATGTATATTGGTTAAAATCATATTAAAGCATAATTTAATACATGCAAAATTCATTGACAAACGCAATATTGTCGCAACGAAGCGTACAGTACAAAAAGGTGTTATGACAACGAAGCGTACACAACATGAAAATGAAAACACTTTTAAACTTGTATTTTTTGTTTCTAGATACAACATAAACCAACGATCTTTATATAATGTACATGTATTAGTGTTACAGACGTTTAATAATTAAACATTTTGAGGAAGTGCCCGTTATATGTTTGCGTAATAAAACACGCACGATCTTGAGTTGCGTAAATCTTCCATCCTGGTTCTGTCTTTGAAAGAATGGTATAAAAGAATGGATCGGGATGTATGATACATGATTTTGTAATTGCATTGTAGAAAAGCGACAAACATTGTGTAGTGGATGCACACACCAAAGTACATTCTATAACTGATGTTACAAATATAATCTCAGCAGCATTCTCATCTTCATATATGCTACTGAGGTCCTGTCTTGAAATTTTATTGTTTACCATTACCATTTGTTGTACCATAGCATGAAATAACATACCAGAGTCTTGTTTGTTAAGTTGGAATAGTTACAGGCAATTTGTCCTAGTTTGAAATGAAATTTTCCAGTATACTATAAGTGCATATATACATGCATCTTTATACTTTATAACACTTTCATAGAAATGCTTCAGGCATAACAAATTGAGCAACATGTTATGCTGTTATGTTGCTAGCTAGATTTTTTTCTCTCCAAAAAAAGAAACATTCTAATTAGATATGCATTGAAGATCCATTATCTAGAGTAAAACTATCCCTTGTGAATTAAGTTAATCTGAATCGTAACTATTAATTTCAAAACTCCCATAATTCAATATGAAAATTAAACGAATTCTATTAATATTTCAAATTGAAAATAGCCTTATAATTTAGATTTCAATGTACAAGCTATATTTTACTTAGAAATAATTGGCATTAAGGCATAAACATTTTGATTTGAAGAAAAGCAATAATTTGAGGAATAATTTGTTTTCAAGACAAATTAAAATTAAAAATTTCCTGACGAAACAATAAAGATCAGTTCTTAAGTGCATCTCAAGAATTCATAGATATTTCATGACTTTTTTAACACTTTTCTAAAGAATGAGAAATTCCCAATTGCATTTCATAATTTAAAGTATTCAAGTATCAAAAATTGACAAAATAAACTCAGGGACTCTATGTGAACGTAATGTTAACAAATTCACATCTGTCATAATTACTATTCTGATACAGTGGATAATCTAAAAACAGTAACAGTGAAGTTTGTTCAATGTCTTGACTAGTATCAAGAAATCGATAATGGGGATTAGTTGAGCACATAACTCTACGAGCAAAGATATTATTTTAGCTTGCCATTTGAGAACTATCCGTTTTCAGGTGTAATACCACCATTGATTTTCCCCTATTAGTCTTTGTTAAATTGGCATTTAAAAAAAATTGTACAGTATTAACCTTTATTTCAACCAAAGAAATACTTTGCATGAATGAAGTTTAATCCTTTCCAGTGCTACAGTGAAAATTTCACACTACGTTTCATTCCATATAAGAAAGTAACCATCACTGGAAGGAAACAACCCAATTTTTACACTGTTATTTACCACAGTGTGGGAACGGAACGGTACGGTGTTTTAATGTTTTGGTCATTCGGGAGACTGTCAAGCGGGGTTCCGACATTCGAGAGCATTTTCAGCTATGGAGAAGATAAGTGTTTTATATAATTACTATCTCTGGGCTCACTTTTAATGTATATGAAAAAAGTATTGCATCTGTCAATAATATTCAAACATTCCAGGGGTCAGAAAATATTCTAGAGGCAAGAAAACAGGGGGGAAATGGAATAAAAGTAAGAGCTCCGACCCAAATTATGCAAATGATTGCCTTCATTCAGCTGAAAATCTGACTTTAAAAGGTTTTTTTAACAAAATTTTAAGTTGTGTAATAAGAATTATTATATATTTTTTCATCATATTCAACTTCATCATGTTTACACTAAAAAATAGTTCTAAATCTTTGAAAACAGAAGTCACTAAATATTTTTCACTGTACGGTCGCTTGTCGGTAAACAACTTTCGACTGTATTATCACTTGGAGCAGTTCTGTAATGTCGCTTGGGAGCAGAGTAATGATTTTGGCTACAGTATTCATGAGAAACCTCGATTTTAGTACAATTGTATATAGAAAAAAGAAATTTACAAATCAAATATCTTTAAATAAAAACTCAGATTATGTTTTATAGCCAATGGGATATTTATAAATATATACATTGACCTGATAAACTTCTTTATATATTTATATTAATATCATCAGCTGTCGTGTTCCTATAAATTATTGAATTGACTCCACAGTAAGTAGTAATCGAGACGTTCTTATCATTTACATTTACAGAATTGTACACTGACACACACGTAAAATCTATATTATTTTTAACAAACTAGCTGACAAATATAAACACAAGATACATTTTGGATGTTTGTTTATTAATGGAGAAAACATAAAATGAACTTAATTGTTAAAACTTCGTGTTTCAATCCTGCAATGTATAGCGCGGTTTGGTCGACTTGCTATGGCATTGTTAATTCTTTTTTTAAAACGATTTTATGATGATAAAAAGCATGTAAAAGCACCAATCAATTTGGAGTTCCATTTTTCATATCATAAGATACATAGACTTTTTCCAAAATTTATCAATAAAAAGTAAACAGACAACCCATGGTTATGAAGACAAACAATACCCCTTCCTTATTAACTTTAAACATGGTATTTAATTTCAATCCCAATAATTTTGAGATTGCTTCCTACTGAGAGTGGTTTTCGAAATCAAGCGCTGGAGATAAAAAAAATAAATAAATCCAGAACCGTTAATTTTAAGTCCAGATTTCAAATCCATCTACTGCTAAAGATTTAAAATCAAACAATTGAGATACAAAGTCGTGCGCTGTATAGATATTAAGTCGACCACTGGATTTGTTACATCCAGAGCGCTTGAGCTGAAATGCTAAGATGTGGACTTTAGATCTTCCGCGCTGGACTTTAAATCTTTGAATCTGTACGAACTCTTTTCAATAAAAATCTTAAGTGTTACATGCATCTTACATGTAAGTCTAAAATATTCCTTAACAATTCAACTAAACATTTTTGTCGTAAGATTAATTCTACACTTAAGATTTTTTGTGAAAAGGGCTACTTTAAGATTTATAACACTTGACTTCAAAACCACAACCTTTTTTTGTATGAGATAAATATCATAAATGCATCTCATAATTATTAGGATCGAAATCAAATAAAATTGAAAAAATTAGTTTTTTTTTAAAGTTTAAAACGCGAGTATGTCTCTTTCTCCTTTTCAGCACTTTAGATTAGTATATAAAATGTATTAGGGTTAAGCGCTAGATATATATACATGGCTGTGTACA